>NC_091069.1:105892838-106577923 GCF_032405125.1 Capricornis sumatraensis | reverse complement strand
TCAAGCAACCGTAATAATAGACTTCCAGATGCCCTCACTTTGCCTCTGACAGAGCCCTCAAGCTGGAGCGCTTGGCAGTGTGCAACCCACCGGCAACTAAGCCCTCCACAAGAACGCCTGGGAACTAGGTGCAAAGGCAAGGCAGGAGTGGAGCTGAGGCCAGGAAGGCGCCAGTAGCATCTCCCAGTCTCGCGCAGCCAACTCCTTTCTGGATTGGAAGCCTAGCCGCGAGGCAAGTCTGGGCAAGGCTCGCCCAGGGCAGAGCAGCCTCACAACAGCACTCTGCCAGATCGGGACTCTGAGCAGAGCTGGAGCTCTGCCGTACTGGAGGCGCACTCGGCTCCGCCAAAGCAGTGAATACAGCCGCACACAGCAGTGCTGCCTTCTCTTCTCCCGAGGAGGCTCGCTTCCCGCATGCTGTAAACTAGGCTTCCATGCGGGGCCCCCTTCGCCTCCCACAGGTCTTGGCTCAGGAGCTGCTTCCCTGAGCTGGGGCTGTGGACGGGAGCCCAGACACGCAGGGGCAGGCCCCAACCACCTGCACACGTCTCTGCCGGGGAGGAGAGCACTAGGGAAATGACGTCTGTCAGGCACCTTCTGGGCGCTCACCGAGTCAGCCTCCGCGTGTGTGGGGCTGCAGACCACAGCCAGGGGCCCTGTGAGCCTTGTGCTCTCCGTGCTGTGCTGAGTCTGGGCGGTCAAGCAACCGCTGGAGGAGCCCTGCAGTTGCCCTCCCATTGCCTCTAATAGAGCCCTCACTGCTGGAGCGCTTGGCAGTGTGCAACCCACCGGCAACTAAGCACTCCGCAAGAATGCCTGGGGACTAGGTGCAAACGCAAGGCAGGAGTGGAGCTGAGGCCAGGAAGGCGCCAGTAGCATCTCCCAGTCTCGCGCAGCCTGCTCCTTCCTGGACTGGAAGCCTAGCCGCGAGGCAAGTGTGGGCAAGGCTCGCCCAGGGCAGAGCAGCCTCACGCCAGCAACTCTGCCAGATCGGGCCTCTGAGCAGAGCTGGAGCTCTGCCGTACTGGAGGCGCACTCGGCTCCGCCAAAGCAGTGAATACAGCCACACACAGCAGGGTTGCCTTCTCTTCTCCCGAGGAGGCTCGCTTCCCGCATGCTGTAAACTAGGCTTCCAGGCGGGGCCCCCTGCGCCTCCCACAGGTCGTGGCTCAGGAGCTGCTTCCCTGAGCTAGGGCTGTGGACGGGAGCCCAGACACGCAGGGGCAGGCGCCAACCACCTGCACACGTCTCTGCTGGGGAGGAGAGCACTAGGGAAATGACGTCTGTCAGGCACCTTCTGGGCGCTCACCGAGTCAGCCTCCGCGTGTGTGGGGCTGCAGACCCCAGCCAGGGGCCCTGTGAGCCTTGTGCTCTCCGTGCTGTGCTGAGTCTGGGCGGTCAAGCAACCGCTGGAGGAGCCCTGCAGTTGCCCTCCCATTGCCTCTAATAGAGCCCTCACTGCTGGAGCGCTTGGCAGTGTGCAACCCACCGGCAACTAAGCCCTCCACAAGAACGCCTGGGGACTAGGGGCAAAGGCAAGGCAGGAGTGGAGCTGAGGCCAGGAAGGCGCCAGTAGCATCTCCCAGTCTCGCGCAGCCTGCTCCTTCCTGGACAGGAAGCCTAGCCGCGAGGCAAGTGTGGGCAAGGCTCGCCCAGGGCAGAGCAGCCTCACGCCAGCAACTCTGCCAGATCGGGCCTCTGAGCAGAGCTGGAGCTCTGCCGTACTGGAGGCGCACTCGGCTCCGCCAAAGCAGTGAATACAGCCGCACACAGCAGGGCTGCCTTCTCTTCTCCCGAGGAGGCTCGCTTCCCGCATGCTGTAAACTAGGCTTCCAGGCGGGGCCCCCTGCGCCTCCCACAGGTCTTGGCTCAGGAGCTGCTTCCCTGAGCTGGGGCTGTGGACGGGAGCCCAGACACGCAGGGGCAGGCCCCAACCACCTGCACACGTCTCAGCCGGGGAGGAGAGCACTAGGGAAATGACGTCTGTCAGGCACCTTCTGGGCGCTCACCGAGTCAGCCTCCGAGTGTGTGGGGCTGCAGACCCCAGCCAGGGGCCCTGTGAGCCTTGTGCTCTCCGTGCTGTGCTGAGTCTGGGCGGTCAAGCAACCGCTGGAGGAGCCCTTCAGTTGCCCTCCCATTGCCTCTAATAGAGCCCTCACTGCTGGAGCGCTTGGCAGTGTGCAACCCACCGGCAACTAAGCCCTCCACAAGAACGCCTGGGGACTAGGGGCAAAGGCAAGGCAGGAGTGGAGCTGAGGCCAGGAAGGCGCCAGTAGCATCTCCCAGTCTCGGGCAGCCCGCTCCTTCCTGTACTGGAAGCCTAGCCGCGAGGCAAGTCTGGGCAAGGCTCGCCCAGGGCAGAGCAGCCTCACGCCAGCAACTCTGCCAGATCGGGCCTCTGAGCAGAGCTGGAGCTCTGCCGTACTGGAGGCGCACTCGGCTCCGCCAAAGCAGTGAATGCAGCCGCACACAGCAGGGCTGCCTTCTCTTCTCCCGAGGAGGCTCGCTTCCCGCATGCTGTAAACTAGGCTTCCAGGCGGGGCCCCCTGTGCCTCCCACAGGTCTTGGCTGAGGAGCTGCTTCCCTGATCTGGGGGTGTGGACGGGAGCGCAGACACGCAGGGGCAGGCCCCAACCACCTACACACGTCTCTGCAGGGGAGGAGAGCACTAGGGAAATGACGTCTGTCAGGCAACTTCTAGGCGCTCACCGAGTCAGCCTCCGCGTGTGTGGGGCTGCAGACCCCAGCCAGGGGCCCTGTGAGCCTTGTGCTCTCCGTGCTGTGCTGAGTCTGGGCGGTCAAGCAACCGCTGGAGGAGCCCTGCAGTTGCCCTCCCATTGCCTCTAATAGAGCCCTCACTGCTGGAGCGCTTGGCAGTGTGCAACCCACTGGCAACTAAGCCCTCCACAAGAACGCCTGAGGACTAGGTGCAAAGGCAAGGCAGGAGAGGAGCTGAGGCCAGGAAGGCACCAGTAGCATCTCCCAGTCTCGCGCAGCCTGCTCCTTCCTGGACTGGAAGCTTAGCCGCGAGGCAAGTCTGGGCAAGGCTCGCCCAGGGCAGAGCAGCCTCACGCCAGCAACTCTGCCAGATCGGGCCTCTGAGCAGAGCTGGAGCTCTGCCGTACTGGAGGCGCACTCGGCTCCGCCAAAGCAGTGAATGCAGCCGCACACAGCAGGGCTGCCTTCTCTTCTCCCGAGGAGGCTCGCTTCCCGCATGCTGTAAACTAGGCTTCCAGGCGGGGCCCCCTGCGCCTCCCACAGGTCTTGGCTCAGGAGCTGCTTCCCTGAGCTGGGGCTGTGGACGGGAGCCCAGACACGCAGGGGCAGGCCCCAAAAACCTGCACAGGGCTCTGCTGGGGAGGAGAGCACTAGAGAAATGACGTCTGTCAGGCACCTTCTGGGCGCTCACTGAGTCAGCCTCCGCGTGTGTGGGGCTGCAGACCACAGCCAGGGGCCCTGTGAGCCTTGTGCTCTCCGTGCTGTGCTGAGTCTGGGCGGTCAAGCAACCGTAATAATAGACTTCCATATGCCCTCACTTTGCCTCTAACAGAGCCCTCAAGCTGGAGCGCTTGGCAGTGTGCAACCCACCGGCAACTAAGCCCTCCACAAGAACGCCTGGGAACTAGGTGCAAAGGCAAGGCAGGAGTGGAGCTGAGGCCAGGAAGGCGCCAGTAGCATCTCCCAGTCTCGCGCAGCCCGCTCCTTTCTGGATTGGCAGCCTATCCGCGAGGCAAGTCGGGACAAGGCTCGCCCAGGGCAGAGCAGCCTCACGCCAGCACTCTGCCAGATCGGGCCTCTGAGCAGAGCTGGAGCTCTGCCGTACTGGAGGCGCACTCGGCTCCGCCCAAGCAGTGATTGCAGCCCCACGCATCTGGGCTGCCTCCTCTTCTCCCAAGGAGGCTCGCTTCCCGCATGCTGTGCACTAGGCTTCCAGGCGGGGGCGCCCCGCGCCTCCTACAGGTCTTGGCTGAGGAGCTGCCTCCCTGAGCTGGGGCTGTGGACGGGAGCCCAGACACGCAGGGGCAGGCCCCAACCACCTGCACACATCTCCTCTGGGGAGGAGAGCACTAGGGAAATGACGTCTGTCAGGCACCTTCTGGGCGCTCACCGAGTCAGCCTCCGCTTGTGTGGGGCTGCAGACCCCAGCCAGGGGCCCTGTGAGCCTTGTGCTCTCCGTGCTGTGCTGAGTCTGGCCGGTCAAGCAACCGCTGGAGGAGCCCTGCAGTTGCCCTCCCATTGCCTCTAATAGAGCCCTCACTGCTGGAGCGCTTGGCAGTGTGCAACCCACCGGCAACTAAGCCCTCCACAAGAACGCCTGGGGACTAGGGGCAAAGGCAAGGCAGGAGAGGAGCTGAGGCCAGGAAGGCGCCAGTAGCATCTCCCAGTCTCGCGCAGCCTGCTCCTTCCTGGACTGGAAGCCTAGCCGCGAGGCAAGTGTGGGCAAGGCTCGCCCAGGGCAGAGCAGCCTCACGCCAGCAACTCTGCCAGATCGGGCCTCTGAGCAGAGCTGGAGCTCTGCCGTACTGGAGGCGCACTCGGCTCCGCCAAAGCAGTGAATACAGCCGCACACAGCAGGGCTGCCTTCTCTTCTCCCGAGGAGGCTCGCTTCCCGCATGCTGTAAACTAGGCTTCCAGGCGGGGCCCCCTGCGCCTCCCACAGGTCTTGGCTCAGGAGCTGCTTCCCTGAGCTGGGGCTGTGGACGGGAGCCCAGACACGCAGGGGCAGGCCCCAACCTCCTGCACACGTCTCAGCCGGGGAGGAGAGCACTAGGGAAATGACGTCTGTCAGGCACCTTCTGGGCGCTCACCGAGTCAGCCTCCGAGTGTGTGGGGCTGCAGACCCCAGCCAGGGGCCCTGTGAGCCTTGTGCTCTCCGTGCTGTGCTGAGTCTGGGCGGTCAAGCAACCGCTGGAGGAGCCCTTCAGTTGCCCTCCTATTGCCTCTAATAGAGCCCTCACTGCTGGAGCGCTTGGCAGTGTGCAACCCACCGGCAACTAAGCCCTCCACAAGAACGCCTGAGGACTAGGTGCAAAGGCAAGGCAGGAGAGGAGCTGAGGCCAGGAAGGCGCCAGTAGCATCTCCCAGTCTCGCGCAGCCTGCTCCTTCCTGGACTGGAAGCTTAGCCGCGAGGCAAGTCTGGGCAAGGCTCGCCCAGGGCAGAGCAGCCTCACGCCAGCAACTCTGCCAGATCGGGCCTCTGAGCAGAGCTGGAGCTCTGCCGTACTGGAGGCGCACTCGGCTCAGCCAAAGCAGTGAATGCAGCCGCACACAGCAGGGCTGCCTTCTCTTCTCCCGAGGAGGCTCGCTTCCCGCATGCTGTAAACTAGGCTTCCAGGCGGGGCCCCCTGCGCCTCCCACAGGTCTTGGCTCAGGAGCTGCTTCCCTGAGCTGGGGCTGTGGACGGGAGACCAGACACGCAGGGGCAGGCCCCAAAAACCTGCACAGGGCTCTGCTGGGGAGGAGAGCACTAGAAAATGACGTCTGTCAGGCACCTTCTGGGCGCTCACCGAGTCAGCCTCCGCGTGTGTGGGGCTGCAGACCACAGCCAGGGGCCCTGTGAGCCTTGTGCTCTCCGTGCTGTGCTGAGTCTGGGCGGTCAAGCAACCGTAATAATAGACTTCCAGATGCCCTCACTTTGCCTCTAACAGAGCCCTCAAGCTGGAGCGCTTGGCAGTGTGCAACCCACCGGCAACTAAGCCCTCCACAAGAACGCCTGGGAACTAGGTGCAAAGGCAAGGCAGGAGTGGAGCTGAGGCCAGGAAGGCGCCAGTAGCATCTCCCAGTCTCGCGCAGCCCGCTCCTTCCTGGACTGGCAGCCTAGCGGCGAGGCAAGTCTGGACAAGGCTCGCCCAGGGCAGAGCAGCCTCACGCCAGCACTCTGCCAGATCGGGCCTCTGAGCAGAGCTGGAGCTCTGCCGTACTGGAGGCGCACTCGGCTCCGCCGAAGCAGTGATTGCAGCCCCACGCATCTGGGCTGCCTCCTCTTCTCCAAGGAGGCTCGCTTCCCGCATGCTGTGCACTAGGCTTCCAGGCGGGGGCGCCCCGCGCCTCCTACAGGTCTTGGCTGAGGAGCTGCTTCCCTGAGCTGGGGCTGTGGACGGGAGCCCAGACACGCAGGGGCAGGCCCCAACCACCTGCACACGTCTCTGCTGGGGAGGAGAGCACTAGGGAAATGACGTCTGTCAGGCACCTTCTGGGCGCTCACCGAGTCAGCCTCCGCGTGTGTGGGGCTGCAGACCCCAGCCAGGGGCCCTGTGAGCCTTGTGCTCTCCGTGCTGTGCTGAGTCTGGGCGGTCAAGCAACCGTAATAATAGACTTCCAGATGCCCTCACTTTGCCTCTAACAGAGCCCTCAAGCTGGAGCGCTTGGCAGTGTGCAACCCACCGGCAACTAAGCCCTCCAAAAGAACGCCTGGGAACTAGGTGCAAAGGCAAGGCAGGAGTGGAGCTGAGGCCAGGAAGGCGCCAGTAGCACCTGCCAGTCTCGCGCAGCCCACTCCTTTCTGGATTGGAAGCCTAGCCGCGAGGCAAGTCTGGGCAAGGCTCGCCCAAGGGCAGAGCAGCCTCACACCAGCACTCTGCCAGATCGGGCCTCTGAGCAGAGCTGGAGCTCTGCCGTACTGGAGGCGCACTCGGCTCCGCCAAAGCAGTGAATACAGCCGCACACAGCAGGGCTGCCTTCTCTTCTCCCGAGGAGGCTCGCTTCCCGCATGCTGTAAACTAGGCTTCCAGGCGGGGCCCCCTGCGCCTCCCACAGGTCTTGGCTCAGGAGCTGCTTCCCTGAGCTGGGGCTGTGGACGGGAGCCCAGACACGCAGGGGCAGGCCCCAACCACCTGCACACGTCTCTGCCGGGGAGGAGAGCACTAGGGAAATGACGTCTGTCAGGCACATTCTGGGCGCTCACCGAGTCAGCCTCCGAGTGTGTGGGGCTGCAGACCCCAGCCAGGGGCCCTGTGAGCCTTGTGCTCTCCGTGCTGTGCTGAGTCTGGGCGGTCAAGCAACCGCTGGAGGAGCCCTTCAGTTGCCCTCCCATTGCCTCTAATAGAGCCCTCACTGCTGGAGCGCTTGGCAGTGTGCAACCCACCGGCAACTAAGCCCTCCACAAGGACGCCTGAGGACTAGGTGCAAAGGCAAGGCAGGAGAGGAGCTGAGGCCAGGAAGGCGCCAGTAGCATCTCCCAGTCTCGCGCAGCCTGCTCCTTCCTGGACTGGAAGCTTAGCCGCGAGGCAAGTCTGGGCAAGGCTCGCCCAGGGCAGAGCAGCCTCACGCCAGCAACTCTGCCAGATCGGGCCTCTGAGCAGAGCTGGAGCTCTGCCGTACTGGAGGCGCACTCGGCTCCGCCAAAGCAGTGAATGCAGCCGCACACAGCAGGGCTGCCTTCTCTTCTCCCGAGGAGGCTCGCTTCCCGCATGCTGTAAACTAGGCTTCCAGGCGGGGCCCCCTGTGCCTCCCACAGGTCTTGGCTGAGGAGCTGCTTCCCTGATCTGGGGGTGTGGACGGGAGCGCAGACACGCAGGGGCAGGCCCCAACCACCTACACACGTCTCTGCAGGGGAGGAGAGCACTAGGGAAATGACGTCTGTCAGGCAACTTCTAGGCGCTCACCGAGTCAGCCTCCGCCTGTGTGGGGCTGCAGACCCCAGCCAGGGGCCCTGTGAGCCTTGTGCTCTCCGTGCTGTGCTGAGTCTGGGCGGTCAAGCAACCGCTGGAGGAGCCCTGCAGTTGCCCTCCCATTGCCTCTAATAGAGCCCTCACTGCTGGAGCGCTTGGCAGTGTGCAACCCACTGGCAACTAAGCCCTCCACAAGAACGCCTGAGGACTAGGTGCAAAGGCAAGGCAGGAGAGGAGCTGAGGCCAGGAAGGCACCAGTAGCATCTCCCAGTCTCGCGCAGCCTGCTCCTTCCTGGACTGGAAGCTTAGCCGCGAGGCAAGTCTGGGCAAGGCTCGCCCAGGGCAGAGCAGCCTCACGCCAGCAACTCTGCCAGATCGGGCCTCTGAGCAGAGCTGGAGCTCTGCCGTACTGGAGGCGCACTCGGCTCCGCCAAAGCAGTGAATGCAGCCGCACACAGCAGGGCTGCCTTCTCTTCTCCCGAGGAGGCTCGCTTCCCGCATGCTGTAAACTAGGCTTCCAGGCGGGGCCCCCTGCGCCTCCCACAGGTCTTGGCTCAGGAGCTGCTTCCCTGAGCTGGGGCTGTGGACGGGAGCCCAGACACGCAGGGGCAGGCCCCAAAAACCTGCACAGGGCTCTGCTGGGGAGGAGAGCACTAGAGAAATGACGTCTGTCAGGCACCTTCTGGGCGCTCACTGAGTCAGCCTCCGCGTGTGTGGGGCTGCAGACCACAGCCAGGGGCCCTGTGAGCCTTGTGCTCTCCGTGCTGTGCTGAGTCTGGGCGGTCAAGCAACCGTAATAATAGACTTCCATATGCCCTCACTTTGCCTCTAACAGAGCCCTCAAGCTGGAGCGCTTGGCAGTGTGCAACCCACCGGCAACTAAGCCCTCCACAAGAACGCCTGGGAACTAGGTGCAAAGGCAAGGCAGGAGTGGAGCTGAGGCCAGGAAGGCGCCAGTAGCATCTCCCAGTCTCGCGCAGCCCGCTCCTTTCTGGATTGGCAGCCTATCCGCGAGGCAAGTCGGGACAAGGCTCGCCCAGGGCAGAGCAGCCTCACGCCAGCACTCTGCCAGATCGGGCCTCTGAGCAGAGCTGGAGCTCTGCCGTACTGGAGGCGCACTCGGCTCCGCCCAAGCAGTGATTGCAGCCCCACGCATCTGGGCTGCCTCCTCTTCTCCCAAGGAGGCTCGCTTCCCGCATGCTGTGCACTAGGCTTCCAGGCGGGGGCGCCCCGCGCCTCCTACAGGTCTTGGCTGAGGAGCTGCCTCCCTGAGCTGGGGCTGTGGACGGGAGCCCAGACACGCAGGGGCAGGCCCCAACCACCTGCACACATCTCCTCTGGGGAGGAGAGCACTAGGGAAATGACGTCTGTCAGGCACCTTCTGGGCGCTCACCGAGTCAGCCTCCGCTTGTGTGGGGCTGCAGACCCCAGCCAGGGGCCCTGTGAGCCTTGTGCTCTCCGTGCTGTGCTGAGTCTGGCCGGTCAAGCAACCGCTGGAGGAGCCCTGCAGTTGCCCTCCCATTGCCTCTAATAGAGCCCTCACTGCTGGAGCGCTTGGCAGTGTGCAACCCACCGGCAACTAAGCCCTCCACAAGAACGCCTGGGGACTAGGGGCAAAGGCAAGGCAGGAGAGGAGCTGAGGCCAGGAAGGCGCCAGTAGCATCTCCCAGTCTCGCGCAGCCTGCTCCTTCCTGGACTGGAAGCCTAGCCGCGAGGCAAGTGTGGGCAAGGCTCGCCCAGGGCAGAGCAGCCTCACGCCAGCAACTCTGCCAGATCGGGCCTCTGAGCAGAGCTGGAGCTCTGCCGTACTGGAGGCGCACTCGGCTCCGCCAAAGCAGTGAATACAGCCGCACACAGCAGGGCTGCCTTCTCTTCTCCCGAGGAGGCTCGCTTCCCGCATGCTGTAAACTAGGCTTCCAGGCGGGGCCCCCTGCGCCTCCCACAGGTCTTGGCTCAGGAGCTGCTTCCCTGAGCTGGGGCTGTGGACGGGAGCCCAGACACGCAGGGGCAGGCCTCAACCTCCTGCACACGTCTCAGCCGGGGAGGAGAGCACTAGGGAAATGACGTCTGTCAGGCACCTTCTGGGCGCTCACCGAGTCAGCCTCCGAGTGTGTGGGGCTGCAGACCCCAGCCAGGGGCCCTGTGAGCCTTGTGCTCTCCGTGCTGTGCTGAGTCTGGGCGGTCAAGCAACCGCTGGAGGAGCCCTTCAGTTGCCCTCCTATTGCCTCTAATAGAGCCCTCACTGCTGGAGCGCTTGGCAGTGTGCAACCCACCGGCAACTAAGCCCTCCACAAGAACGCCTGAGGACTAGGTGCAAAGGCAAGGCAGGAGAGGAGCTGAGGCCAGGAAGGCGCCAGTAGCATCTCCCAGTCTCGCGCAGCCTGCTCCTTCCTGGACTGGAAGCTTAGCCGCGAGGCAAGTCTGGGCAAGGCTCGCCCAGGGCAGAGCAGCCTCACGCCAGCAACTCTGCCAGATCGGGCCTCTGAGCAGAGCTGGAGCTCTGCCGTACTGGAGGCGCACTCGGCTCAGCCAAAGCAGTGAATGCAGCCGCACACAGCAGGGCTGCCTTCTCTTCTCCCGAGGAGGCTCGCTTCCCGCATGCTGTAAACTAGGCTTCCAGGCGGGGCCCCCTGCGCCTCCCACAGGTCTTGGCTCAGGAGCTGCTTCCCTGAGCTGGGGCTGTGGACGGGAGACCAGACACGCAGGGGCAGGCCCCAAAAACCTGCACAGGGCTCTGCTGGGGAGGAGAGCACTAGAAAATGACGTCTGTCAGGCACCTTCTGGGCGCTCACCGAGTCAGCCTCCGCGTGTGTGGGGCTGCAGACCACAGCCAGGGGCCCTGTGAGCCTTGTGCTCTCCGTGCTGTGCTGAGTCTGGGCGGTCAAGCAACCGTAATAATAGACTTCCAGATGCCCTCACTTTGCCTCTAACAGAGCCCTCAAGCTGGAGCGCTTGGCAGTGTGCAACCCACCGGCAACTAAGCCCTCCACAAGAACGCCTGGGAACTAGGTGCAAAGGCAAGGCAGGAGTGGAGCTGAGGCCAGGAAGGCGCCAGTAGCATCTCCCAGTCTCGCGCAGCCCGCTCCTTCCTGGACTGGCAGCCTAGCGGCGAGGCAAGTCTGGACAAGGCTCGCCCAGGGCAGAGCAGCCTCACGCCAGCACTCTGCCAGATCGGGCCTCTGAGCAGAGCTGGAGCTCTGCCGTACTGGAGGCGCACTCGGCTCCGCCCAAGCAGTGATTGCAGCCCCACGCATCTGGGCTGCCTCCTCTTCTCCAAGGAGGCTCGCTTCCCGCATGCTGTGCACTAGGCTTCCAGGCGGGGGCGCCCCGCGCCTCCTACAGGTCTTGGCTGAGGAGCTGCTTCCCTGAGCTGGGGCTGTGGACGGGAGCCCAGACACGCAGGGGCAGGCCCCAACCACCTGCACACGTCTCTGCTGGGGAGGAGAGCACTAGGGAAATGACGTCTGTCAGGCACCTTCTGGGCGCTCACCGAGTCAGCCTCCGCGTGTGTGGGGCTGCAGACCCCAGCCAGGGGCCCTGTGAGCCTTGTGCTCTCCGTGCTGTGCTGAGTCTGGGCGGTCAAGCAACCGTAATAATAGACTTCCAGATGCCCTCACTTTGCCTCTAACAGAGCCCTCAAGCTGGAGCGCTTGGCAGTGTGCAACCCACCGGCAACTAAGCCCTCCAAAAGAACGCCTGGGAACTAGGTGCAAAGGCAAGGCAGGAGTGGAGCTGAGGCCAGGAAGGCGCCAGTAGCACCTGCCAGTCTCGCGCAGCCCACTCCTTTCTGGATTGGAAGCCTAGCCGCGAGGCAAGTCTGGGCAAGGCTCGCCCAAGGGCAGAGCAGCCTCACACCAGCACTCTGCCAGATCGGGCCTCTGAGCAGAGCTGGAGCTCTGCCGTACTGGAGGCGCACTCGGCTCCGCCAAACCAGTGAATACAGCCGCACACAGCAGGGCTGCCTTCTCTTCTCCCGAGGAGGCTCGCTTCCCGCATGCTGTAAACTAGGCTTCCAGGCGGGGCCCCCTGCGCCTCCCACAGGTCTTGGCTCAGGAGCTGCTTCCCTGAGCTGGGGCTGTGGACGGGAGCCCAGACACGCAGGGGCAGGCCCCAACCACCTGCACACGTCTCTGCCGGGGAGGAGAGCACTAGGGAAATGACGTCTGTCAGGCACATTCTGGGCGCTCACCGAGTCAGCCTCCGAGTGTGTGGGGCTGCAGACCCCAGCCAGGGGCCCTGTGAGCCTTGTGCTCTCCGTGCTGTGCTGAGTCTGGGCGGTCAAGCAACCGCTGGAGGAGCCCTTCAGTTGCCCTCCCATTGCCTCTAATAGAGCCCTCACTGCTGGAGCGCTTGGCAGTGTGCAACCCACCGGCAACTAAGCCCTCCACAAGGACGCCTGAGGACTAGGTGCAAAGGCAAGGCAGGAGAGGAGCTGAGGCCAGGAAGGCGCCAGTAGCATCTCCCAGTCTCGCGCAGCCTGCTCCTTCCTGGACTGGAAGCTTAGCCGCGAGGCAAGTCTGGGCAAGGCTCGCCCAGGGCAGAGCAGCCTCACGCCAGCAACTCTGCCAGATCGGGCCTCTGAGCAGAGCTGGAGCTCTGCCGTACTGGAGGCGCACTCGGCTCAGCCAAAGCAGTGAATGCAGCCGCACACAGCAGGGCTGCCTTCTCTTCTCCCGAGGAGGCTCGCTTCCCGCATGCTGTAAACTAGGCTTCCAGGCGGGGCCCCCTGCGCCTCCCACAGGTCTTGGCTCAGGAGCTGCTTCCCTGAGCTGGGGCTGTGGACGGGAGCCCAGACACGCAGGGGCAGGCCCCAAAAACCTGCACAGGGCTCTGCTGGGGAGGAGAGCACTAGAGAAATGACGTCTGTCAGGCACCTTCTGGGCGCTCACCGAGTCAGCCTCCGCGTGTGTGGGGCTGCAGACCACAGCCAGGGGCCCTGTGAGCCTTGTGCTCTCCGTGCTGTGCTGAGTCTGGGCGGTCAAGCAACCGTAATAATAGACTTCCATATGCCCTCACTTTGCCTCTAACAGAGCCCTCAAGCTGGAGCGCTTGGCAGTGTGCAACCCACCGGCAACTAAGCCCTCCACAAGAACGCCTGGGAACTAGGTGCAAAGGCAAGGCAGGAGTGGATCTGAGGCCAGGAAGGCGCCAGTAGCATCTCCCAGTCTCGCGCAGCCCGCTCCTTTCTGGATTGGCAGCCTAGCCGCGAGGCAAGTCTGGAAAAGGCTCGCCCAGGGCAGAGCAGCCTCACGCCAGCACTCTGCCAGATCGGGCCTCTGAGCAGAGCTGGAGCTCTGCCGTACTGGAGGCGCACTCGGCTCCGCCCAAGCAGTGATTGCAGCCCCACGCATCTGGGCTGCCTCCTCTTCTCCCAAGGAGGCTCGCTTCCCGCATGCTGTGCACTAGGCTTCCAGGCGGGGGCGCCCCGCGCCTGCTACAGGTCTTGGCTCAGGAGCTGCTTCCCTGAGCTGGGGCTGTGGACGGGAGCCCAGACACGCAGGGGCAGGCCCCAACCACCTGCACACGTCTCTGCTGGGGAGGAGAGCACTAGGGAAATGACGTCTGTCAGGCACCTTCTGGGCGCTCACCGAGTCAGCCTCCGAGTGTGTGGGGCTGCAGACCCCAGCCAGGGGCCCTGTGAGCCTTGTGCTCTCCGTGCTGTGCTGAGTCTGGGCGGTCAAGCAACCGCTGGAGGAGCCCTGCAGTTGCCCTCCCATTGCCTCTAATAGAGCCCTCACTGCTGGAGCGCTTGGCAGTGTGCAACCCACCGGCAACTAAGCCCTCCACAAGAACGCCTGGGGACTAGGGGCAAAGGCAAGGCAGGAGCGGAGCTGAGGCCAGGAAGGCGCCAGTAGCATCTCCCAGTCTCGCGCAGCCTGCTCCTTCCTGGACTGGAAGCTTAGCCGCGAGGCAAGTCTGGGCAAGGCTCGCCCAGGGCAGAGCAGCCTCACGCCAGCAACTCTGCCAGATCGGGCCTCTGAGCAGAGCTGGAGCTCTGCCGTACTGGAGGCGCACTCGGCTCCGCCAAAGCAGTGAATACAGCCGCACACAGCAGGGCTGCCTTCTCTTCTCCCGAGGAGGCTCGCTTCCCGCATGCTGTAAACTAGGCTTCCAGGCGGGGCCCCCTGCGCCTCCCACAGGTCTTGGCTCAGGAGCTGCTTCCCTGAGCTGGGTCTGTGGACGGGAGCCCAGACACGCAGGGGCAGGCCCCAACCTCCTGCACACGTCTCAGCCGGGGAGGAGAGCACTAGGGAAATGACGTCTGTCAGGCACCTTCTGGGCGCTCACCGAGTCAGCCTCCGAGTGTGTGGGGCTGCAGACCCCAGCCAGGGGCCCTGTGAGCCTTGTGCTCTCCGTGCTGTGCTGAGTCTGGGCGGTCAAGCAACCGCTGGAGGAGCCCTTCAGTTGCCCTCCTATTGCCTCTAATAGAGCCCTCACTGCTGGAGCGCTTGGCAGTGTGCAACCCACCGGCAACTAAGCCCTCCACAAGAACGCCTGAGGACTAGGTGCAAAGGCAAGGCAGGAGAGGAGCTGAGGCCAGGAAGGCGCCAGTAGCATCTCCCAGTCTCGCGCAGCCTGCTCCTTCCTGGACTGGAAGCTTAGCCGCGAGGCAAGTCTGGGCAAGGCTCGCCCAGGGCAGAGCAGCCTCACGCCAGCAACTCTGCCAGATCGGGCCTCTGAGCAGAGCTGGAGCTCTGCCGTACTGGAGGCGCACTCGGCTCAGCCAAAGCAGTGAATGCAGCCGCACACAGCAGGGCTGCCTTCTCTTCTCCCGAGGAGGCTCGCTTCCCGCATGCTGTAAACTAGGCTTCCAGGCGGGGCCCCCTGCGCCTCCCACAGGTCTTGGCTCAGGAGCTGCTTCCCTGAGCTGGGGCTGTGGACGGGAGACCAGACACGCAGGGGCAGGCCCCAAAAACCTGCACAGGGCTCTGCTGGGGAGGAGAGCACTAGAAAATGACGTCTGTCAGGCACCTTCTGGGCGCTCACCGAGTCAGCCTCCGCGTGTGTGGGGCTGCAGACCACAGCCAGGGGCCCTGTGAGCCTTGTGCTCTCCGTGCTGTGCTGAGTCTGGGCGGTCAAGCAACCGTAATAATAGACTTCCAGATGCCCTCACTTTGCCTCTAACAGAGCCCTCAAGCTGGAGCGCTTGGCAGTGTGCAACCCACCGGCAACTAAGCCCTCCACAAGAACGCCTGGGAACTAGGTGCAAAGGCAAGGCAGGAGTGGAGCTGAGGCCAGGAAGGCGCCAGTAGCATCTCCCAGTCTCGCGCAGCCCGCTCCTTCCTGGACTGGCAGCCTAGCGGCGAGGCAAGTCTGGACAAGGCTCGCCCAGGGCAGAGCAGCCTCACGCCAGCACTCTGCCAGATCGGGCCTCTGAGCAGAGCTGGAGCTCTGCCGTACTGGAGGCGCACTCGGCTCCGCCCAAGCAGTGATTGCAGCCCCACCCATCTGGGCTGCCTCCTCTTCTCCAAGGAGGCTCGCTTCCCGCATGCTGTGCACTAGGCTTCCAGGCGGGGGCGCCCCGCGCCTCCTACAGGTCTTGGCTGAGGAGCTGCTTCCCTGAGCTGGGGCTGTGGACGGGAGCCCAGACACGCAGGGGCAGGCCCCAACCACCTGCACACGTCTCTGCTGGGGAGGAGAGCACTAGGGAAATGACGTCTGTCAGGCACCTTCTGGGCGCTCACCGAGTCAGCCTCCGCGTGTGTGGGGCTGCAGACCCCAGCCAGGGGCCCTGTGAGCCTTGTGCTCTCCGTGCTGTGCTGAGTCTGGGCGGTCAAGCAACCGTAATAATAGACTTCCAGATGCCCTCACTTTGCCTCTAACAGAGCCCTCAAGCTGGAGCGCTTGGCAGTGTGCAACCCACCGGCAACTAAGCCCTCCAAAAGAACGCCTGGGAACTAGGTGCAAAGGCAAGGCAGGAGTGGAGCTGAGGCCAGGAAGGCGCCAGTAGCACCTGCCAGTCTCGCGCAGCCCACTCCTTTCTGGATTGGAAGCCTAGCCGCGAGGCAAGTCTGGGCAAGGCTCGCCCAGGGCAGAGCAGCCTCACACCAGCACTCTGCCAGATCGGGCCTCTGAGCAGAGCTGGAGCTCTGCCGTACTGGAGGCGCACTCGGCTCCGCCAAAGCAGTGAATACAGCCGCACACAGCAGGGCTGCCTTCTCTTCTCCCGAGGAGGCTCGCTTCCCGCATGCTGTAAACTAGGCTTCCAGGCGGGGCCCCCTGCGCCTCCCACAGGTCTTGGCTCAGGAGCTGCTTCCCTGAGCTGGGGCTGTGGACGGGAGCCCAGACACGCAGGGGCAGGCCCCAACCACCTGCACACGTCTCTGCCGGGGAGGAGAGCACTAGGGAAATGACGTCTGTCAGGCACATTCTGGGCGCTCACCGAGTCAGCCTCCGAGTGTGTGGGGCTGCAGACCCCAGCCAGGGGCCCTGTGAGCCTTGTGCTCTCCGAGCTGTGCTGAGTCTGGGCGGTCAAGCAACCGCTGGAGGAGCCCTTCAGTTGCCCTCCCATTGCCTCTAATAGAGCCCTCACTGCTGGAGCGCTTGGCAGTGTGCAACCCACCGGCAACTAAGCCCTCCACAAGGACGCCTGAGGACTAGGTGCAAAGGCAAGGCAGGAGAGGAGCTGAGGCCAGGAAGGCGCCAGTAGCATCTCCCAGTCTCGCGCAGCCTGCTCCTTCCTGGACTGGAAGCTTAGCCGCGAGGCAAGTCTGGGCAAGGCTCGCCCAGGGCAGAGCAGCCTCACGCCAGCAACTCTGCCAGATCGGGCCTCTGAGCAGAGCTGGAGCTCTGCCGTACTGGAGGCGCACTCGGCTCAGCCAAAGCAGTGAATGCAGCCGCACACAGCAGGGCTGCCTTCTCTTCTCCCGAGGAGGCTCGCTTCCCGCATGCTGTAAACTAGGCTTCCAGGCGGGGCCCCCTGCGCCTCCCACAGGTCTTGGCTCAGGAGCTGCTTCCCTGAGCTGGGGCTGTGGACGGGAGCCCAGACACGCAGGGGCAGGCCCCAAAAACCTGCACAGGGCTCTGCTGGGGAGGAGAGCACTAGAGAAATGACGTCTGTCAGGCACCTTCTGGGCGCTCACCGAGTCAGCCTCCGCGTGTGTGGGGCTGCAGACCACAGCCAGGGGCCCTGTGAGCCTTGTGCTCTCCGTGCTGTGCTGAGTCTGGGCGGTCAAGCAACCGTAATAATAGACTTCCATATGCCCTCACTTTGCCTCTAACAGAGCCCTCAAGCTGGAGCGCTTGGCAGTGTGCAACCCACCGGCAACTAAGCCCTCCACAAGAACGCCTGGGAACTAGGTGCAAAGGCAAGGCAGGAGTGGATCTGAGGCCAGGAAGGCGCCAGTAGCATCTCCCAGTCTCGCGCAGCCCGCTCCTTTCTGGATTGGCAGCCTAGCCGCGAGGCAAGTCTGGAAAAGGCTCGCCCAGGGCAGAGCAGCCTCACGCCAGCACTCTGCCAGATCGGGCCTCTGAGCAGAGCTGGAGCTCTGCCGTACTGGAGGCGCACTCGGCTCCGCCCAAGCAGTGATTGCAGCCCCACGCATCTGGGCTGCCTCCTCTTCTCCCAAGGAGGCTCGCTTCCCGCATGCTGTGCACTAGGCTTCCAGGCGGGGGCGCCCCGCGCCTGCTACAGGTCTTGGCTGAGGAGCTGCTTCCCTGAGCTGGGGCTGTGGACGGGAGCCCAGACACGCAGGGGCAGGCCCCAACCACCTGCACACGTCTCTGCTGGGGAGGAGAGCACTAGGGAAATGACGTCTGTCAGGCACCTTCTGGGCGCTCACCGAGTCAGCCTCCGAGTGTGTGGGGCTGCAGACCCCAGCCAGGGGCCCTGTGAGCCTTGTGCTCTCCGTGCTGTGCTGAGTCTGGGCGGTCAAGCAACCGCTGGAGGAGCCCTGCAGTTGCCCTCCCATTGCCTCTAATAGAGCCCTCACTGCTGGAGCGCTTGGCAGTGTGCAACCCACCGGCAACTAAGCCCTCCACAAGAACGCCTGGGGACTAGGGGCAAAGGCAAGGCAGGAGCGGAGCTGAGGCCAGGAAGGCGCCAGTAGCATCTCCCAGTCTCGCGCAGCCTGCTCCTTCCTGGACTGGAAGCTTAGCCGCGAGGCAAGTCTGGGCAAGGCTCGCCCAGGGCAGAGCAGCCTCACGCCAGCAACTCTGCCAGATCGGGCCTCTGAGCAGAGCTGGAGCTCTGCCGTACTGGAGGCGCACTCGGCTCCGCCAAAGCAGTGAATACAGCCGCACACAGCAGGGCTGCCTTCTCTTCTCCCGAGGAGGCTCGCTTCACGCATGCTGTAAACTAGGCTTCCAGGCGGGGCCCCCTGCGCCTCCCACAGGTCTTGGCTCAGGAGCTGCTTCCCTGAGCTGGGGCTGTGGACGGGAGCCCAGACACGCAGGGGCAGGCCCCAACCACCTGCACACGTCTCAGCCGGGGTGGAGAGCACTAGGGAAATGACGTCTGTCAGGCACCTTCTGGGCGCTCACCGAGTCAGCCTCCGAGTGTGTGGGGCTGCAGACCCCAGCCAGGGGCCCTGTGAGCCTTGTGCTCTCCGTGCTGTGCTGAGTCTGGGCGGTCAAGCAACCGCTGGAGGAGCCCTTCAGTTGCCCTCCCATTGCCTCTAATAGAGCCCTCACTGCTGGAGCGCTTGGCAGTGTGCAACCCACCGGCAACTAAGCCCTCCACAAGAACGCCTGAGGACTAGGTGCAAAGGCAAGGCAGGAGAGGAGCTGAGGCCAGGAAGGCGCCAGTAGCATCTCCCAGTCTCGCGCAGCCTGCTCCTTCCTGGACTGGAAGCTTAGCCGCGAGGCAAGTCTGGGCAAGGCTCGCCCAGGGCAGAGCAGCCTCACGCCAGCAACTCTGCCAGATCGGACCTCTGAGCAGAGCTGGAGCTCTGCCGTACTGGAGGCGCACTCGGCTCAGCCAAAGCAGTGAATGCAGCCGCACACAGCAGGGCTGCCTTCTCTTCTCCCGAGGAGGCTCGCTTCCCGCATGCTGTAAACTAGGCTTCCAGGCGGGGCCCCCTGCGCCTCCCACAGGTCTTGGCTCAGGAGCTGCTTCCCTGAGCTGGGGCTGTGGACGGGAGCCCAGACACGCAGGGGCAGGCCCCAAAAACCTGCACACGTCTCTGCTGGGGAGGAGAGCACTAGAGAAATGACGTCTGTCAGGCACCTTCTGGGCGCTCACCGAGTCAGCCTCCGCGTGTGTGGGGCTGCAGACCACAGCCAGGGGCCCTGTGAGCCTTGTGCTCTCCGGGCTGTGCTGAGTCTGGGCGGTCAAGCAACCGCTGGCGGAGCCCTGCAGTTGCCCTCCCATTGCCTCTAATAGAACCCTCACTGCTGGAGCGCTTGGCAGTGTGCAACCCACCGGCAACTAAGCCCTCCACAAGAACGCCTGGGGACTAGGGGAAAAGGCAAGGCAGGAGTGGAGCTGAGGCCAGGAAGGCGCCAGTAGCATCTCCCAGTCTCGCGCAGCCTGCTCCTTCCTGGACTGGAAGCTTAGCCGCGAGGCAAGTCTGGGCAAGGCTCGCCCAGGGCTGTGCAGCCTCACGCCAGCAACTCTGCCAGATCGGGCCTCTGAGCAGAGCTGGAGCTCTGCCGTACTGGAGGCGCACTCGGCTCAGCCAAAGCAGTGAATGCAGCCGCACACAGCAGGGCTGCCTTCTCTTCTCCCGAGGAGGCTCGCTTCCCGCATGCTGTAAACTAGGCTTCCAGGCGGGGCCCCCTGCGCCTCCCACAGGTCTTGGCTCAGGAGCTGCTTCCCTGAGCTGGGGCTGTGGACGGGAGCCCAGACACGCAGGGGCAGGCCCCAAAAACCTGCACAGGGCTCTGCTGGGGAGGAGAGCACTAGAAAATGACGTCTGTCAGGCACCTTCTGGGCGCTAACCGAGTCAGCCTCCGCGTGTGTGGGGCTGCAGACCACAGCCAGGGGCCCTGTGAGCCTTGTGCTCTCCGTGCTGTGCTGAGTCTGGGCGGTCAAGCAACCGTAATAATAGACTTCCAGATGCCCTCACTTTGCCTCTAACAGAGCCCTCAAGCTGGAGCGCTTGGCAGTGTGCAACCCACCGGCAACTAAGCCCTCCACAAGAACGCCTGGGAACTAGGTGCAAAGGCAAGGCAGGAGTGGAGCTGAGGCCAGGAATGCGCCAGTAGCATCTCCCAGTCTCGCGCAGCCCACTCCTTTCTGGATTGGCAGCCCAGCCGCGAGGCAAGTCTGGGCAAGGCTCGCCCAGGGCAGAGCAGCCTCACGCCAGCACTCTGCCATATCGGGCCTCTGAGCAGAGCTGGAGCTCTGCCGTACTGGAGGCGCACTCGGCTCCGCCCAAGCAGTGATTGCAGCCCCACGCATCTGGGCTGCCTCCTCTTCTCCCAAGGAGGCTCGCTTCCCGCATGCTGTGCACTAGGCTTCCAGGCGGGGGCGCCCCGCGCCTCCTACAGGTCTTGGCTGAGGAGCTGCTTCCCTGAGCTGGGGTTGTGGACGGGAGCCCAGACACGCAGGGGCAGGCCCCAACCACCTGCACACGTCTCTGCTGGGGAGGAGAGCACTAGGGAAATGACGTCTGTCAGGCACCTTCTGGGCGCTCACCGAGTCAGCCTCCGCGTGTGTGGGGCTGCAGACCCCAGCCAGGGGCCCTGTGAGCCTTGTGCTCTCCGTGCTGTGCTGAGTCTGGGCGGTCAAGCAACCGTAATAATAGACTTCCAGATGCCCTCACTTTGCCTCTAACAGAGCCCTCAAGCTGGAGCGCTTGGCAGTGTGCAACCCACCGGCAACTAAGCCCTCCACAAGAACGCCTGGGAACTAGGTGCAAAGGCAAGGCAGGAGTGGAGCTGAGGCCAGGAAGGCGCCAGTAGCATCTCCCAGTCTCGCGCAGCCCACTCCTTTCTGGATTGGAAGCCTAGCCGCGAGGCAAGTCTGGGCAAGGCTCGCCCAGGGCAGAGCAGCCTCACACCAGCACTCTGCCAGATCGGGCCTCTGAGCAGAGCTGGAGCTCTGCCGTACTGGAGGCGCACTCGGCTCCGCCAAAGCAGTGAATACAGCCGCACACAGCAGTGCTGCCTTCTCTTCTCCCGAGGAGGCTCGCTTCCCGCATGCTGTAAACTAGGCTTCCATGCGGGGCCCCCTTCGCCTCCCACAGGTCTTTGCTCAGGAGCTGCTTCCCTGAGCTGGGGCTGTGGACGGGAGCCCAGACACGCAGGGGCAGGCCCCAAAAACCTGCACACGTCTCTGCTGGGGAGGAGAGCACTAGAGAAATGACGTCTGTCAGGCACCTTCTGGGCGCTCACCGAGTCAGCCTCCGCGTGTGTGGGGCTGCAGACCACAGCCAGGGGCCCTGTGAGCCTTGTGCTCTCCGTGCTGTGCTGAGTCTGGGCGGTCAAGCAACCGCTGGAGGAGCCCTGCAGTTGCCCTCCCATTGCCTCTAATAGAACCCTCACTGCTGGAGCGCTTGGCAGTGTGCAACCCACCGGCAACTAAGCCCTCCACAAGAACGCCTGGGGACTAGGGGAAAAGGCAAGGCAGGAGTGGAGCTGAGGCCAGGAAGGCGCCAGTAGCATCTCCCAGTCTCGCGCAGCCTGCTCCTTCCTGGACTGGAAGCCTAGCCGCGAGGCAAGTGTGGGCAAGGCTCGCCCAGGGCAGAGCAGTCTCACGCCAGCAACTCTGCCAGATCGGGCCTCTGAGCAGAGCTGGAGCTCTGCCGTACTGGAGGCGCACTCGGCTCCGCCAAAGCAGTGAATACAGCCGCACACAGCAGGGCTGCCTTCTCTTCTCCCGAGGAGGCTCGCTTCCCGCATGCTGTAAACTAGGCTTCCAGGCGGGGCCCCCTGCGCCTCCCACAGGTCTTGGCTCAGGAGCTGCTTCCCTGAGCTGGGGCTGTGGACGGGAGCCCAGACACGCAGGGGCAGGCCCCAACCACCTGCACACGTCTCAGCCGGGGAGGAGAGCACTAGGGAAATGACGTCTGTCAGGCACCTTCTGGGCGCTCACCGAGTCAGCCTCCGCGTGTGTTGGGCTGCTGACCACAGCCAGGGGCCCTGTGAGCCTTGTGCTCTCCGTGCTGTGCTGAGTCTGGGCGGTCAAGCAACCGTAATAATAGACTTCCAGATGCCCTCACTTTGCCTCTAACAGAGCCCTCAAGCTGGAGCGCTTGGCAGTGTGCAACCCACCGGCAACTAAGCACTCCACAAGAACGCCTGGGAACTAGGTGCAAAGGCAAGGCAGGAGTGAAGCTGAGGCCAGGAAGGCGCCAGTAGCATCTCCCAGTCTCGCGCAGCCCGCTCCTTTCTGGATTGGAAGCCTAGCCGCGAGGCAAGTCTGGACAAGGCTCGCCCAGGGCAGAGCAGCCTCACGCCAGCACTCTGCCAGATCGGGCCTCTGAGCAGAGCTGGAGCTCTGCCGTACTGGAGGCGCACTCGGCTCCGCCCAAGCAGTGATTGCAGCCCCACGCATCTGGGCTGCCTCCTCTTCTCCCAAGGAGGCTCGCTTCCCGCATGCTGTGCACTAGGCTTCCAGGCGGGGGCGTCCCGCGCCTCCTACAGGTCTTGGCTGAGGAGCTGCTTCCCTGAGCTGGGGCTGTGGACGGGAGCCCAGACACGCAGGGGCAGGCCCCAACCACCTGCACACGTCTCTGCTGGGGAGGAGAGCACTAGGGAAATGACGTCTGTCAGGCACCTTCTGGGCGCTCACCGAGTCAGCCTCCGCGTGTGTGGGGCTGCAGACCCCAGCCAGGGGCCCTGTGAGCCTTGTGCTCTCCATGCTGTGCTGAGTCTGGGCGGTCAAGCAACCGTAATAATAGACTTCCAGATGCCCTCATTTTGCCTCTAATAGAGCCCTCAAGCTGGAGCGCTTGGCAGTGTGCAACCCACCGGCAACTAAGCCCTCCACAAGAACGCCTGGGAACTAGGTGCAAAGGCAAGGCAGGAGTGGAGCTGAGGCCAGGAAGGCGCCAGTAGCATCTCCCAGTCTCGCGCAGCCCACTCCTTTCTGGATTGGAAGCCTAGCCGCGAGGCAAGTCTGGGCAAGGCTCGCCCAGGGCAGAGCAGCCTAACACCAGCACTCTGCCAGATCTGGCCTCTGAGCAGAGCTGGAGCTCTGCCGTACTGGAGGCGCACTCGGCTCCGCCCAAGCAGTGATTGCAGCCCCACGCATCTGGGCTGCCTCCTCTTCTCCCAAGGAGGCTCGCTTCCCGCATGCTGTGCACTAGGCTTCCAGGCGGGGGCGCCCCGCGCCTCCTACAGGTCTTGGCTGAGGAGCTGCTTCCCTGAGTGGGGCTGTGGACGGGAGCCCAACACGCAGGGGCAGGCCCCAACCACCTGCACACGTCTCTGCTGGGGAGTAGAGCACTAGGGAAATGACGTCTGTCAGGCACCTTCTGGGCGCTCACCGAGTCAGCCTCCGCGTGTGTGGGGCTGCAGACCCCAGCCAGGGGCCCTGTGAGCCTTGTGCTCTCCGTGCTGTGCTGAGTCTGGGCGGTCAAGCAACCGCTGGTGGAGCCCTGCAGTTGCCCTCCCATTGCCTCTAATAGAACCCTCACTGCTGGAGCGCTTGGCAGTGTGCAACCCACCGGCAACTAAGCCCTCCACAAGAACGCCTGGGGACTAGGGGCAAAGGCAAGGCAGGAGTGGAGCTGAGGCCAGGAAGGCGCCAGTAGCATCTCCCAGTCTCGTGCAGCCTGCTCCTTCCTGGACTGGAAGCCTAGCCGCGAGGCAAGTGTGGGCAAGGCTCGCCCAGGGCAGAGCAGCCTCACGCCAGCAACTCTGCCAGATCGGGCCTCTGAGCAGAGCTGGAGCTCTGCCGTACTGGAGGCGCACTCGGCTCCGCCAAAGCAGTGAATACAGCCGCACACAGCAGGGCTGCCTGCTCTTCTCCCGAGGAGGCTCGCTTCCCGCATGCTGTAAACTAGGCTTCCAGGCGGGGCCCCCTGCGCCTCCCACAGGTCTTGGCTCAGGAGCTGCTTCCCTGAGCTGGGGCTGTGGACGGGAGCCCAGACACGCAGGGGCAGGCCCCAACCACCTGCACACGTCTCTGCTGGGGAGGAGAGCACTAGGGAAATGACGTCTGTCAGGCACCTTCTGGGCGCTCACCGAGTCAGCCTCCGCGTGTGTGGGGCTGCAGACCACAGCCAGGGGCCCTGTGAGCCTTGTGCTCTCCGTGCTGTGCTGAGTCTGGGCGGTCAAGCAACCGTAATAATAGACTTCCAGATGCCCTCATTTTGCCTCTAATAGAGCCCTCAAGCTGGAGCGCTTGGCAGTGTGCAACCCACCGGCAACTAAGCCCTCCACAAGAACGCCTGGGAACTAGGTGCAAAGGCAAGGCAGGAGTGGAGCTGAGGCCAGGAAGGCGCCAGTAGCATCTCCCAGTCTCGCGCAGCCCACTCCTTTCTGGATTGGAAGCCTAGCCGCGAGGCAAGTCTGGGCAAGGCTCGCCCAGGGCAGAGCAGCCTAACACCAGCACTCTGCCAGATCTGGCCTCTGAGCAGAGCTGGAGCTCTGCCGTACTGGAGGCGCACTCGGCTCCGCCCAAGCAGTGATTGCAGCCCCACGCATCTGGGCTGCCTCCTCTTCTCCCAAGGAGGCTCGCTTCCCGCATGCTGTGCACTAGGCTTCCAGGCGGGGGCGCCCCGCGCCTCCTACAGGTCTTGGCTGAGGAGCTGCTTCCCTGAGTGGGGCTGTGGACGGGAGCCCAACACGCAGGGGCAGGCCCCAACCACCTGCACACGTCTCTGCTGGGGAGTAGAGCACTAGGGAAATGACGTCTGTCAGGCACCTTCTGGGCGCTCACCGAGTCAGCCTCCGCGTGTGTGGGGCTGCAGACCCCAGCCAGGGGCCCTGTGAGCCTTGTGCTCTCCGTGCTGTGCTGAGTCTGGGCGGTCAAGCAACCGCTGGTGGAGCCCTGCAGTTGCCCTCCCATTGCCTCTAATAGAACCCTCACTGCTGGAGCGCTTGGCAGTGTGCAACCCACCGGCAACTAAGCCCTCCACAAGAACGCCTGGGGACTAGGGGCAAAGGCAAGGCAGGAGTGGAGCTGAGGCCAGGAAGGCGCCAGTAGCATCTCCCAGTCTCGCGCAGCCTGCTCCTTCCTGGACTGGAAGCCTAGCCGCGAGGCAAGTGTGGGCAAGGCTCGCCCAGGGCAGAGCAGCCTCACGCCAGCAACTCTGCCAGATCGGGCCTCTGAGCAGAGCTGGAGCTCTGCCGTACTGGAGGCGCACTCGGCTCCGCCAAAGCAGTGAATACAGCCGCACACAGCAGGGCTGCCTGCTCTTCTCCCGAGGAGGCTCGCTTCCCGCATGCTGTAAACTAGGCTTCCAGGCGGGGCCCCCTGCGCCTCCCACAGGTCTTGGCTCAGGAGCTGCTTCCCTGAGCTGGGGCTGTGGACGGGAGCCCAGACACGCAGGGGCAGGCCCCAACCACCTGCACACGTCTCTGCTGGGGAGGAGAGCACTAGGGAAATGACGTCTGTCAGGCACCTTCTGGGCGCTCACCGAGTCAGCCTCCGCGTGTGTGGGGCTGCAGACCACAGCCAGGGGCCCTGTGAGCCTTGTGCTCTCCGTGCTGTGCTGAGTCTGGGCGGTCAAGCAACCGTAATAATAGACTTCCATATGCCCTCACTTTGCCTCTAACAGAGCCCTCAAGCTGGAGCGCTTGGCAGTGTGCAACCCACCGGCAACTAAGCACTCCACAAGAACGCCTGGGAACTAGGTGCAAAGGCAAGGCAGGAGTAAAGCTGAGGCCAGGAAGGCGCCAGTAGCATCTCCCAGTCTCGCGCAGCCCGCTCCTTTCTGGATTGGAAGCCTAGCCGCGAGGCAAGTCTGGACAAGGCTCGCCCAGGGCAGAGCAGCCTCACGCCAGCACTCTGCCAGATCGGGCCTCTGAGCAGAGCTGGAGCTCTGCCGTACTGGAGGCGCACTCGGCTCCGCCCAAGCAGTGATTGCAGCCCCACGCATCTGGGCTGCCTCCTCTTCTCCCAAGGAGGCTCGCTTCCCGCATGCTGTGCACTAGGCTTCCAGGCGGGGGCGCCCCGCGCCTCCTACAGGTCTTGGCTGAGGAGCTGCTTCCCTGAGCTGGGGCTGTGGACGGGAGCCCAGACACGCAGGGGCAGGCCCCAACCACCTGCACACGTCTCTGCTGGGGAGGAGAGCACTAGGGAAATGACGTCTGTCAGGCACCTTCTGGGCGCTCACCGAGTCAGCCTCCGCGTGTGTGGGGCTGCAGACCCCAGCCAGGGGCCCTGTGAGCCTTGTGCTCTCCGTGCTGTGCTGAGTCTGGGCGGTCAAGCAACCGTAATAATAGACTTCCAGATGCCCTCATTTTGCCTCTAATAGAGCCCTCAAGCTGGAGCGCTTGGCAGTGTGCAACCCACCGGCAACTAAGCCCTCCACAAGAACGCCTGGGAACTAGGTGCAAAGGCAAGGCAGGAGTGGAGCTGAGGCCAGGAAGGCGCCAGTAGCATCTCCCAGTCTCGCGCAGCCCGCTCCTTTCTGGATTGGAAGCCTAGCGGCGAGGCAAGTCTGGACAAGGCTCGCCCAGGGCAGAGCAGCCTCACGCCAGCACTCTGCCAGATCGGGCCTCTGAGCAGAGCTGGAGCTCTGCCGTACTGGAGGCGCACTCGGCTCCGCCCAAGCAGTGATTGCAGCCCCACGCATCTGGGCTGCCTCCTCTTCTCCCAAGGAGGCTAGCTTCCCGCATGCTGTGCACTAGGCTTCCAGGCGGGGGCGCCCCGCGCCTCCTACAGGTCTTGGCTGAGGAGCTTCCTCCCTGAGCTGGGGCTGTGGAAGGGAGCCCAGACACGCAGGGGCAGGCCCCAACCACCTGCACACATCTCTGCTGGGGAGGAGAGCACTAGGGAAATGACGTCTGTCAGGCACCTTCTGGGCGCTCACCGAGTCAGCCTCCGCGTGTGTGGGGCTGCAGACCCCAGCCAGGGGCCCTGTGAGCCTTGTGCTCTCCGTGCTGTGCTGAGTCTGGGCGGTCAAGCAACCGCTGGAGGAGCCCTGCAGTTGCCCTCCCATTGCCTCTAATAGAGCCCTCACTGCTGGAGCTCTTGGCAGTGTGCAACCCACCGGCAACTAAGCCCTCCACAAGAACGCCTGGGGACGAGGTGCAAAGGCAAGGCAGGAGTGGAGCTGAGGCCAGGAAGGCGCCAGTAGCATCTCCCAGTCTCGCGCAGCCTGCTCCTTCCTGGACTGGAAGCCTAGCCGCGAGGCAAGTGTGGGCAAGGCTCGCCCAGGGCAGAGCAGCCTCACGCCAGCAACTCTGCCAGATCGGGCCTCTGAGCAGAGCTGGAGCTCTGCCGTACTGGAGGCGCACTCGGCTCCGCCAAAGCAGTGAATACAGCCGCACACAGCAGGGCTGCCTTCTCTTCTCCCGAGGAGGCTCGCTTCCCGCATGCTGTAAACTAGGCTTCCAGGCGGGGCCCCGTGCGCCTCCCACAGGTCTTGGCTCAGGAGCTGCTTCCCAGAGCTGGGGCTGTGGACGGAAGCCCAGACACGCAGGGGCAGGCCCCAACCACCTGCACACGTCTCAGCCGGGGAGGAGAGCACTAGGGAAATGACGTCTGTCAGGCACCTTCTGGGCGCTCACCGAGTCAGCCTCCGAGTGTGTGGGGCTGCAGACCCCAGCCAGGGGCCCTGTGAGCCTTGTGCTCTCCGTGCTGTGCTGAGTCTGGGCGGTCAAGCAACCGCTGGAGGAGCCCTTCAGTTGCCCTCCCATTGCCTCTAATAGAGCCCTCACTGCTGGAGCGCTTGGCAGTGTGCAACCCACCGGCAACTAAGCCCTCCACAAGAACGCCTGAGGACTAGGTGCAAAGGCAAGGCAGGAGAGGAGCTGAGGCCAGGAAGGCGCCAGTAGCATCTCCCAGTCTCGCGCAGCCTGCTCCTTCCTGGACTGGAAGCTTAGCCGCGAGGCAAGTCTGGGCAAGGCTCGCCCAGGGCAGAGCAGCCTCACGCCAGCAACTCTGCCAGATCGGGCCTCTGAGCAGAGCTGGAGCTCTGCCGTACTGGAGGCGCACTCGGCTCAGCCAATGCAGTGAATGCAGCCGCACACAGCAGGGCTGCCTTCTCTTCTCCCGAGGAGGCTCGCTTCCCGCATGCTGTAAACTAGGCTTCCAGGCGGGGCCCCCTGCGCCTCCCACAGGTCTTGGCTCAGGAGCTGCTTCCCTGAGCTGGGGCTGTGGACGGGAGCCCAGACACGCAGGGGCAGGCCCCAAAAACCTGCACAGGGCTCTGCTGGGGAGTAGAGCACTAGAGAAATGACGTCTGTCAGGTACCTTCTGGGCGCTCACCGAGTCAGCCTCCGCGTGTGTGGGGCTGCAGACCCCAGCCAGGGGCCCTGTGAGCCTTGTGCTCTCCGTGCTGTGCTGAGTCTGGGCGGTCAAGCAACCGTAATAATAGACTTCCAGATGCCCTCACTTTGCCTCTAACAGAGCCCTCAAGCTGGAGCGCTTGGCAGTGTGCAACCCACCGGCAACTAAGCCCTCCACAAGAACGCCTGGGAACTAGGTGCAAAGGCAAGGCAGGAGTGGAGCTGAGGCCAGGAAGGCGCCAGTAGCATCTCCCAGTCTCGCGCAGCCCACTCCTTTCTGGATTGGAAGCCTAGCCGCGAGGCAAGTCTGGGCAAGGCTCGCCCAGGGCAGAGCAGCCTCACACCAGCACTCTGCCAGATCTGGACTCTGAGCAGAGCTGGAGCTCTGCCGTACTGTAGGCGCACTCGGCTCCGCCAAAGCAGTGAATACAGCCGCACACAGCAGTGCTGCCTTCTCTTCTCCCGAGGAGGCTCGCTTCACGCATGCTGTAAACTAGGCTTCCATGCGGGGCCCCCTTCGCCTCCACAGGTCTTGGCTCAGGAGCTGCTTCCCTGAGCTGGGGCTGTGGACGGGAGCCCAGACACGCAGGGGCAGGCCCCAACCACCTGCACACGTCTCTGCCGGGGAGGAGAGCACTAGGGAAATGACGTCTGTCAGGCACCTTCTGGGCGCTCACCGAGTCAGCCTCCGCGTGTGTGGGGCTGCAGACCACAGCCAGGGGCCCTGTGAGCCTTGTGCTCTCCGTGCTGTGCTGAGTCTGGGCGGTCAAGCAACCGCTGGAGGAGCCCTACAGTTGCCCTCCCATTGCCTCTAATAGAGCCCTCACTGCTGGAGCGCTTGGCAGTGTGCAACCCACCGGCAACTAAGCCCTCCACAAGAACGCCTGGGGACTAGGGGCAAACGCAAGGCAGGAGTGGAGCTGAGGCCAGGAAGGCGCCAGTAGCATCTCCCAGTCTCGCGCAGCCTGCTCCTTCCTCGACTGGAAGCCTAGCCGCGAGGCAAGTGTGGGCAAGGCTCGCCCAGGGCAGAACAGCCTCACGCCAGCAACTCTGCCAGATCGGGCCTCAGAGCAGAGCTGGAGCTCTGCCGTACTGGAGGCGCACTCGGCTCCGCCAAAGCAGTGAATACAGCCACACACAGCAGGGCTGCCTTCTCTTCTCCCGAGGAGGCTCGCTTCCCGCATGCTGTAAACTAGGCTTCCAGGCGGGGCCCCCTGCGCCTCCCACAGGTCTTGGCTCAGGAGCTGCTTCCCTGAGCTGGGGCTGTGGACGGGAGCCCAGACACGCAGGGGCAGGCCCCAACCACCTGCACACGTCTCTGCTGGGGAGGAGAGCACTAGGGAAATGACGTCTGTCAGGCACCTTCTGGGCGCTCACCGAGTCAGCCTCCGCGTGTGTGGGGCTGCAGACCACAGCCAGGGGCCCTGTGAGCCTTGTGCTCTCCGTGCTGTGCTGAGTCTGGGCGGTCAAGCCACCGTAATAATAGACTTCCATATGCCCTCACTTTGCCTCTAACAGAGCCCTCAAGCTGGAGCGCTTGGCAGTGTGCAACCCACCGGCAACTAAGCCCTCCACAAGAACGCCTGGGAACTAGGTGCAAAGGCAAGGCAGGAGTGAAGCTGAGGCCAGGAAGGCGCCAGTAGCATCTCCCAGTCTCGCGCAGCCCGCTCCTTTCTGGATTGGAAGCCTAGCCGCGAGGCAAGTCTGGACAAGGCTCGCCCAGGGCAGAGCAGCCTCACGCCAGCACTCTGCCAGATCGGGCCTCTGAGCAGAGCTGGAGCTCTGCCGTACTGGAGGCGCACTCGGCTCCGCCCAAGCAGTGATTGCAGCCCCACGCATCTGGGCTGCCTCCTCTTCTCCCAAGGAGGCTCGCTTCCCGCATGCTGTGCACTAGGCTTCCAGGCGGGGGCGCCCCGCGCCTCCTACAGGTCTTGGCTGAGGAGCTGCTTCCCTGAGCTGGGGCTGTGGACGGGAGCCCAGACACGCAGGGGCAGGCCCCAACCACCTGCACACGTCTCTGCTGGGGAGGAGAGCACTAGGGAAATAACGTCTGTCAGGCACCTTCTGGGCGCTCACCGAGTCAGCCTCCGCGTGTGTGGGGCTGCAGACCCAAGCCAGGGGCCCTGTGAGCCTTGTGCTCTCCGTGCTGTGCTGAGTCTGGGCGGTCAAGCAACCGTAATAATAGACTTCCAGATGCCCTCATTTTGCCTCTAATAGAGCCCTCAAGCTGGAGCGCTTGGCAGTGTGCAACCCACCGGCAACTAAGCCCTCCACAAGAACGCCTGGGAACTAGGTGCAAAGGCAAGGCAGGAGAGGAGCTGAGGCCAGGAAGGCGCCAGTAGCATCTCCCAGTCTCGCGCAGCCTGCTCCTTCCTGGACTGGAAGCTTAGCCGCGAGGCAAGTCTGGGCAAGGCTCGCCCAGGGCAGAGCAGCCTCACGCCAGCAACTCTGCCAGATCGAGCCTCTGAGCAGAGCTGGAGCTCTGCCGTACTGGAGGCGCACTCGGCTCAGCCAAAGCAGTGAATGCAGCCGCACACAGCAGGGCTGCCTTCTCTTCTCCCAAGGAGGCTCGCTTCCCGCATGCTGTAAACTAGGCTTCCAGGCGGGGCCCCCTGCGCCTCCCACAGGTCTTGGCTCAGGAGCTGCTTCCCTGAGCTGGGGCTGTGGACGGGAGCCCAGACACGCAGGGGCAGGCCCCAAAAACCTGCACAGGGCTCTGCTGGGGAGGAGAGCACTAGAAAATGACGTCTGTCAGGCACCTTCTGGGCGCTCACCGAGTCAGCCTCCGCGTGTGTGGGGCTGCAGACCCCAGCCAGGGGCCCTGTGAGCCTTGTGCTCTCCGTGCTGTGCTGAGTCTGGGCGGTCAAGCAACCGTAATAATAGACTTCCATATGCCCTCACTTTGCCTCTAACAGAGCCCTCCAGCTGGAGCGCTTGGCAGTGTGCAACCCACCGGCAACTAAGCCCTCCACAAGAACGCCTGGGAACTAGGTGCAAAGGCAAGGCAGGAGTGGAGCTGAGGCCAGGAAGGCGCCAGTAGCATCTCCCAGTCTCGCGCAGCCCGCTCCTTTCTGGATTGGCAGCCTAGCCGCGAGGCAAGTCTGGACAAGGCTCGCCCAGGGCAGAGCAGCCTCTCGCCAGCACTCTGCCAGATCGGGCCTCTGAGAAGAGCTGGAGCTCTGCCGTACTGGAGGCGCACTCGGCTCCGCCCAAGCAGTGATTGCAGCCCCACGCATCTGGGCTGCCTCCTCTTCTCCCAAGGAGGCTCGCTTCCCGCATGCTGTGCACTAGGCTTCCAGGCGGGGGCGCCCCGCGCCTCCTACAGGTCTTGGCTGAGGAGCTGCTTCCCTGAGCTGGGGCTGTGGACGGGAGCCCAGACACGCAGGGGCAGGCCCCAACCACCTGCACACGTCTCTGCTGGGGAGGAGAGCACTAGGGAAATGACGTCTGTCAGGCACCTTCTGGGCGCTCACCGAGTCAGCCTCCGCGTGTGTGAGGCTGCATACCCCAGCCAGGGGCCCTGTGAGCCTTGTGTTCTCCGTGCTGTGCTGAGTCTGGGCGGTCAAGCAACCGTAATAATAGACTTCCAGATGCCCTCACTTTACCTCTAACAGAGCCCTCAAGCTGGAGCGCTTGGCAGTGTGCAACCCACCGGCAACTAAGCCCTCCACAAGAACGCCTGGGAACTAGGTGCAAAGCCAAGGCAGGAGTGGAGCTGAGGCCAGGAAGGCGCCAGTAGCATCTCCCAGTCTCGCGCAGCCCACTCCTTTCTGGATTGGAAGCCTAGCCGCGAGGCAAGTCTGGGCATGGCTCGCCCAGGGCAGAGCAGCCTCACACCAGCACTCTGCCAGATCGGGCCTCTGAGCAGAGCTGGAGCTCTGCCGTACTGGAGGCGCACTCGGCTCCGCCAAAGCAGTGAATACAGCCGCACACAGCAGTGCTGCCTTCTCTTCTCCCGAGGAGGCTCGCTTCACGCATGCTGTAAACTAGGCTTCCATGCGGGGCCCCCTTCGCCTCCCACAGGTTTGGCTCAGGAGCTGCTTCCCTGAACTGGGGCTGTGGACGGGAGCCCAGACACGCAGGGGCAAGCCCCAACCACCTGCACACGTCTCTGCCGGGGAGGAGAGCACTAGGGAAATGACGTCTGTCAGGCACCTTCTGGGCGCTCACCGAGTCAGCCTCCGCGTGTGTGGGGCTGCAGACCACAGCCAGGGGCCCTGTGAGCCTTGTGCTCTCCGTGCTGTGCTGAGTCTGGGCAGTCAAGCAACCGCTGGAGGAGCCCTGCAGTTGCCCTCCCATTGCCTCTAATAGAGCCCTCACTGCTGGAGCGCTTAGTAGTGTGCAACCCACCGGCAACTAAGCCCTCCACAAGAACGCCTGGGGACTAGGGGCAAAGGCAAGGCAGGAGTGGAGCTGAGGCCAGGAAGGCGCCAGTAGCATCTCCCAGTCTCGCGCAGCCTGCTCCTTCCTGGACTGGAAGCCTAGCCGCGAGGCAAGTGTGGGCAAGGCTCGCCCAGGGCAGAGCAGCCTCACGCCAGCAACTCTGCCAGATCGGGCCTCTGAGCAGAGCTGGAGCTCTGCCGTACTGGAGGCGCACTCGGCTCCGCCAAAGCAGTGAATACAGCCGCACACAGCAGGGCTGCCTTCTCTTCTCCCGAGGAGGCTCGCTTCCCGCATGCTGTAAACTAGGCTTCCAGGCGGGGCCCCCTGCGCCTCCCACAGGTCTTGGCTCAGGAGCTGCTTCCCTGAGCTGGGGCTGTGGACGGGAGCCCAGACACGCAGGGGCAGGCCCCAACCACCTGCACACGTCTCAGCCGGGGAGGAGAGCACTAGGGAAATGACGTCTGTCAGGCACCTTCTGGGCGCTCACCGAGTCAGCCTCCGCGTGTGTGGGGCTGCAGACCACAGCCAGGGGCCCTGTGAGCCTTGTGCTCTCCGTGCTGTGCTGAGTCTGGGCGGTCAAGCAACCGTAATAATAGACTTCCAGATGCCCTCACTTTGCCTCTAACAGAGCCCTCAAGCTGGAGCGCTTGGCAGTGTGCAACCCACCGGCAACTAAGCACTCCACAAGAACGCCTGGGAACTAGGTGCAAAGGCAAGGCAGGAGTGAAGCTGAGGCCAGGAAGGCGCCAGTAGCATCTCCCAGTCTCGCGCAGCCCGCTCCTTTCTGGATTGGAAGCCTAGCCGCGAGGCAAGTCTGGACAAGGCTCGCCCAGGGCAGAGCAGCCTCACGCCAGCACTCTGCCAGATCGGGCCTCTGAGCAGAGCTGGAGCTCTGCCGTACTGGAGGCGCACTCGGCTCCGCCCAAGCAGTGATTGCAGCCCCACGCATCTGGGCTGCCTCCTCTTCTCCCAAGGAGGCTCGCTTCCCGCATGCTGTGCACTAGGCTTCCAGGCGGGGGCGTCCCGCGCCTCCTACAGGTCTTGGCTGAGGAGCTGCTTCCCTGAGCTGGGGCTGTGGACGGGAGCCCAGACACGCAGGGGCAGGCCCCAACCACCTGCACACGTCTCTGCTGGGGAGGAGAGCACTAGGGAAATGACGTCTGTCAGGCACCTTCTGGGCGCTCACCGAGTCAGCCTCCGCGTGTGTGGGGCTGCAGACCCCAGCCAGGGGCCCTGTGAGCCTTGTGCTCTCCGTGCTGTGCTGAGTCTGGGCGGTCAAGCAACCGTAATAATAGACTTCCAGATGCCCTCATTTTGCCTCTAATAGAGCCCTCAAGCTGGAGCGCTTGGCAGTGTGCAACCCACCGGCAACTAAGCCCTCCACAAGAACGCCTGGGAACTAGGTGCAAAGGCAAGGCAGGAGTGGAGCTGAGGCCAGGAAGGCGCCAGTAGCATCTCCCAGTCTCGCGCAGCCCACTCCTTTCTGGATTGGAAGCCTAGCCGCGAGGCAAGTCTGGGCAAGGCTCGCCCAGGGCAGAGCAGCCTAACACCAGCACTCTGCCAGATCTGGCCTCTGAGCAGAGCTGGAGCTCTGCCGTACTGGAGGCGCACTCGGCTCCGCCCAAGCAGTGATTGCAGCCCCACGCATCTGGGCTGCCTCCTCTTCTCCCAAGGAGGCTCGCTTCCCGCATGCTGTGCACTAGGCTTCCAGGCGGGGGCGCCCCGCGCCTCCTACAGGTCTTGGCTGAGGAGCTGCTTCCCTGAGTGGGGCTGTGGACGGGAGCCCAACACGCAGGGGCAGGCCCCAACCACCTGCACACGTCTCTGCTGGGGAGTAGAGCACTAGGGAAATGACGTCTGTCAGGCACCTTCTGGGCGCTCACCGAGTCAGCCTCCGCGTGTGTGGGGCTGCAGACCCCAGCCAGGGGCCCTGTGAGCCTTGTGCTCTCCGTGCTGTGCTGAGTCTGGGCGGTCAAGCAACCGCTGGTGGAGCCCTGCAGTTGCCCTCCCATTGCCTCTAATAGAACCCTCACTGCTGGAGCGCTTGGCAGTGTGCAACCCACCGGCAACTAAGCCCTCCACAAGAACGCCTGGGGACTAGGGGCAAAGGCAAGGCAGGAGTGGAGCTGAGGCCAGGAAGGCGCCAGTAGCATCTCCCAGTCTCGCGCAGCCTGCTCCTTCCTGGACTGGAAGCCTAGCCGCGAGGCAAGTGTGGGCAAGGCTCGCCCAGGGCAGAGCAGCCTCACGCCAGCAACTCTGCCAGATCGGGCCTCTGAGCAGAGCTGGAGCTCTGCCGTACTGGAGGCGCACTCGGCTCCGCCAAAGCAGTGAATACAGCCGCACACAGCAGGGCTGCCTGCTCTTCTCCCGAGGAGGCTCGCTTCCCGCATGCTGTAAACTAGGCTTCCAGGCGGGGCCCCCTGCGCCTCCCACAGGTCTTGGCTCAGGAGCTGCTTCCCTGAGCTGGGGCTGTGGACGGGAGCCCAGACACGCAGGGGCAGGCCCCAACCACCTGCACACGTCTCTGCTGGGGAGGAGAGCACTAGGGAAATGACGTCTGTCAGGCACCTTCTGGGCGCTCACCGAGTCAGCCTCCGCGTGTGTGGGGCTGCAGACCACAGCCAGGGGCCCTGTGAGCCTTGTGCTCTCCGTGCTGTGCTGAGTCTGGGCGGTCAAGCAACCGTAATAATAGACTTCCAGATGCCCTCATTTTGCCTCTAATAGAGCCCTCAAGCTGGAGCGCTTGGCAGTGTGCAACCCACCGGCAACTAAGCCCTCCACAAGAACGCCTGGGAACTAGGTGCAAAGGCAAGGCAGGAGTGGAGCTGAGGCCAGGAAGGCGCCAGTAGCATCTCCCAGTCTCGCGCAGCCCACTCCTTTCTGGATTGGAAGCCTAGCCGCGAGGCAAGTCTGGGCAAGGCTCGCCCAGGGCAGAGCAGCCTAACACCAGCACTCTGCCAGATCTGGCCTCTGAGCAGAGCTGGAGCTCTGCCGTACTGGAGGCGCACTCGGCTCCGCCCAAGCAGTGATTGCAGCCCCACGCATCTGGGCTGCCTCCTCTTCTCCCAAGGAGGCTCGCTTCCCGCATGCTGTGCACTAGGCTTCCAGGCGGGGGCGCCCCGCGCCTCCTACAGGTCTTGGCTGAGGAGCTGCTTCCCTGAGTGGGGCTGTGGACGGGAGCCCAACACGCAGGGGCAGGCCCCAACCACCTGCACACGTCTCTGCTGGGGAGTAGAGCACTAGGGAAATGACGTCTGTCAGGCACCTTCTGGGCGCTCACCGAGTCAGCCTCCGCGTGTGTGGGGCTGCAGACCCCAGCCAGGGGCCCTGTGAGCCTTGTGCTCTCCGTGCTGTGCTGAGTCTGGGCGGTCAAGCAACCGCTGGTGGAGCCCTGCAGTTGCCCTCCCATTGCCTCTAATAGAACCCTCACTGCTGGAGCGCTTGGCAGTGTGCAACCCACCGGCAACTAAGCCCTCCACAAGAACGCCTGGGGACTAGGGGCAAAGGCAAGGCAGGAGTGGAGCTGAGGCCAGGAAGGCGCCAGTAGCATCTCCCAGTCTCGCGCAGCCTGCTCCTTCCTGGACTGGAAGCCTAGCCGCGAGGCAAGTGTGGGCAAGGCTCGCCCAGGGCAGAGCAGCCTCACGCCAGCAACTCTGCCAGATCGGGCCTCTGAGCAGAGCTGGAGCTCTGCCGTACTGGAGGCGCACTCGGCTCCGCCAAAGCAGTGAATACAGCCGCACACAGCAGGGCTGCCTGCTCTTCTCCCGAGGAGGCTCGCTTCCCGCATGCTGTAAACTAGGCTTCCAGGCGGGGCCCCCTGCGCCTCCCACAGGTCTTGGCTCAGGAGCTGCTTCCCTGAGCTGGGGCTGTGGACGGGAGCCCAGACACGCAGGGGCAGGCCCCAACCACCTGCACACGTCTCTGCTGGGGAGGAGAGCACTAGGGAAATGACGTCTGTCAGGCACCTTCTGGGCGCTCACCGAGTCAGCCTCCGCGTGTGTGGGGCTGCAGACCACAGCCAGGGGCCCTGTGAGCCTTGTGCTCTCCGTGCTGTGCTGAGTCTGGGCGGTCAAGCAACCGTAATAATAGACTTCCATATGCCCTCACTTTGCCTCTAACAGAGCCCTCAAGCTGGAGCGCTTGGCAGTGTGCAACCCACCGGCAACTAAGCACTCCACAAGAACGCCTGGGAACTAGGTGCAAAGGCAAGGCAGGAGTGAAGCTGAGGCCAGGAAGGCGCCAGTAGCATCTCCCAGTCTCGCGCAGCCCGCTCCTTTCTGGATTGGAAGCCTAGCCGCGAGGCAAGTCTGGACAAGGCTCGCCCAGGGCAGAGCAGCCTCACGCCAGCACTCTGCCAGATCGGGCCTCTGAGCAGAGCTGGAGCTCTGCCGTACTGGAGGCGCACTCGGCTCCGCCCAAGCAGTGATTGCAGCCCCACGCATCTGGGCTGCCTCCTCTTCTCCCAAGGAGGCTCGCTTCCCGCATGCTGTGCACTAGGCTTCCAGGCGGGGGCGCCCCGCGCCTCCTACAGGTCTTGGCTGAGGAGCTGCTTCCCTGAGCTGGGGCTGTGGACGGGAGCCCAGACACGCAGGGGCAGGCCCCAACCACCTGCACACGTCTCTGCTGGGGAGGAGAGCACTAGGGAAATGACGTCTGTCAGGCACCTTCTGGGCGCTCACCGAGTCAGCCTCCGCGTGTGTGGGGCTGCAGACCCCAGCCAGGGGCCCTGTGAGCCTTGTGCTCTCCGTGCTGTGCTGAGTCTGGGCGGTCAAGCAACCGTAATAATAGACTTCCAGATGCCCTCATTTTGCCTCTAATAGAGCCCTCAAGCTGGAGCGCTTGGCAGTGTGCAACCCACCGGCAACTAAGCCCTCCACAAGAACGCCTGGGAACTAGGTGCAAAGGCAAGGCAGGAGTGGAGCTGAGGCCAGGAAGGCGCCAGTAGCATCTCCCAGTCTCGCGCAGCCCGCTCCTTTCTGGATTGGAAGCCTAGCGGCGAGGCAAGTCTGGACAAGGCTCGCCCAGGGCAGAGCAGCCTCACGCCAGCACTCTGCCAGATCGGGCCTCTGAGCAGAGCTGGAGCTCTGCCGTACTGGAGGCGCACTCGGCTCCGCCCAAGCAGTGATTGCAGCCCCACGCATCTGGGCTGCCTCCTCTTCTCCCAAGGAGGCTAGCTTCCCGCATGCTGTGCACTAGGCTTCCAGGCGGGGGCGCCCCGCGCCTCCTACAGGTCTTGGCTGAGGAGCTTCCTCCCTGAGCTGGGGCTGTGGACGGGAGCCCAGACACGCAGGGGCAGGCCCCAACCACCTGCACACATCTCTGCTGGGGAGGAGAGCACTAGGGAAATGACGTCTGTCAGGCACCTTCTGGGCGCTCACCGAGTCAGCCTCCGCGTGTGTGGGGCTGCAGACCCCAGCCAGGGGCCCTGTGAGCCTTGTGCTCTCCGTGCTGTGCTGAGTCTGGGCGGTCAAGCAACCGCTGGAGGAGCCCTGCAGTTGCCCTCCCATTGCCTCTAATAGAGCCCTCACTGCTGGAGCTCTTGGCAGTGTGCAACCCACCGGCAACTAAGCCCTCCACAAGAACGCCTGGGGACGAGGTGCAAAGGCAAGGCAGGAGTGGAGCTGAGGCCAGGAAGGCGCCAGTAGCATCTCCCAGTCTCGCGCAGCCTGCTCCTTCCTGGACTGGAAGCCTAGCCGCGAGGCAAGTGTGGGCAAGGCTCGCCCAGGGCAGAGCAGCCTCACGCCAGCAACTCTGCCAGATCGGGCCTCTGAGCAGAGCTGGAGCTCTGCCGTACTGGAGGCGCACTCGGCTCCGCCAAAGCAGTGAATACAGCCGCACACAGCAGGGCTGCCTTCTCTTCTCCCGAGGAGGCTCGCTTCCCGCATGCTGTAAACTAGGCTTCCAGGCGGGGCCCCGTGCGCCTCCCACAGGTCTTGGCTCAGGAGCTGCTTCCCAGAGCTGGGGCTGTGGACGGAAGCCCAGACACGCAGGGGCAGGCCCCAACCACCTGCACACGTCTCAGCCGGGGAGGAGAGCACTAGGGAAATGACGTCTGTCAGGCACCTTCTGGGCGCTCACCGAGTCAGCCTCCGAGTGTGTGGGGCTGCAGACCCCAGCCAGGGGCCCTGTGAGCCTTGTGCTCTCCGTGCTGTGCTGAGTCTGGGCGGTCAAGCAACCGCTGGAGGAGCCCTTCAGTTGCCCTCCCATTGCCTCTAATAGAGCCCTCACTGCTGGAGCGCTTGGCAGTGTGCAACCCACCGGCAACTAAGCCCTCCACAAGAACGCCTGAGGACTAGGTGCAAAGGCAAGGCAGGAGAGGAGCTGAGGCCAGGAAGGCGCCAGTAGCATCTCCCAGTCTCGCGCAGCCTGCTCCTTCCTGGACTGGAAGCTTAGCCGCGAGGCAAGTCTGGGCAAGGCTCGCCCAGGGCAGAGCAGCCTCACGCCAGCAACTCTGCCAGATCGGGCCTCTGAGCAGAGCTGGAGCTCTGCCGTACTGGAGGCGCACTCGGCTCAGCCAATGCAGTGAATGCAGCCGCACACAGCAGGGCTGCCTTCTCTTCTCCCGAGGAGGCTCGCTTCCCGCATGCTGTAAACTAGGCTTCCAGGCGGGGCCCCCTGCGCCTCCCACAGGTCTTGGCTCAGGAGCTGCTTCCCTGAGCTGGGGCTGTGGACGGGAGCCCAGACACGCAGGGGCAGGCCCCAAAAACCTGCACAGGGCTCTGCTGGGGAGTAGAGCACTAGAGAAATGACGTCTGTCAGGTACCTTCTGGGCGCTCACCGAGTCAGCCTCCGCGTGTGTGGGGCTGCAGACCCCAGCCAGGGGCCCTGTGAGCCTTGTGCTCTCCGTGCTGTGCTGAGTCTGGGCGGTCAAGCAACCGTAATAATAGACTTCCAGATGCCCTCACTTTGCCTCTAACAGAGCCCTCAAGCTGGAGCGCTTGGCAGTGTGCAACCCACCGGCAACTAAGCCCTCCACAAGAACGCCTGGGAACTAGGTGCAAAGGCAAGGCAGGAGTGGAGCTGAGGCCAGGAAGGCGCCAGTAGCATCTCCCAGTCTCGCGCAGCCCACTCCTTTCTGGATTGGAAGCCTAGCCGCGAGGCAAGTCTGGGCAAGGCTCGCCCAGGGCAGAGCAGCCTCACACCAGCACTCTGCCAGATCTGGACTCTGAGCAGAGCTGGAGCTCTGCCGTACTGTAGGCGCACTCGGCTCCGCCAAAGCAGTGAATACAGCCGCACACAGCAGTGCTGCCTTCTCTTCTCCCGAGGAGGCTCGCTTCACGCATGCTGTAAACTAGGCTTCCATGCGGGGCCCCCTTCGCCTCCACAGGTCTTGGCTCAGGAGCTGCTTCCCTGAGCTGGGGCTGTGGACGGGAGCCCAGACACGCAGGGGCAGGCCCCAACCACCTGCACACGTCTCTGCCGGGGAGGAGAGCACTAGGGAAATGACGTCTGTCAGGCACCTTCTGGGCGCTCACCGAGTCAGCCTCCGCGTGTGTGGGGCTGCAGACCACAGCCAGGGGCCCTGTGAGCCTTGTGCTCTCCGTGCTGTGCTGAGTCTGGGCGGTCAAGCAACCGCTGGAGGAGCCCTACAGTTGCCCTCCCATTGCCTCTAATAGAGCCCTCACTGCTGGAGCGCTTGGCAGTGTGCAACCCACCGGCAACTAAGCCCTCCACAAGAACGCCTGGGGACTAGGGGCAAACGCAAGGCAGGAGTGGAGCTGAGGCCAGGAAGGCGCCAGTAGCATCTCCCAGTCTCGCGCAGCCTGCTCCTTCCTCGACTGGAAGCCTAGCCGCGAGGCAAGTGTGGGCAAGGCTCGCCCAGGGCAGAACAGCCTCACGCCAGCAACTCTGCCAGATCGGGCCTCAGAGCAGAGCTGGAGCTCTGCCGTACTGGAGGCGCACTCGGCTCCGCCAAAGCAGTGAATACAGCCACACACAGCAGGGCTGCCTTCTCTTCTCCCGAGGAGGCTCGCTTCCCGCATGCTGTAAACTAGGCTTCCAGGCGGGGCCCCCTGCGCCTCCCACAGGTCTTGGCTCAGGAGCTGCTTCCCTGAGCTGGGGCTGTGGACGGGAGCCCAGACACGCAGGGGCAGGCCCCAACCACCTGCACACGTCTCTGCTGGGGAGGAGAGCACTAGGGAAATGACGTCTGTCAGGCACCTTCTGGGCGCTCACCGAGTCAGCCTCCGCGTGTGTGGGGCTGCAGACCACAGCCAGGGGCCCTGTGAGCCTTGTGCTCTCCGTGCTGTGCTGAGTCTGGGCGGTCAAGCCACCGTAATAATAGACTTCCATATGCCCTCACTTTGCCTCTAACAGAGCCCTCAAGCTGGAGCGCTTGGCAGTGTGCAACCCACCGGCAACTAAGCCCTCCACAAGAACGCCTGGGAACTAGGTGCAAAGGCAAGGCAGGAGTGAAGCTGAGGCCAGGAAGGCGCCAGTAGCATCTCCCAGTCTCGCGCAGCCCGCTCCTTTCTGGATTGGAAGCCTAGCCGCGAGGCAAGTCTGGACAAGGCTCGCCCAGGGCAGAGCAGCCTCACGCCAGCACTCTGCCAGATCGGGCCTCTGAGCAGAGCTGGAGCTCTGCCGTACTGGAGGCGCACTCGGCTCCGCCCAAGCAGTGATTGCAGCCCCACGCATCTGGGCTGCCTCCTCTTCTCCCAAGGAGGCTCGCTTCCCGCATGCTGTGCACTAGGCTTCCAGGCGGGGGCGCCCCGCGCCTCCTACAGGTCTTGGCTGAGGAGCTGCTTCCCTGAGCTGGGGCTGTGGACGGGAGCCCAGACACGCAGGGGCAGGCCCCAACCACCTGCACACGTCTCTGCTGGGGAGGAGAGCACTAGGGAAATAACGTCTGTCAGGCACCTTCTGGGCGCTCACCGAGTCAGCCTCCGCGTGTGTGGGGCTGCAGACCCCAGCCAGGGGCCCTGTGAGCCTTGTGCTCTCCGTGCTGTGCTGAGTCTGGGCGGTCAAGCAACCGTAATAATAGACTTCCAGATGCCCTCATTTTGCCTCTAATAGAGCCCTCAAGCTGGAGCGCTTGGCAGTGTGCAACCCACCGGCAACTAAGCCCTCCACAAGAACGCCTGGGAACTAGGTGCAAAGGCAAGGCAGGAGAGGAGCTGAGGCCAGGAAGGCGCCAGTAGCATCTCCCAGTCTCGCGCAGCCTGCTCCTTCCTGGACTGGAAGCTTAGCCGCGAGGCAAGTCTGGGCAAGGCTCGCCCAGGGCAGAGCAGCCTCACGCCAGCAACTCTGCCAGATCGGGCCTCTGAGCAGAGCTGGAGCTCTGCCGTACTGGAGGCGCACTCGGCTCAGCCAAAGCAGTGAATGCAGCCGCACACAGCAGGGCTGCCTTCTCTTCTCCCGAGGAGGCTCGCTTCCCGCATGCTGTAAACTAGGCTTCCAGGCGGGGCCCCCTGCGCCTCCCACAGGTCTTGGCTCAGGAGCTGCTTCCCTGAGCTGGGGCTGTGGACGGGAGCCCAGACACGCAGGGGCAGGCCCCAAAAACCTGCACAGGGCTCTGCTGGGGAGGAGAGCACTAGAGAAATGACGTCTGTCAGGCACCTTCTGGGCGCTCACCGAGTCAGCCTCCGCGTGTGTGGGGCTGCAGACCACAGCCAGGGGCCCTGTGAGCCTTGTGCTCTCCGTGCTGTGCTGAGTCTGGGCGGTCAAGCAACCGTAATAATAGACTTCCAGATGCCCTCACTTTGCCTCTAACAGAGCCCTCAAGCTGGAGCGCTTGGCAGTGTGCAACCCACCTGCAACTAAGCCCTCCACAAGAACGCCTGGGAACTAGGTGCAAAGGCAAGGCAGGAGTGGAGCTGAGGCCAGGAAGGCGCCAGTAGCATCTCCCAGTCTCGCGCAGCCCACTCCTTTCTGGATTGGAAGCCTAGCCGCGAGGCAAGTCTGGGCAAGGCTCGCCCAGGGCAGAGCAGCCTCACACCAGCACTCTGCCAGATCGGGCCTCTGAGCAGAGCTGGAGCTCTGCCGTACTGGAGGCGCACTCGGCTCCGCCCAAGCAGTGATTGCAGCCCCACGCATCTGGGCTGCCTCCTCTTCTCCCAAGGAGGCTCGCTTCCCGCATGCTGTGCACTAGGCTTCCAGGCGGGGGCGCCCCGCGCCTCCTACAGGTCTTGGCTGAGGAGCTGCTTCCCTGAGTGGGGCTGTGGACGGGAGCCCAGACACGCAGGGGCAGGCCCCAACCACCTGCACACGTCTCTGCTGGGGAGTAGAGCACTAGGGAAATGACGTCTGTCAGGCACCTTCTGGGCACTCACCGAGTCAGCCTCCGCGTGTGTGGGGCTGCAGACCCCAGCCAGGGGCCCTGTGAGCCTTGTGCTCTCCGTGCTGTGCTGAGTCTGGGCGGTCAAGCAACCGCTGGAGGAGCCCTTCAGTTGCCCTCCCATTGCCTCTAATAGAGCCCTCACTGCTGGAGCGCTTGGCAGTGTGCAACCCACCGGCAACTAAGCCCTCCACAAGAACGCCTGAGGACTAGGTGCAAAGGCAAGGCAGGAGAGGAGCTGAGGCCAGGAAGGCGCCAGTAGCATCTCCCAGTCTCGCGCAGCCTGCTCCTTCCTGGACTGGAAGCTTAGCCGCGAGGCAAGTCTGGGCAAGGCTCGCCCAGGGCAGAGCAGCCTCACGCCAGCAACTCTGCCAGATCGGGCCTCTGAGCAGAGCTGGAGCTCTGCCGTACTGGAGGCGCACTCGGCTCAGCCAAAGCAGTGAATGCAGCCGCACACAGCAGGGCTGCCTTCTCTTCTCCCGAGGAGGCTCGCTTCCCGCATGCTGTAAACTAGGCTTCCAGGCGGGGCCCCCTGCGCCTCCCACAGGTCTTGGCTCAGGAGCTGCTTCCCTGAGCTGGGGCTGTGGACGGGAGCCCAGACACGCAGGGGCAGGCCCCAAAAACCTGCACAGGGCTCTGCTGGGGAGGAGAGCACTAGAGAAATGACGTCTGTCAGGCACCTTCTGGGCGCTCACCGAGTCAGCCTCCGCGTGTGTGGGGCTGCAGACCACAGCCAGGGGCCCTGTGAGCCTTGTGCTCTCCGTGCTGTGCTGAGTCTGGGCGGTCAAGCAACCGTAATAATAGACTTCCAGATGCCCTCACTTTGCCTCTAACAGAGCCCTCAAGCTGGAGCGCTTGGCAGTGTGCAACCCACCTGCAACTAAGCCCTCCACAAGAACGCCTGGGAACTAGGTGCAAAGGCAAGGCAGGAGTGGAGCTGAGGCCAGGAAGGCGCCAGTAGCATCTCCCAGTCTCGCGCAGCCCACTCCTTTCTGGATTGGAAGCCTAGCCGCGAGGCAAGTCTGGGCAAGGCTCGCCCAGGGCAGAGCAGCCTCACACCAGCACTCTGCCAGATCGGGCCTCTGAGCAGAGCTGGAGCTCTGCCGTACTGGAGGCGCACTCGGCTCCGCCCAAGCAGTGATTGCAGCCCCACGCATCTGGGCTGCCTCCTCTTCTCCCAAGGAGGCTCGCTTCCCGCATGCTGTGCACTAGGCTTCCAGGCGGGGGCGCCCCGCGCCTCCTACAGGTCTTGGCTGAGGAGCTGCTTCCCTGAGTGGGGCTGTGGACGGGAGCCCAGACACGCAGGGGCAGGCCCCAACCACCTGCACACGTCTCTGCTTGGGAGTAGAGCACTAGCGAAATGACGTCTGTCAGGCACCTTCTGGGCGCTCACCGAGTCAGCCTCCGCGTGTGTGGGGCTGCAGACCCCAGCCAGGGGTCCTGTGAGCCTTGTGCTCTCCGTGCTGTGCTGAGTCTGGGCGGTCAAGCAACCGTAATAATAGACTTCCAGATGCCCTCACTTTGCCTCTAACAGAGCCCTCAAGCTGGAGCGCTTGGCAGTGTGCAACCCACCGGCAACTAAGCCCTCCACAAGAACGCCTGGGAACTAGGTGCAAAGGCAAGGCAGGAGTGGAGCTGAGGCCAGGAAGGCGCCAGTAGCATCTCCCAGTCTCGCACAGCCCACTCCTTTCTGGATTGGAAGCCTAGCCGCGAGGCAAGTCTGGGCAAGGCTCGCCCAGGGCAGAGCAGCCTCACGCCAGCACTCTGCCAGATCGGGCCTCTGAGCAGAGCTGGAGCTCTGCCGTACTGGAGGCGCACTCGGCTCCGCCAAAGCAGTGAATACAGCCGCACACAGCAGTGCTGCCTTCTCTTCTCCCGAGGAGGCTCGCTTCACGCATGCTGTAAACTAGGCTTCCATGCGGGGCCCCCTTCGCCTCCCACAGGTTTGGCTCAGGAGCTGCTTCCCTGAGCTGGGGCTGTGGACGGGAGCCCAGACACGCAGGGGCAGGCCCCAACCACCTGCACACGTCTCTGCCGGGGAGGAGAGCACTAGGGAAATGACGTCTGTCAGGCACCTTCTGGGCGCTCACCGAGTCAGCCTCCGCGTGTGTGGGGCTGCAGACCACAGCCAGGGGCCCTGTGAGCCTTGTGCTCTCCGTGCTGTGCTGAGTCTGGGCGGTCAAGCAACCGCTGGAGGAGCCCTGCAGTTGCCCTCCCATTGCCTCTAATAGAGCCCTCACTGCTGGAGCGCTTGGCAGTGTGCAACCCACCGGCAACTAAGCCCTCCACAAGAACGCCTGAGGACTAGGTGCAAAGGCAAGGCAGGAGAGGAGCTGAGGCCAGGAAGGCGCCAGTAGCATCTCCCAGTCTCGCGCAGCCTGCTCCTTCCTGGACTGGAAGCTTAGCCGCGAGGCAAGTCTGGGCAAGGCTCGCCCAGGGCAGAGCAGCCTCACGCCAGCAACTCTGCCAGATCGGGCCTCTGAGCAGAGCTGGAGCTCTGCCGTACTGTAGGCGCACTCGGCTCAGCCAAAGCAGTGAATGCAGCCGCACACAGCAGGGCTGCCTTCTCTTCTCCCAGGGAGGCTCGCTTCCCGCATGCTGTGCACTAGGCTTCCAGGCGGGGCCCCCTGCGCCTCCCACAGGTCTTGGCTCAGGAGCTGCTTCCCTGAGCTGGGGCTGTGGACGGGAGCCCAGACACGCAGGGGCAGGCCCCAAAAACCTGCACAGGGCTCTGCTGGGGAGGAGAGCACTAGAAAATGACGTCTGTCAGGCACCTTCTGGGCGCTCACCGAGTCAGCCTCCGCGTGTGTGGGGCTGCAGACCCCAGCCAGGGGCCCTGTGAGCCTTGTGCTCTCCGTGCTGTGCTGAGTCTGGGCGGTCAAGCAACCGTAATAATAGACTTCCATATGCCCTCACTTTGCCTGTAACAGAGCCCTCAAGCTGGAGCGCTTGGCAGTGTGCAACCCACCGGCAACTAAGCCCTCCACAAGAACGCCTGGGAACTAGGTGCAAAGGCAAGGCAGGAGTGGAGCTGAGGCCAGGAAGGCGCCAGTAGCATCTCCCAGTCTCGCGCAGCCCGCTCCTTTCTGGATTGGCAGCCTAGCCGCGAGGCAAGTCTGGAAAAGGCTCGCCCAGGGCAGAGCAGCCTCACGCCAGCACTCTGCCAGATCTGGCCTCTGAGCAGAGCTGGAGCTCTGCCGTACTGGAGGCGCACTCGGCTCCGCCCAAGCAGTGATTGCAGCCCCACGCATCTGGGCTGCCTCCTCTTCTCCCAAGGAGGCTCGCTTCCCGCATGCTGTGCACTAGGCTTCCAGGCGGGGGCGCCCCGCGCCTCCTACAGGTCTTGGCTGAGGAGCTGCTTCCCTGAGCTGGGGTTGTGGACGGGAGCCCAGACACGCAGGGGCAGGCCCCAACCACCTGCACACGTCTCTGCTGGGGAGGAGAGCACTAGGGAAATGACGTCTGTCAGGCAACTTCTGGGCGCTCACCGAGTCAGCCTCCGCGTGTGTGGGGCTGCAGACCCCAGCCAGGGGCCCTGTGAGCCTTGTGCTCTCCGTGCTGTGCTGAGTCTGGGCGGTCAAGCAACCGTAATAATAGACTTCCAGATGCCCTCACTTTGCCTCTAACAGAGCCCTCAAGCTGGAGCGCTTGGCAGTGTGCAACCCACTGGCAACTAAGCCCTCCACAAGAACGCCTGGGAACTAGGTGCAAAGGCAAGGCAGGAGTGGAGCTGAGGCCAGGAAGGCGCCAGTAGCATCTCCCAGTCTCGCGCAGCCCACTCCTTTCTGGATTGGAAGCCTAGCCGCGAGGCAAGTCTGGGCAAGGCTCGCCCAGGGCAGAGCAGCCTCACACCAGCACTCTGCCAGATCGGGCCTCTGAGCAGAGCTGGAGCTCTGCCGTACTGGAGGCGCACTCGGCTCCGCCAAAGCAGTGAATACAGCCGCACACAGCAGTGCTGCCTTCTCTTCTCCCGAGGAGGCTCGCTTCCCGCATGCTGTGCACTAGGCTTCCAGGCGGGGCCCCCTTCGCCTCCCACAGGTCTTGGCTCAGGAGCTGCTTCCCTGAGCTGGGGCTGTGGACGGGAGCCCAGACACGCAGGGGCAGGCCCCAAAAACCTGCACACGTCTCTGCTGGGGAGGAGAGCACTAGAGAAATGACGTCTGTCAGGCACCTTCTGGGCGCTCACCGAGTCAGCCTCCGCGTGTGTGGGGCTGCAGACCACAGCCAGGGGCCCTGTGAGCCTTGTGCTCTCCGTGCTGTGCTGAGTCTGGGCGGTCAAGCAACCGCTGGAGGAGCCCTGCAGTTGCCCTCCCATTGCCTCTAATAGAACCCTCACTACTGGAGCGCTTGGCAGTGTGCAACCCACCGGCAACTAAGCCCTCCACAAGAACGCCTGGGAACTAGGTGCAAAGGCAAGGCAGGAGTGGAGCTGAGGCCAGGAAGGCGCCAGTAGCATCTCCCAGTCTCGCGCAGCCCACTCCTTTCTGGATTGGAAGCCTAGCCGCGAGGCAAGTCTGGGCAAGGCTCGCCCAGGACAGAGCAGCCTCACACCAGCACTCTGCCAGATCGGGCCTCTGAGCAGAGCTGGAGCTCTGCCGTACTGGAGGCGCACTCGGCTCCGCGAAAGCAGTGAATACAGCCGCACACAGCAGTGCTACCTTCTCTTCTCCCGAGGAGGCTCGCTTCCCGCATGCTGTAAACTAGGCTTCCATGCGGGGCCCCCTTCGCCTCCCACAGGTCTTGGCTCAGGAGCTGCTTCCCTGAGCTGGGGCTGTGGACGGGAGCCCAGACACGCAGGGGCAGGCCCCAACCACCTGCACACGTCTCTGCCGGGGAGGAGAGCACTAGGGAAATGACGTCTGTCAGGCACCTTCTGGGCGCTCACCGAGTCAGCCTCCGCGTGTGTGGGGCTGCAGACCACAGCCAGGGGCCCTGTGAGCCTTGTGCTCTCCGTGCTGTGCTGAGTCTGGGCGGTCAAGCAACCGTAATAATAGACTTCCAGATGCCCTCACTTTGCCTCTAACAGAGCCCTCAAGCTGGAGCGCTTGGCAGTGTGCAACCCACTGCAACTAAGCCCTCCACAAGAACGCCTGGGAAGTAGGTGCAAAGGCAAGGCAGGAGTGGAGCTGAGGCCAGGAAGGCGCCAGTAGCATCTCCCAGTCTCGCGCAGCCCACTCCTTTCTGGATTGGAAGCCTAGCGGCGAGGCAAGTCTGGACAAGGCTCGCCCAGGGCAGAGCAGCCTCACGCCAGCACTCTGCCAGATCGGGCCTCTGAGCAGAGCTGGAGCTCTGCCGTACTGGAGGCGCACTCGGCTCCGCCCAAGCAGTGATTGCAGCCCCACGCATCTGGGCTGCCTCCTCTTCTCCCAAGGAGGCTCGCTTCCCGCATGCTGTGCACTAGGCTTCCAGGCGGGGGCGCCCCGCGCCTCCTACAGGTCTTGGCTGAGGAGCTGCCTCCCTGAGCTGGGGCTGTGGACGGGAGCCCAGACACGCAGGGGCAGGCCCCAACCACCTGCACACATCTCTGCTGGGGAGGAGAGCACTAGGGAAATGACGTCTGTCAGGCACCTTCTGGGCGCTCACCGAGTCAGCCTCCGCTTGTGCGGGGCTGCAGACCCCAGCCAGGGGCCCTGTGAGCCTTGTGCTCTCCGTGCTGTGCTGAGTCTGGCCGGTCAAGCAACCGCTGGAGGAGCCCTGCAGTTGCCCTCCCATTGCCTCTAATAGAGCCCTCACTGCTGGAGCGCTTGGCAGTGTGCAACCCACCGGCAACTAAGCCCTCCACAAGAACGCCTGGGGACTAGGCGCAAAGGCAAGGCAGGAGAGGAGCTGAGGCCAGGAAGGCGCCAGTAGCATCTCCCAGTCTCGCGCAGCCTGCTCCTTCCTGGACTGGAAGCCTAGCCGCGAGGCAAGTGTGGGCAAGGCTCGCCCAGGGCAGAGCAGCCTCACACCAGCACTCTGCCAGATCGGGCCTCTGAGCAGAGCTGGAGCTCTGCCGTACTGGAGGCGCACTCGGCTCCGCCAAAGCAGTGAATACAGCCGCACACAGCAGTGCTGCCTTCTCTTCTCCCGAGGAGGCTCGCTTCCCGCATGCTGTAAACTAGGCTTCCATGCGGGGCCCCCTTCGCCTCCCACAAGTCTTGGCTCAGGAGCTGCTTCCCTGAGCTGGGGCTGTGGACGGGAGCCCAGACACGCAGGGACAGGCCCCAAAAACCTGCACACGTCTCTGCTGGGGAGGAGAGCACTAGAGAAATGACGTCTGTCAGGCACCTTCTGGGCGCTCACCGAGTCAGCCTCCGCGTGTGTGGGGCTGCAGACCACAGCCAGGGGCCCTGTGAGCCTTGTGCTCTCCGTGCTGTGCTGAGTCTGGGCGGTCAAGCAACCGCTGGAGGAGCCCTGCAGTTGCCCTCCCATTGCCTCTAATAGAACCCTCACTGCTGGAGCGCTTGGCAGTGTGCAACCCACCGGCAACTAAGCCCTCCACAAGAACGCCTGGGATCTAGGTGCAAAGGCAAGGCAGGAGTGGAGCTGAGGCCAGGAAGGCGCCAGTAGCATCTCCCAGTCTCGCGCAGCCCACTCCTTTCTGGATTGGAAGCCTAGCCGCGAGGCAAGTCTGGGCAAGGCTCGCCCAGGGCAGAGCAGCCTCACACCAGCACTCTGCCAGATCGGGCCTCTGAGCAGAGCTGGAGCTCTGCCGTACTGGAGGCGCACTCGGCTCCGCCCAAGCAGTGATTGCAGCCCCACGCATCTGGGCTGCCTCCTCTTCTCCCAAGGAGGCTACCTTCCCGCAAGCTGTGCACTAGGCTTCCAGGCGGGGGCGCCCCGCGCCTGCTACAGGTCTTGGCTGAGGAGCTGCCTCCCTGAGCTGGGGCTGTGGACGGGAGCCCAGACACGCAGGGGCAGGCCCCAACCACCTGCACACATCTCTGCTGGGGAGGAGAGCACTAGGGAAATGACGTCTGTCAGGCACCTTCTGGGCGCTCACCGAGTCAGCCTCCGCGTGTGTGGGGCTGCAGACCCCAGCCAGGGGCCCTGTGAGCCTTGTGCTCTCCGTGCTGTGCTGAGTCTGGGCGGTCAAGCAACCGCTGGTGGAGCCCTGCAGTTGCCCTCCCATTGCCTCTAATAGAACCCTCACTGCTGGAGCGCTTGGCAGTGTGCAACCCACCGGCAACTAAGCCCTCCACAAGAACGCCTGGGGACTAGGGGAAATGGCAAGGCAGGAGTGGAGCTGAGGCCAGGAAGGCGCCAGTAGCATCTCCCAGTCTCGCGCAGCCTGCTCCTTCCTGGACTGGAAGCTTAGCCGCGAGGCAAGTCTGGGCAAGGCTCGCCCATGGCAGAGCAGCCTCACGCCAGCAACTCTGCCAGATCGGGCCTCTGAGCAGAGCTGGAGCTCTGCCGTACTGGAGGCGCACTCGGCTCAGCCAAAGCAGTGAATGCAGCTGCACACAGCAGGGCTGCCTTCTCTTCTCCCAAGGAGGCTCGCTTCCCGCATGCTGTAAACTAGGCTTCCAGGCGGGGCCCCCTGTGCCTCCCACAGGTCTTGGCTCAGGAGCTGCTTCCCTGAGCTGGGGCTGTGGACGGGAGCCCAGACACGCAGGGGCAGGCCCCAAAAACCTGCACAGGGCTCTGCTGGGGAGGAGAGCACTAGAAAATGACGTCTGTCAGGCACCTTCTGGGCGCTCACCGAGTCAGCCTCCGCGTGTGTGGGGCTGCAGACCCCAGCCAGGGGCCCTGTGAGCCTTGTGCTCTCCGTGCTGTGCTGAGTCTGGGCGGTCAAGCAACCGTAATAATAGACTTCCAGATGCCCTCACTTTGCCTCTAACAGAGCCCTCAAGCTGGAGCGCTTGGCAGTGTGCAACCCACCGGCAACTAAGCCCTCCACAAGAACGCCTGGGAACTAGGTGCAAAGGCAAGGCAGGAGTGGAGCTGAGGCCAGGAAGGCGCCAGTAGCATCTCCCAGTCTCGCGCAGCCCGCTCCTTTCTGGATTGGCAGCCTAGCCGCGAGGCAAGTCTGGACAAGGCTCGCCCAGGGCAGAGCAGCCTCTCGCCAGCACTCTGCCAGATCGGGCCTCTGAGAAGAGCTGGAGCTCTGCCGTACTGGAGGCGCACTCGGCTCCGCCCAAGCAGTGATTGCAGCCCCACGCATCTGGGCTGCCTCCTCTTCTCCCAAGGAGGCTCGCTTCCCGCATGCTGTGCACTAGGCTTCCAGGCGGGGGCGCCCCGCGCCTCCTACAGGTCTTGGCTGAGGAGCTGCTTCCCTGAGCTGGGGCTGTGGACGGGAGCCCAGACACGCAGGGGCAGGCCCCAACCACCTGCACACGTCTCTGCTGGGGAGGAGAGCACTAGGGAAATGACGTCTGTCAGGCACCTTCTGGGCGCTCACCGAGTCAGCCTCCGCGTGTGTGGGGCTGCAGACCCCAGCCAGGGGCCCTGTGAGCCTTGTGCTCTCCATGCTGTGCTGAGTCTGGGCGGTCAAGCAACTGTAATAATAGACTTCCAGATGCCCTCACTTTGCCTCTAACAGAGCCCTCAAGCTGGAGCGCTTGGCAGTGTGCAACCCACCGGCAACTAAGCCCTCCACAAGAACGCCTGGGAACTAGGTGCAAAGGCAAGGCAGGAGTGGAGCTGAGGCCAGGAAGGCGCCAGTAGCATCTCCCAGTCTCGCGCAGCCCACTCCTTTCTGGATTGGAAGCCTAGCCGCGAGGCAAGTCTGGGCAAGGCTCGCCCAGGGCAGAGCAGCCTCACACCAGCACTCTGCCAGATCGGGCCTCTGAGCAGAGCTGGAGCTCTGCCGTACTGGAGGCGCACTCGGCTCCGCCAAAGCAGTGAATACAGCCGCACACAGCAGTGCTGCCTTCTCTTCTCCCGAGGAGGCTCGCTTCCCGCATGCTGTAAACTAGGCTTCCATGCGGGGCCCCCTTCGCCTCCCACAGGTCTTGGCTCAGGAGCTGCTTCCCTGAGCTGGGGCTGTGGACGGGAGCCCAGACACGCAGGGGCATGCCCCAATCACCTGCACACGTCTCTGCCGGGGAGGAGAGCACTAGGGAAATGACGTCTGTCAGGCACCTGGGCGCTCACCGAGTCAGCCTCCGCGTGTGTGGGGCTGCAGACCACAGCCAGGGGACCTGTGAGCCTTGTGCTCTCCGTGCTGTGCTGAGTCTGGGCGGTCAAGCAACCGTAATAATAGACTTCCAGATGCCCTCACTTTGCCTCTAACAGAGCCCTCAAGCTGGAGCGCTTGGCAGTGTGCAACCCACCGGCAACTAAGCCCTCCACAAGAACGCCTGGGAACTAGGTGCAAAGGCAAGGCAGGAGTGGAGCTGAGGCCAGGAAGGCGCCAGTAGCATCTCCCAGTCTCGCGCAGCCCGCTCCTTTCTGGATTGGCAGCCTAGCGGCGAGGCAAGTCTGGACAAGGCTCGCCCAGGGCAGAGCAGCCTCACGCCAGCACTCTGCCAGATCGGGCCTCTGAGCAGAGCTGGAGCTCTGCCGTACTGGAGGCGCACTCGGCTCCGCCCAAGCAGTGATTGCAGCCCCACGCATCTGGGCTGCCTCCTCTTCTCCCAAGGAGGCTACCTTCCCGCATGCTGTGCACTAGGCTTCCAGGCGGGGGCGCCCCGCGCCTGCTACAGGTCTTGGCTGAGGAGCTGCCTCCCTGAGCTGGGGCTGTGGACGGGAGCCCAGACACGCAGGGGCAGGCCCCAACCACCTGCACACATCTCTGCTGGGGAGGAGAGCACTAGGGAAATGACGTCTGTCAGGCACCTTCTGGGCGCTCACCGAGTCAGCCTCCGCGTGTGTGGGGCTGCAGACCCCAGCCAGGGGCCCTGTGAGCCTTGTGCTCTCCGTGCTGTGCTGAGTCTGGGCGGTCAAGCAACCGCTGGTGGAGCCCTGCAGTTGCCCTCCCATTGCCTCTAATAGAACCCTCACTGCTGGAGCGCTTGGCAGTGTGCAACCCACCGGCAACTAAGCCCTCCACAAGAACGCCTGGGGACTAGGGGAAAAGGCAAGGCAGGAGTGGAGCTGAGGCCAGGAAGGCGCCAGTAGCATCTCCCAGTCTCGCGCAGCCTGCTCCTTCCTGGACTGGAAGCTTAGCCGCGAGGCAAGTCTGGGCAAGGCTCGCCCAGGGCAGAGCAGCCTCACGCCAGCAACTCTGCCAGATCGGGCCTCTGAGCAGAGCTGGAGCTCTGCCGTACTGGAGGCGCACTCGGCTCAGCCAAAGCAGTGAATGCAGCTGCACACAGCAGGGCTGCCTTCTCTTCTCCCAAGGAGGCTCGCTTCCCGCATGCTGTAAACTAGGCTTCCAGGCGGGGCCCCCTGTGCCTCCCACAGGTCTTGGCTCAGGAGCTGCTTCCCTGAGCTGGGGCTGTGGACGGGAGCCCAGACACGCAGGGGCAGGCCCCAAAAACCTGCACAGGGCTCTGCTGGGGAGGAGAGCACTAGAAAATGACGTCTGTCAGGCACCTTCTGGGCGCTCACCGAGTCAGCCTCCGCGTGTGTGGGGCTGCAGACCCCAGCCAGGGGCCCTGTGAGCCTTGTGCTCTCCGTGCTGTGCTGAGTCTGGGCGGTCAAGCAACCGTAATAATAGACTTCCAGATGCCCTCACTTTGCCTCTAACAGAGCCCTCAAGCTGGAGCGCTTGGCAGTGTGCAACCCACCGGCAACTAAGCCCTCCACAAGAACGCCTGGGAACTAGGTGCAAAGGCAAGGCAGGAGTGGAGCTGAGGCCAGGAAGGCGCCAGTAGCATCTCCCAGTCTCGCGCAGCCCGCTCCTTTCTGGATTGGCAGCCTAGCCGCGAGGCAAGTCTGGACAAGGCTCGCCCAGGGCAGAGCAGCCTCTCGCCAGCACTCTGCCAGATCGGGCCTCTGAGAAGAGCTGGAGCTCTGCCGTACTGGAGGCGCACTCGGCTCCGCCCAAGCAGTGATTGCAGCCCCACGCATCTGGGCTGCCTCCTCTTCTCCCAAGGAGGCTCGCTTCCCGCATGCTGTGCACTAGGCTTCCAGGCGGGGGCGCCCCGCGCCTCCTACAGGTCTTGGCTGAGGAGCTGCTTCCCTGAGCTGGGGCTGTGGACGGGAGCCCAGACACGCAGGGGCAGGCCCCAACCACCTGCACACGTCTCTGCTGGGGAGGAGAGCACTAGGGAAATGACGTCTGTCAGGCACCTTCTGGGCGCTCACCGAGTCAGCCTCCGCGTGTGTGGGGCTGCAGACCCCAGCCAGGGGCCCTGTGAGCCTTGTGCTCTCCATGCTGTGCTGAGTCTGGGCGGTCAAGCAACCGTAATAATAGACTTCCAGATGCCCTCACTTTGCCTCTAACAGAGCCCTCAAGCTGGAGCGCTTGGCAGTGTGCAACCCACCGGCAACTAAGCCCTCCACAAGAACGCCTGGGAACTAGGTGCAAAGGCAAGGCAGGAGTGGAGCTGAGGCCAGGAAGGCGCCAGTAGCATCTCCCAGTCTCGCGCAGCCCACTCCTTTCTGGATTGGAAGCCTAGCCGCGAGGCAAGTCTGGGCAAGGCTCGCCCAGGGCAGAGCAGCCTCACACCAGCACTCTGCCAGATCGGGCCTCTGAGCAGAGCTGGAGCTCTGCCGTACTGGAGGCGCACTCGGCTCCGCCAAAGCAGTGAATACAGCCGCACACAGCAGTGCTGCCTTCTCTTCTCCCGAGGAGGCTCGCTTCCCGCATGCTGTAAACTAGGCTTCCATGCGGGGCCCCCTTAGCCTCCCACAGGTCTTGGCTCAGGAGCTGCTTCCCTGAGCTGGGGCTGTGGACGGGAGCCCAGACACGCAGGGGCATGCCCCAATCACCTGCACACGTCTCTGCCGGGGAGGAGAGCACTAGGGAAATGACGTCTGTCAGGCACCTGGGCGCTCACCGAGTCAGCCTCCGCGTGTGTGGGGCTGCAGACCACAGCCAGGGGACCTGTGAGCCTTGTGCTCTCCGTGCTGTGCTGAGTCTGGGCGGTCAAGCAACCGTAATAATAGACTTCCAGATGCCCTCACTTTGCCTCTAACAGAGCCCTCAAGCTGGAGCGCTTGGCAGTGTGCAACCCACCGGCAACTAAGCCCTCCACAAGAACGCCTGGGAACTAGGTGCAAAGGCAAGGCAGGAGTGGAGCTGAGGCCAGGAAGGCGCCAGTAGCATCTCCCAGTCTCGCGCAGCCCGCTCCTTTCTGGATTGGAAGCCTAGCCGCGAGGCAAGTCTGGACAAGGCTCGCCCAGGGCAGAGCAGCCTCACGCCAGCACTCTGCCAGATCGGGCCTCTGAGCAGAGCTGGAGCTCTGCCGTACTGGAGGCGCACTCGGCTCCGCCCAAGCAGTGATTGCAGCCCCACGCATCTGGGCTGCCTCCTCTTCTCCCAAGGAGGCTCGCTTCCCGCATGCTGTGCACTAGGCTTCCAGGCGGGGGCGCCCCGCGCCTCCTACAGGTCTTGGCTGAGGAGCTGCTTCCCTGAGCTGGGGCTGTGGACGGGAGCCCAGACACGCAGGGGCAGGCCCCAACCACCTGCACACGTCTCTGCTGGGGAGGAGAGCACTAGGGAAATGACGTCTGTCAGGCACCTTCTGGGCGCTCACCGAGTCAGCCTCCGCGTGTGTGAGGCTACATACCCCAGCCAGGGGCCCTGTGAGCCTTGTGCTCTCCGTGCTGTGCTGAGTCTGGGCGGTCAAGCAACCGTAATAATAGACTTCCAGATGCCCTCACTTTGCCTCTAACAGAGCCCTCAAGCTGGAGCGCTTGGCAGTGTGCAACCCACCGGCAACTAAGCCCTCCACAAGAACGCCTGGGAACTAGGTGCAAAGGCAAGGCAGGAGTGGAGCTGAGGCCAGGAAGGCGCCAGTAGCATCTCCCCGTCTCGCGCAGCCCACTCCTTTCTGGATTGGAAGCCTAGCCGCGAGGCAAGTCTGGGCAAGGCTCGCCCAGGGCAGAGCAGCCTCACACCAGCACTCTGCCAGATCGGGCCTCTGAGCAGAGCTGGAGCTCTGCCGTACTGGAGGCGCACTCGGCTCCGCCAAAGCAGTGAATACAGCCGCACACAGCAGTGCTGCCTTCTCTTCTCCCGAGGAGGCTCGCTTCACGCATGCTGTAAACTAGGCTTCCATGCGGGGCCCCCTTCGCCTCCCACAGGTTTGGCTCAGGAGCTGCTTCCCTGAGCTGGGGCTGTGGACGGGAGCCCAGACACGCAGGGGCAGGCCCCAACCACCTGCACACGTCTCTGCCGGGGAGGAGAGCACTAGGGAAATGACGTCTGTCAGGCACCTTCTGGGCGCTCACCGAGTCAGCCTCCGCGTGTGTGGGGCTGCAGACCACAGCCAGGGGCCCTGTGAGCCTTGTGCTCTCCGTGCTGTGCTGAGTCTGGGCGGTCAAGCAACCGCTGGAGGAGCCCTGCAGTTGCCCTCCCATTGCCTCTAATAGAGCCCTCACTGCTGGAGCGCTTGGCAGTGTGCAACCCACCGGCAACTAAGCCCTCCACAAGAACGCCTGGGGACTAGGGGCAAAGGCAAAGCAGGAGTGGAGCTGAGGCCAGGAAGGCGCCAGTAGCATCTCCCAGTCTCGCGCAGCCTGCTCCTTCCTGGACTGGAAGCCTAGCCGCGAGGCAAGTCTGGGCAAGGCTCGCCCAGGGCAGAGCAGCCTCACGCCAGCAACTCTGCCAGATCGGGCCTCTGAGCAGAGCTGGAGCTCTGCCGTACTGGAGGCGCACTCGGCTCCGCAAAAGCAGTGAATACAGCCGCACACATCAGGGCTGCCTTCTCTTCTCCCGAGGAGGCTCGCTTCCCGCATGCTGTAAACTAGGCTTCCAGGCGGGGCCCCCTGCGCCTCCCACAGGTCTTGGCTCAGGAGCTGCTTCCCTCAGCTGGGGCTGTGGACGGGAGCCCAGACACGCAGGGGCAGGCCCCAACCACCTGCACACGTCTCAGCCGGGGAGGAGAGCACTAGGGAAATGACGTCTGTCAGGCACCTTCTGGGCGCTCACCGAGTCAGCCTCCGAGTGTATGGGGCTGCAGACCCCAGCCAGGGGCCCTGTGAGCCTTGTGCTCTCCGTGCTGTGCTGAGTCTGGGCGGTCAAGCAACCGCTGGAGGAGCCCTTCAGTTGCCCTCCCATTGCCTCTAATAGAGCCCTCACTGCTGGAGCGCTTGGCAGTGTGCAACCCACCGGCAACTTAGCCCTCCACAAGAACGCCTGAGGACTAGGTGCAAAGGCAAGGCAGGAGAGGAGCTGAGGCCAGGAAGGCGCCAGTAGCATCTCCCAGTCTCGCGCAGCCTGCTCCTTCCTGGACTGGAAGCTTAGCCGCGAGGCAAGTCTGGCCAAGGCTCGCCCAGGGCAGAGCAGCCTCACGCCAGCAACTCTGCCAGATCGGGCCTCTGAGCAGAGCTGGAGCTCTGCCGTACTGGAGGCGCACTCGGCTCAGCCAAAGCAGTGAATGCAGCCGCACACAGCAGGGCTGCCTTCTCTTCTCCCGAGGAGGCTCGCTTCCCGCATGCTGTAAACTAGGCTTCCAGCCGGGGCCCCCTGCGCCTCCCACAGGTCTTGGCTCAGGAGCTGCTTCCCTGAGCTGGGGCTGTGGACGGGAGCCCAGACACGCAGGGGCAGGCCCCAAAAACCTGCACAGGGCTCTGCTGGGGAGGAGAGCACTAGAGAAATGACGTCTGTCAGGCACCTTCTGGGCGCTCACCGAGTCAGCCTCCGCGTGTGTGGGGCTGCAGACCCCAGCCAGGGGCCCTGTGAGCCTTGTGCTCTCCGTGCTGTGCTGAGTCTGGGCGGTCAAGCAACCGTAATAATAGACTTCCAGATGCCCTCACTTTGCCTCTAACAGAGCCCTCAAGCTGGAGCGCTTGGCAGTGTGCAACCCACCTGCAACTAAGCCCTCCACAAGAACGCCTGGGAACTAGGTGCAAAGGCAAGGCAGGAGTGGAGCTGAGGCCAGGAAGGCGCCAGTAGCATCTCCCAGTCTCGCGCAGCCCACTCCTTTCTGGATTGGAAGCCTAGCCGCGAGGCAAGTCTGGGCAAGGCTCGCCCAGGGCAGAGCAGCCTCACACCAGCACTCTGCCAGATCGGGCCTCTGAGCAGAGCTGGAGCTCTGCCGTACTGGAGGCGCACTCGGCTCCGCCCAAGCAGTGATTGCAGCCCCACGCATCTGGGCTGCCTCCTCTTCTCCCAAGGAGGCTCGCTTCCCGCATGCTGTGCACTAGGCTTCCAGGCGGGGGCGCCCCGCGCCTCCTACAGGTCTTGGCTGAGGAGCTGCTTCCCTGAGTGGGGCTGTGGACGGGAGCCCAGACACGCAGGGGCAGGCCCCAACCACCTGCACACGTCTCTGCTGGGGAGTAGAGCACTAGGGAGATGACGTCTGTCAGGCACCTTCTGGGCGCTCACCGAGTCAGCCTCCGCGTGTGTGGGGCTGCAGACCCCAGCCAGGGGCCCTGTGAGCCTTGTGCTCTCCGTGCTGTGCTGAGTCTGGGCGGTCAAGCAACCGCTGGTGGAGCCCTGCAGTTGCCCTCCCATTGCCTCTAATAGAACCCTCACTGCTGGAGCGCTTGGCAGTGTGCAACCCACCGGCAACTAAGCCCTCCACAAGAACGCCTGGGGACTAGGGGAAAAGGCAAGGCAGGAGTGGAGCTGAGGCCAGGAAGGCGCCAGTAGCATCTCCCAGTCTCGCGCAGCCTGCTCCTTCCTGGACTGGAAGCCTAGCCGCGAGGCAAGTCTGGGCAAGGCTCGCCCAGGGCAGAGCAGTCTCACGCCAGCAACTCTGCCAGATCGGGCCTCTGAGCAGAGCTGGAGCTCTGCCGTACTGGAGGCGCACTCGGCTCCGCCAAAGCAGTGAATACAGCCGCACACAGCAGGGCTGCCTTCTCTTCTCCCGAGGAGGCTTGCTTCCCGCATGCTGTAAACTAGGCTTCCAGGCGGGGCCCCCTGCGCCTCCCACAGGTCTTGGCTCAGGAGCTGCTTCCCTGAGCTGGGGCTGTGGACGGTAGCCCAGACACGCAGGGGCAGGCCCCAACCACCTGCACACGTCTCTGCCGGGGAGGAGAGCACTAGGGAAATGACGTCTGTCAGGCACCTTCTGGGCGCTCACCGAGTCAGCCTCCGAGTGTGTGGGGCTGCAGACCCCAGCCAGGGGCCCTGTGAGCCTTGTGCTCTCCGTGCTGTGCTGAGTCTGGGCGGTCAAGCAACCGCTGGAGGAGCCCTTCAGTTGCCCTCCCATTGCCTCTAATAGAGCCCTCACTGCTGGAGCGCTTGGCAGTGTGCAACCCACCGGCAACTAAGCCCTCCACAAGGACGCCTGAGGACTAGGTGCAAAGGCAAGGCAGGAGAGGAGCTGAGGCCAGGAAGGCGCCAGTAGCATCTCCCAGTCTCGCGCAGCCTGCTCCTTCCTGGACTGGAAGCTTAGCCGCGAGGCAAGTCTGGGCAAGGCTCGCCCAGGGCAGAGCAGCCTCACGCCAGCAACTCTGCCAGATCGGGCCTCTGAGCAGAGCTGGAGCTCTGCCGTACTGGAGGCGCACTCGGCTCAGCCAAAGCAGTGAATGCAGCCGCACACAGCAGGGCTGCCTTCTCTTCTCCCGAGGAGGCTCGCTTCCCGCATGCTGTAAACTAGGCTTCCAGGCGGGGCCCCCTGCGCCTCCCACAGGTCTTGGCTCAGGAGCTGCTTCCCTGAGCTGGGGCTGTGGACGGGAGCCCAGACACGCAGGGGCAGGCCCCAAAAACCTGCACAGGGCTCTGCTGGGGAGGAGAGCACTAGAGAAATGACGTCTGTCAGGCACCTTCTGGGCGCTCACCGAGTCAGCCTCCGCGTGTGTGGGGCTGCAGACCCCAGCCAGGGGCCCTGTGAGCCTTGTGCTCTCCGTGCTGTGCTGAGTCTGGGCGGTCAAGCAACCGTAATAATAGACTTCCATATGCCCTCACTTTGCCTCTAACAGAGCCCTCAAGCTGGAGCGCTTGGCAGTGTGCAACCCACCGGCAACTAAGCCCTCCACAAGAACGCCTGGGAACTAGGTGCAAAGGCAAGGCAGAGTGGAGCTGAGGCCAGGAAGGCGCCAGTAGCATCTCCCAGTCTCGCGCAGCCCACTCCTTTCTGGATTGGAAGCCTAGCCGCGAGGCAAGTCTGGGCAAGGCTCGCCCAGGGCAGAGCAGCCTCACAACAGCACTCTGCCAGATCGGGATTCTGAGCAGAGCTGGAGCTCTGCCGTACTGGAGGCGCACTCGGCTCCGCCAAAGCAGTGAATACAGCCGCACACAGCAGTGCTGCCTTCTCTTCTCCCGAGGAGGCTCGCTTCCCGCATGCTGTAAACTAGGCTTCCATGCGGGGCCCCCTTCGCCTCCCACAGGTCTTGGCTCAGGAGCTGCTTCCCTGAGCTGGGGCTGTGGACGGGAGCCCAGACACGCAGGGGCAGGCCCCAACCACCTGCACACGTCTCTGCCGGGGAGGAGAGCACTAGGGAAATGACGTCTGTCAGGCACCTTCTGGGCGCTCACCGAGTCAGCCTCCGCGTGTGTGGGGCTGCAGACCACAGCCAGGGGCCCTGTGAGCCTTGTGCTCTCCGTGCTGTGCTGAGTCTGGGCGGTCAAGCAACCGCTGGAGGAGCCCTGCAGTTGCCCTCCCATTGCCTCTAATAGAGCCCTCACTGCTGGAGCGCTTGGCAGTGTGCAACCCACCGGCAACTAAGCCCTCCACAAGAACGCCTGGGGACTAGGGGCAAACGCAAGGCAGGAGTGGAGCTGAGGCCAGGAAGGCGCCAGTAGCATCTCCCAGTCTCGCGCAGCCTGCTCCTTCCTCGACTGGAAGCCTAGCCGCGAGGCAAGTGTGGGCAAGGCTCGCCCAGGGCAGAACAGCCTCACGCCAGCAACTCTGCCAGATCGGGACTCAGAGCAGAGCTGGAGCTCTGCCGTACTGGAGGCGCACTCGGCTCCGCCAAAGCAGTGAATACAGCCACACACAGCAGGGCTGCCTTCTCTTCTCCCGAGGAGGCTCGCTTCCCGCATGCTGTAAACTAGGCTTCCAGGCGGGGCCCCCTGCGCCTCCCACAGGTCTTGGCTCAGGAGCTGCTTCCCTGAGCTGGGGCTGTGGACGGGAGCCCAGACACGCAGGGGCAGGCCCCAACCACCTGCACACGTCTCTGCTGGGGAGGAGAGCACTAGGGAAATGACGTCTGTCAGGCACCTTCTGGGCGCTCACCGAGTCAGCCTCCGCGTGTGTGGGGCTGCAGACCACAGCCAGGGGCCCTGTGAGCCTTGTGCTCTCCGTGCTGTGCTGAGTCTGGGCGGTCAAGCCACCGTAATAATAGACTTCCATATGCCCTCACTTTGCCTCTAACAGAGCCCTCAAGCTGGAGCGCTTGGCAGTGTGCAACCCACCGGCAACTAAGCCCTCCACAAGAACGCCTGGGAACTAGGTGCAAAGGCAAGGCAGGAGTGAAGCTGAGGCCAGGAAGGCGCCAGTAGCATCTCCCAGTCTCGCGCAGCCCGCTCCTTTCTGGATTGGAAGCCTAGCCGCGAGGCAAGTCTGGACAAGGCTCGCCCAGGGCAGAGCAGCCTCACGCCAGCACTCTGCCAGATCGGGCCTCTGAGCAGAGCTGGAGCTCTGCCGTACTGGAGGCGCACTCGGCTCCGCCCAAGCAGTGATTGCAGCCCCACGCATCTGGGCTGCCTCCTCTTCTCCCAAGGAGGCTCGCTTCCCGCATGCTGTGCACTAGGCTTCCAGGCGGGGGCGCCCCGCGCCTCCTACAGGTCTTGGCTGAGGAGCTGCTTCCCTGAGCTGGGGCTGTGGACGGGAGCCCAGACACGCAGGGGCAGTCCCCAACCACCTGCACACGTCTCTGCTGGGGAGGAGAGCACTAGGGAAATAACGTCTGTCAGGCACCTTCTGGGCGCTCACCGAGTCAGCCTCCGCGTGTGTGGGGCTGCAGACCCCAGCCAGGGGCCCTGTGAGCCTTGTGCTCTCCGTGCTGTGCTGAGTCTGGGCGGTCAAGCAACCGTAATAATAGACTTCCAGATGCCCTCATTTTGCCTCTAATAGAGCCCTCAAGCTGGAGCGCTTGGCAGTGTGCAACCCACCGGCAACTAAGCCCTCCACAAGAACGCCTGGGAACTAGGTGCAAAGGCAAGGCAGGAGAGGAGCTGAGGCCAGGAAGGCGCCAGTAGCATCTCCCAGTCTCGCGCAGCCTGCTCCTTCCTGGACTGGAAGCTTAGCCGCGAGGCAAGTCTGGGCAAGGCTCGCCCAGGGCAGAGCAGCCTCACGCCAGCAACTCTGCCAGATCGGGCCTCTGAGCAGAGCTGGAGCTCTGCCGTACTGGAGGCGCACTCGGCTCAGCCAAAGCAGTGAATGCAGCCGCACACAGCAGGGCTGCCTTCTCTTCTCCCGAGGAGGCTCGCTTCCCGCATGCTGTAAACTAGGCTTCCAGGCGGGGCCCCCTGCGCCTCCCACAGGTCTTGGCTCAGGAGCTGCTTCCCTGAGCTGGGGCTGTGGACGGGAGCCCAGACACGCAGGGGCAGGCCCCAAAAACCTGCACAGGGCTCTGCTGGGGAGGAGAGCACTAGAGAAATGACGTCTGTCAGGCACCTTCTGGGCGCTCACCGAGTCAGCCTCCGCGTGTGTGGGGCTGCAGACCACAGCCAGGGGCCCTGTGAGCCTTGTGCTCTCCGTGCTGTGCTGAGTCTGGGCGGTCAAGCAACCGTAATAATAGACTTCCAGATGCCCTCACTTTGCCTCTAACAGAGCCCTCAAGCTGGAGCGCTTGGCAGTGTGCAACCCACCTGCAACTAAGCCCTCCACAAGAACGCCTGGGAACTAGGTGCAAAGGCAAGGCAGGAGTGGAGCTGAGGCCAGGAAGGCGCCAGTAGCATCTCCCAGTCTCGCGCAGCCCACTCCTTTCTGGATTGGAAGCCTAGCCGCGAGGCAAGTCTGGGCAAGGCTCGCCCAGGGCAGAGCAGCCTCACACCAGCACTCTGCCAGATCGGGCCTCTGAGCAGAGCTGGAGCTCTGCCGTACTGGAGGCGCACTCGGCTCCGCCCAAGCAGTGATTGCAGCCCCACGCATCTGGGCTGCCTCCTCTTCTCCCAAGGAGGCTCGCTTCCCGCATGCTGTGCACTAGGCTTCCAGGCGGGGGCGCCCCGCGCCTCCTACAGGTCTTGGCTGAGGAGCTGCTTCCCTGAGTGGGGCTGTGGACGGGAGCCCAGACACGCAGGGGCAGGCCCCAACCACCTGCACACGTCTCTGCTGGGGAGTAGAGCACTAGGGAAATGACGTCTGTCAGGCACCTTCTGGGCACTCACCGAGTCAGCCTCCGCGTGTGTGGGGCTGCAGACCCCAGCCAGGGGCCCTGTGAGCCTTATGCTCTCCGTGCTGTGCTGAGTCTGGGCGGTCAAGCAACCGCTGGAGGAGCCCTTCAGTTGCCCTCCCATTGCCTCTAATAGAGCCCTCACTGCTGGAGCGCTTGGCAGTGTGCAACCCACCGGCAACTAAGCCCTCCACAAGAACGCCTGAGGACTAGGTGCAAAGGCAAGGCAGGAGAGGAGCTGAGGCCAGGAAGGCGCCAGTAGCATCTCCCAGTCTCGCGCAGCCTGCTCCTTCCTGGACTGGAAGCTTAGCCGCGAGGCAAGTCTGGGCAAGGCTCGCCCAGGGCAGAGCAGCCTCACGCCAGCAACTCTGCCAGATCGGGCCTCTGAGCAGAGCTGGAGCTCTGCCGTACTGGAGGCGCACTCGGCTCAGCCAAAGCAGTGAATGCAGCCGCACACAGCAGGGCTGCCTTCTCTTCTCCCGAGGAGGCTCGCTTCCCGCATGCTGTAAACTAGGCTTCCAGGCGGGGCCCCCTGCGCCTCCCACAGGTCTTGGCTCAGGAGCTGCTTCCCTGAGCTGGGGCTGTGGACGGGAGCCCAGACACGCAGGGGCAGGCCCCAAAAACCTGCACAGGGCTCTGCTGGGGAGGAGAGCACTAGAGAAATGACGTCTGTCAGGCACCTTCTGGGCGCTCACCGAGTCAGCCTCCGCGTGTGTGGGGCTGCAGACCACAGCCAGGGGCCCTGTGAGCCTTGTGCTCTCCGTGCTGTGCTGAGTCTGGGCGGTCAAGCCACCGTAATAATAGACTTCCAGATGCCCTCACTTTGCCTCTAACAGAGCCCTCAAGCTGGAGCGCTTGGCAGTGTGCAACCCACCGGCAACTAAGCCCTCCACAAGAACGCCTGGGAACTAGGTGCAAAGGCAAGGCAGGAGTGGAGCTGAGGCCAGGAAGGCGCCAGTAGCATCTCCCAGTCTCGCGCAGCCCACTCCTTTCTGGATTGGAAGCCTAGCCGCGAGGCAAGTCTGGGCAAGGCTCGCCCAGGGCAGAGCAGCCTCACACCAGCACTCTGCCAGATCGGGCCTCTGAGCAGAGCTGGAGCTCTGCCGTACTGGAGGCGCACTCGGCTCCGCCAAAGCAGTGAATACAGCCGCACACAGCAGTGCTGCCTTCTCTTCTCCCGAGGAGGCTCGCTTCCCGCATGCTGTAAACTAGGCTTCCATGCGGGGCCCCCTTAGCCTCCCACAGGTCTTGGCTCAGGAGCTGCTTCCCTGAGCTGGGGCTGTGGACGGGAGCCCAGACACGCAGGGGCATGCCCCAATCACCTGCACACGTCTCTGCCGGGGAGGAGAGCACTAGGGAAATGACGTCTGTCAGGCACCTGGGCGCTCACCGAGTCAGCCTCCGCGTGTGTGGGGCTGCAGACCACAGCCAGGGGACCTGTGAGCCTTGTGCTCTCCGTGCTGTGCTGAGTCTGGGCGGTCAAGCAACCGTAATAATAGACTTCCAGATGCCCTCACTTTGCCTCTAACAGAGCCCTCAAGCTGGAGCGCTTGGCAGTGTGCAACCCACCGGCAACTAAGCCCTCCACAAGAACGCCTGGGAACTAGGTGCAAAGGCAAGGCAGGAGTGGAGCTGAGGCCAGGAAGGCGCCAGTAGCATCTCCCAGTCTCGCGCAGCCCGCTCCTTTCTGGATTGGCAGCCTAGCGGCGAGGCAAGTCTGGACAAGGCTCGCCCAGGGCAGAGCAGCCTCACGCCAGCACTCTGCCAGATCGGGCCTCTGAGCAGAGCTGGAGCTCTGCCGTACTGGAGGCGCACTCGGCTCCGCCCAAGCAGTGATTGCAGCCCCACGCATCTGGGCTGCCTCCTCTTCTCCCAAGGAGGCTCGCTTCCCGCATGCTGTGCACTAGGCTTCCAGGCGGGGGCGCCCCGCGCCTCCTACAGGTCTTGGCTGAGGAGCTGCTTCCCTGAGCTGGGGCTGTGGACGGGAGCCCAGACACGCAGGGGCAGGCCCCAACCACCTGCACACGTCTCTGCTGGGGAGGAGAGCACTAGGGAAATGACGTCTGTCAGGCACCTTCTGGGCGCTCACCGAGTCAGCCTCCGCGTGTGTGAGGCTACATACCCCAGCCAGGGGCCCTGTGAGCCTTGTGCTCTCCGTGCTGTGCTGAGTCTGGGCGGTCAAGCAACCGTAATAATAGACTTCCAGATGCCCTCACTTTGCCTCTAACAGAGCCCTCAAGCTGGAGCGCTTGGCAGTGTGCAACCCACCGGCAACTAAGCCCTCCACAAGAACGCCTGGGAACTAGGTGCAAAGGCAAGGCAGGAGTGGAGCTGAGGCCAGGAAGGCGCCAGTAGCATCTCCCCGTCTCGCGCAGCCCACTCCTTTCTGGATTGGAAGCCTAGCCGCGAGGCAAGTCTGGGCAAGGCTCGCCCAGGGCAGAGCAGCCTCACACCAGCACTCTGCCAGATCGGGCCTCTGAGCAGAGCTGGAGCTCTGCCGTACTGGAGGCGCACTCGGCTCCGCCAAAGCAGTGAATACAGCCGCACACAGCAGTGCTGCCTTCTCTTCTCCCGAGGAGGCTCGCTTCACGCATGCTGTAAACTAGGCTTCCATGCGGGGCCCCCTTCGCCTCCCACAGGTTTGGCTCAGGAGCTGCTTCCCTGAGCTGGGGCTGTGGACGGGAGCCCAGACACGCAGGGGCAGGCCCCAACCACCTGCACACGTCTCTGCCGGGGAGGAGAGCACTAGGGAAATGACGTCTGTCAGGCACCTTCTGGGCGCTCACCGAGTCAGCCTCCGCGTGTGTGGGGCTGCAGACCACAGCCAGGGGCCCTGTGAGCCTTGTGCTCTCCGTGCTGTGCTGAGTCTGGGCGGTCAAGCAACCGCTGGAGGAGCCCTGCAGTTGCCCTCCCATTGCCTCTAATAGAGCCCTCACTGCTGGAGCGCTTGGCAGTGTGCAACCCACCGGCAACTAAGCCCTCCACAAGAACGCCTGGGGACTAGGGGCAAAGGCAAAGCAGGAGTGGAGCTGAGGCCAGGAAGGCGCCAGTAGCATCTCCCAGTCTCGCGCAGCCTGCTCCTTCCTGGACTGGAAGCCTAGCCGCGAGGCAAGTCTGGGCAAGGCTCGCCCAGGGCAGAGCAGCCTCACGCCAGCAACTCTGCCAGATCGGGCCTCTGAGCAGAGCTGGAGCTCTGCCGTACTGGAGGCGCACTCGGCTCCGCAAAAGCAGTGAATACAGCCGCACACATCAGGGCTGCCTTCTCTTCTCCCGAGGAGGCTCGCTTCCCGCATGCTGTAAACTAGGCTTCCAGGCGGGGCCCCCTGCGCCTCCCACAGGTCTTGGCTCAGGAGCTGCTTCCCTCAGCTGGGGCTGTGGACGGGAGCCCAGACACGCAGGGGCAGGCCCCAACCACCTGCACACGTCTCAGCCGGGGAGGAGAGCACTAGGGAAATGACGTCTGTCAGGCACCTTCTGGGCGCTCACCGAGTCAGCTTCCGAGTGTATGGGGCTGCAGACCCCAGCCAGGGGCCCTGTGAGCCTTGTGCTCTCCGTGCTGTGCTGAGTCTGGGCGGTCAAGCAACCGCTGGAGGAGCCCTTCAGTTGCCCTCCCATTGCCTCTAATAGAGCCCTCACTGCTGGAGCGCTTGGCAGTGTGCAACCCACCGGCAACTTAGCCCTCCACAAGAACGCCTGAGGACTAGGTGCAAAGGCAAGGCAGGAGAGGAGCTGAGGCCAGGAAGGCGCCAGTAGCATCTCCCAGTCTCGCGCAGCCTGCTCCTTCCTGGACTGGAAGCTTAGCCGCGAGGCAAGTCTGGCCAAGGCTCGCCCAGGGCAGAGCAGCCTCACGCCAGCAACTCTGCCAGATCGGGCCTCTGAGCAGAGCTGGAGCTCTGCCGTACTGGAGGCGCACTCGGCTCAGCCAAAGCAGTGAATGCAGCCGCACACAGCAGGGCTGCCTTCTCTTCTCCCGAGGAGGCTCGCTTCCCGCATGCTGTAAACTAGGCTTCCAGCCGGGGCCCCCTGCGCCTCCCACAGGTCTTGGCTCAGGAGCTGCTTCCCTGAGCTGGGGCTGTGGACGGGAGCCCAGACACGCAGGGGCAGGCCCCAAAAACCTGCACAGGGCTCTGCTGGGGAGGAGAGCACTAGAGAAATGACGTCTGTCAGGCACCTTCTGGGCGCTCACCGAGTCAGCCTCCGCGTGTGTGGGGCTGCAGACCCCAGCCAGGGGCCCTGTGAGCCTTGTGCTCTCCGTGCTGTGCTGAGTCTGGGCGGTCAAGCAACCGTAATAATAGACTTCCAGATGCCCTCACTTTGCCTCTAACAGAGCCCTCAAGCTGGAGCGCTTGGCAGTGTGCAACCCACCTGCAACTAAGCCCTCCACAAGAACGCCTGGGAACTAGGTGCAAAGGCAAGGCAGGAGTGGAGCTGAGGCCAGGAAGGCGCCAGTAGCATCTCCCAGTCTCGCGCAGCCCACTCCTTTCTGGATTGGAAGCCTAGCCGCGAGGCAAGTCTGGGCAAGGCTCGCCCAGGGCAGAGCAGCCTCACACCAGCACTCTGCCAGATCGGGCCTCTGAGCAGAGCTGGAGCTCTGCCGTACTGGAGGCGCACTCGGCTCCGCCCAAGCAGTGATTGCAGCCCCACGCATCTGGGCTGCCTCCTCTTCTCCCAAGGAGGCTCGCTTCCCGCATGCTGTGCACTAGGCTTCCAGGCGGGGGCGCCCCGCGCCTCCTACAGGTCTTGGCTGAGGAGCTGCTTCCCTGAGTGGGGCTGTGGACGGGAGCCCAGACACGCAGGGGCAGGCCCCAACCACCTGCACACGTCTCTGCTGGGGAGTAGAGCACTAGGGAGATGACGTCTGTCAGGCACCTTCTGGGCGCTCACCGAGTCAGCCTCCGCGTGTGTGGGGCTGCAGACCCCAGCCAGGGGCCCTGTGAGCCTTGTGCTCTCCGTGCTGTGCTGAGTCTGGGCGGTCAAGCAACCGCTGGTGGAGCCCTGCAGTTGCCCTCCCATTGCCTCTAATAGAACCCTCACTGCTGGAGCGCTTGGCAGTGTGCAACCCACCGGCAACTAAGCCCTCCACAAGAACGCCTGGGGACTAGGGGAAAAGGCAAGGCAGGAGTGGAGCTGAGGCCAGGAAGGCGCCAGTAGCATCTCCCAGTCTCGCGCAGCCTGCTCCTTCCTGGACTGGAAGCCTAGCCGCGAGGCAAGTCTGGGCAAGGCTCGCCCAGGGCAGAGCAGTCTCACGCCAGCAACTCTGCCAGATCGGGCCTCTGAGCAGAGCTGGAGCTCTGCCGTACTGGAGGCGCACTCGGCTCAGCCAAAGCAGTGAATGCAGCCGCACACAGCAGGGCTGCCTTCTCTTCTCCCGAGGAGGCTCGCTTCCCGCATGCTGTAAACTAGGCTTCCAGGCGGGGCCCCCTGCGCCTCCCACAGGTCTTGGCTCAGGAGCTGCTTCCCTGAGCTGGGGCTGTGGACGGGAGCCCAGACACGCAGGGGCAGGCCCCAAAAACCTGCACAGGGCTCTGCTGGGGAGGAGAGCACTAGAGAAATGACGTCTGTCAGGCACCTTCTGGGCGCTCACCGAGTCAGCCTCCGCGTGTGTGGGGCTGCAGACCCCAGCCAGGGGCCCTGTGAGCCTTGTGCTCTCCGTGCTGTGCTGAGTCTGGGCGGTCAAGCAACCGTAATAATAGACTTCCATATGCCCTCACTTTGCCTCTAACAGAGCTCTCAAGCTGGAGCGCTTGGCAGTGTGCAACCCACCGGCAACTAAGCCCTCCACAAGAACGCCTGGGAACTAGGTGCAAAGGCAAGGCAGAGTGGAGCTGAGGCCAGGAAGGCGCCAGTAGCATCTCCCAGTCTCGCGCAGCCCACTCCTTTCTGGATTGGAAGCCTAGCCGCGAGGCAAGTCTGGGCAAGGCTCGCCCAGGGCAGAGCAGCCTCACAACAGCACTCTGCCAGATCGGGATTCTGAGCAGAGCTGGAGCTCTGCCGTACTGGAGGCGCACTCGGCTCCGCCAAAGCAGTGAATACAGCCGCACACAGCAGTGCTGCCTTCTCTTCTCCCGAGGAGGCTCGCTTCCCGCATGCTGTAAACTAGGCTTCCATGCGGGGCCCCCTTCGCCTCCCACAGGTCTTGGCTCAGGAGCTGCTTCCCTGAGCTGGGGCTGTGGACGGGAGCCCAGACACGCAGGGGCAGGCCCCAACCACCTGCACACGTCTCTGCCGGGGAGGAGAGCACTAGGGAAATGACGTCTGTCAGGCACCTTCTGGGCGCTCACCGAGTCAGCCTCCGCGTGTGTGGGGCTGCAGACCACAGCCAGGGGCCCTGTGAGCCTTGTGCTCTCCGTGCTGTGCTGAGTCTGGGCGGTCAAGCAACCGCTGGAGGAGCCCTGCAGTTGCCCTCCCATTGCCTCTAATAGAGCCCTCACTGCTGGAGCGCTTGGCAGTGTGCAACCCACCGGCAACTAAGCCCTCCACAAGAACGCCTGGGGACTAGGGGCAAACGCAAGGCAGGAGTGGAGCTGAGGCCAGGAAGGCGCCAGTAGCATCTCCCAGTCTCGCGCAGCCTGCTCCTTCCTCGACTGGAAGCCTAGCCGCGAGGCAAGTGTGGGCAAGGCTCGCCCAGGGCAGAACAGCCTCACGCCAGCAACTCTGCCAGATCGGGCCTCAGAGCAGAGCTGGAGCTCTGCCGTACTGGAGGCGCACTCGGCTCCGCCAAAGCAGTGAATACAGCCACACACAGCAGGGCTGCCTTCTCTTCTCCCGAGGAGGCTCGCTTCCCGCATGCTGTAAACTAGGCTTCCAGGCGGGGCCCCCTGCGCCTCCCACAGGTCTTGGCTCAGGAGCTGCTTCCCTGAGCTGGGGCTGTGGACGGGAGCCCAGACACGCAGGGGCAGGCCCCAACCACCTGCACACGTCTCTGCTGGGGAGGAGAGCACTAGGGAAATGACGTCTGTCAGGCACCTTCTGGGCGCTCACCGAGTCAGCCTCCGCGTGTGTGGGGCTGCAGACCACAGCCAGGGGCCCTGTGAGCCTTGTGCTCTCCGTGCTGTGCTGAGTCTGGGCGGTCAAGCCACCGTAATAATAGACTTCCATATGCCCTCACTTTGCCTCTAACAGAGCCCTCAAGCTGGAGCGCTTGGCAGTGTGCAACCCACCGGCAACTAAGCCCTCCACAAGAACGCCTGGGAACTAGGTGCAAAGGCAAGGCAGGAGTGAAGCTGAGGCCAGGAAGGCGCCAGTAGCATCTCCCAGTCTCGCGCAGCCCGCTCCTTTCTGGATTGGAAGCCTAGCCGCGAGGCAAGTCTGGACAAGGCTCGCCCAGGGCAGAGCAGCCTCACGCCAGCACTCTGCCAGATCGGGCCTCTGAGCAGAGCTGGAGCTCTGCCGTACTGGAGGCGCACTCGGCTCCGCCCAAGCAGTGATTGCAGCCCCACGCATCTGGGCTGCCTCCTCTTCTCCCAAGGAGGCTCGCTTCCCGCATGCTGTGCACTAGGCTTCCAGGCGGGGGCGCCCCGCGCCTCCTACAGGTCTTGGCTGAGGAGCTGCTTCCCTGAGCTGGGGCTGTGGACGGGAGCCCAGACACGCAGGGGCAGGCCCCAACCACCTGCACACGTCTCTGCTGGGGAGGAGAGCACTAGGGAAATAACGTCTGTCAGGCACCTTCTGGGCGCTCACCGAGTCAGCCTCCGCGTGTGTGGGGCTGCAGACCCCAGCCAGGGGCCCTGTGAGCCTTGTGCTCTCCGTGCTGTGCTGAGTCTGGGCGGTCAAGCAACCGTAATAATAGACTTCCAGATGCCCTCATTTTGCCTCTAATAGAGCCCTCAAGCTGGAGCGCTTGGCAGTGTGCAACCCACCGGCAACTAAGCCCTCCACAAGAACGCCTGGGAACTAGGTGCAAAGGCAAGGCAGGAGAGGAGCTGAGGCCAGGAAGGCGCCAGTAGCATCTCCCAGTCTCGCGCAGCCTGCTCCTTCCTGGACTGGAAGCTTAGCCGCGAGGCAAGTCTGGGCAAGGCTCGCCCAGGGCAGAGCAGCCTCACGCCAGCAACTCTGCCAGATCGGGCCTCTGAGCAGAGCTGGAGCTCTGCCGTACTGGAGGCGCACTCGGCTCAGCCAAAGCAGTGAATGCAGCCGCACACAGCAGGGCTGCCTTCTCTTCTCCCGAGGAGGCTCGCTTCCCGCATGCTGTAAACTAGGCTTCCAGGCGGGGCCCCCTGCGCCTCCCACAGGTCTTGGCTCAGGAGCTGCTTCCCTGAGCTGGGGCTGTGGACGGGAGCCCAGACACGCAGGGGCAGGCCCCAAAAACCTGCACAGGGCTCTGCTGGGGAGGAGAGCACTAGAGAAATGACGTCTGTCAGGCACCTTCTGGGCGCTCACCGAGTCAGCCTCCGCGTGTGTGGGGCTGCAGACCACAGCCAGGGGCCCTGTGAGCCTTGTGCTCTCCGTGCTGTGCTGAGTCTGGGCGGTCAAGCAACCGTAATAATAGACTTCCAGATGCCCTCACTTTGCCTCTAACAGAGCCCTCAAGCTGGAGCGCTTGGCAGTGTGCAACCCACCTGCAACTAAGCCCTCCACAAGAACGCCTGGGAACTAGGTGCAAAGGCAAGGCAGGAGTGGAGCTGAGGCCAGGAAGGCGCCAGTAGCATCTCCCAGTCTCGCGCAGCCCACTCCTTTCTGGATTGGAAGCCTAGCCGCGAGGCAAGTCTGGGCAAGGCTCGCCCAGGGCAGAGCAGCCTCACACCAGCACTCTGCCAGATCGGGCCTCTGAGCAGAGCTGGAGCTCTGCCGTACTGGAGGCGCACTCGGCTCCGCCCAAGCAGTGATTGCAGCCCCACGCATCTGGGCTGCCTCCTCTTCTCCCAAGGAGGCTCGCTTCCCGCATGCTGTGCACTAGGCTTCCAGGCGGGGGCGCCCCGCGCCTCCTACAGGTCTTGGCTGAGGAGCTGCTTCCCTGAGTGGGGCTGTGGACGGGAGCCCAGACACGCAGGGGCAGGCCCCAACCACCTGCACACGTCTCTGCTGGGGAGTAGAGCACTAGGGAAATGACGTCTGTCAGGCACCTTCTGGGCACTCACCGAGTCAGCCTCCGCGTGTGTGGGGCTGCAGACCCCAGCCAGGGGCCCTGTGAGCCTTGTGCTCTCCGTGCTGTGCTGAGTCTGGGCGGTCAAGCAACCGCTGGAGGAGCCCTTCAGTTGCCCTCCCATTGCCTCTAATAGAGCCCTCACTGCTGGAGCGCTTGGCAGTGTGCAACCCACCGGCAACTAAGCCCTCCACAAGAACGCCTGAGGACTAGGTGCAAAGGCAAGGCAGGAGAGGAGCTGAGGCCAGGAAGGCGCCAGTAGCATCTCCCAGTCTCGCGCAGCCTGCTCCTTCCTGGACTGGAAGCTTAGCCGCGAGGCAAGTCTGGGCAAGGCTCGCCCAGGGCAGAGCAGCCTCACGCCAGCAACTCTGCCAGATCGGGCCTCTGAGCAGAGCTGGAGCTCTGCCGTACTGGAGGCGCACTCGGCTCAGCCAAAGCAGTGAATGCAGCCGCACACAGCAGGGCTGCCTTCTCTTCTCCCGAGGAGGCTCGCTTCCCGCATGCTGTAAACTAGGCTTCCAGGCGGGGCCCCCTGCGCCTCCCACAGGTCTTGGCTCAGGAGCTGCTTCCCTGAGCTGGGGCTGTGGACGGGAGCCCAGACACGCAGGGGCAGGCCCCAAAAACCTGCACAGGGCTCTGCTGGGGAGGAGAGCACTAGAGAAATGACGTCTGTCAGGCACCTTCTGGGCGCTCACCGAGTCAGCCTCCGCGTGTGTGGGGCTGCAGACCACAGCCAGGGGCCCTGTGAGCCTTGTGCTCTCCGTGCTGTGCTGAGTCTGGGCGGTCAAGCAACCGTAATAATAGACTTCCAGATGCCCTCACTTTGCCTCTAACAGAGCCCTCAAGCTGGAGCGCTTGGCAGTGTGCAACCCACCTGCAACTAAGCCCTCCACAAGAACGCCTGGGAACTAGGTGCAAAGGCAAGGCAGGAGTGGAGCTGAGGCCAGGAAGGCGCCAGTAGCATCTCCCAGTCTCGCGCAGCCCACTCCTTTCTGGATTGGAAGCCTAGCCGCGAGGCAAGTCTGGGCAAGGCTCGCCCAGGGCAGAGCAGCCTCACACCAGCACTCTGCCAGATCGGGCCTCTGAGCAGAGCTGGAGCTCTGCCGTACTGGAGGCGCACTCGGCTCCGCCCAAGCAGTGATTGCAGCCCCACGCATCTGGGCTGCCTCCTCTTCTCCCAAGGAGGCTCGCTTCCCGCATGCTGTGCACTAGGCTTCCAGGCGGGGGCGCCCCGCGCCTCCTACAGGTCTTGGCTGAGGAGCTGCTTCCCTGAGTGGGGCTGTGGACGGGAGCCCAGACACGCAGGGGCAGGCCCCAACCACCTGCACACGTCTCTGCTTGGGAGTAGAGCACTAGGGAAATGACGTCTGTCAGGCACCTTCTGGGCGCTCACCGAGTCAGCCTCCGCGTGTGTGGGGCTGCAGACCCCAGCCAGGGGTCCTGTGAGCCTTGTGCTCTCCGTGCTGTGCTGAGTCTGGGCGGTCAAGCAACCGTAATAATAGACTTCCAGATGCCCTCACTTTGCCTCTAACAGAGCCCTCAAGCTGGAGCGCTTGGCAGTGTGCAACCCACCGGCAACTAAGCCCTCCACAAGAACGCCTGGGAACTAGGTGCAAAGGCAAGGCAGGAGTGGAGCTGAGGCCAGGAAGGCGCCAGTAGCATCTCCCAGTCTCGCACAGCCCACTCCTTTCTGGATTGGAAGCCTAGCCGCGAGGCAAGTCTGGGCAAGGCTCGCCCAGGGCAGAGCAGCCTCACGCCAGCACTCTGCCAGATCGGGCCTCTGAGCAGAGCTGGAGCTCTGCCGTACTGGAGGCGCACTCGGCTCCGCCAAAGCAGTGAATACAGCCGCACACAGCAGTGCTGCCTTCTCTTCTCCCGAGGAGGCTCGCTTCACGCATGCTGTAAACTAGGCTTCCATGCGGGGCCCCCTTCGCCTCCCACAGGTTTGGCTCAGGAGCTGCTTCCCTGAGCTGGGGCTGTGGACGGGAGCCCAGACACGCAGGGGCAGGCCCCAACCACCTGCACACGTCTCTGCCGGGGAGGAGAGCACTAGGGAAATGACGTCTGTCAGGCACCTTCTGGGCGCTCACCGAGTCAGCCTCCGCGTGTGTGGGGCTGCAGACCACAGCCAGGGGCCCTGTGAGCCTTGTGCTCTCCGTGCTGTGCTGAGTCTGGGCGGTCAAGCAACCGCTGGAGGAGCCCTGCAGTTGCCCTCCCATTGCCTCTAATAGAGCCCTCACTGCTGGAGCGCTTGGCAGTGTGCAACCCACCGGCAACTAAGCCCTCCACAAGAACGCCTGAGGACTAGGTGCAAAGGCAAGGCAGGAGAGGAGCTGAGGCCAGGAAGGCGCCAGTAGCATCTCCCAGTCTCGCGCAGCCTGCTCCTTCCTGGACTGGAAGCTTAGCCGCGAGGCAAGTCTGGGCAAGGCTCGCCCAGGGCAGAGCAGCCTCACGCCAGCAACTCTGCCAGATCGGGCCTCTGAGCAGAGCTGGAGCTCTGCCGTACTGTAGGCGCACTCGGCTCAGCCAAAGCAGTGAATGCAGCCGCACACAGCAGGGCTGCCTTCTCTTCTCCCAGGGAGGCTCGCTTCCCGCATGCTGTGCACTAGGCTTCCAGGCGGGGCCCCCTGCGCCTCCCACAGGTCTTGGCTCAGGAGCTGCTTCCCTGAGCTGGGGCTGTGGACGGGAGCCCAGACACGCAGGGGCAGGCCCCAAAAACCTGCACAGGGCTCTGCTGGGGAGGAGAGCACTAGAAAATGACGTCTGTCAGGCACCTTCTGGGCGCTCACCGAGTCAGCCTCCGCGTGTGTGGGGCTGCAGACCCCAGCCAGGGGCCCTGTGAGCCTTGTGCTCTCCGTGCTGTGCTGAGTCTGGGCGGTCAAGCAACCGTAATAATAGACTTCCATATGCCCTCACTTTGCCTCTAACAGAGCCCTCAAGCTGGAGCGCTTGGCAGTGTGCAACCCACCGGCAACTAAGCCCTCCACAAGAACGCCTGGGAACTAGGTGCAAAGGCAAGGCAGGAGTGGAGCTGAGGCCAGGAAGGCGCCAGTAGCATCTCCCAGTCTCGCGCAGCCCGCTCCTTTCTGGATTGGCAGCCTAGCCGCGAGGCAAGTCTGGACAAGGCTCGCCCAGGGCAGAGCAGCCTCTCGCCAGCACTCTGCCAGATCGGGCCTCTGAGAAGAGCTGGAGCTCTGCCGTACTGGAGGCGCACTCGGCTCCGCCCAAGCAGTGATTGCAGCCCCACGCATCTGGGCTGCCTCCTCTTCTCCCAAGGAGGCTCGCTTCCCGCATGCTGTACACTAGGCTTCCAGGCGGGGGCGCCCCGCGCCTCCTACAGGTCTTGGCTGAGGAGCTGCTTCCCTGAGCTGGGGCTGTGGACGGGAGCCCAGACACGCAGGGGCAGGCCCCAACCACCTGCACACGTCTCTGCTGGGGAGGAGAGCACTAGGGAAATGACGTCTGTCAGGCACCTTCTGGGCGCTCACCGAGTCAGCCTCCGCGTGTGTGGGGCTGCAGACCCCAGCCAGGGGCCCTGTGAGCCTTGTGCTCTCCATGCTGTGCTGAGTCTGGGCGGTCAAGCAACAGTAATAATAGACTTCCAGATGCCCTCACTTTGCCTCTAACAGAGCCCTCAAGCTGGAGCGCTTGGCAGTGTGCAACCCACCGGCAACTAAGCCCTCCACAAGAACGCCTGGGAACTAGGTGCAAAGGCAAGGCAGGAGTGGAGCTGAGGCCAGGAAGGCGCCAGTAGCATCTCCCAGTCTCGCGCAGCCCACTCCTTTCTGGATTGGAAGCCTAGCCGCGAGGCAAGTCTGGGCAAGGCTCGCCCAGGGCAGAGCAGCCTCACACCAGCACTCTGCCAGATCGGGCCTCTGAGCAGAGCTGGAGCTCTGCCGTACTGGAGGCGCACTCGGCTCCGCCAAAGCAGTGAATACAGCCGCACACAGCAGTGCTGCCTTCTCTTCTCCCGAGGAGGCTCGCTTCCCGCATGCTGTAAACTAGGCTTCCATGCGGGGCCCCCTTCGCCTCCCACAGGTCTTGGCTCAGGAGCTGCTTCCCTGAGCTGGGGCTGTGGACGGGAGCCCAGACACGCAGGGGCATGCCCCAATCACCTGCACACGTCTCTGCCGGGGAGGAGAGCACAAGGGAAATGACGTCTGTCAGGCACCTGGGCGCTCACCGAGTCAGCCTCCGCGTGTGTGGGGCTGCAGACCACAGCCAGGGGACCTGTGAGCCTTGTGCTCTCCGTGCTGTGCTGAGTCTGGGCGGTCAAGCAACCGTAATAATAGACTTCCAGATGCCCTCACTTTGCCTCTATCAGAGCCCTCAAGCTGGAGCGCTTGGCAGTGTGCAACCCACCGGCAACTAAGCCCTCCACAAGAACGCCTGGGAACTAGGTGCAAAGGCAAGGCAGGAGTGGAGCTGAGGCCAGGAAGGCGCCAGTAGCATCTCCCAGTCTCGCGCAGCCCGCTCCTTTCTGGATTGGCAGCCTAGCGGCGAGGCAAGTCTGGACAAGGCTCGCCCAGGGCAGAGCAGCCTCACGCCAGCACTCTGCCAGATCGGGCCTCTGAGCAGAGCTGGAGCTCTGCCGTACTGGAGGCGCACTCGGCTCCGCCCAAGCAGTGATTGCAGCCCCACGCATCTGGGCTGCCTCCTCTTCTCCCAAGGAGGCTCGCTTCCCGCATGCTGTGCACTAGGCTTCCAGGCGGGGGCGCCCCGCGCCTCCTACAGGTCTTGGCTGAGGAGCTGCTTCCCTGAGCTGGGGCTGTGGACGGGAGCCCAGACACGCAGGGGCAGGCCCCAACCACCTGCACACGTCTCTGCTGGGGAGGAGAGCACTAGGGAAATGACGTCTGTCAGGCACCTTCTGGGCGCTCACCGAGTCAGCCTCCGCGTGTGTGAGGCTGCATACCCCAGCCAGGGGCCCTGTGAGCCTTGTGCTCTCCGTGCTGTGCTGAGTCTGGGCGGTCAAGCAACCGTAATAATAGACTTCCAGATGCCCTCACTTTGCCTCTAACAGAGCCCTCAAGCTGGAGCGCTTGGCAGTGTGCAACCCACCAGCAACTAAGCCCTCCACAAGAACGCCTGGGAACTAGGTGCAAAGGCAAGGCAGGAGTGGAGCTGAGGCCAGGAAGGCGCCAGTAGCATCTCCCAGTCTCGCGCAGCCCACTCCTTTCTGGATTGGAAGCCTAGCAGCGAGGCATGTCTGGGCAAGGCTCGCCCAGGGCAGAGCAGCCTCACACCAGCACTCTGCCAGATCGGGCCTCTGAGCAGAGCTGGAGCTCTGCCGTACTGGAGGCGCACTCGGCTCCGCCAAAGCAGTGAATACAGCCGCACACAGCAGTGCTGCCTTCTCTTCTCCCGAGGAGGCTCGCTTCACGCATGCTGTAAACTAGGCTTCCATGCGGGGCCCCCTTCGCCTCCCACAGGTTTGGCTCAGGAGCTGCTTCCCTGAGCTGGGGCTGTGGACGGGAGCCCAGACACGCAGGGGCAGGCCCCAACCACCTGCACACGTCTCTGCCGGGGAGGAGAGCACTAGGGAAATGACGTCTGTCAGGCACCTTCTGGGCGCTCACCGAGTCAGCCTCCGCGTGTGTGGGGCTGCAGACCACAGCCAGGGGCCCTGTGAGCCTTGCGCTCTCCGTGCTGTGCTGAGTCTGGGCGGTCAAGCAACCGCTGGAGGAGCCCTGCAGTTGCCCTCCCATTGCCTCTAATAGAGCCCTCACTGCTGGAGCGCTTGGCAGTGTGCAACCCACCGGCAACTAAGCCCTCCACAAGAACGCCTGGGGACTAGGGGCAAAGGCAAGGCAGGAGTGGAGCTGAGGCCAGGAAGGCGCCAGTAGCATCTCCCAGTCTCGCGCAGCCTGCTCCTTCCTGGACTGGAAGCCTAGCCGCGAGGCAAGTGTGGGCAAGGCTCGCCCAGGGCAGAGCAGCCTCACGCCAGCAACTCTGCCAGATCGGGCCTCTGAGCAGAGCTGGAGCTCTGCCGTACTGGAGGCGCACTCGGCTCCGCCAAAGCAGTGAATACAGCCGCACACAGCAGGGATGCCTTCTCTTCTCCCGAGGAGGCTCGCTTCCCGCATGCTGTAAACTAGGCTTCCAGGCGGGGCCCCCTGCGCCTCCCACAGGTCTTGGCTCAGGAGCTGCTTCCCTGAGCTGGGGCTGTGGACGGGAGCCCAGACACGCAGGGGCAGGCCCCAACCACCTGCACACGTCTCAGCCGGGGAGGAGAGCACTAGGGAAATGACGTCTGTCAGGCACCTTCTGGGCGCTCACCGAGTCAGCCTCCGAGTGTATGGGGCTGCAGACCCCAGCCAGGGGCCCTGTGAGCCTTGTGCTCTCCGTGCTGTGCTGAGTCTGGGCGGTCAAGCAACCGTAATAATAGACTTCCAGATGCCCTCACTTTGCCTCTAACAGAGCCCTCAAGCTGGAGCGCTTGGCAGTGTGCAACCCACCTGCAACTAAGCCCTCCACAAGAACGCCTGGGAACTAGGTGCAAAGGCAAGGCAGGAGTGGAGCTGAGGCCAGGAAGGCGCCAGTAGCATCTCCCAGTCTCGCGCAGCCCACTCCTTTCTGGATTGGAAGCCTAGCCGCGAGGCAAGTCTGGGCAAGGCTCGCCCAGGGCAGAGCAGCCTCACACCAGCACTCTGCCAGATCGGGCCTCTGAGCAGAGCTGGAGCTCTGCCGTACTGGAGGCGCACTCGGCTCCGCCCAAGCAGTGATTGCAGCCCCACGCATCTGGGCTGCCTCCTCTTCTCCCAAAGAGGCTCGCTTCCCGCATGCTGTGCACTAGGCTTCCAGGCGGGGGCGCCCCGCGCCTCCTACAGGTCTTGGCTGAGGAGCTGCTTCCCTGAGCTGGGGCTGTGGACGGGAGCCCAGACACGCAGGGGCAGGCCCTAACCACCTGCACCCGTCTCTGCTGGGGAGGAGAGCACTAGGGAAATGACGTCTGTCAGGCACCTTCTGGGCGCTCACCGAGTCAGCCTCCGCGTGTGTGGGGCTGCAGACCCCAGCCAGGGGCCCTGTGAGCCTTGTGCTCTCCGTGCTGTGCTGAGTCTGGGCGGTCAAGCAACCGTAATAATAGACTTCCAGATGCCCTCACTTTGCCTCTAACAGAGCCCTCAAGCTGGAGCGCTTGGCAGTGTGCAACCCACCGGCAACTAAGCCCTCCACAAGAACGCCTGGGGACTAGGGGCAAAGGCAAGGCAGGAGTGGAGCTGAGGCCAGGAAGGCGCCAGTAGCATCTCCCAGTCTCGGGCAGCCCGCTCCTTCCTGGACTGGAAGCCTAGCCGCGAGGCAAGTCTGGGCAAGGCTCGCCCAGGGCAGAGCAGCCTCACGCCAGCAACTCTGCCAGATCGGGCCTCTGAGCAGAGCTGGAGCTCTGCCGTACTGGAGGCGCACTCGGCTCCGCCAAAGCAGTGAATACAGCCGCACACAGCAGGGCTGCCTTCTCTTCTCCCGAGGAGGCTCGCTTCCCGCATGCTGTAAACTAGGCTTCCAGGCGGGGCCCCCTGCGCCTCCCACAGGTCTTGGCTCAGGAGCTGCTTCCCTGAGCTGGGGCTGTGGACGGGAGCCCAGACACGCAGGGGCAGGCCCCAACCACCTGCACACGTCTCAGCCGGGGAGGAGAGCACTAGGGAAATGACGTCTGTCAGGCACCTTCTGGGCGCTCACCGAGTCAGCCTCCGAGTGTATGGGGCTGCAGACCCCAGCCAGGGGCCCTGTGAGCCTTGTGCTCTCCGTGCTGTGCTGAGTCTGGGCGGTCAAGCAACCGCTGGAGGAGCCCTTCAGTTGCCCTCCCATTGCCTCTAATAGAGCCCTCACTGCTGGAGCGCTTGGCAGTGTGCAACCCACCGGCAACTAAGCCCTCCACAAGAACGCCTGGGGACTAGGGGCAAAGGCAAGGCAGGAGTGGAGCTGAGGCCAGGAAGGCGCCAGTAGCATCTCCCAGTCTCGGGCAGCCCGCTCCTTCCTGGACTGGAAGCCTAGCCGCGAGGCAAGTCTGGGCAAGGCTCGCCCAGGGCAGAGCAGCCTCACGCCAGCAACTCTGCCAGATCGGGCCTCTGAGCAGAGCTGGAGCTCTGCCGTACTGGAGGCGCACTCGGCTCCGGCAAAGCAGTGAATGCAGCCGCACACAGCAGGGCTGCCTTCTCTTCTCCCGAGGAGGCTCGCTTCCCGCATGCTGTAAACTAGGCTTCCAGGCGGGGCCCCCTGTGCCTCCCACAGGTCTTGGCTGAGGAGCTGCTTCCCTGATCTGGGGCTGTGGACGGGAGCGCAGACACGCAGGGGCAGGCCCCAACCACCTACACACGTCTCTGCAGGTGAGGAGAGCACTAGGGAAATGACGTCTGTCAGGCAACTTCTAGGCGCTCACCGAGTCAGCCTCCGCGTGTGTGGGGCTGCAGACCCCAGCCAGGGGCCCTGTGAGCCTTGTGCTCTCCGTGCTGTGCTGAGTCTGGGCGGTCAAGCAACCGTTATAATAGACTTCCAGATGCCCTCACTTTGCCTCTAACTGAGCCCTCAAGCTGGAGCGCTTGGCAGTGTGCAACCCACCGGCAACTAAGCCCTCCACAAGAACGCCTGGGAACTAGGTGCAAAGGCAAGGCAGGAGAGGAGCTGAGGCCAGGAAGGCGCCAGTAGCATCTCCCAGTCTCGCGCAGCCTGCTCCTTCCTGGACTGGAAGCTTAGCCGCGAGGCAAGTCTGGGCAAGGCTCGCCCAGGGCAGAGAAGCCTCACGCCAGCAACTCTGCCAGATCGGGCCTCTGAGCAGAGCTGGAGCTCTGCCGTACTGGAGGCGCACTCGGCTCAGCCAAAGCAGTGAATGCAGCCGCACACAGCAGGGCTGCCTTCTCTTCTCCCGAGGAGGCTCGCTTCCCGCATGCTGTAAACTAGGCTTCCAGCCGGGGCCCCCTGCGCCTCCCACAGGTCTTGGCTCAGGAGCTGCTTCCCTGAGCTGGGGCTGTGGACGGGAGCCCAGACACGCAGGGGCAGGCCCCAAAAACCTGCACAGGGCTCTGCTGGGGAGGAGAGCACTAGAGAAATGACGTCTGTCAGGCACCTTCTGGGCGCTCACCGAGTCAGCCTCCGCGTGTGTGGGGCTGCAGACCACAGCCAGGGGCCCTGTGAGCCTTGTGCTCTCCGTGCTGTGCTGAGTCTGGGCGGTCAAGCAACCGTAATAATAGACTTCCATATGCCCTCACTTTGCCTCTAACAGAGCCCTCAAGCTGGAGCGCTTGGCAGTGTGCAACCCACCGGCAACTAAGCCCTCCACAAGAACGCCTGGGAACTAGGGGCAAAGGCAAGGCAGGAGTGGAGCTGAGGCCAGGAAGGCGCCAGTAGCATCTCCCAGTCTCGCGCAGCCCGCTCCTTTCTGGATTGGCAGCCTAGCCGCGAGGCAAGTCGGGACAAGGCTCGCCCAGGGCAGAGCAGCGTCACACCAGCACTCTGCCAGATCGGGCCTCTGAGCAGAGCTGGAGCTCTGCCGTACTGGAGGCGCACTCGGCTCCGCCCAAACAGTGATTGCAGCCCCACGCATCTGGGCTGCCTCCTCTTCTCCCAAGGAGGCTCGCTTCCCGTATGCTGTGCACTAGGCTTCCAGGCGGGGGCGCCCCGCGCCTCCTACAGGTCTTGGCTGAGGAGCTGCTTCCCTGAGCTGGGGCTGTGGACGGGAGCCCAGACACGCAGGGGCAGGCCCTAACCACCTGCACCCGTCTCTGCTGGGGAGGAGAGCACTAGGGAAATGACGTCTGTCAGGCACCTTCTGGGCGCTCACCGAGTCAGCCTCCGCGTGTGTGGGGCTGCAGACCCCAGCCAGGGGCCCTGTGAGCCTTGTGCTCTCCGTGCTGTGCTGAGTCTGGGCGGTCAAGCAACCGCTGGAGGAGCCCTGCAGTTGCCCTCCCATTGCCTCTAATAGAGCCCTCACTGCTGGAGCGCTTGGCAGTGTGCAACCCACCGGCAACTAAGCCCTCCACAAGAACGCCTGGGGACTAGGGGCAAAGGCAAGGCAGGAGTGGAGCTGAGGCCAGGAAGGCGCCAGTAGCATCTCCCAGTCTCGCGCAGCCTGCTCCTTCCTGGACTGGAAGCCTAGCCGCGAGGCAAGTGTGGGCAAGGCTCGCCCAGGGCAGAGCAGCCTCACGCCAGCAACTCTGCCAGATCGGGCCTCTGAGCAGAGCTGGAGCTCTGCCGTACTGGAGGCGCACTCGGCTCCGCCAAAGCAGTGAATACAGCCGCACACAGCAGTGCTGCCTTCTCTTCTCCCGAGGAGGCTCGCTTCCCGCATGCTGTAAACTAGGCTTCCATGCGGGGCCCCCTTCGCCTCCCACAGGTCTTGGCTCAGGAGGTGCTTCCCTGAGCTGGGGCTGTGGACGGGAGCCCAGACACGCAGGGGCAGGCCCCAACCACCTGCACACGTCTCTGCCGGGGAGGAGAGCACTAGGGAAATGACGTCTGTCAGGCACCTTCTGGGCGCTCACCGAGTCAGCCTCCGCGTGTGTGGGGCTGCAGACCCCAGCCAGGGGCCCTGTGAGCCTTGTGCTCTCCGTGCTGTGCTGAGTCTGGGCGGTCAAGCAACCGTAAGAATAGACTTCCAGATGCCCTCACTTTGCCTCTAATAGAGCCCTCAAGCTGGAGCGCTTGGCAGTGTGCAACCCACCGGCAACTAAGCCCTCCACAAGAACGCCTGGGAACTAGGTGCAAAGGCAAGGCAGGAGTGGAGCTGAGGCCAGGAAGGCGCCAGTAGCATCTCCCAGTCTCGCGCAGCCCGCTCCTTTCTGGATTGGAAGCCTAGCGGCGAGGCAAGTCTGGACAAGGCTCGCCCAGGGCAGAGCAGCCTCACGCCAGCACTCTGCCAGATCGGGCCTCTGAGCAGAGCTGGAGCTCTGCCGTACTGGAGGCTCACTCGGCTCCGCCCAAGCAGTGATTGCAGCCCCACGCATCTGGGCTGCCTCCTCTTCTCCCAAGGAGGCTCGCTTCCCGCATGCTGTGCACTAGGCTTCCAGGCGGGGGCGCCCCGCGCCTCCTACAGGTCTTGGCTGAGGAGCTGCCTCCCTGAGCTGGGGCTGTGGACGGGAGCCCAGACACGCAGGGGCAGGCCCCAACCACCTGCACACATCTCTGCTGGGGAGGAGAGCACTAGGGAAATGACGTCTGTCAGGCACCTTCTGGGCGCTCACCGAGTCAGCCTCCGCGTGTGTGGGGCTGCAGACCCCAGCCAGGGGCCCTGTGAGCCTTGTGCTCTCCGTGCTGTGCTGAGTCTGGGCGGTCAAGCAACCGCTGGAGGAGCCCTGCAGTAGCCCTCCCATTGCCTCTAATAGAGCCCTCACTGCTGGAGCGCTTGGCAGTGTGCAACCCACCGGCAAATAAGCCCTCCACAAGAACGCCTGGGGACTAGGGGCAAAGGCAAGGCAGGAGAGGAGCTGAGGCCAGGAAGGCGCCAGTAGCATCTCCCAGTCTCGCGCAGCCTGCTCCTTCCTGGACTGGAAGCCTAGCCGCGAGGCAAGTGTGGGCAAGGCTCGCCCAGGGCAGAGCAGCCTCACGCCAGCAACTCTGCCAGATCGGGCCTCTGAGCAGAGCTGGAGCTCTGCCGTACTGGAGGCGCACTCGGCTCCGCCAAAGCAGTGAATACAGCCGCACACAGCAGGGCTGCCTTCTCTTCTCCCGAGGAGGCTCGCTTCCCGCATGCTGTAAACTAGGCTTCCAGGCGGGGCCCCCTGCGCCTCCCACAGATCTTGGCTCAGGAGCTGCTTCCCTGAGCTGGGGCTGTGGACGGGAGCCCAGACACGCAGGGGCAGGCCCCAACCACCTGCACACGTCTCTGCCGGGGAGGAGAGCACTAGGGAAATGACGTCTGTCAGGCACCTTCTGGGCGCTCACCGAGTCAGCCTCCGCGTGTGTGGGGCTGCAGACCACAGCCAGGGGCCCTGTGAGCCTTGTGCTCTCCGTGCTGTGCTGAGTCTGGGCGGTCAAGCAACCGTAATAATAGACTTCCAGATGCCCTCACTTTGCCTCTAATAGAGCCCTCAAGCTGGAGCGCTTGGCAGTGTGCAACCCACCGGCAACTAAGCCCTCCACAAGAACGCCTGGGAACTAGGTGCAAAGGCAAGGCAGGAGTGGAGCTGAGGCCAGGAAGGCGCCAGTAGCATCTCCCAGTCTCGCGCAGCCCGCTCCTTTCTGGATTGGAAGCCTAGCGGCGAGGCAAGTCTGGACAAGGCTCGCCCAGGGCAGAGCAGCCTCACGCCAGCACTCTGCCAGATCGGGCCTCTGAGCAGAGCTGGAGCTCTGCCGTACTGGAGGCGCACTCGGCTCCGCCCAAGCAGTGATTGCAGCCCCACGCATCTGGGCTGCCTCCTCTTCTCCCAAGGAGGCTCGCTTCCCGCATGCTGTGCACTAGGCTTCCAGGCGGGGGCGCCCCGCGCCTCCTACAGGTCTTGGCTGAGGAGCTGCCTCCCTGAGCTGGGGCTGTGGACGGGAGCCCAGACACGCAGGGGCAGGCCCCAACCACCTGCACACATCTCTGCTGGGGAGGAGAGCACTAGGGAAATGACGTCTGTCAGGCACCTTCTGGGCGCTCACCGAGTCAGCCTCCGCGTGTGTGGGGCTGCAGACCCCAGCCAGGGGCCCTGTGAGCCTTGTGCTCTCCGTGCTGTGCTGAGTCTGGGCGGTCAAGCAACCGCTGGAGGAGCCCTGCAGTTGCCCTCCCATTGCCTCTAATAGAACCCTCACTGCTGGAGCGCTTGGCAGTGTGCAACCCACCGGCAACTAAGCCCTCCACAAGAACGCCTGAGGACTAGGGGAAAAGGCAAGGCAGGAGTGGAGCTGAGGCCAGGAAGGCGCCAGTAGCATCTCCCAGTCTTGCGCAGCCTGCTCCTTCCTGGACTGGAAGCCTAGCCGCGAGGCAAGTGTGGGCAAGGCTCGCCCAGGGCAGAGCAGTCTCACGCCAGCAACTCTGCCAGATCGGGCCTCTGAGCAGAGCTGGAGCTCTGCCGTACTGGAGGCGCACTCGGCTCCGCCAAAGCAGTGAATACAGCCGCACACAGCAGTGCTGCCTTCTCTTCTCCCGAGGAGGCTCGCTTCCCGCATGCTGTAAACTAGGCTTCCATGCGGGGCCCCCTTCGCCTCCCACAGGTCTTGGCTCAGGAGCTGCTTCCCTGAGCTGGGGCTGTGGACGGGAGCCCAGACACGCAGGGGCAGGCCCCAACGACCTGCACACGTCTCTGCCGGGGAGGAGAGCACTAGGGAAATGACGTCTGTCAGGCACCTTCTGGGCGCTCACCGAGTCAGCCTCCGCGTGTGTGGGGCTGCAGACCACAGCCAGGGGCCCTGTGAGCCTTGTGCTCTCCGTGCTGTGCTGAGTCTGGGCGGTCAAGCAACCGTAATAATAGACTTCCATATGCCCTCACTTTGCCTCTAACAGAGCCCTCAAGCTGGAGCGCTTGGCAGTGTGCAACCCACCGGCAACTAAGCCCTCCACAAGAACGCCTGGGAACTAGGTGCAAAGGCAAGGCAGGAGTGGAGCTGAGGCCAGGAAGGCGCCAGTAGCATCTCCCAGTCTCGCGCAGCCCGCTCCTTTCTGGATTGGCAGCCTATCCGCGAGGCAAGTCGGGACAAGGCTCGCCCAGGGCAGAGCAGCCTCACGCCAGCACTCTGCCAGATCGGGCCTCTGAGCAGAGCTGGAGCTCTGCCGTACTGGAGGCGCACTCGGCTCCGCCCATGCAGTGATTGCAGCCCCACGCATCTGGGCTGCCTCCTCTTCTCCCAAGGAGGCTCGCTTCCCGCATGCTGTGCACTAGGCTTCCAGGCGGGGGCGCCCCGCGCCTCCTACAGGTCTTGGCTGAGGAGCTGCTTCCCTGAGCTGGGGCTGTGGACGGGAGCCCAGACACGCAGGGGCAAGCCCCAACCACCTGCACACGTCTCTGCCGGGGAGGAGAGCACTAGGGAAATGACGTCTGTCAGGCACCTTCTGCGCGCTCACCGAGTCAGCCTCCGCGTGTGTGGGGCTGCAGACCACAGCCAGGGGCCCTGTGAGCCTTGTGCTCTCCGTGCTGTGCTGAGTCTGGGCGGTCAAGCAACCGCTGGAGGAGCCCTGCAGTTGCCCTCCCATTGCCTCTAATAGAGCCCTCACTGCTGGAGCGCTTGGCAGTGTGCAACCCACCGGCAACTAAGCCCTCCACAAGAACGCCTGGGGACTAGGGGCAAAGGCAAGGCAGGAGTGGAGCTGAGGCCAGGAAGGCGCCAGTAGCATCTCCCAGTCTCGCGCAGCCTGCTCCTTCCTGGACTGGAAGCCTAGCCGCGAGGCAAGTGTGGGCAAGGCTCGCCCAGGGCAGAGCAGCCTCACGCCAGCAACTCTGCCAGATCGGGCCTCTGAGCAGAGCTGGAGCTCTGCCGTACTGGAGGCCCACTCGGCTCCGCCAAAGCAGTGAATACAGCCGCACACAGCAGTGCTGCCTTCTCTTCTCCCGAGGAGGCTCGCTTCCCGCATGCTGTAAACTAGGCTTCTATGCGGGGCCCCCTTCGCCTCCCACAGGTCTTGGCTCAGGAGGTGCTTCCCTGAGCTGGGGCTGTGGACGGGAGCCCAGACACGCAGGGGCAGGCCCCAACCACCTGCACACGTCTCTGCCGGGGAGGAGAGCACTAGGGAAATGACGTCTGTCAGGCACCTTCTGCGCGCTCACCGAGTCAGCCTCCGCGTGTGTGGGGCTGCAGACCACAGCCAGGGGCCCTGTGAGCCTTGTGCTCTCCGTGCTGTGCTGAGTCTGGGCGGTCAAGCAACCGTAATAATAGACTTCCAGATGCCCTCACTTTGCCTCTAATAGAGCCCTCAAGCTGGAGCGCTTGGCAGTGTGCAACCCACCGGCAACTAAGCCCTCCACAAGAACGCCTGGGAACTAGGTGCAAAGGCAAGGCAGGAGTGGAGCTGAGGCCAGGAAGGCGCCAGTAGCATCTCCCAGTCTCGCGCAGCCCGCTCCTTTCTGGATTGGAAGCCTAGCCGCGAGGCAAGTCTGGACAAGGCTCGCCCAGGGCAGAGCAGCCTCACGCCAGCACTCTGCCAGATCGGGCCTCTGAGCAGAGCTGGAGCTCTGCCGTACTGGAGGCGCACTCGGCTCCGCCCAAGCAGTGATTGCAGCCCCACGCATCTGGGCTGCCTCCTCTTCTCCCAAGGAGGCTCGCTTCCCGCATGCTGTGCACTAGGCTTCCAGGCGGGGGCGCCCCGCGCCTCCTACAGGTCTTGGCTGAGGAGCTTCCTCCCTGAGCTGGGGCTGTGGACGGGAGCCCAGACACGCAGGGGCAGGCCCCAACCACCTGCACACATCTCTGCTGGGGAGGAGAGCACTAGGGAAATGACGTCTGTCAGGCACCTTCTGGGCGCTCACCGAGTCAGCCTCCGCGTGTGTGGGGCTGCAGACCCCAGCCAGGGGCCCTGTGAGCCTTGTGCTCTCCGTGCTGTGCTGAGTCTGGGCGGTCAAGCAACCGCTGGAGGAGCCCTGCAGTTGCCCTCCCATTGCCTCTAATAGAGCCCTCACTGCTGGAGCGCTTGGCAGTGTGCAACCCACCGGCAACTAAGCCCTCCACAAGAACGCCTGGGGACTAGGGGCAAAGGCAAGGCAGGAGTGGAGCTGAGGCCAGGAAGGCGCCAGTAGCATCTCCCAGTCTCGCGCAGCCTGCTCCTTTCTGGACTGGAAGCCTAGCCGCGAGGCAAGTGTGGGCAAGGCTCGCCCAGGGCAGAAAAGCCTCACGCCAGCAACTCTGCCAGATCGGGCCTCTGAGCAGAGCTGGAGCTCTGCCGTACTGGAGGCGCACTCGGCTCCGCTAAAGCAGTGAATACAGCCGCACACAGCAGGGCTGCCTTCTCTTCTCCCGAGGAGGCTCGCTTCCCGCATGCTGTAAACTAGGCTTCCAGGCGGGGCCCCCTGCGCCTCCCACAGGTCTTGGCTCAGGAGCTGCTTCCCTGAGCTGGGGCTGTGGACGGGAGCCCAGACACGCAGGGGCCGGCCCCAACCACCTGCGCACGTCTCTGCCGGGGAGGAGAGCACTAGGGAAATGACGTCTGTCAGGCACCTTCTGGGCGCTCACCGAGTCAGCCTCCGAGTGTGTGGGGCTGCAGACCCCAGCCAGGGGCCCTGTGAGCCTTGTGCTCTCCGTGCTGTGCTGAGTCTGGGCGGTCAAGCAACCGCTGGAGGAGCCCTGCAGTTGCCCTCCCATTGCCTCTAATAGAGCCCTCACTGCTGGAGCGCTTGGCAGTGTGCAACCCACCGGCAACTAAGCCCTCCACAAGAACGCCTGAGGACTAGGTGCAAAGGCAAGGCAGGAGAGGAGCTGAGGCCAGGAAGGCGCCAGTAGCATCTCCCAGTCTCGCGCAGCCTGCTCCTTCCTGGACTGGAAGCTTAGCCGCGAGGCAAGTCTGGGCAAGGCTCGCCCAGGGCAGAGCAGCCTCACGCCAGCAACTCTGCCAGATCGGGCCTCTGAGCAGAGCTGGAGCTCTGCCGTACTGGAGGCGCACTCGGCTCAGCCAAAGCAGTGAATGCAGCCGCACACAGCAGGGCTGCCTTCTCTTCTCCCGAGGAGGCTCGCTTCCCGCATGCTGTAAACTAGGCTTCCAGGCGGGGCCCCCTGCGCCTCCCACAGGTCTTGGCTCAGGAGCTGCTTCCCTGAGCTGGGGCTGTGGACGGGAGCCCAGACACGCAGGGGCAGGCCCCAACCACCTGCACACGTCTCTGCCGGGGAGGAGAGCACTAGGGAAATGATGTCTGTCAGGCACCTTCTGGGCGCTCACCGAGTCAGCCTCCGCGTGTGTGGGGCTGCAGACCACAGCCAGGGGCCCTGTGAGCCTTGTGCTCTCCGTGCTGTGCTGAGTCTGGGTGGTCAAGCAACCGTAATAATAGACTTCCAGATGCCCTCACTTTGCCTCTAACAGAGCCCTCAAGCTGGAGCGCTTGGCAGTGTGCAACCCACCGGCAACTAAGCCCTCCACAAGAACGCCTGGGAACTAGGTGCAAAGGCAAGGCAGGAGAGGAGCTGAGGCCAGGAAGGCGCCAGTAGCATCTCCCAGTCTCGCGCAGCCTGCTCCTTCCTGGACTGGAAGCTTAGCCGCGAGGCAAGTCTGGGCAAGGCTCGCCCAGGGCAGAGCAGCCTCACGCCAGCAACTCTGCCAGATCGGGCCTCTGAGCAGAGCTGGAGCTCTGCCGTACTGGAGGCGCACTCGGCTCAGCCAAAGCAGTGAATGCAGCCGCACACAGCAGGGCTGCCTTCTCTTCTCCCGAGGAGGCTCGCTTCCCGCATGCTGTAAACTAGGCTTCCAGCCGGGGCCCCCTGCGCCTCCCACAGGTCTTGGCTCAGGAGCTGCTTCCCTGAGCTGGGGCTGTGGACGGGAGCCCAGACACGCAGGGGCAGGCCCCAAAAACCTGCACAGGGCTCTGCTGGGGAGGAGAGCACTAGAGAAATGACGTCTGTCAGGCACCTTCTGGGCGCTCACCGAGTCAGCCTCCGCGTGTGTGGGGCTGCAGACCACAGCCAGGGGCCCTGTGAGCCTTGTGCTCTCCGTGCTGTGCTGAGTCTGGGCGGTCAAGCAACCGTAATAATAGACTTCCATATGCCCTCACTTTGCCTCTAACAGAGCCCTCAAGCTGGAGCGCTTGGCAGTGTGCAACCCACCGGCAACTAAGCCCTCCACAAGAACGCCTGGGAACTAGGTGCAAAGGCAAGGCAGGAGTGGAGCTGAGGCCAGGAAGGCGCCAGTAGCATCTCCCAGTCTCGCGCAGCCCGCTCCTTTCTGGATTGGAAGCCTAGCGGCGAGGCAAGTCTGGACAAGGCTCGCCCAGGGCAGAGCAGCCTCACGCCAGCACTCTGCCAGATCGGGCCTCTGAGCAGAGCTGGAGCTCTGCCGTACTGGAGGCGCACTCGGCTCCGCCAAAGCAGTGAATACAGCCGCACACAGCAGTGCTGCCTTCTCTTCTCCCGAGGAGGCTCGCTTCCCGCATGCTGTAAACTAGGCTTCCATGCGGGGCCCCCTTCGCCTCCCACAGGTCTTGGCTCAGGAGCTGCTTCCCTGAGCTGGGGCTGTGGACGGGAGCCCAGACACGCAGGGGCAGGCCCCAACCACCTGCACACGTCTCTGCCGGGGAGGAGAGCACTAGGGAAATGACGTCTGTCAGGCACCTTCTGGGCGCTCACCGAGTCAGCCTCCGCGTGTGTGGGGCTGCAGACCACAGCCAGGGGTCCTGTGAGCCTTGTGCTCTCCGTGCTGTGCTGAGTCTGGGCGGTCAAGCAACCGTAAGAATAGACTTCCAGATGCCCTCACTTTGCCTCTAATAGAGCCCTCAAGCTGGAGCGCTTGGCAGTGTGCAACCCACCGGCAACTAAGCCCTCCACAAGAACGCCTGGGAACTAGGTGCAAAGGCAAGGCAGGAGTGGAGCTGAGGCCAGGAAGGCGCCAGTAGCATCTCCCAGTCTCGCGCAGCCCGCTCCTTTCTGGATTGGAAGCCTAGCGGCGAGGCAAGTCTGGACAAGGCTCGCCCAGGGCAGAGCAGCCTCACGCCAGCACTCTGCCAGATCGGGCCTCTGAGCAGAGCTGGAGCTCTGCCGTACTGGAGGCTCACTCGGCTCCGCCCAAGCAGTGATTGCAGCCCCACGCATCTGGGCTGCCTCCTCTTCTCCCAAGGAGGCTCGCTTCCCGCATGCTGTGCACTAGGCTTCCAGGCGGGGGCGCCCCGCGCCTCCTACAGGTCTTGGCTGAGGAGCTGCCTCCCTGAGCTGGGGCTGTGGACGGGAGCCCAGACACGCAGGGGCAGGCCCCAACCACCTGCACACATCTCTGCTGGGGAGGAGAGCACTAGGGAAATGACGTCTGTCAGGCACCTTCTGGGCGCTCACCGAGTCAGCCTCCGCGTGTGTGGGGCTGCAGACCCCAGCCAGGGGCCCTGTGAGCCTTGTGCTCTCCGTGCTGTGCTGAGTCTGGGCGGTCAAGCAACCGCTGGAGGAGCCCTGCAGTTGCCCTCCAATTGCCTCTAATAGAGCCCTCACTGCTGGAGCACTTGGCAGTGTGCAACCCACCGGCAACTAAGCCCTCCACAAGAACGCCTGGGGACTAGGGGCAAAGGCAAGGCAGGAGTGGAGCTGAGGCCAGGAAGGCGCCAGTAGCATCTCCCAGTCTCGCGCAGCCTGCTCCTTCCTGGACTGGAAGCCTAGCCGCGAGGCAAGTGTGGGCAAGGCTCGCCCAGGGCAGAGCAGCCTCACGCCAGCAACTCTGCCAGATCGGGCCTCTGAGCAGAGCTGGAGCTCTGCCGTACTGGAGGCGCACTCGGCTCCGCCAAAGCAGTGAATACAGCCGCACACAGCAGGGCTGCCTTCTCTTCTCCGGAGGAGGCTCGCTTCCCGCATGCTGTAAACTAGGCTTCCAGGCGGGGCCCCCTGCGCCTCCCACAGATCTTGGCTCAGGAGCTGCTTCCCTGAGCTGGGGCTGTGGACGGGAGCCCAGACACGCAGGGGCAAGCCCCAACCACCTGCACACGTCTCTGCCGGGGAGGAGAGCACTAGGGAAATGACGTCTGTCAGGCACCTTCTGGGCGCTCACCGAGTCAGCCTCCGCGTGTGTGGGGCTGCAGACCACAGCCAGGGGCCCTGTGAGCCTTGTGCTCTCCGTGCTGTGCTGAGTCTGGGCGGTCAAGCAACCGTAATAATAGACTTCCAGATGCCCTCACTTTGCCTCTAATAGAGCCCTCAAGCTGGAGCGCTTGGCAGTGTGCAACCCACCGGCAACTAAGCCCTCCACAAGAACGCCTGGGAACTAGGTGCAAAGGCAAGGCAGGAGTGGAGCTGAGGTCAGGAAGGCGCCAGTAGCATCTCCCAGTCTCGCGCAGCCCGCTCCTTTCTGGATTGGAAGCCTAGCGGCGAGGCAAGTCTGGACAAGGCTCGCCCAGGGCAGAGCAGCCTCACGCCAGCACTCTGCCAGATCGGGCCTCTGAGCAGAGCTGGAGCTCTGCCGTACTGGAGGCCCACTCGGCTCCGCCCAAGCAGTGATTGCAGCCGCACGCATCTGGGCTGCCTCCTCTTCACCCAAGGAGGCTCGCTTCCCGCATGCTGTGCACTAGGCTTCCAGGCGGGGGCGCCCCGCGCCTCCTACAGGTCTTGGCTGAGGAGCTGCCTCCCTGAGCTGGGGCTGTGGACGGGAGCCCAGACACGCAGGGGCAGGCCCCAACCACCTGCACACATCTCTGCTGGGGAGGAGAGCACTAAGGAAATGACGTCTGTCAGGCACCTTCTGGGCGCTCACCGAGTCAGCCTCCGCGTGTGTGGGGCTGCAGACCCCAGCCAGGGGCATTGTGAGCCTTGTGCTCTCCGTGCTGTGCTGAGTCTGGGCGGTCAAGCAACCGCTGGAGGAGCCCTGCAGTTGCCCTCCCATTGCCTCTAATAGAGCCCTCACTGCTGGAGCGCTTGGCAGTGTGCAACCCACTGGCAACTAAGCCCTCCACAAGAACGCCTGAGGACTAGGTTCAAAGGCAAGGCAGGAGAGGAGCTGAGGCCAGGAAGGCACCAGTAGCATCTCCCAGTCTCGCGCAGCCTGCTCCTTCCTGGACTGGAAGCTTAGCCGCGAGGCAAGTCTGGGCAAGGCTCGCCCAGGGCAGAGCAGCCTCACGCCAGCAACTCTGCCAGATCGGGCCTCTGAGCAGAGCTGGAGCTCTGCCGTACTGGAGGCGCACTCGGCTCAGCCAAAGCAGTGAATGCAGCCGCACACAGCAGGGCTGCCTTCTCTTCTCCCGAGGAGGCTCGCTTCCCGCATGCTGTAAACTAGGCTTCCAGGCGGGGCCCCCTGCGCCTCCCACAGGTCTTGGCTCAGGAGCTGCTTCCCTGAGCTGGGGCTGTGGACGGGAGCCCAGACACGCAGGGGCAGGCCCCAAAAACCTGCACAGGGCTCTGCTGGGGAGGAGAGCACTAGAGAAATGACGTCTGTCAGGCACCTTCTGGGCGCTCACTGAGTCAGCCTCCGCGTGTGTGGGGCTGCAGACCACAGCCAGGGGCCCTGTGAGCCTTGTGCTCTCCGTGCTGTGCTGAGTCTGGGCGGTCAAGCAACCGTAATAATAGACTTCCAGATGCCCTCACTTTGCCTCTAACAGAGCCCTCAAGCTGGAGCGCTTGGCAGTGTGCAACCCACCGGCAACTAAGCCCTCCACAAGAACGCCTGGGAACTAGGTGCAAAGGCAAGGCAGGAGTGGAGCTGAGGCCAGGAAGGCGCCAGTAGCATCTCCCAGTCTCGCGCAGCCCGCTCCTTTCTGGATTGGCAGCCTATCCGCGAGGCAAGTCGGGACAAGGCTCTCCCAGGGCAGAGCAGCCTCACGCCAGCACTCTGCCAGATCGGGCCTCTGAGCAGAGCTGGAGCTCTGCCGTACTGGAGGCGCACTCGGCTCCGCCAAAGCAGTGAATACAGCCGCACACAGCAGGGCTGCCTTCTCTTCTCCCGAGGAGGCTCGCTTCCCGCATGCTGTAAACTAGGCTTCCATGCGGGGCCCCCTTCGCCTCCCACAGGTCTTGGCTCAGGAGCTGCTTCCCTGAGCTGGGGCTGTGGACGGGAGCCCAGACACGCAGGGGCAGGCCCCAACCACCTGCACACGTCTCTGCCGGGGAGGAGAGCACTAGGGAAATGACGTCTGTCAGGCACCTTCTGGGCGCTCACCGAGTCAGCCTCCGCGTGTGTGGGGCTGCAGACCACAGCCAGGGGCCCTGTGAGCCTTGTGCTCTCCGTGCTGTGCTGAGTCTGGGCGGTCAAGCAACCGTTATAATAGACTTCCAGATGCCCTCACTTTGCCTCTAATAGAGCCCTCAAGCTGGAGCGCTTGGCAGTGTGCAACCCACCGGCAACTAAGCCCTCCACAAGAACGCCTGGGAACTAGGTGCAAAGGCAAGGCAGGAGTGGAGCTGAGGCCAGGAAGGCGCCAGTAGCATCTTCCAGTCTCGCGCAGCCCGCTCCTTTCTGGATTGGAAGCCTAGCGGCGAGGCAAGTCTGGACAAGGCTCGCCCAGGGCAGAGCAGCCTCACGCCAGCACTCTGCCAGATCGGGCCTCTGAGCAGAGCTGGAGCTCTGCCGTACTGGAGGCGCACTCGGCTCCGCCCAAGCAGTGATTGCAGCCCCACGCATCTGGGCTGCCTCCTCTTCTCCCAAGGAGGCTCGCTTCCCGCATGCTGTGCACTAGGCTTCCAGGCGGGGGCGCCCCGCGCCTCCTACAGGTCTTGGCTGAGGAGCTGCCTCCCTGACCTGGGGCTGTGGACGGGAGCCCAGACACGCAGGGGCAGGCCCCAACCACCTGCACACATCTCTGCTGGGGAGGAGAGCACTAGGGAAATGACGTCTGTCAGGCACCTTCTGGGCGCTCACCGAGTCAGCCTCCGCTTGTGTGGGGCTGCAGACCCCAGCCAGGGGCCCTGTGAGCCTTGTGCTCTCCGTGCTGTGCTGAGTCTGGCCGGTCAAGCAACCGCTGGAGGAGCCCTGCAGTTGCCCTCCCATTGCCTCTAATAGAGCCCTCACTGCTGGAGCGCTTGGCAGTGTGCAACCCACCGGCAACTAAGCCCTCCACAAGAACGCCTGGGGACTAGGGGCAAAGGCAAGGCAGGAGAGGAGCTGAGGCCAGGAAGGCGCCAGTAGCATCTCCCAGTCTCGCGCAGCCTGCTCCTTCCTGGACTGGAAGCCTAGCCGCGAGGCAAGTGTGGGCAAGGCTCGCCCAGGGCAGAGCAGCCTCACGCCAGCAACTCTGCCAGATCGGGCCTCTGAGCAGAGCTGGAGCTCTGCCGTACTGGAGGCGCACTCGGCTCCGCCAAAGCAGTGAATACAGCCGCACACAGCAGGGCTGCCTTCTCTTCTCCCGAGGAGGCTCGCTTCCCGCATGCTGTAAACTAGGATTCCAGGCGGGGCCCCCTGCGCCTCCCACAGGTCTTGGCTCAGGAGCTGCTTCCCTGAGCTGGGGCTGTGGACGGGAGCCCAGACACGCAGGGGCAGGCCCCAACCTCCTGCACACGTCTCAGCCGGGGAGGAGAGCACTAGGGAAATGACGTCTGTCAGGCACCTTCTGGGCGCTCACCGAGTCAGCCTCCGAGTGTGTGGGGCTGCAGACCCCAGCCAGGGGCCCTGTGAGCCTTGTGCTCTCCGTGCTGTGCTGAGTCTGGGCGGTCAAGCAACCGCTGGAGGAGCCCTGCAGTTGCCCTCCCATTGCCTCTAATAGAGCCCTCACTGCTGGAGCGCTTGGCAGTGTGCAACCCACTGGCAACTAAGCCCTCCACAAGAACGCCTGAGGACTAGGTTCAAAGGCAAGGCAGGAGAGGAGCTGAGGCCAGGAAGGCACCAGTAGCATCTCCCAGTCTCGCGCAGCCTGCTCCTTCCTGGACTGGAAGCTTAGCCGCGAGGCAAGTCTGGGCAAGGCTCGCCCAGGGCAGAGCAGCCTCACGCCAGCAACTCTGCCAGATCGGGCCTCTGAGCAGAGCTGGAGCTCTGCCGTACTGGAGGCGCACTCGGCTCAGCCAAAGCAGTGAATGCAGCCGCACACAGCAGGGCTGCCTTCTCTTCTCCCGAGGAGGCTCGCTTCCCGCATGCTGTAAACTAGGCTTCCAGGCGGGGCCCCCTGCGCCTCCCACAGGTCTTGGCTCAGGAGCTGCTTCCCTGAGCTGGGGCTGTGGACGGGAGCCCAGACACGCAGGGGCAGGCCCCAAAAACCTGCACAGGGCTCTGCTGGGGAGGAGAGCACTAGAGAAATGACGTCTGTCAGGCACCTTCTGGGCGCTCACTGAGTCAGCCTCCGCGTGTGTGGGGCTGCAGACCACAGCCAGGGGCCCTGTGAGCCTTGTGCTCTCCGTGCTGTGCTGAGTCTGGGCGGTCAAGCAACCGTAATAATAGACTTCCAGATGCCCTCACTTTGCCTCTAACAGAGCCCTCAAGCTGGAGCGCTTGGCAGTGTGCAACCCACCGGCAACTAAGCCCTCCACAAGAACGCCTGGGAACTAGGTGCAAAGGCAAGGCAGGAGTGGAGCTGAGGCCAGGAAGGCGCCAGTAGCATCTCCCAGTCTCGCGCAGCCCGCTCCTTTCTGGATTGGCAGCCTATCCGCGAGGCAAGTCGGGACAAGGCTCGCCCAGGGCAGAGCAGCCTCACGCCAGCACTCTGCCAGATCGGGCCTCTGAGCAGAGCTGGAGCTCTGCCGTACTGGAGGCGCACTCGGCTCCGCCAAAGCAGTGAATACAGCCGCACACAGCAGGGCTGCCTTCTCTTCTCCCGAGGAGGCTCGCTTCCCGCATGCTGTAAACTAGGCTTCCATGCGGGGCCCCCTTCGCCTCCCACAGGTCTTGGCTCAGGAGCTGCTTCCCTGAGCTGGGGCTGTGGACGGGAGCCCAGACACGCAGGGGCAGGCCCCAACCACCTGCACACGTCTCTGCCGGGGAGGAGAGCACTAGGGAAATGACGTCTGTCAGGCACCTTCTGGGCGCTCACCGAGTCAGCCTCCGCGTGTGTGGGGCTGCAGACCACAGCCAGGGGCCCTGTGAGCCTTGTGCTCTCCGTGCTGTGCTGAGTCTGGGCGGTCAAGCAACCGTTATAATAGACTTCCAGATGCCCTCACTTTGCCTCTAATAGAGCCCTCAAGCTGGAGCGCTTGGCAGTGTGCAACCCACCGGCAACTAAGCCCTCCACAAGAACGCCTGGGAACTAGGTGCAAAGGCAAGGCAGGAGTGGAGCTGAGGCCAGGAAGGCGCCAGTAGCATCTTCCAGTCTCGCGCAGCCCGCTCCTTTCTGGATTGGAAGCCTAGCGGCGAGGCAAGTCTGGACAAGGCTCGCCCAGGGCAGAGCAGCCTCACGCCAGCACTCTGCCAGATCGGGCCTCTGAGCAGAGCTGGAGCTCTGCCGTACTGGAGGCGCACTCGGCTCCGCCCAAGCAGTGATTGCAGCCCCACGCATCTGGGCTGCCTCCTCTTCTCCCAAGGAGGCTCGCTTCCCGCATGCTGTGCACTAGGCTTCCAGGCGGGGGCGCCCCGCGCCTCCTACAGGTCTTGGCTGAGGAGCTGCCTCCCTGACCTGGGGCTGTGGACGGGAGCCCAGACACGCAGGGGCAGGCCCCAACCACCTGCACACATCTCTGCTGGGGAGGAGAGCACTAGGGAAATGACGTCTGTCAGGCACCTTCTGGGCGCTCACCGAGTCAGCCTCCGCTTGTGTGGGGCTGCAGACCCCAGCCAGGGGCCCTGTGAGCCTTGTGCTCTCCGTGCTGTGCTGAGTCTGGCCGGTCAAGCAACCGCTGGAGGAGCCCTGCAGTTGCCCTCCCATTGCCTCTAATAGAGCCCTCACTGCTGGAGCGCTTGGCAGTGTGCAACCCACCGGCAACTAAGCCCTCCACAAGAACGCCTGGGGACTAGGGGCAAAGGCAAGGCAGGAGAGGAGCTGAGGCCAGGAAGGCGCCAGTAGCATCTCCCAGTCTCGCGCAGCCTGCTCCTTCCTGGACTGGAAGCCTAGCCGCGAGGCAAGTGTGGGCAAGGCTCGCCCAGGGCAGAGCAGCCTCACGCCAGCAACTCTGCCAGATCGGGCCTCTGAGCAGAGCTGGAGCTCTGCCGTACTGGAGGCGCACTCGGCTCCGCCAAAGCAGTGAATACAGCCGCACACAGCAGGGCTGCCTTCTCTTCTCCCGAGGAGGCTCGCTTCCCGCATGCTGTAAACTAGGATTCCAGGCGGGGCCCCCTGCGCCTCCCACAGGTCTTGGCTCAGGAGCTGCTTCCCTGAGCTGGGGCTGTGGACGGGAGCCCAGACACGCAGGGGCAGGCCCCAACCTCCTGCACACGTCTCAGCCGGGGAGGAGAGCACTAGGGAAATGACGTCTGTCAGGCACCTTCTGGGCGCTCACCGAGTCAGCCTCCGAGTGTGTGGGGCTGCAGACCCCAGCCAGGGGCCCTGTGAGCCTTGTGCTCTCCGTGCTGTGCTGAGTCTGGGCGGTCAAGCAACCGCTGGAGGAGCCCTGCAGTTGCCCTCCCATTGCCTCTAATAGAGCCCTCACTGCTGGAGCGCTTGGCAGTGTGCAACCCACTGGCAACTAAGCCCTCCACAAGAACGCCTGAGGACTAGGTTCAAAGGCAAGGCAGGAGAGGAGCTGAGGCCAGGAAGGCACCAGTAGCATCTCCCAGTCTCGCGCAGCCTGCTCCTTCCTGGACTGGAAGCTTAGCCGCGAGGCAAGTCTGGGCAAGGCTCGCCCAGGGCAGAGCAGCCTCACGCCAGCAACTCTGCCAGATCGGGCCTCTGAGCAGAGCTGGAGCTCTGCCGTACTGGAGGCGCACTCGGCTCAGCCAAAGCAGTGAATGCAGCCGCACACAGCAGGGCTGCCTTCTCTTCTCCCGAGGAGGCTCGCTTCCCGCATGCTGTAAACTAGGCTTCCAGGCGGGGCCCCCTGCGCCTCCCACAGGTCTTGGCTCAGGAGCTGCTTCCCTGAGCTGGGGCTGTGGACGGGAGCCCAGACACGCAGGGGCAGGCCCCAAAAACCTGCACAGGGCTCTGCTGGGGAGGAGAGCACTAGAGAAATGACGTCTGTCAGGCACCTTCTGGGCGCTCACTGAGTCAGCCTCCGCGTGTGTGGGGCTGCAGACCACAGCCAGGGGCCCTGTGAGCCTTGTGCTCTCCGTGCTGTGCTGAGTCTGGGCGGTCAAGCAACCGTAATAATAGACTTCCAGATGCCCTCACTTTGCCTCTAACAGAGCCCTCAAGCTGGAGCGCTTGGCAGTGTGCAACCCACCGGCAACTAAGCCCTCCACAAGAACGCCTGGGAACTAGGTGCAAAGGCAAGGCAGGAGTGGAGCTGAGGCCAGGAAGGCGCCAGTAGCATCTCCCAGTCTCGCGCAGCCCGCTCCTTTCTGGATTGGCAGCCTATCCGCGAGGCAAGTCGGGACAAGGCTCGCCCAGGGCAGAGCAGCCTCACGCCAGCACTCTGCCAGATCGGGCCTCTGAGCAGAGCTGGAGCTCTGCCGTACTGGAGGCGCACTCGGCTCCGCCAAAGCAGTGAATACAGCCGCACACAGCAGGGCTGCCTTCTCTTCTCCCGAGGAGGCTCGCTTCCCGCATGCTGTAAACTAGGCTTCCATGCGGGGCCCCCTTCGCATCCCACAGGTCTTGGCTCAGGAGCTGCTTCCCTGAGCTGGGGCTGTGGACGGGAGCCCAGACACGCAGGGGCAGGCCCCAACCACCTGCACACGTCTCTGCCGGGGAGGAGAGCACTAGGGAAATGACGTCTGTCAGGCACCTTCTGGGCGCTCACCGAGTCAGCCTCCGCGTGTGTGGGGCTGCAGACCACAGCCAGGGGCCCTGTGAGCCTTGTGCTCTCCGTGCTGTGCTGAGTCTGGGCGGTCAAGCAACCGTTATAATAGACTTCCAGATGCCCTCACTTTGCCTCTAATAGAGCCCTCAAGCTGGAGCGCTTGGCAGTGTGCAACCCACCGGCAACTAAGCCCTCCACAAGAACGCCTGGGAACTAGGTGCAAAGGCAAGGCAGGAGTGGAGCTGAGGCCAGGAAGGCGCCAGTAGCATCTTCCAGTCTCGCGCAGCCCGCTCCTTTCTGGATTGGAAGCCTAGCGGCGAGGCAAGTCTGGACAAGGCTCGCCCAGGGCAGAGCAGCCTCACGCCAGCACTCTGCCAGATCGGGCCTCTGAGCAGAGCTGGAGCTCTGCCGTACTGGAGGCGCACTCGGCTCCGCCCAAGCAGTGATTGCAGCCCCACGCATCTGGGCTGCCTCCTCTTCTCCCAAGGAGGCTCGCTTCCCGCATGCTGTGCACTAGGCTTCCAGGCGGGGGCGCCCCGCGCCTCCTACAGGTCTTGGCTGAGGAGCTGCCTCCCTGACCTGGGGCTGTGGACGGGAGCCCAGACACGCAGGGGCAGGCCCCAACCACCTGCACACATCTCTGCTGGGGAGGAGAGCACTAGGGAAATGACGTCTGTCAGGCACCTTCTGGGCGCTCACCGAGTCAGCCTCCGCTTGTGTGGGGCTGCAGACCCCAGCCAGGGGCCCTGTGAGCCTTGTGCTCTCCGTGCTGTGCTGAGTCTGGCCGGTCAAGCAACCGCTGGAGGAGCCCTGCAGTTGCCCTCCCATTGCCTCTAATAGAGCCCTCACTGCTGGAGCGCTTGGCAGTGTGCAACCCACCGGCAACTAAGCCCTCCACAAGAACGCCTGGGGACTAGGGGCAAAGGCAAGGCAGGAGAGGAGCTGAGGCCAGGAAGGCGCCAGTAGCATCTCCCAGTCTCGCGCAGCCTGCTCCTTCCTGGACTGGAAGCCTAGCCGCGAGGCAAGTGTGGGCAAGGCTCGCCCAGGGCAGAGCAGCCTCACGCCAGCAACTCTGCCAGATCGGGCCTCTGAGCAGAGCTGGAGCTCTGCCGTACTGGAGGCGCACTCGGCTCCGCCAAAGCAGTGAATACAGCCGCACACAGCAGGGCTGCCTTCTCTTCTCCCGAGGAGGCTCGCTTCCCGCATGCTGTAAACTAGGATTCCAGGCGGGGCCCCCTGCGCCTCCCACAGGTCTTGGCTCAGGAGCTGCTTCCCTGAGCTGGGGCTGTGGACGGGAGCCCAGACACGCAGGGGCAGGCCCCAACCTCCTGCACACGTCTCAGCCGGGGAGGAGAGCACTAGGGAAATGACGTCTGTCAGGCACCTTCTGGGCGCTCACCGAGTCAGCCTCCGAGTGTGTGGGGCTGCAGACCCCAGCCAGGGGCCCTGTGAGCCTTGTGCTCTCCGTGCTGTGCTGAGTCTGGGCGGTCAAGCAACCGCTGGAGGAGCCCTGCAGTTGCCCTCCCATTGCCTCTAATAGAGCCCTCACTGCTGGAGCGCTTGGCAGTGTGCAACCCACTGGCAACTAAGCCCTCCACAAGAACGCCTGAGGACTAGGTTCAAAGGCAAGGCAGGAGAGGAGCTGAGGCCAGGAAGGCACCAGTAGCATCTCCCAGTCTCGCGCAGCCTGCTCCTTCCTGGACTGGAAGCTTAGCCGCGAGGCAAGTCTGGGCAAGGCTCGCCCAGGGCAGAGCAGCCTCACGCCAGCAACTCTGCCAGATCGGGCCTCTGAGCAGAGCTGGAGCTCTGCCGTACTGGAGGCGCACTCGGCTCAGCCAAAGCAGTGAATGCAGCCGCACACAGCAGGGCTGCCTTCTCTTCTCCCGAGGAGGCTCGCTTCCCGCATGCTGTAAACTAGGCTTCCAGGCGGGGCCCCCTGCGCCTCCCACAGGTCTTGGCTCAGGAGCTGCTTCCCTGAGCTGGGGCTGTGGACGGGAGCCCAGACACGCAGGGGCAGGCCCCAAAAACCTGCACAGGGCTCTGCTGGGGAGGAGAGCACTAGAGAAATGACGTCTGTCAGGCACCTTCTGGGCGCTCACTGAGTCAGCCTCCGCGTGTGTGGGGCTGCAGACCACAGCCAGGGGCCCTGTGAGCCTTGTGCTCTCCGTGCTGTGCTGAGTCTGGGCGGTCAAGCAACCGTAATAATAGACTTCCAGATGCCCTCACTTTGCCTCTAACAGAGCCCTCAAGCTGGAGCGCTTGGCAGTGTGCAACCCACCGGCAACTAAGCCCTCCACAAGAACGCCTGGGAACTAGGTGCAAAGGCAAGGCAGGAGTGGAGCTGAGGCCAGGAAGGCGCCAGTAGCATCTCCCAGTCTCGCGCAGCCCGCTCCTTTCTGGATTGGCAGCCTATCCGCGAGGCAAGTCGGGACAAGGCTCGCCCAGGGCAGAGCAGCCTCACGCCAGCACTCTGCCAGATCGGGCCTCTGAGCAGAGCTGGAGCTCTGCCGTACTGGAGGCGCACTCGGCTCCGCCAAAGCAGTGAATACAGCCGCACACAGCAGGGCTGCCTTCTCTTCTCCCGAGGAGGCTCGCTTCCCGCATGCTGTAAACTAGGCTTCCATGCGGGGCCCCCTTCGCCTCCCACAGGTCTTGGCTCAGGAGCTGCTTCCCTGAGCTGGGGCTGTGGACGGGAGCCCAGACACGCAGGGGCAGGCCCCAACCACCTGCACACGTCTCTGCCGGGGAGGAGAGCACTAGGGAAATGACGTCTGTCAGGCACCTTCTGGGCGCTCACCGAGTCAGCCTCCGCGTGTGTGGGGCTGCAGACCACAGCCAGGGGCCCTGTGAGCCTTGTGTTCTCCGTGCTGTGCTGAGTCTGGGCGGTCAAGCAACCGTTATAATAGACTTCCAGATGCCCTCACTTTGCCTCTAATAGAGCCCTCAAGCTGGAGCGCTTGGCAGTGTGCAACCCACCGGCAACTAAGCCCTCCACAAGAACGCCTGGGAACTAGGTGCAAAGGCAAGGCAGGAGTGGAGCTGAGGCCAGGAAGGCGCCAGTAGCATCTTCCAGTCTCGCGCAGCCCGCTCCTTTCTGGATTGGAAGCCTAGCGGCGAGGCAAGTCTGGACAAGGCTCGCCCAGGGCAGAGCAGCCTCACGCCAGCACTCTGCCAGATCGGGCCTCTGAGCAGAGCTGGAGCTCTGCCGTACTGGAGGCGCACTCGGCTCCGCCCAAGCAGTGATTGCAGCCCCACGCATCTGGGCTGCCTCCTCTTCTCCCAAGGAGGCTCGCTTCCCGCATGCTGTGCACTAGGCTTCCAGGCGGGGGCGCCCCGCGCCTCCTACAGGTCTTGGCTGAGGAGCTGCCTCCCTGACCTGGGGCTGTGGACGGGAGCCCAGACACGCAGGGGCAGGCCCCAACCACCTGCACACATCTCTGCTGGGGAGGAGAGCACTAGGGAAATGACGTCTGTCAGGCACCTTCTGGGCGCTCACCGAGTCAGCCTCCGCTTGTGTGGGGCTGCAGACCCCAGCCAGGGGCCCTGTGAGCCTTGTGCTCTCCGTGCTGTGCTGAGTCTGGCCGGTCAAGCAACCGCTGGAGGAGCCCTGCAGTTGCCCTCCCATTGCCTCTAATAGAGCCCTCACTGCTGGAGCGCTTGGCAGTGTGCAACCCACCGGCAACTAAGCCCTCCACAAGAACGCCTGGGGACTAGGGGCAAAGGCAAGGCAGGAGAGGAGCTGAGGCCAGGAAGGCGCCAGTAGCATCTCCCAGTCTCGCGCAGCCTGCTCCTTCCTGGACTGGAAGCCTAGCCGCGAGGCAAGTGTGGGCAAGGCTCGCCCAGGGCAGAGCAGCCTCACGCCAGCAACTCTGCCAGATCGGGCCTCTGAGCAGAGCTGGAGCTCTGCCGTACTGGAGGCGCACTCGGCTCCGCCAAAGCAGTGAAGACAGCCGCACACAGCAGGGCTGCCTTCTCTTCTCCCGAGGAGGCTCGCTTCCCGCATGCTGTAAACTAGGATTCCAGGCGGGGCCCCCTGCGCCTCCCACAGGTCTTGGCTCAGGAGCTGCTTCCCTGAGCTGGGGCTGTGGACGGGAGCCCAGACACGCAGGGGCAGGCCCCAACCTCCTGCACACGTCTCAGCCGGGGAGGAGAGCACTAGGGAAATGACGTCTGTCAGGCACCTTCTGGGCGCTCACCGAGTCAGCCTCCGAGTGTGTGGGGCTGCAGACCCCAGCCAGGGGCCCTGTGAGCCTTGTGCTCTCCGTGCTGTGCTGAGTCTGGGCGGTCAAGCAACCGCTGGAGGAGCCCTTCAGTTGCCCTCCTATTGCCTCTAATAGAGCCCTCACTGCTGGAGCGCTTGGCAGTGTGCAACCCACCGGCAACTAAGCCCTCCACAAGAACGCCTGAGGACTAGGTGCAAAGGCAAGGCAGGAGAGGAGCTGAGGCCAGGAAGGCGCCAGTAGCATCTCCCAGTCTTGCGCAGCCTGCTCCTTCCTGGACTGGAAGCTTAGCCGCGAGGCAAGTCTGGGCAAGGCTCGCCCAGGGCAGAGCAGCCTCACGCCAGCAACTCTGCCAGATCGGGCCTCTGAGCAGAGCTGGAGCTCTGCCGTACTGGAGGCGCACTCAGCTCAGCCAAAGCAGTGAATGCAGCCGCACACAGCAGGGCTGCCTTCTCTTCTCCCGAGGAGGCTCGCTTCCCGCATGCTGTAAACTAGGCTTCCAGGCGGGGCCCCCTGCGCCTCCCACAGGTCTTGGCTCAGGAGCTGCTTCCCTGAGCTGGGGCTGTGGACGGGAGCCCAGACACGCAGGGGCAGGCCCCAAAAACCTGCACAGGGCTCTGCTGGGGAGGAGAGCACTAGAGAAATGACGTCTGTCAGGCACCTTCTGGGCGCTCACTGAGTCAGCCTCCGCGTGTGTGGGGCTGCAGACCACAGCCAGGGACCCTGTGAGCCTTGTGCTCTCCGTGCTGTGCTGAGTCTGGGCGGTCAAGCAACCGTAATAATAGACTTCCATATGCCCTCACTTTGCCTCTAACGGAGCCCTCAAGCTGGAGCGCTTGGCAGTGTGCAACCCACCGGCAACTAAGCCCTCCACAAGAACGCCTGGGAACTAGGTGCAAAGGCAAGGCAGGAGTGGAGCTGAGGTCAGGAAGGCGCCAGTAGCATCTCCCAGTCTCGCGCAGCCTGCTCCTTCCTGGACTGGCAGCCTAGCGGCGAGGCAAGTCTGGACAAGGCTCGCCCAGGGCAGAGCAGCCTCACGCCAGCACTCTGCCAGATCGGGCCTCTGAGCAGAGCTGGAGCTCTGCCGTACTGGAGGCGCACTCGGCTCCGCCCAAGCAGTGATTGCAGCCCCACGCATCTGGGCTGCCTCCTCTTCTCCAAGGAGGCTCGCTTCCCGCATGCTGTGCACTAGGCTTCCAGGCGGGGGCGCCCCGCGCCTCCTACAGGTCTTGGCTGAGGAGCTGCTTCCCTGAGCTGGGGCTGTGGACGGGAGCCCAGACACGCAGGGGCAGGCCCCAACCACCTGCACACGTCTCTGCTGGGGAGGAGAGCACTAGGGAAATGACGTCTGTCAGGCACCTTCTGGGCGCTCACCGAGTCAGCCTCCGCGTGTGTGGGGCTGCAGACCCCAGCCAGGGGCCCTGTGAGCCTTGTGCTCTCCGTGCTGTGCTGAGTCTGGGCGGTAAAGCAACCGCTGGAGAAGCCCTTCAGTTTCCCTCCCATTGCCTCTAATAGAGCCCTCACTGCTGGAGCGCTTGGCAGTGTGCAACCCACCGGCAACTAAGCCCTCCACAAGGACGCCTGAGGACTAGGTGCAAAGGCAAGGCAGGAGAGGAGCTGAGGCCAGGAAGGCGCCAGTAGCATCTCCCAGTCTCGCGCAGCCTGCTCCTTCCTGGACTGGAAGCTTAGCCGCGAGGCAAGTCTGGGCAAGGCTCGCCCAGGGCAGAGCAGCTTCACGCCAGCAACTCTGCCAGATCGGGCCTCTGAGCAGAGCTGGAGCTCTGCCGTACTGGAGGCGCACTCGGCTCCGCCAAAGCAGTGAATGCAGCCGCACACAGCAGGGCTGCCTTCTCTTCTCCCGAGGAGGCTCGCTTCCCGCATGCTGTAAACTAGGCTTCCAGGCGGGGCCCCCTGCGCCTCCCACAGGTCTTGGCTCAGGAGCTGCTTCCCTGAGCTGGGGCTGTGGACGGGAGCCCAGACACGCAGGGGCAGGCCCCAAAAACCTGCACAGGGCTCTGCTGGGGAGGAGAGCACTAGAGAAATGACGTCTGTCAGGCACCTTCTGGGCGCTCACCGAGTCAGCCTCCGCGTGTGTGGGGCTGCAGACCACAGCCAGGGGCCCTGTGAGCCTTGTGCTCTCTGTGCTGTGCTGAGTCTGGGCGGTCAAGCAACCGTAATAATAGACTTCCATATGCCCTCACTTTGCCTCTAACAGAGCCCTCAAGCTGGAGCGCTTGGCAGTGTGCAACCCACCGGCAACTAAGCCCTCCACAAGAACGCCTGGGAACTAGGTGCAAAGGCAAGGCAGGAGTGGAGCTGAGGCCAGGAAGGCGCCAGTAGCATCTCCCAGTCTCGCGCAGCCCGCTCCTTTCTGGATTGGCAGCCTAGCCGCGAGGCAAGTCTGGAAAAGGCTCGCCCAGGGCAGAGCAGCCTCACGCCAGCACTCTGCCAGATCTGGCCTCTGAGCAGAGCTGGAGCTCTGCCGTACTGGAGGCGCACTCGGCTCCGCCCAAGCAGTGATTGCAGCCCCACGCATCTGGGCTGCCTCCTCTTCTCCCAAGGAGGCTCGCTTCCCGCATGCTGTGCACTAGGCTTCCAGGCGGGGGCGCCCCGCGCCTCCTACAGGTCTTGGCTGAGGAGCTGCTTCCCTGAGCTGGGGTTGTGGACGGGAGCCCAGACACGCAGGGGCAGGCCCCAACCACCTGCACACGTCTCTGCTGGGGAGGAGAGCACTAGGGAAATGACGTCTGTCAGGCACCTTCTGGGCGCTCACCGAGTCAGCCTCCGCGTGTGTGGGGCTGCAGACCCCAGCCAGGGGCCCTGTGAGCCTTGTGCTCTCCGTGCTGTGCTGAGTCTGGGCGGTCAAGCAACCGTAATAATAGACTTCCAGATGCCCTCACTTTGCCTCTAACAGAGCCCTCAAGCTGGAGCGCTTGGCAGTGTGCAACCCACCGGCAACTAAGCCCTCCACAAGAACGCCTGGGAACTAGGTGCAAAGGCAAGGCAGGAGTGGAGCTGAGGCCAGGAAGGCGCCAGTAGCATCTCCCAGTCTCGCGCAGCCCACTCCTTTCTGGATTGGAAGCCTAGCCGCGAGGCAAGTCTGGGCAAGGCTCGCCCAGGGCAGAGCAGCCTCACACCAGCACTCTGCCAGATCGGGCCTCTGAGCAGAGCTGGAGCTCTGCCGTACTGGAGGCGCACTCGGCTCCGCGAAAGCAGTGAATACAGCCGCACACAGCAGTGCTACCTTCTCTTCTCCCGAGGAGGCTCGCTTCCCGCATGCTGTAAACTAGGCTTCCATGCGGGGCCCCCTTCGCCTCCCACAGGTCTTGGCTCAGGAGCTGCTTCCCTGAGCTGGGGCTGTGGACGGGAGCCCAGACACGCAGGGGCAGGCCCCAACCACCTGCACACGTCTCTGCCGGGGAGGAGAGCACTAGGGAAATGACGTCTGTCAGGCACCTTCTGGGCGCTCACCGAGTCAGCCTCCGCGTGTGTGGGGCTGCAGACCACAGCCAGGGGCCCTGTGAGCCTTGTGCTCTCCGTGCTGTGCTGAGTCTGGGCGGTCAAGCAACCGTAATAATAGACTTCCAGATGCCCTCACTTTGCCTCTAACAGAGCCCTCAAGCTGGAGCGCTTGGCAGTGTGCAACCCACTGCAACTAAGCCCTCCACAAGAACGCCTGGGAAGTAGGTGCAAAGGCAAGGCAGGAGTGGAGCTGAGGCCAGGAAGGCGCCAGTAGCATCTCCCAGTCTCGCGCAGCCCGCTCCTTTCTGGATTGGAAGCCTAGCGGCGAGGCAAGTCTGGACAAGGCTCGCCCAGGGCAGAGCAGCCTCACGCCAGCACTCTGCCAGATCGGGCCTCTGAGCAGAGCTGGAGCTCTGCCGTACTGGAGGCGCACTCGGCTCCGCCCAAGCAGTGATTGCAGCCCCACGCATCTGGGCTGCCTCCTCTTCTCCCAAGGAGGCTCGCTTCCCGCATGCTGTGCACTAGGCTTCCAGGCGGGGGCGCCCCGCGCCTCCTACAGGTCTTGGCTGAGGAGCTGCCTCCCTGAGCTGGGGCTGTGGACGGGAGCCCAGACACGCAGGGGCAGGCCCCAACCACCTGCACACATCTCTGCTGGGGAGGAGAGCACTAGGGAAATGACGTCTGTCAGGCACCTTCTGGGCGCTCACCGAGTCAGCCTCCGCTTGTGTGGGGCTGCAGACCCCAGCCAGGGGCCCTGTGAGCCTTGTGCTCTCCGTGCTGTGCTGAGTCTGGCCGGTCAAGCAACCGCTGGAGGAGCCCTGCAGTTGCCCTCCCATTGCCTCTAATAGAGCCCTCACTGCTGGAGCGCTTGGCAGTGTGCAACCCACCGGCAACTAAGCCCTCCACAAGAACGCCTGGGGACTAGGCGCAAAGGCAAGGCAGGAGAGGAGCTGAGGCCAGGAAGGCGCCAGTAGCATCTCCCAGTCTCGCGCAGCCTGCTCCTTCCTGGACTGGAAGCCTAGCCGCGAGGCAAGTGTGGGCAAGGCTCGCCCAGGGCAGAGCAGCCTCACACCAGCACTCTGCCAGATCGGGCCTCTGAGCAGAGCTGGAGCTCTGCCGTACTGGAGGCGCACTCGGCTCCGCCAAAGCAGTGAATACAGCCGCACACAGCAGTGCTGCCTTCTCTTCTCCCGAGGAGGCTCGCTTCCCGCATGCTGTAAACTAGGCTTCCATGCGGGGCCCCCTTCGCCTCCCACAAGTCTTGGCTCAGGAGCTGCTTCCCTGAGCTGGGGCTGTGGACGGGAGCCCAGACACGCAGGGGCAGGCCCCAACCACCTGCACATGTCTCAGCCGGGGAGGAGAGCACTAGGGAAATGACGTCTGTCAGGCACCTTCTGGGCGCTCACCGAGTCAGCCTCCGAGTGTGTGGGGCTGCAGACCCCAGCCAGGGGCCCTGTGAGCCTTGTGCTCTCCGTGCTGTGCTGAGTCTGGGCGGTCAAGCAACCGCTGGAGGAGCCCTTCAGTTGACCTCCCATTGCCTCTAATAGAGCCCTCACTGCTGGAGCGCTTGGCAGTGTGCAACCCACCGGCAACTAAGCCCTCGACAAGAACGCCTGAGGACTAGGTGCAAAGGCAAGGCAGGAGAGGAGCTGAGGCCAGGAAGGCGCCAGTAGCATCTCCCAGTCTCTCGCAGCCTGCTCCTTCCTGGACTGGAAGCTTAGCCGCGAGGGAAGTCTGGGCAAGGCTCGCCCAGGGCAGAGCAGCCTCACGCCAGCAACTCTGCCAGATCGGGCCTCTGAGCAGAGCTGGAGCTCTGCCGTACTGGAGGCGCACTCGGCTCAGCCAAAGCAGTGAATGCAGCCGCACACAGCAGGGCTGCCTTCTCTTCTCCCGAGGAGGCTCGCTTCCCGCATGCTGTAAACTAGGCTTCCAGGCGGGGCCCCCTGCGCCTCCCACAGGTCTTGGCTCAGGAGCTGCTTCCCTGAGCTGGGGCTGTGGACGGGAGCCCAGACACGCAGGGGCAGGCCCCAAAAACCTGCACAGGGCTCTGCTGGGGAGGAGAGCACTAGAGAAATGACGTCTGTCAGGCACCTTCTGGGCGCTCACCGAGTCAGCCTCCGCGTGTGTGGGGCTGCAGACCACAGCCAGGGGCCCTGTGAGCCTTGTGCTCTCCGTGCTGTGCTGAGTCTGGGCGGTCAAGCAACCGTAATAATAGACTTCCAGATGCCCTCACTTTGCCTCTAACAGAGCCCTCAAGCTGGAGCGCTTGGCAGTGTGCAACCCACCTGCAACTAAGCCCTCCACAAGAACGCCTGGGAAGTAGGTGCAAAGGCAAGGCAGGAGTGGAGCTGAGGCCAGGAAGGCGCCAGTAGCATCTCCCAGTCTCGCGCAGCCCGCTCCTTTCTGGATTGGAAGCCTAGCGGCGAGGCAAGTCTGGACAAGGCTCGCCCAGGGCAGAGCAGCCTCACGCCAGCACTCTGCCAGATCGGGCCTCTGAGCAGAGCTGGAGCTCTGCCGTACTGGAGGCGCACTCGGCTCCGCCCAAGCAGTGATTGCAGCCCCACGCATCTGGGCTGCCTCCTCTTCTCCCAAGGAGGCTCGCTTCCCGCATGCTGTGCACTAGGCTTCCAGGCGGGGGCGCCCCGCGCCTCCTACAGGTCTTGGCTGAGGAGCTGCCTCCCTGAGCTGGGGCTGTGGACGGGAGCCCAGACACGCAGGGGCAGGCCCCAACCACCTGCACACATCTCTGCTGGGGAGGAGAGCACTAGGGAAATGACGTCTGTCAGGCACCTTCTGGGCGCTCACCGAGTCAGCCTCCGCTTGTGCGGGGCTGCAGACCCCAGCCAGGGGCCCTGTGAGCCTTGTGCTCTCCGTGCTGTGCTGAGTCTGGCCGGTCAAGCAACCGCTGGAGGAGCCCTGCAGTTGCCCTCCCATTGCCTCTAATAGAGCCCTCACTGCTGGAGCGCTTGGCAGTGTGCAACCCACCGGCAACTAAGCCCTCCACAAGAACGCCTGGGGACTAGGCGCAAAGGCAAGGCAGGAGAGGAGCTGAGGCCAGGAAGGCGCCAGTAGCATCTCCCAGTCTCGCGCAGCCTGCTCCTTCCTGGACTGGAAGCCTAGCCGCGAGGCAAGTGTGGGCAAGGCTCGCCCAGGGCAGAGCAGCCTCACACCAGCACTCTGCCAGATCGGGCCTCTGAGCAGAGCTGGAGCTCTGCCGTACTGGAGGCGCACTCGGCTCCGCCAAAGCAGTGAATACAGCCGCACACAGCAGGGCTGCCTTCTCTTCTCCCGAGGAGGCTCGCTTCCCGCATGCTGTAAACTAGGCTTCCATGCGGGGCCCCATTCGCCTCCCACAGGTCTTGGCTCAGGAGCTGCTTCCCTGAGCTGGGGCTGTGGACGGGAGCCCAGACACGCAGGGGCAGGCCCCAACCACCTGCACACGTCTCTGCCGGGGAGGAGAGCACTAGGGAAATGACGTCTGTCAGGCACCTTCTGGGCGCTCACCGAGTCAGCCTCCGCGTGTGTGGGGCTGCAGACCACAGCCAGGGGCCCTGTGAGCCTTGTGCTCTCCGTGCTGTGCTGAGTCTGGGCGGTCAAGCAACCGTTATAATAGACTTCCAGATGCCCTCACTTTGCCTCTAATAGAGCCCTCAAGCTGGAGCGCTTGGCAGTGTGCAACCCACCGGCAACTAAGCCCTCCACAAGAACGCCTGGGAACTAGGTGCAAAGGCAAGGCAGGAGTGGAGCTGAGGCCAGGAAGGCGCCAGTAGCATCTTCCAGTCTCGCGCAGCCCGCTCCTTTCTGGATTGGAAGCCTAGCGGCGAGGCAAGTCTGGACAAGGCTCGCCCAGGGCAGAGCAGCCTCACGCCAGCACTCTGCCAGATCGGGCCTCTGAGCAGAGCTGGAGCTCTGCCGTACTGGAGGCGCACTCGGCTCCGCCCAAGCAGTGATTGCAGCCCCACGCATCTGGGCTGCCTCCTCTTCTCCCAAGGAGGCTCGCTTCCCGCATGCTGTGCACTAGGCTTCCAGGCGGGGGCGCCCCGCGCCTCCTACAGGTCTTGGCTGAGGAGCTGCCTCCCTGACCTGGGGCTGTGGACGGGAGCCCAGACACGCAGGGGCAGGCCCCAACCACCTGCACACATCTCTGCTGGGGAGGAGAGCACTAGGGAAATGACGTCTGTCAGGCACCTTCTGGGCGCTCACCGAGTCAGCCTCCGCTTGTGTGGGGCTGCAGACCCCAGCCAGGGGCCCTGTGAGCCTTGTGCTCTCCGTGCTGTGCTGAGTCTGGCCGGTCAAGCAACCGCTGGAGGAGCCCTGCAGTTGCCCTCCCATTGCCTCTAATAGAGCCCTCACTGCTGGAGCGCTTGGCAGTGTGCAACCCACCGGCAACTAAGCCCTCCACAAGAACGCCTGGGGACTAGGGGCAAAGGCAAGGCAGGAGAGGAGCTGAGGCCAGGAAGGCGCCAGTAGCATCTCCCAGTCTCGCGCAGCCTGCTCCTTCCTGGACTGGAAGCCTAGCCGCGAGGCAAGTGTGGGCAAGGCTCGCCCAGGGCAGAGCAGCCTCACGCCAGCAACTCTGCCAGATCGGGCCTCTGAGCAGAGCTGGAGCTCTGCCGTACTGGAGGCGCACTCGGCTCCGCCAAAGCAGTGAATACAGCCGCACACAGCAGGGCTGCCTTCTCTTCTCCCGAGGAGGCTCGCTTCCCGCATGCTGTAAACTAGGATTCCAGGCGGGGCCCCCTGCGCCTCCCACAGGTCTTGGCTCAGGAGCTGCTTCCCTGAGCTGGGGCTGTGGACGGGAGCCCAGACACGCAGGGGCAGGCCCCAACCTCCTGCACACGTCTCAGCCGGGGAGGAGAGCACTAGGGAAATGACGTCTGTCAGGCACCTTCTGGGCGCTCACCGAGTCAGCCTCCGAGTGTGTGGGGCTGCAGACCCCAGCCAGGGGCCCTGTGAGCCTTGTGCTCTCCGTGCTGTGCTGAGTCTGGGCGGTCAAGCAACCGCTGGAGGAGCCCTTCAGTTGCCCTCCTATTGCCTCTAATAGAGCCCTCACTGCTGGAGCGCTTGGCAGTGTGCAACCCACCGGCAACTAAGCCCTCCACAAGAACGCCTGAGGACTAGGTGCAAAGGCAAGGCAGGAGAGGAGCTGAGGCCAGGAAGGCGCCAGTAGCATCTCCCACTCTTGCGCAGCCTGCTCCTTCCTGGACTGGAAGCTTAGCCGCGAGGCAAGTCTGGGCAAGGCTCGCCCAGGGCAGAGCAGCCTCACGCCAGCAACTCTGCCAGATCGGGCCTCTGAGCAGAGCTGGAGCTCTGCCGTACTGGAGGCGCACTCAGCTCAGCCAAAGCAGTGAATGCAGCCGCACACAGCAGGGCTGCCTTCTCTTCTCCCGAGGAGGCTCGCTTCCCGCATGCTGTAAACTAGGCTTCCAGGCGGGGCCCCCTGCGCCTCCCACAGGTCTTGGCTCAGGAGCTGCTTCCCTGAGCTGGGGCTGTGGACGGGAGCCCAGACACGCAGGGGCAGGCCCCAAAAACCTGCACAGGGCTCTGCTGGGGAGGAGAGCACTAGAGAAATGACGTCTGTCAGGCACCTTCTGGGCGCTCACTGAGTCAGCCTCCGCGTGTGTGGGGCTGCAGACCACAGCCAGGGACCCTGTGAGCCTTGTGCTCTCCGTGCTGTGCTGAGTCTGGGCGGTCAAGCAACCGTAATAATAGACTTCCATATGCCCTCACTTTGCCTCTAACGGAGCCCTCAAGCTGGAGCGCTTGGCAGTGTGCAACCCACCGGCAACTAAGCCCTCCACAAGAACGCCTGGGAACTAGGTGCAAAGGCAAGGCAGGAGTGGAGCTGAGGCCAGGAAGGCGCCAGTAGCATCTCCCAGTCTCGCGCAGCCTGCTCCTTCCTGGACTGGCAGCCTAGCGGCGAGGCAAGTCTGGACAAGGCTCGCCCAGGGCAGAGCAGCCTCACGCCAGCACTCTGCCAGATCGGGCCTCTGAGCAGAGCTGGAGCTCTGCCGTACTGGAGGCGCACTCGGCTCCGCCCAAGCAGTGATTGCAGCCCCACGCATCTGGGCTGCCTCCTCTTCTCCAAGGAGGCTCGCTTCCCGCATGCTGTGCACTAGGCTTCCAGGCGGGGGCGCCCCGCGCCTCCTACAGGTCTTGGCTGAGGAGCTGCTTCCCTGAGCTGGGGCTGTGGACGGGAGCCCAGACACGCAGGGGCAGGCCCCAACCACCTGCACACGTCTCTGCTGGGGAGGAGAGCACTAGGGAAATGACGTCTGTCAGGCACCTTCTGGGCGCTCACCGAGTCAGCCTCCGCGTGTGTGGGGCTGCAGACCCCAGCCAGGGGCCCTGTGAGCCTTGTGCTCTCCGTGCTGTGCTGAGTCTGGGCGGTAAAGCAACCGCTGGAGAAGCCCTTCAGTTTCCCTCCCATTGCCTCTAATAGAGCCCTCACTGCTGGAGCGCTTGGCAGTGTGCAACCCACCGGCAACTAAGCCCTCCACAAGGACGCCTGAGGACTAGGTGCAAAGGCAAGGCAGGAGAGGAGCTGAGGCCAGGAAGGCGCCAGTAGCATCTCCCAGTCTCGCGCAGCCTGCTCCTTCCTGGACTGGAAGCTTAGCCGCGAGGCAAGTCTGGGCAAGGCTCGCCCAGGGCAGAGCAGCCTCACGCCAGCAACTCTGCCAGATCGGGCCTCTGAGCAGAGCTGGAGCTCTGCCGTACTGGAGGCGCACTCGGCTCCGCCAAAGCAGTGAATGCAGCCGCACACAGCAGGGCTGCCTTCTCTTCTCCCGAGGAGGCTCGCTTCCCGCATGCTGTAAACTAGGCTTCCAGGCGGGGCCCCCTGCGCCTCCCACAGGTCTTGGCTCAGGAGCTGCTTCCCTGAGCTGGGGCTGTGGACGGGAGCCCAGACACGCAGGGGCAGGCCCCAAAAACCTGCACAGGGCTCTGCTGGGGAGGAGAGCACTAGAGAAATGACGTCTGTCAGGCACCTTCTGGGCGCTCACCGAGTCAGCCTCCGCGTGTGTGGGGCTGCAGACCACAGCCAGGGGCCCTGTGAGCCTTGTGCTCTCTGTGCTGTGCTGAGTCTGGGCGGTCAAGCAACCGTAATAATAGACTTCCATATGCCCTCACTTTGCCTCTAACAGAGCCCTCAAGCTGGAGCGCTTGGCAGTGTGCAACCCACCGGCAACTAAGCCCTCCACAAGAACGCCTGGGAACTAGGTGCAAAGGCAAGGCAGGAGTGGAGCTGAGGCCAGGAAGGCGCCAGTAGCATCTCCCAGTCTCGCGCAGCCCGCTCCTTTCTGGATTGGCAGCCTAGCCGCGAGGCAAGTCTGGAAAAGGCTCGCCCAGGGCAGAGCAGCCTCACGCCAGCACTCTGCCAGATCTGGCCTCTGAGCAGAGCTGGAGCTCTGCCGTACTGGAGGCGCACTCGGCTCCGCCCAAGCAGTGATTGCAGCCCCACGCATCTGGGCTGCCTCCTCTTCTCCCAAGGAGGCTCGCTTCCCGCATGCTGTGCACTAGGCTTCCAGGCGGGGGCGCCCCGCGCCTCCTACAGGTCTTGGCTGAGGAGCTGCTTCCCTGAGCTGGGGTTGTGGACGGGAGCCCAGACACGCAGGGGCAGGCCCCAACCACCTGCACACGTCTCTGCTGGGGAGGAGAGCACTAGGGAAATGACGTCTGTCAGGCACCTTCTGGGCGCTCACCGAGTCAGCCTCTGCGTGTGTGGGGCTGCAGACCCCAGCCAGGGGCCCTGTGAGCCTTGTGCTCTCCGTGCTGTGCTGAGTCTGGGCGGTCAAGCAACCGTAATAATAGACTTCCAGATGCCCTCACTTTGCCTCTAACAGAGCCCTCAAGCTGGAGCGCTTGGCAGTGTGCAACCCACCGGCAACTAAGCCCTCCACAAGAACGCCTGGGAACTAGGTGCAAAGGCAAGGCAGGAGTGGAGCTGAGGCCAGGAAGGCGCCAGTAGCATCTCCCAGTCTCGCGCAGCCCACTCCTTTCTGGATTGGAAGCCTAGCCGCGAGGCAAGTCTGGGCAAGGCTCGCCCAGGGCAGAGCAGCCTCACACCAGCACTCTGCCAGATCGGGCCTCTGAGCAGAGCTGGAGCTCTGCCGTACTGGAGGCGCACTCGGCTCCGCCAAAGCAGTGAATACAGCCGCACACAGCAGTGCTGCCTTCTCTTCTCCCGAGGAGGCTCGCTTCCCGCATGCTGTGCACTAGGCTTCCAGGCGGGGCCCCCTTCGCCTCCCACAGGTCTTGGCTCAGGAGCTGCTTCCCTGAGCTGGGGCTGTGGACGGGAGCCCAGACACGCAGGGGCAGGCCCCAAAAACCTGCACACGTCTCTGCTGGGGAGGAGAGCACTAGAGAAATGACGTCTGTCAGGCACCTTCTGGGCGCTCACCGAGTCAGCCTCCGCGTGTGTGGGGCTGCAGACCACAGCCAGGGGCCCTGTGAGCCTTGTGCTCTCCGTGCTGTGCTGAGTCTGGGCGGTCAAGCAACCGCTGGAGGAGCCCTGCAGTTGCCCTCCCATTGCCTCTAATAGAACCCTCACTACTGGAGCGCTTGGCAGTGTGCAACCCACCGGCAACTAAGCCCTCCACAAGAACGCCTGGGAACTAGGTGCAAAGGCAAGGCAGGAGTGGAGCTGAGGCCAGGAAGGCGCCAGTAGCATCTCCCAGTCTCGCGCAGCCCACTCCTTTCTGGATTGGAAGCCTAGCCGCGAGGCAAGTCTGGGCAAGGCTCGCCCAGGGCAGAGCAGCCTCACACCAGCACTCTGCCAGATCGGGCCTCTGAGCAGAGCTGGAGCTCTGCCGTACTGGAGGCCCACTCGGCTCCGCGAAAGCAGTGAATACAGCCGCACACAGCAGTGCTACCTTCTCTTCTCCCGAGGAGGCTCGCTTCCCGCATGCTGTAAACTAGGCTTCCATGCGGGGCCCCCTTCGCCTCCCACAGGTCTTGGCTCAGGAGCTGCTTCCCTGAGCTGGGGCTGTGGACGGGAGCCCAGACACGCAGGGGCAGGCCCCAACCACCTGCACACGTCTCTGCCGGGGAGGAGAGCACTAGGGAAATGACGTCTGTCAGGCACCTTCTGGGCGCTCACCGAGTCAGCCTCCGCGTGTGTGGGGCTGCAGACCACAGCCAGGGGCCCTGTGAGCCTTGTGCTCTCCGTGCTGTGCTGAGTCTGGGCGGTCAAGCAACCGTAATAATAGACTTCCAGATGCCCTCACTTTGCCTCTAACAGAGCCCTCAAGCTGGAGCGCTTGGCAGTGTGCAACCCACTGCAACTAAGCCCTCCACAAGAACGCCTGGGAAGTAGGTGCAAAGGCAAGGCAGGAGTGGAGCTGAGGCCAGGAAGGCGCCAGTAGCATCTCCCAGTCTCGCGCAGCCCGCTCCTTTCTGGATTGGAAGCCTAGCGGCGAGGCAAGTCTGGACAAGGCTCGCCCAGGGCAGAGCAGCCTCACGCCAGCACTCTGCCAGATCGGGCCTCTGAGCAGAGCTGGAGCTCTGCCGTACTGGAGGCGCACTCGGCTCCGCCCAAGCAGTGATTGCAGCCCCACGCATCTGGGCTGCCTCCTCTTCTCCCAAGGAGGCTCGCTTCCCGCATGCTGTGCACTAGGCTTCCAGGCGGGGGCGCCCCGCGCCTCCTACAGGTCTTGGCTGAGGAGCTGCCTCCCTGAGCTGGGGCTGTGGACGGGAGCCCAGACACGCAGGGGCAGGCCCCAACCACCTGCACACATCTCTGCTGGGGAGGAGAGCACTAGGGAAATGACGTCTGTCAGGCACCTTCTGGGCGCTCACCAAGTCAGCCTCCGCTTGTGTGGGGCTGCAGACCCCAGCCAGGGGCCCTGTGAGCCTTGTGCTCTCCGTGCTGTGCTGAGTCTGGCCGGTCAAGCAACCGCTGGAGGAGCCCTGCAGTTGCCCTCCCATTGCCTCTAATAGAGCCCTCACTGCTGGAGCGCTTGGCAGTGTGCAACCCACCGGCAACTAAGCCCTCCACAAGAACGCCTGGGGACTAGGCGCAAAGGCAAGGCAGGAGAGAAGCTGAGGCCAGGAAGGCGCCAGTAGCATCTCCCAGTCTCGCGCAGCCTGCTCCTTCCTGGACTGGAAGCCTAGCCGCGAGGCAAGTGTGGGCAAGGCTCGCCCAGGGCAGAGCAGCCTCACACCAGCACTCTGCCAGATCGGGCCTCTGAGCAGAGCTGGAGCTCTGCCGTACTGGAGGCGCACTCGGCTCCGCCAAAGCAGTGAATACAGCCGCACACAGCAGTGCTGCCTTCTCTTCTCCCGAGGAGGCTCGCTTCCCGCATGCTGTAAACTAGGCTTCCATGCGGGGCCCCCTTCGCCTCCCACAAGTCTTGGCTCAGGAGCTGCTTCCCTGAGCTGGGGCTGTGGACGGGAGCCCAGACACGCAGGGGCAGGCCCCAACCACCTGCACATGTCTCAGCCGGGGAGGAGAGCACTAGGGAAATGACGTCTGTCAGGCACCTTCTGGGCGCTCACCGAGTCAGCCTCCGAGTGTGTGGGGCTGCAGACCCCAGCCAGGGGCCCTGTGAGCCTTGTGCTCTCCGTGCTGTGCTGAGTCTGGGCGGTCAAGCAACCGCTGGAGGAGCCCTTCAGTTGACCTCCCATTGCCTCTAATAGAGCCCTCACTGCTGGAGCGCTTGGCAGTGTGCAACCCACCGGCAACTAAGCCCTCGACAAGAACGCCTGAGGACTAGGTGCAAAGGCAAGGCAGGAGAGGAGCTGAGGCCAGGAAGGCGCCAGTAGCATCTCCCAGTCTCGCGCAGCCTGCTCCTTCCTGGACTGGAAGCTTAGCCGCGAGGGAACTCTGGGCAAGGCTCGCCCAGGGCAGAGCAGCCTCACGCCAGCAACTCTGCCAGATCGGGCCTCTGAGCAGAGCTGGAGCTCTGCCGTACTGGAGGCGCACTCGGCTCCGCCCAAGCAGTGATTGCAGCCCCACGCATCTGGGCTGCCTCCTCTTCTCCCAAGGAGGCTCGCTTCCCGCATGCTGTGCACTAGGCTTCCAGGCGGGGGCGCCCCGCGCCTCCTACAGGTCTTGGCTGAGGAGCTGCCTCCCTGAGCTGGGGCTGTGGACGGGAGCCCAGACACGCAGGGGCAGGCCCCAACCACCTGCACACATCTCTGCTGGGGAGGAGAGCACTAGGGAAATGACGTCTGTCAGGCACCTTCTGGGCGCTCACCGAGTCAGCCTCCGCTTGTGCGGGGCTGCAGACCCCAGCCAGGGGCCCTGTGAGCCTTGTGCTCTCCGTGCTGTGCTGAGTCTGGCCGGTCAAGCAACCGCTGGAGGAGCCCTGCAGTTGCCCTCCCATTGCCTCTAATAGAGCCCTCACTGCTGGAGCGCTTGGCAGTGTGCAACCCACCGGCAACTAAGCCCTCCACAAGAACGCCTGGGGACTAGGCGCAAAGGCAAGGCAGGAGAGGAGCTGAGGCCAGGAAGGCGCCAGTAGCATCTCCCAGTCTCGCGCAGCCTGCTCCTTCCTGGACTGGAAGCCTAGCCGCGAGGCAAGTGTGGGCAAGGCTCGCCCAGGGCAGAGCAGCCTCACACCAGCACTCTGCCAGATCGGGCCTCTGAGCAGAGCTGGAGCTCTGCCGTACTGGAGGCGCACTCGGCTCCGCCAAAGCAGTGAATACAGCCGCACACAGCAGGGCTGCCTTCTCTTCTCCCGAGGAGGCTCGCTTCCCGCATGCTGTAAACTAGGCTTCCATGCGGGGCCCCCTTCGCCTCCCACAGGTCTTGGCTCAGGAGCTGCTTCCCTGAGCTGGGGCTGTGGACGGGAGCCCAGACACGCAGGGGCAGGCCCCAACCACCTGCACACGTCTCTGCCGGGGAGGAGAGCACTAGGGAAATGACGTCTGTCAGGCACCTTCTGGGCGCTCACCGAGTCAGCCTCCGCGTGTGTGGGGCTGCAGACCACAGCCAGGGGCCCTGTGAGCCTTGTGCTCTCCGTGCTGTGCTGAGTCTGGGCGGTCAAGCAACCGTTATAATAGACTTCCAGATGCCCTCACTTTGCCTCTAATAGAGCCCTCAAGCTGGAGCGCTTGGCAGTGTGCAACCCACCGGCAACTAAGCCCTCCACAAGAACGCCTGGGAACTAGGTGCAAAGGCAAGGCAGGAGTGGAGCTGAGGCCAGGAAGGCGCCAGTAGCATCTTCCAGTCTCGCGCAGCCCGCTCCTTTCTGGATTGGAAGCCTAGCGGCGAGGCAAGTCTGGACAAGGCTCGCCCAGGGCAGAGCAGCCTCACGCCAGCACTCTGCCAGATCGGGCCTCTGAGCAGAGCTGGAGCTCTGCCGTACTGGAGGCGCACTCGGCTCCGCCCAAGCAGTGATTGCAGCCCCACGCATCTGGGCTGCCTCCTCTTCTCCCAAGGAGGCTCGCTTCCCGCATGCTGTGCACTAGGCTTCCAGGCGGGGGCGCCCCGCGCCTCCTACAGGTCTTGGCTGAGGAGCTGCCTCCCTGACCTGGGGCTGTGGACGGGAGCCCAGACACGCAGGGGCAGGCCCCAACCACCTGCACACATCTCTGCTGGGGAGGAGAGCACTAGGGAAATGACGTCTGTCAGGCACCTTCTGGGCGCTCACCGAGTCAGCCTCCGCTTGTGTGGGGCTGCAGACCCCAGCCAGGGGCCCTGTGAGCCTTGTGCTCTCCGTGCTGTGCTGAGTCTGGCCGGTCAAGCAACCGCTGGAGGAGCCCTGCAGTTGCCCTCCCATTGCCTCTAATAGAGCCCTCACTGCTGGAGCGCTTGGCAGTGTGCAACCCACCGGCAACTAAGCCCTCCACAAGAACGCCTGGGGACTAGGGGCAAAGGCAAGGCAGGAGAGGAGCTGAGGCCAGGAAGGCGCCAGTAGCATCTCCCAGTCTCGCGCAGCCTGCTCCTTCCTGGACTGGAAGCCTAGCCGCGAGGCAAGTGTGGGCAAGGCTCGCCCAGGGCAGAGCAGCCTCACGCCAGCAACTCTGCCAGATCGGGCCTCTGAGCAGAGCTGGAGCTCTGCCGTACTGGAGGCGCACTCGGCTCCGCCAAAGCAGTGAATACAGCCGCACACAGCAGGGCTGCCTTCTCTTCTCCCGAGGAGGCTCGCTTCCCGCATGCTGTAAACTAGGATTCCAGGCGGGGCCCCCTGCGCCTCCCACAGGTCTTGGCTCAGGAGCTGCTTCCCTGAGCTGGGGCTGTGGACGGGAGCCCAGACACGCAGGGGCAGGCCCCAACCTCCTGCACACGTCTCAGCCGGGGAGGAGAGCACTAGGGAAATGACGTCTGTCAGGCACCTTCTGGGCGCTCACCGAGTCAGCCTCCGAGTGTGTGGGGCTGCAGACCCCAGCCAGGGGCCCTGTGAGCCTTGTGCTCTCCGTGCTGTGCTGAGTCTGGGCGGTCAAGCAACCGCTGGAGGAGCCCTTCAGTTGCCCTCCTATTGCCTCTAATAGAGCCCTCACTGCTGGAGCGCTTGGCAGTGTGCAACCCACCGGCAACTAAGCCCTCCACAAGAACGCCTGAGGACTAGGTGCAAAGGCAAGGCAGGAGAGGAGCTGAGGCCAGGAAGGCGCCAGTAGCATCTCCCAGTCTTGCGCAGCCTGCTCCTTCCTGGACTGGAAGCTTAGCCGCGAGGCAAGTCTGGGCAAGGCTCGCCCAGGGCAGAGCAGCCTCACGCCAGCAACTCTGCCAGATCGGGCCTCTGAGCAGAGCTGGAGCTCTGCCGTACTGGAGGCGCACTCAGCTCAGCCAAAGCAGTGAATGCAGCCGCACACAGCAGGGCTGCCTTCTCTTCTCCCGAGGAGGCTCGCTTCCCGCATGCTGTAAACTAGGCTTCCAGGCGGGGCCCCCTGCGCCTCCCACAGGTCTTGGCTCAGGAGCTGCTTCCCTGAGCTGGGGCTGTGGACGGGAGCCCAGACACGCAGGGGCAGGCCCCAAAAACCTGCACAGGGCTCTGCTGGGGAGGAGAGCACTAGAGAAATGACGTCTGTCAGGCACCTTCTGGGCGCTCACTGAGTCAGCCTCCGCGTGTGTGGGGCTGCAGACCACAGCCAGGGACCCTGTGAGCCTTGTGCTCTCCGTGCTGTGCTGAGTCTGGGCGGTCAAGCAACCGTAATAATAGACTTCCATATGCCCTCACTTTGCCTATAACGGAGCCCTCAAGCTGGAGCGCTTGGCAGTGTGCAACCCACCGGCAACTAAGCCCTCCACAAGAACGCCTGGGAACTAGGTGCAAAGGCAAGGCAGGAGTGGAGCTGAGGCCAGGAAGGCGCCAGTAGCATCTCCCAGTCTCGCGCAGCCTGCTCCTTCCTGGACTGGCAGCCTAGCGGCGAGGCAAGTCTGGACAAGGCTCGCCCAGGGCAGAGCAGCCTCACGCCAGCACTCTGCCAGATCGGGCCTCTGAGCAGAGCTGGAGCTCTGCCGTACTGGAGGCGCACTCGGCTCCGCCCAAGCAGTGATTGCAGCCCCACGCATCTGGGCTGCCTCCTCTTCTCCAAGGAGGCTCGCTTCCCGCATGCTGTGCACTAGGCTTCCAGGCGGGGGCGCCCCGCGCCTCCTACAGGTCTTGGCTGAGGAGCTGCTTCCCTGAGCTGGGGCTGTGGACGGGAGCCCAGACACGCAGGGGCAGGCCCCAACCACCTGCACACGTCTCTGCTGGGGAGGAGAGCACTAGGGAAATGACGTCTGTCAGGCACCTTCTGGGCGCTCACCGAGTCAGCCTCCGCGTGTGTGGGGCTGCAGACCCCAGCCAGGGGCCCTGTGAGCCTTGTGCTCTCCGTGCTGTGCTGAGTCTGGGCGGTAAAGCAACCGCTGGAGAAGCCCTTCAGTTTCCCTCCCATTGCCTCTAATAGAGCCCTCACTGCTGGAGCGCTTGGCAGTGTGCAACCCACCGGCAACTAAGCCCTCCACAAGGACGCCTGAGGACTAGGTGCAAAGGCAAGGCAGGAGAGGAGCTGAGGCCAGGAAGGCGCCAGTAGCATCTCCCAGTCTCGCGCAGCCTGCTCCTTCCTGGACTGGAAGCTTAGCCGCGAGGCAAGTCTGGGCAAGGCTCGCCCAGGGCAGAGCAGCCTCACGCCAGCAACTCTGCCAGATCGGGCCTCTGAGCAGAGCTGGAGCTCTGCCGTACTGGAGGCGCACTCGGCTCCGCCAAAGCAGTGAATGCAGCCGCACACAGCAGGGCTGCCTTCTCTTCTCCCGAGGAGGCTCGCTTCCCGCATGCTGTAAACTAGGCTTCCAGGCGGGGCCCCCTGCGCCTCCCACAGGTCTTGGCTCAGGAGCTGCTTCCCTGAGCTGGGGCTGTGGACGGGAGCCCAGACACGCAGGGGCAGGCCCCAAAAACCTGCACAGGGCTCTGCTGGGGAGGAGAGCACTAGAGAAATGACGTCTGTCAGGCACCTTCTGGGCGCTCACCGAGTCAGCCTCCGCGTGTGTGGGGCTGCAGACCACAGCCAGGGGCCCTGTGAGCCTTGTGCTCTCTGTGCTGTGCTGAGTCTGGGCGGTCAAGCAACCGTAATAATAGACTTCCATATGCCCTCACTTTGCCTCTAACAGAGCCCTCAAGCTGGAGCGCTTGGCAGTGTGCAACCCACCGGCAACTAAGCCCTCCACAAGAACGCCTGGGAACTAGGTGCAAAGGCAAGGCAGGAGTGGAGCTGAGGCCAGGAAGGCGCCAGTAGCATCTCCCAGTCTCGCGCAGCCCGCTCCTTTCTGGATTGGCAGCCTAGCCGCGAGGCAAGTCTGGAAAAGGCTCGCCCAGGGCAGAGCAGCCTCACGCCAGCACTCTGCCAGATCTGGCCTCTGAGCAGAGCTGGAGCTCTGCCGTACTGGAGGCGCACTCGGCTCCGCCCAAGCAGTGATTGCAGCCCCACGCATCTGGGCTGCCTCCTCTTCTCCCAAGGAGGCTCGCTTCCCGCATGCTGTGCACTAGGCTTCCAGGCGGGGGCGCCCCGCGCCTCCTACAGGTCTTGGCTGAGGAGCTGCTTCCCTGAGCTGGGGTTGTGGACGGGAGCCCAGACACGCAGGGGCAGGCCCCAACCACCTGCACACGTCTCTGCTGGGGAGGAGAGCACTAGGGAAATGACGTCTGTCAGGCACCTTCTGGGCGCTCACCGAGTCAGCCTCCGCGTGTGTGGGGCTGCAGACCCCAGCCAGGGGCCCTGTGAGCCTTGTGCTCTCCGTGCTGTGCTGAGTCTGGGCGGTCAAGCAACCGTAATAATAGACTTCCAGATGCCCTCACTTTGCCTCTAACAGAGCCCTCAAGCTGGAGCGCTTGGCAGTGTGCAACCCACCGGCAACTAAGCCCTCCACAAGAACGCCTGGGAACTAGGTGCAAAGGCAAGGCAGGAGTGGAGCTGAGGCCAGGAAGGCGCCAGTAGCATCTCCCAGTCTCGCGCAGCCCACTCCTTTCTGGATTGGAAGCCTAGCCGCGAGGCAAGTCTGGGCAAGGCTCGCCCAGGGCAGAGCAGCCTCACACCAGCACTCTGCCAGATCGGGCCTCTGAGCAGAGCTGGAGCTCTGCCGTACTGGAGGCGCACTCGGCTCCGCCAAAGCAGTGAATACAGCCGCACACAGCAGTGCTGCCTTCTCTTCTCCCGAGGAGGCTCGCTTCCCGCATGCTGTGCACTAGGCTTCCAGGCGGGGCCCCCTTCGCCTCCCACAGGTCTTGGCTCAGGAGCTGCTTCCCTGAGCTGGGGCTGTGGACGGGAGCCCAGACACGCAGGGGCAGGCCCCAAAAACCTGCACACGTCTCTGCTGGGGAGGAGAGCACTAGAGAAATGACGTCTGTCAGGCACCTTCTGGGCGCTCACCGAGTCAGCCTCCGCGTGTGTGGGGCTGCAGACCACAGCCAGGGGCCCTGTGAGCCTTGTGCTCTCCGTGCTGTGCTGAGTCTGGGCGGTCAAGCAACCGCTGGAGGAGCCCTGCAGTTGCCCTCCCATTGCCTCTAATAGAACCCTCACTACTGGAGCGCTTGGCAGTGTGCAACCCACCGGCAACTAAGCCCTCCACAAGAACGCCTGGGAACTAGGTGCAAAGGCAAGGCAGGAGTGGAGCTGAGGCCAGGAAGGCGCCAGTAGCATCTCCCAGTCTCGCGCAGCCCACTCCTTTCTGGATTGGAAGCCTAGCCGCGAGGCAAGTCTGGGCAAGGCTCGCCCAGGGCAGAGCAGCCTCACACCAGCACTCTGCCAGATCGGGCCTCTGAGCAGAGCTGGAGCTCTGCCGTACTGGAGGCCCACTCGGCTCCGCGAAAGCAGTGAATACAGCCGCACACAGCAGTGCTACCTTCTCTTCTCCCGAGGAGGCTCGCTTCCCGCATGCTGTAAACTAGGCTTCCATGCGGGGCCCCCTTCGCCTCCCACAGGTCTTGGCTCAGGAGCTGCTTCCCTGAGCTGGGGCTGTGGACGGGAGCCCAGACACGCAGGGGCAGGCCCCAACCACCTGCACACGTCTCTGCCGGGGAGGAGAGCACTAGGGAAATGACGTCTGTCAGGCACCTTCTGGGCGCTCACCGAGTCAGCCTCCGCGTGTGTGGGGCTGCAGACCACAGCCAGGGGCCCTGTGAGCCTTGTGCTCTCCGTGCTGTGCTGAGTCTGGGCGGTCAAGCAACCGTAATAATAGACTTCCAGATGCCCTCACTTTGCCTCTAACAGAGCCCTCAAGCTGGAGCGCTTGGCAGTGTGCAACCCACTGCAACTAAGCCCTCCACAAGAACGCCTGGGAAGTAGGTGCAAAGGCAAGGCAGGAGTGGAGCTGAGGCCAGGAAGGCGCCAGTAGCATCTCCCAGTCTCGCGCAGCCCGCTCCTTTCTGGATTGGAAGCCTAGCGGCGAGGCAAGTCTGGACAAGGCTCGCCCAGGGCAGAGCAGCCTCACGCCAGCACTCTGCCAGATCGGGCCTCTGAGCAGAGCTGGAGCTCTGCCGTACTGGAGGCGCACTCGGCTCCGCCCAAGCAGTGATTGCAGCCCCACGCATCTGGGCTGCCTCCTCTTCTCCCAAGGAGGCTCGCTTCCCGCATGCTGTGCACTAGGCTTCCAGGCGGGGGCGCCCCGCGCCTCCTACAGGTCTTGGCTGAGGAGCTGCCTCCCTGAGCTGGGGCTGTGGACGGGAGCCCAGACACGCAGGGGCAGGCCCCAACCACCTGCACACATCTCTGCTGGGGAGGAGAGCACTAGGGAAATGACGTCTGTCAGGCACCTTCTGGGCGCTCACCGAGTCAGCCTCCGCTTGTGTGGGGCTGCAGACCCCAGCCAGGGGCCCTGTGAGCCTTGTGCTCTCCGTGCTGTGCTGAGTCTGGCCGGTCAAGCAACCGCTGGAGGAGCCCTGCAGTTGCCCTCCCATTGCCTCTAATAGAGCCCTCACTGCTGGAGCGCTTGGCAGTGTGCAACCCACCGGCAACTAAGCCCTCCACAAGAACGCCTGGGGACTAGGCGCAAAGGCAAGGCAGGAGAGGAGCTGAGGCCAGGAAGGCGCCAGTAGCATCTCCCAGTCTCGCGCAGCCTGCTCCTTCCTGGACTGGAAGCCTAGCCGCGAGGCAAGTGTGGGCAAGGCTCGCCCAGGGCAGAGCAGCCTCACACCAGCACTCTGCCAGATCGGGCCTCTGAGCAGAGCTGGAGCTCTGCCGTACTGGAGGCGCACTCGGCTCCGCCAAAGCAGTGAATACAGCCGCACACAGCAGTGCTGCCTTCTCTTCTCCCGAGGAGGCTCGCTTCCCGCATGCTGTAAACTAGGCTTCCATGCGGGGCCCCCTTCGCCTCCCACAAGTCTTGGCTCAGGAGCTGCTTCCCTGAGCTGGGGCTGTGGACGGGAGCCCAGACACGCAGGGGCAGGCCCCAACCACCTGCACATGTCTCAGCCGGGGAGGAGAGCACTAGGGAAATGACGTCTGTCAGGCACCTTCTGGGCGCTCACCGAGTCAGCCTCCGAGTGTGTGGGGCTGCAGACCCCAGCCAGGGGCCCTGTGAGCCTTGTGCTCTCCGTGCTGTGCTGAGTCTGGGCGGTCAAGCAACCGCTGGAGGAGCCCTTCAGTTGACCTCCCATTGCCTCTAATAGAGCCCTCACTGCTGGAGCGCTTGGCAGTGTGCAACCCACCGGCAACTAAGCCCTCGACAAGAACGCCTGAGGACTAGGTGCAAAGGCAAGGCAGGAGAGGAGCTGAGGCCAGGAAGGCGCCAGTAGCATCTCCCAGTCTCGCGCAGCCTGCTCCTTCCTGGACTGGAAGCTTAGCCGCGAGGGAACTCTGGGCAAGGCTCGCCCAGGGCAGAGCAGCCTCACGCCAGCAACTCTGCCAGATCGGGCCTCTGAGCAGAGCTGGAGCTCTGCCGTACTGGAGGCGCACTCGGCTCAGCCAAAGCAGTGAATGCAGCCGCACACAGCAGGGCTGCCTTCTCTTCTCCCGAGGAGGCTCGCTTCCCGCATGCTGTAAACTAGGCTTCCAGGCGGGGCCCCCTGCGCCTCCCACAGGTCTTGGCTCAGGAGCTGCTTCCCTGAGCTGGGGCTGTGGACGGGAGCCCAGACACGCAGGGGCAGGCCCCAAAAACCTGCACAGGGCTCTGCTGGGGAGGAGAGCACTAGAGAAATGACGTCTGTCAGGCACCTTCTGGGCGCTCACCGAGTCAGCCTCCGCGTGTGTGGGGCTGCAGACCACAGCCAGGGGCCCTGTGAGCCTTGTGCTCTCCGTGCTGTGCTGAGTCTGGGCGGTCAAGCAACCGTAATAATAGACTTCCAGATGCCCTCACTTTGCCTCTAACAGAGCCCTCAAGCTGGAGCGCTTGGCAGTGTGCAACCCACCTGCAACTAAGCCCTCCACAAGAACGCCTGGGAACTAGGTGCAAAGGCAAGGCAGGAGTGGAGCTGAGGCCAGGAAGGCGCCAGTAGCATCTCCCAGTCTCGCGCAGCCCGCTCCTTTCTGGATTGGAAGCCTAGCGGCGAGGCAAGTCTGGACAAGGCTCGCCCAGGGCAGAGCAGCCTCACGCCAGCACTCTGCCAGATCGGGCCTCTGAGCAGAGCTGGAGCTCTGCCGTACTGGAGGCGCACTCGGCTCCGCCCAAGCAGTGATTGCAGCCCCACGCATCTGGGCTGCCTCCTCTTCTCCCAAGGAGGCTCGCTTCCCGCATGCTGTGCACTAGGCTTCCAGGCGGGGGCGCCCCGCGCCTCCTACAGGTCTTGGCTGAGGAGCTGCCTCCCTGAGCTGGGGCTGTGGACGGGAGCCCAGACACGCAGGGGCAGGCCCCAACCACCTGCACACATCTCTGCTGGGGAGGAGAGCACTAGGGAAATGACGTCTGTCAGGCACCTTCTGGGCGCTCACCGAGTCAGCCTCCGCTTGTGCGGGGCTGCAGACCCCAGCCAGGGGCCCTGTGAGCCTTGTGCTCTCCGTGCTGTGCTGAGTCTGGCCGGTCAAGCAACCGCTGGAGGAGCCCTGCAGTTGCCCTCCCATTGCCTCTAATAGAGCCCTCACTGCTGGAGCGCTTGGCAGTGTGCAACCCACCGGCAACTAAGCCCTCCACAAGAACGCCTGGGGACTAGGCGCAAAGGCAAGGCAGGAGAGGAGCTGAGGCCAGGAAGGCGCCAGTAGCATCTCCCAGTCTCGCGCAGCCTGCTCCTTCCTGGACTGGAAGCCTAGCCGCGAGGCAAGTGTGGGCAAGGCTCGCCCAGGGCAGAGCAGCCTCACACCAGCACTCTGCCAGATCGGGCCTCTGAGCAGAGCTGGAGCTCTGCCGTACTGGAGGCGCACTCGGCTCCGCCAAAGCAGTGAATACAGCCGCACACAGCAGTGCTGCCTTCTCTTCTCCCGAGGAGGCTCGCTTCCCGCATGCTGTAAACTAGGCTTCCATGCGGGGCCCCCTTCGCCTCCCACAAGTCTTGGCTCAGGAGCTGCTTCCCTGAGCTGGGGCTGTGGACGGGAGCCCAGACACGCAGGGACAGGCCCCAAAAACCTGCACACGTCTCTGCTGGGGAGGAGAGCACTAGAGAAATGACGTCTGTCAGGCACCTTCTGGGCGCTCACCGAGTCAGCCTCCGCGTGTGTGGGGCTGCAGACCACAGCCAGGGGCCCTGTGAGCCTTGTGCTCTCCGTGCTGTGCTGAGTCTGGGCGGTCAAGCAACCGCTGGAGGAGCCCTGCAGTTGCCCTCCCATTGCCTCTAATAGAACCCTCACTGCTGGAGCGCTTGGCAGTGTGCAACCCACCGGCAACTAAGCCCTCCACAAGAACGCCTGGGAACTAGGTGCAAAGGCAAGGCAGGAGTGGAGCTGAGGCCAGGAAGGCGCCAGTAGCATCTCCCAGTCTCGCGCAGCCCACTCCTTTCTGGATTGGAAGCCTAGCCGCGAGGCAAGTCTGGGCAAGGCTCGCCCAGGGCAGAGCAGCCTCACACCAGCACTCTGCCAGATCGGGCCTCTGAGCAGAGCTGGAGCTCTGCCGTACTGGAGGCGCACTCGGCTCCGCCAAAGCAGTGAATACAGCCGCACACAGCAGTGCTGCCTTCTCTTCTCCCGAGGAGGCTCGCTTCCCGCATGCTGTAAACTAGGCTTCCATGCGGGGCCCCCTTCGCCTCCCACAGGTCTTGGCTCAGGAGCTGCTTCCCTGAGCTGGGGCTGTGGACGGGAGCCCAGACACGCAGGGGCATGCCCCAATCACCTGCACACGTCTCTGCCGGGGAGGAGAGCACTAGGGAAATGACGTCTGTCAGGCACCTGGGCGCTCACCGAGTCAGCCTCCGCGTGTGTGGGGCTGCAGACCACAGCCAGGGGACCTGTGAGCCTTGTGCTCTCCGTGCTGTGCTGAGTCTGGGCGGTCAAGCAACCGTAATAATAGACTTCCAGATGCCCTCACTTTGCCTCTAACAGAGCCCTCAAGCTGGAGCGCTTGGCAGTGTGCAACCCACCGGCAACTAAGCCCTCCACAAGAACGCCTGGGAACTAGGTGCAAAGGCAAGGCAGGAGTGGAGCTGAGGCCAGGAAGGCGCCAGTAGCATCTCCCAGTCTCGCGCAGCCCGCTCCTTTCTGGATTGGCAGCCTAGCGGCGAGGCAAGTCTGGACAAGGCTCGCCCAGGGCAGAGCAGCCTCACGCCAGCACTCTGCCAGATCGGGCCTCTGAGCAGAGCTGGAGCTCTGCCGTACTGGAGGCGCACTCGGCTCCGCCCAAGCAGTGATTGCAGCCCCACGCATCTGGGCTGCCTCCTCTTCTCCCAAGGAGGCTACCTTCCCGCATGCTGTGCACTAGGCTTCCAGGCGGGGGCGCCCCGCGCCTGCTACAGGTCTTGGCTGAGGAGCTGCCTCCCTGAGCTGGGGCTGTGGACGGGAGCCCAGACACGCAGGGGCAGGCCCCAACCACCTGCACACATCTCTGCTGGGGAGGAGAGCACTAGGGAAATGACGTCTGTCAGGCACCTTCTGGGCGCTCACCGAGTCAGCCTCCGCGTGTGTGGGGCTGCAGACCCCAGCCAGGGGCCCTGTGAGCCTTGTGCTCTCCGTGCTGTGCTGAGTCTGGGCGGTCAAGCAACCGCTGGTGGAGCCCTGCAGTTGCCCTCCCATTGCCTCTAATAGAACCCTCACTGCTGGAGCGCTTGGCAGTGTGCAACCCACCGGCAACTAAGCCCTCCACAAGAACGCCTGGGGACTAGGGGAAAAGGCAAGGCAGGAGTGGAGCTGAGGCCAGGAAGGCGCCAGTAGCATCTCCCAGTCTCGCGCAGCCTGCTCCTTCCTGGACTGGAAGCTTAGCCGCGAGGCAAGTCTGGGCAAGGCTCGCCCAGGGCAGAGCAGCCTCACGCCAGCAACTCTGCCAGATCGGGCCTCTGAGCAGAGCTGGAGCTCTGCCGTACTGGAGGCGCACTCGGCTCAGCCAAAGCAGTGAATGCAGCTGCACACAGCAGGGCTGCCTTCTCTTCTCCCAAGGAGGCTCGCTTCCCGCATGCTGTAAACTAGGCTTCCAGGCGGGGCCCCCTGTGCCTCCCACAGGTCTTGGCTCAGGAGCTGCTTCCCTGAGCTGGGGCTGTGGACGGGAGCCCAGACACGCAGGGGCAGGCCCCAAAAACCTGCACAGGGCTCTGCTGGGGAGGAGAGCACTAGAAAATGACGTCTGTCAGGCACCTTCTGGGCGCTCACCGAGTCAGCCTCCGCGTGTGTGGGGCTGCAGACCCCAGCCAGGGGCCCTGTGAGCCTTGTGCTCTCCGTGCTGTGCTGAGTCTGGGCGGTCAAGCAACCGTAATAATAGACTTCCAGATGCCCTCACTTTGCCTCTAACAGAGCCCTCAAGCTGGAGCGCTTGGCAGTGTGCAACCCACCGGCAACTAAGCCCTCCACAAGAACGCCTGGGAACTAGGTGCAAAGGCAAGGCAGGAGTGGAGCTGAGGCCAGGAAGGCGCCAGTAGCATCTCCCAGTCTCGCGCAGCCCGCTCCTTTCTGGATTGGCAGCCTAGCCGCGAGGCAAGTCTGGACAAGGCTCGCCCAGGGCAGAGCAGCCTCTCGCCAGCACTCTGCCAGATCGGGCCTCTGAGAAGAGCTGGAGCTCTGCCGTACTGGAGGCGCACTCGGCTCCGCCCAAGCAGTGATTGCAGCCCCACGCATCTGGGCTGCCTCCTCTTCTCCCAAGGAGGCTCGCTTCCCGCATGCTGTGCACTAGGCTTCCAGGCGGGGGCGCCCCGCGCCTCCTACAGGTCTTGGCTGAGGAGCTGCTTCCCTGAGCTGGGGCTGTGGACGGGAGCCCAGACACGCAGGGGCAGGCCCCAACCACCTGCACACGTCTCTGCTGGGGAGGAGAGCACTAGGGAAATGACGTCTGTCAGGCACCTTCTGGGCGCTCACCGAGTCAGCCTCCGCGTGTGTGGGGCTGCAGACCCCAGCCAGGGGCCCTGTGAGCCTTGTGCTCTCCATGCTGTGCTGAGTCTGGGCGGTCAAGCAACCGTAATAATAGACTTCCAGATGCCCTCACTTTGCCTCTAACAGAGCCCTCAAGCTGGAGCGCTTGGCAGTGTGCAACCCACCGGCAACTAAGCCCTCCACAAGAACGCCTGGGAACTAGGTGCAAAGGCAAGGCAGGAGTGGAGCTGAGGCCAGGAAGGCGCCAGTAGCATCTCCCAGTCTCGCGCAGCCCACTCCTTTCTGGATTGGAAGCCTAGCCGCGAGGCAAGTCTGGGCAAGGCTCGCCCAGGGCAGAGCAGCCTCACACCAGCACTCTGCCAGATCGGGCCTCTGAGCAGAGCTGGAGCTCTGCCGTACTGGAGGCGCACTCGGCTCCGCCAAAGCAGTGAATACAGCCGCACACAGCAGTGCTGCCTTCTCTTCTCCCGAGGAGGCTCGCTTCCCGCATGCTGTAAACTAGGCTTCCATGCGGGGCCCCCTTAGCCTCCCACAGGTCTTGGCTCAGGAGCTGCTTCCCTGAGCTGGGGCTGTGGACGGGAGCCCAGACACGCAGGGGCATGCCCCAATCACCTGCACACGTCTCTGCCGGGGAGGAGAGCACTAGGGAAATGACGTCTGTCAGGCACCTGGGCGCTCACCGAGTCAGCCTCCGCGTGTGTGGGGCTGCAGACCACAGCCAGGGGACCTGTGAGCCTTGTGCTCTCCGTGCTGTGCTGAGTCTGGGCGGTCAAGCAACCGTAATAATAGACTTCCAGATGCCCTCACTTTGCCTCTAACAGAGCCCTCAAGCTGGAGCGCTTGGCAGTGTGCAACCCACCGGCAACTAAGCCCTCCACAAGAACGCCTGGGAACTAGGTGCAAAGGCAAGGCAGGAGTGGAGCTGAGGCCAGGAAGGCGCCAGTAGCATCTCCCAGTCTCGCGCAGCCCGCTCCTTTCTGGATTGGCAGCCTAGCGGCGAGGCAAGTCTGGACAAGGCTCGCCCAGGGCAGAGCAGCCTCACGCCAGCACTCTGCCAGATCGGGCCTCTGAGCAGAGCTGGAGCTCTGCCGTACTGGAGGCGCACTCGGCTCCGCCCAAGCAGTGATTGCAGCCCCACGCATCTGGGCTGCCTCCTCTTCTCCCAAGGAGGCTCGCTTCCCGCATGCTGTGCACTAGGCTTCCAGGCGGGGGCGCCCCGCGCCTCCTACAGGTCTTGGCTGAGGAGCTGCTTCCCTGAGCTGGGGCTGTGGACGGGAGCCCAGACACGCAGGGGCAGGCCCCAACCACCTGCACACGTCTCTGCTGGGGAGGAGAGCACTAGGGAAATGACGTCTGTCAGGCACCTTCTGGGCGCTCACCGAGTCAGCCTCCGCGTGTGTGAGGCTACATACCCCAGCCAGGGGCCCTGTGAGCCTTGTGCTCTCCGTGCTGTGCTGAGTCTGGGCGGTCAAGCAACCGTAATAATAGACTTCCAGATGCCCTCACTTTGCCTCTAACAGAGCCCTCAAGCTGGAGCGCTTGGCAGTGTGCAACCCACCGGCAACTAAGCCCTCCACAAGAACGCCTGGGAACTAGGTGCAAAGGCAAGGCAGGAGTGGAGCTGAGGCCAGGAAGGCGCCAGTAGCATCTCCCCGTCTCGCGCAGCCCACTCCTTTCTGGATTGGAAGCCTAGCCGCGAGGCAAGTCTGGGCAAGGCTCGCCCAGGGCAGAGCAGCCTCACACCAGCACTCTGCCAGATCGGGCCTCTGAGCAGAGCTGGAGCTCTGCCGTACTGGAGGCGCACTCGGCTCCGCCAAAGCAGTGAATACAGCCGCACACAGCAGTGCTGCCTTCTCTTCTCCCGAGGAGGCTCGCTTCACGCATGCTGTAAACTAGGATTCAATGCGGGGCCCCCTTCGCCTCCCACAGGTTTGGCTCAGGAGCTGCTTCCCTGAGCTGGGGCTGTGGACGGGAGCCCAGACACGCAGGGGCAGGCCCCAACCACCTGCACACGTCTCTGCCGGGGAGGAGAGCACTAGGGAAATGACGTCTGTCAGGCACCTTCTGGGCGCTCACCGAGTCAGCCTCCGCGTGTGTGGGGCTGCAGACCACAGCCAGGGGCCCTGTGAGCCTTGTGCTCTCCGTGCTGTGCTGAGTCTGGGCGGTCAAGCAACCGCTGGAGGAGCCCTGCAGTTGCCCTCCCATTGCCTCTAATAGAGCCCTCACTGCTGGAGCGCTTGGCAGTGTGCAACCCACCGGCAACTAAGCCCTCCACAAGAACGCCTGGGGACTAGGGGCAAAGGCAAGGCAGGAGTGGAGCTGAAGCCAGGAAGGCGCCAGTAGCATCTCCCAGTCTCGCGCAGCCTGCTCCTTCCTGGACTGGAAGCCTAGCCGCGAGGCAAGTCTGGGCAAGGCTCGCCCAGGGCAGAGCAGCCTCACGCCAGCAACTCTGCCAGATCGGGCCTCTGAGCAGAGCTGGAGCTCTGCCGTACTGGAGGCGCACTCGGCTCCGCCAAAGCAGTGAATACAGCCGCACACATCAGGGCTGCCTTCTCTTCTCCCGAGGAGGCTCGCTTCCCGCATGCTGTAAACTAGGCTTCCAGGCGGGGCCCCCTGCGCCTCCCACAGGTCTTGGCTCAGGAGCTGCTTCCCTCAGCTGGGGCTGTGGACGGGAGCCCAGACACGCAGGGGCAGGCCCCAACCACCTGCACACGTCTCAGCCGGGGAGGAGAGCACTAGGGAAATGACGTCTGTCAGGCACCTTCTGGGCGCTCACCTAGTCAGCCTCCGAGTGTATGGGGCTGCAGACCCCAGCCAGGGGCCCTGTGAGCCTTGTGCTCTCCGTGCTGTGCTGAGTCTGGGCGGTCAAGCAACCGCTGGAGGAGCCCTTCAGTTGCCCTCCCATTGCCTCTAATAGAGCCCTCACTGCTGGAGCGCTTGGCAGTGTGCAACCCACCGGCAACTTAGCCCTCCACAAGAACGCCTGAGGACTAGGTGCAAAGGCAAGGCAGGAGAGGAGCTGAGGCCAGGAAGGCGCCAGTAGCATCTCCCAGTCTCGCGCAGCCTGCTCCTTCCTGGACTGGAAGCTTAGCCGCGAGGCAAGTCTGGCCAAGGCTCGCCCAGGGCAGAGCAGCCTCACGCCAGCAACTCTGCCAGATCGGGCCTCTGAGCAGAGCTGGAGCTCTGCCGTACTGGAGGCGCACTCGGCTCAGCCAAAGCAGTGAATGCAGCCGCACACAGCAGGGCTGCCTTCTCTTCTCCCGAGGAGGCTCGCTTCCCGCATGCTGTAAACTAGGCTTCCAGGCGGGGCCCCCTGCGCCTCCCACAGGTCTTGGCTCAGGAGCTGCTTCCCTGAGCTGGGGCTGTGGACGGGAGCCCAGACACGCAGGGGCAGGCCCCAAAAACCTGCACAGGGCTCTGCTGGGGAGGAGAGCACTAGAGAAATGACGTCTGTCAGGCACCTTCTGGGCGCTCACCGAGTCAGCCTCCGCGTGTGTGGGGCTGCAGACCCCAGCCAGGGGCCCTGTGAGCCTTGTGCTCTCCGTGCTGTGCTGAGTCTGGGCGGTCAAGCAACCGTAATAATAGACTTCCAGATGCCCTCACTTTGCCTCTAACAGAGCCCTCAAGCTGGAGCGCTTGGCAGTGTGCAACCCACCTGCAACTAAGCCCTCCACAAGAACGCCTGGGAACTAGGTGCAAAGGCAAGGCAGGAGTGGAGCTGAGGCCAGGAAGGCGCCAGTAGCATCTCCCAGTCTCGCGCAGCCCACTCCTTTCTGGATTGGAAGCCTAGCCGCGAGGCAAGTCTGGGCAAGGCTCGCCCAGGGCAGAGCAGCCTCACACCAGCACTCTGCCAGATCGGGCCTCTGAGCAGAGCTGGAGCTCTGCCGTACTGGAGGCGCACTCGGCTCCGCCCAAGCAGTGATTGCAGCCCCACGCATCTGGGCTGCCTCCTCTTCTCCCAAGGAGGCTCGCTTCCCGCATGCTGTGCACTAGGCTTCCAGGCGGGGGCGCCCCGCGCCTCCTACAGGTCTTGGCTGAGGAGCTGCTTCCCTGAGTGGGGCTGTGGACGGGAGCCCAGACACGCAGGGGCAGGCCCCAACCACCTGCACACGTCTCTGCTGGGGAGTAGAGCACTAGGGAAATGACGTCTGTCAGGCACCTTCTGGGCGCTCACCGAGTCAGCCTCCGCGTGTGTGGGGCTGCAGACCCCAGCCAGGGGCCCTGTGAGCCTTGTGCTCTCCGTGCTGTGCTGAGTCTGGGCGGTCAAGCAACCGCTGGAGGAGCCCTGCAGTTGCCCTCCCATTGCCTCTAATAGAGCCCTCACTGCTGGAGCGCTTGGCAGTGTGCAACCCACCGGCAACTAAGCCCTCCACAAGAACGCCTGGGGACTAGGGGCAAAGGCAAGGCAGGAGTGGAGCTGAGGCCAGGAAGGCGCCAGTAGCATCTCCCAGTCTCGCGCAGCCTGCTCCTTCCTGGACTGGAAGCCTAGCCGCGAGGCAAGTGTGGGCAAGGCTCGCCCAGGGCAGAGCAGCCTCACGCCAGCAACTCTGCCAGATCGGGCCTCTGAGCAGAGCTGGAGCTCTGCCGTACTGGAGGCGCACTCGGCTCCGCCAAAGCAGTGAATACAGCCGCACACAGCAGGGCTGCCTTCTCTTCTCCCGAGGAGGCTCGCTTCCCGCATGCTGTAAACTAGGCTTCCAGGCGGGGCCCCCTGCGCCTCCCAGAGGTCTTGGCTCAGGAGCTGCTTCCCTGAGCTGGGGCTGTGGACGGGAGCCCAGACACGCAGGGGCAGGCCCCAACCACCTGCACACGTCTCTGCCGGGGAGGAGAGCACTAGGGAAATGACGTCTGTCAGGCACCTTCTGGGCGCTCACCGAGTCAGCCTCCGAGTGTGTGGGGCTGCAGACCCCAGCCAGGGGCCCTGTGAGCCTTGTGCTCTCCGTGCTGTGCTGAGTCTGGGCGGTCAAGCAACCGCTGGAGGAGCCCTTCAGTTGCCCTCCCATTGCCTCTAATAGAGCCCTCACTGCTGGAGCGCTTGGCAGTGTGCAACCCACCGGCAACTAAGCCCTCCACAAGAACGCCTGGGGACTAGGGGCAAAGGCAAGGCAGGAGTGGAGCTGAGGCCAGGAAGGCGCCAGTAGCATCTCCCAGTCTCGAGCAGCCCGCTCCTTCCTGGACTGGAAGCCTAGCCGCGAGGCAAGTCTGGGCAAGGCTCGCCCAGGGCAGAGCAGCCTCACGCCAGCAACTCTGCCAGATCGGGCCTCTGAGCAGAGCTGGAGCTCTGCCGTACTGGAGGCGCACTCGGCTCAGCCAAAGCAGTGAATGCAGCCGCACACAGCAGGGCTGCCTTCTCTTCTCCCGAGGAGGCTCGCTTCCCGCATGCTGTAAACTAGGCTTCCAGGCGGGGCCCCCTGTGCCTCCCACAGGTCTTGGCTGAGGAGCTGCTTCCCTGATCTGGGGCTGTGGACGGGAGCGCAGACACGCAGGGGCAGGCCCCAACCACCTACACACGTCTCTGCAGGGGAGGAGAGCACTAGGGAAATGACGTCTGTCAGGCAACTTCTAGGCGCTCACCGAGTCAGCCTCCGCGTGTGTGGGGCTGCAGACCCCAGCCAGGGGCCCTGTGAGCCTTGTGCTCTCCGTGCTGTGCTGAGTCTGGGCGGTCAAGCAACCGTTATAATAGACTTCCAGATGCCCTCACTTTGCCTCTAACTGAGCCCTCAAGCTGGAGCGCTTGGCAGTGTGCAACCCACCGGCAACTAAGCCCTCCACAAGAACGCCTGGGAACTAGGTGCAAAGGCAAGGCAGGAGAGGAGCTGAGGCCAGGAAGGCGCCAGTAGCATCTCCCAGTCTCGCGCAGCCTGCTCCTTCCTGGACTGGAAGCTTAGCCGCGAGGCAAGTCTGGGCAAGGCTCGCCCAGGGCAGAGCAGCCTCACGCCAGCAACTCTGCCAGATCGGGCCTCTGAGCAGAGCTGGAGCTCTGCCGTACTGGAGGCGCACTCGGCTCAGCCAAAGCAGTGAATGCAGCCGCACACAGCAGGGCTGCCTTCTCTTCTCCCGAGGAGGCTCGCTTCCCGCATGCTGTAAACTAGGCTTCCAGCCGGGGCCCCCTGCGCCTCCCACAGGTCTTGGCTCAGGAGCTGCTTCCCTGAGCTGGGGCTGTGGACGGGAGCCCAGACACGCAGGGGCAGGCCCCAAAAACCTGCACAGGGCTCTGCTGGGGAGGAGAGCACTAGAGAAATGACGTCTGTCAGGCACCTTCTGGGCGCTCACCGAGTCAGCCTCCGCGTGTGTGGGGCTGCAGACCACAGCCAGGGGCCCTGTGAGCCTTGTGCTCTCCGTGCTGTGCTGAGTCTGGGCGGTCAAGCAACCGTAATAATAGACTTCCATATGCCCTCACTTTGCCTCTAACAGAGCCCTCAAGCTGGAGCGCTTGGCAGTGTGCAACCCACCGGCAACTAAGCCCTCCACAAGAACGCCTGGGAACTAGGTGCAAAGGCAAGGCAGGAGTAGAGCTGAGGCCAGGAAGGCGCCAGTAGCATCTCCCAGTCTCGCGCAGCCCGCTCCTTTCTGGATTGGCAGCCTAGCCGCGAGGCAAGTCGGGACAAGGCTCGCCCAGGGCAGAGCAGCGTCACACCAGCACTCTGCCAGATCGGGCCTCTGAGCAGAGCTGGAGCTCTGCCGTACTGGAGGCGCACTCGGCTCCGCCCAAACAGTGATTGCAGCCCCACGCATCTGGGCTGCCTCCTCTTCTCCCAAGGAGGCTCGCTTCCCGTATGCTGTGCATTAGGCTTCCAGGCGGGGGCGCCCCGCGCCTCCTACAGGTCTTGGCTGAGGAGCTGCTTCCCTGAGCTGGGGCTGTGGACGGGAGCCCAGACACGCAGGGGCAGGCCCTAACCACCTGCACCCGTCTCTGCTGGGGAGGAGAGCACTAGGGAAATGACGTCTGTCAGGCACCTTCTGGGCGCTCACCGAGTCAGCCTCCGCGTGTGTGGGGCTGCAGACCCCAGCCAGGGGCCCTGTGAGCCTTGTGCTCTCCGTGCTGTGCTGAGTCTGGGCGGTCAAGCAACCGTAATAATAGACTTCCAGATGCCCTCACTTTGCCTCTAACAGAGCCCTCAAGCTGGAGCGCTTGGCAGTGTGCAACCCACCGGCAACTAAGCCCTCCACAAGAACGCCTGGGAACTAGGTGCAAAGGCAAGGCAGGAGTGGAGCTGAGGCCAGGAAGGCGCCAGTAGCATCTCCCAGTCTCGCGCAGCCCACTCCTTTCTGGATTGGAAGCCTAGCCGCGAGGCAAGTCTGGGCAAGGCTCGCCCAGGGCAGAGCAGCCTCACACCAGCACTCTGCCAGATCGGGCCTCTGAGCAGAGCTGGAGCTCTGCCGTACTGGAGGCGCACTCGGCTCCGCCCAAGCAGTGATTGCAGCCCCACGCATCTGGGCTGCCTCCTCTTCTCCCAAGGAGGCTCGCTTCCCGCATGCTGTGCACTAGGCTTCCAGGCGGGGGCGCCCCGCGCCTCCTACAGGTCTTGGCTGAGGAGCTGCTTCCCTGAGTGGGGCTGTGGACGGGAGCCCAGACACGCAGGGGCAGGCCCCAACCACCTGCATACGTCTCTGCTGGGCAGTAGAGCACTAGGGAAATGACGTCTGTCAGGCACCTTCTGGGCGCTCACCGAGTCAGCCTCCGCGTGTGTGGGGCTGCAGACCCCAGCCAGGGGCCCTGTGAGCCTTGTGCTCTCCGTGCTGTGCTGAGTCTGGGCGGTCAAGCAACCGCTGGAGGAGCCCTGCAGTTGCCCTCCCATTGCCTCTAATAGAACCCGCACTGCTGGAGCGCTTGGCAGTGTGCAACCCACCGGCAACTAAGCCCTCCACAAGAACGCCTGGGGACTAGGGGAAAAGGCAAGGCAGGAGTGGAGCTGAGGCCAGGAAGGCGCCAGTAGCATCTCCCAGTCTCGCGCAGCCTGCTCCTTCCTGGACTGGAAGCCTAGCCGCGAGGCAAGTGTGGGCAAGGCTCGCCCAGGGCAGAGCAGTCTCACACCAGCAACTCTGCCAGATCGGGCCTCTGAGCAGAGCTGGAGCTCTGCCGTACTGGAGGCGCACTCGGCTCCGCCAAAGCAGTGAATACAGCCGCACACAGCAGTGCTGCCTTCTCTTCTCCCGAGGAGGCTCGCTTCCCGCATGCTGTAAACTAGGCTTCCATGCGGGGCCCCCTTCGCCTCCCACAGGTCTTGGCTCAGGAGCTGCTTCCCTGAGCTGGGGCTGTGGACGGGAGCCCAGACACGCAGGGGCAGGCCCCAACCACCTGCACACGTCTCTGCCGGGGAGGAGAGCACTAGGGAAATGACGTCTGTCAGGCACCTTCTGGGCGCTCACCGAGTCAGCCTCCGCGTGTGTGGGGCTGCAGACCACAGCCAGGGGCCCTGTGAGCCTTGTGCTCTCCGTGCTGTGCTGAGTCTGGGCGGTCAAGCAACCGTAAGAATAGAATTCCAGATGCCCTCACTTTGCCTCTAATAGAGCCCTCAAGCTGGAGCGCTTGGCAGTGTGCAACCCACCGGCAACTAAGCCCTCCACAAGAACGCCTGGGAACTAGGTGCAAAGGCAAGGCAGGAGTGGAGCTGAGGCCAGGAAGGCGCCAGTAGCATCTCCCAGTCTCGCGCAGCCCGCTCCTTTCTGGATTGGAAGCCTAGCGGCGAGGCAAGTCTGGACAAGGCTCGCCCAGGGCAGAGCAGCCTCACGTCAGCACTCTGCCAGATCGGGCCTCTGAGCAGAGCTGGAGCTCTGCCGTACTGGAGGCTCACTCGGCTCCGCCCAAGCAGTGATTGCAGCCCCACGCATCTGGGCTGCCTCCTCTTCTCCCAAGGAGGCTCGCTTCCCGCATGCTGTGCACTAGGCTTCCAGGCGGGGGCGCCCCGCGCCTCCTACAGGTCTTGGCTGAGGAGCTGCCTCCCTGAGCTGGGGCTGTGGACGGGAGCCCAGACACGCAGGGGCAGGCCCCAACCACCTGCACACATCTCTGCTGGGGAGGAGAGCACTAGGGAAATGACGTCTGTCAGGCACCTTCTGGGCGCTCACCGAGTCAGCCTCCGCGTGTGTGGGGCTGCAGACCCCAGCCAGGGGCCCTGTGAGCCTTGTGCTCTCCGTGCTGTGCTGAGTCTGGGCGGTCAAGCAACCGCTGGAGGAGCCCTGCAGTTGCCCTCCCATTGCCTCTAATAGAGCCCTCACTGCTGGAGCGCTTGGCAGTGTGCAACCCACCGGCAACTAAGCCCTCCACAAGAACGCCTGGGGACTAGGGGCAAAGGCAAGGCAGGAGTGGAGCTGAGGCCAGGAATGCGCCAGTAGCATCTCCCAGTCTCGAGCAGCCCGCTCCTTCCTGGACTGGAAGCCTAGCCGCGAGGCAAGTCTGGGCAAGGCTCGCCCAGGGCAGAGCAGCCTCACGCCAGCAACTCTGCCAGATCGGGCCTCTGAGCAGAGCTGGAGCTCTGCCGTACTGGAGGCGCACTCGGCTCAGCCAAAGCAGTGAATGCAGCCGCACACAGCAGGGCTGCCTTCTCTTCTCCCGAGGAGGCTCGCTTCCCGCATGCTGTAAACTAGGCTTCCAGGCGGGGCCCCCTGTGCCTCCCACAGGTCTTGGCTGAGGAGCTGCTTCCCTGATCTGGGGCTGTGGACGGGAGCGCAGACACGCAGGGGCAGGCCCCAACCACCTACACACGTCTCTGCAGGGGAGGAGAGCACTAGGGAAATGACGTCTGTCAGGCAACTTCTAGGCGCTCACCGAGTCAGCCTCCGCGTGTGTGGGGCTGCAGACCCCAGCCAGGGGCCCTGTGAGCCTTGTGCTCTCCGTGCTGTGCTGAGTCTGGGCGGTCAAGCAACCGTTATAATAGACTTCCAGATGCCCTCACTTTGCCTCTAACTGAGCCCTCAAGCTGGAGCGCTTGGCAGTGTGCAACCCACCGGCAACTAAGCCCTCCACAAGAACGCCTGGGAACTAGGTGCAAAGGCAAGGCAGGAGAGGAGCTGAGGCCAGGAAGGCGCCAGTAGCATCTCCCAGTCTCGCGCAGCCTGCTCCTTCCTGGACTGGAAGCTTAGCCGCGAGGCAAGTCTGGGCAAGGCTCGCCCAGGGCAGAGCAGCCTCACGCCAGCAACTCTGCCAGATCGGGCCTCTGAGCAGAGCTGGAGCTCTGCCGTACTGGAGGCGCACTCGGCTCAGCCAAAGCAGTGAATGCAGCCGCACACAGCAGGGCTGCCTTCTCTTCTCCCGAGGAGGCTCGCTTCCCGCATGCTGTAAACTAGGCTTCCAGCCGGGGCCCCCTGCGCCTCCCACAGGTCTTGGCTCAGGAGCTGCTTCCCTGAGCTGGGGCTGTGGACGGGAGCCCAGACACGCAGGGGCAGGCCCCAAAAACCTGCACAGGGCTCTGCTGGGGAGGAGAGCACTAGAGAAATGACGTCTGTCAGGCACCTTCTGGGCGCTCACCGAGTCAGCCTCCGCGTGTGTGGGGCTGCAGACCACAGCCAGGGGCCCTGTGAGCCTTGTGCTCTCCGTGCTGTGCTGAGTCTGGGCGGTCAAGCAACCGTAATAATAGACTTCCATATGCCCTCACTTTGCCTCTAACAGAGCCCTCAAGCTGGAGCGCTTGGCAGTGTGCAACCCACCGGCAACTAAGCCCTCCACAAGAACGCCTGGGAACTAGGTGGAAAGGCAAGGCAGGAGTAGAGCTGAGGCCAGGAAGGCGCCAGTAGCATCTCCCAGTCTCGCGCAGCCCGCTCCTTTCTGGATTGGCAGCCTAGCCGCGAGGCAAGTCGGGACAAGGCTCGCCCAGGGCAGAGCAGCGTCACACCAGCACTCTGCCAGATCGGGCCTCTGAGCAGAGCTGGAGCTCTGCCGTACTGGAGGCGCACTCGGCTCCGCCCAAACAGTGATTGCAGCCCCACGCATCTGGGCTGCCTCCTCTTCTCCCAAGGAGGCTCGCTTCCCGCATGCTGTGCACTAGGCTTCCAGGCGGGGGCGCCCCGCGCCTCCTACAGGTCTTGGCTGAGGAGCTGCTTCCCTGAGTGGGGCTGTGGACGGGAGCCCAGACACGCAGGGGCAGGCCCCAACCACCTGCACACGTCTCTGCTGGGCAGTAGAGCACTAGGGAAATGACGTCTGTCAGGCACCTTCTGGGCGCTCACCGAGTCAGCCTCCGCGTGTGTGGGGCTGCAGACCCCAGCCAGGGGCCCTGTGAGCCTTGTGCTCTCCGTGCTGTGCTGAGTCTGGGCGGTCAAGCAACCGCTGGAGGAGCCCTGCAGTTGCCCTCCCATTGCCTCTAATAGAACCCGCACTGCTGGAGCGCTTGGCAGTGTGCAACCCACCGGCAACTAAGCCCTCCACAAGAACGCCTGGGGACTAGGGGAAAAGGCAAGGCAGGAGTGGAGCTGAGGCCAGGAAGGCGCCAGTAGCATCTCCCAGTCTCGCGCAGCCTGCTCCTTCCTGGACTGGAAGCCTAGCCGCGAGGCAAGTGTGGGCAAGGCTCGCCCAGGGCAGAGCAGTCTCACACCAGCAACTCTGCCAGATCGGGCCTCTGAGCAGAGCTGGAGCTCTGCCGTACTGGAGGCGCACTCGGCTCCGCCAAAGCAGTGAATACAGCCGCACACAGCAGTGCTGCCTTCTCTTCTCCCGAGGAGGCTCGCTTCCCGCATGCTGTAAACTAGGCTTCCATGCGGGGCCCCCTTCGCCTCCCACAGGTCTTGGCTCAGGAGCTGCTTCCCTGAGCTGGGGCTGTGGACGGGAGCCCAGACACGCAGGGGCAGGCCCCAACCACCTGCACACGTCTCTGCCGGGGAGGAGAGCACTAGGGAAATGACGTCTGTCAGGCACCTTCTGGGCGCTCACCGAGTCAGCCTCCGCGTGTGTGGGGCTGCAGACCACAGCCAGGGGCCCTGTGAGCCTTGTGCTCTCCGTGCTGTGCTGAGTCTGGGCGGTCAAGCAACCGTAAGAATAGAATTCCAGATGCCCTCACTTTGCCTCTAATAGAGCCCTCAAGCTGGAGCGCGTGGCAGTGTGCAACCCACCGGCAACTAAGCCCTCCACAAGAACGCCTGGGAACTAGGTGCAAAGGCAAGGCAGGAGTGGAGCTGAGGCCAGGAAGGCGCCAGTAGCATCTCCCAGTCTCGCGCAGCCCGCTCCTTTCTGGATTGGAAGCCTAGCGGCGAGGCAAGTCTGGACAAGGCTCGCCCAGGGCAGAGCAGCCTCACGTCAGCACTCTGCCAGATCGGGCCTCTGAGCAGAGCTGGAGCTCTGCCGTACTGGAGGCTCACTCGGCTCCGCCCAAGCAGTGATTGCAGCCCCACGCATCTGGGCTGCCTCCTCTTCTCCCAAGGAGGCTCGCTTCCCGCATGCTGTGCACTAGGCTTCCAGGCGGGGGCGCCCCGCGCCTCCTACAGGTCTTGGCTGAGGAGCTGCCTCCCTGAGCTGGGGCTGTGGACGGGAGCCCAGACACGCAGGGGCAGGCCCCAACCACCTGCACACATCTCTGCTGGGGAGGAGAGCACTAGGGAAATGACGTCTGTCAGGCACCTTCTGGGCGCTCACCGAGTCAGCCTCCGCGTGTGTGGGGCTGCAGACCCCAGCCAGGGGCCCTGTGAGCCTTGTGCTCTCCGTGCTGTGCTGAGTCTGGGCGGTCAAGCAACCGCTGGAGGAGCCCTGCAGTTGCCCTCCCATTGCCTCTAATAGAGCCCTCACTGCTGGAGCGCTTGGCAGTGTGCAACCCACCGGCAACTAAGCCCTCCACAAGAACGCCTGGGGACTAGGGGCAAAGGCAAGGCAGGAGTGGAGCTGAGGTCAGGAAGGCACCAGTAGCATCTCCCAGTCTCGCGCAGCCTGCTCCTTCCTGGACTGGAAGCTTAGCCGCGAGGCAAGTCTGGGCAAGGCTCGCCCAGGGCAGAGCAGCCTCACGCCAGCAACTCTGCCAGATCGGGCCTCTGAGCAGAGCTGGAGCTCTGCCATACTGGAGGCGCACTCGGCTCAGCCAAAGCAGTGAATGCAGCCGCACACAGCAGGGCTGCCTTCTCTTCTCCCGAGGAGGCTCGCTTCCCGCATGCTGTAAACTAGGCTTCCAGGCGGGGCCCCCTGCGCCTCCCACAGGTCTTGGCTCAGGAGCTGCTTCCCTGAGCTGGGGCTGTGGACGGGAGCCCAGACACGCAGGGGCAGGCCCCAAAAACCTGCACAGGGCTCTGCTGGGGAGGAGAGCACTAGAGAAATGACGTCTGTCAGGCACCTTCTGGGCGCTCACTGAGTCAGCCTCCGCGTGTGTGGGGCTGCAGACCACAGCCAGGGGCCCTGTGAGCCTTGTGCTCTCCGTGCTGTGCTGAGTCTGGGCGGTCAAGCAACCGTAATAATAGACTTCCATATGCCCTCACTTTGCCTCTAACAGAGCCCTCAAGCTGGAGCGCTTGGCAGTGTGCAACCCACCGGCAACTAAGCCCTCCACAAGAACGCCTGGGAACTAGGTGCAAAGGCAAGGCAGGAGTGGAGCTGAGGCCAGGAAGGCGCCAGTAGCATCTCCCAGTCTCGCGCAGCCCGCTCCTTTCTGGATTGGCAGCCTATCCGCGAGGCAAGTCGGGACAAGGCTCGCCCAGGGCAGAGCAGCCTCACGCCAGCACTCTGCCAGATCGGGCCTCTGAGCAGAGCTGGAGCTCTGCCGTACTGGAGGCGCACTCGGCTCCGCCCAAGCAGTGATTGCAGCCCCACGCATCTGGGCTGCCTCCTCTTCTCCCAAGGAGGCTGGCTTCCCGCATGCTGTGCACTAGGCTTCCAGGCGGGGGCGCCCCGCGCCTCCTACAGGTCTTGGCTGAGGAGCTGCTTCCCTGAGCTGGGGCTGTGGACGGGAGCCCAGACACGCAGGGGCAAGCCCCAACCACCTGCACACGTCTCTGCCGGGGAGGAGAGCACTAGGGAAATGACGTCTGTCAGGCACCTTCTGGGCGCTCACCGAGTCAGCCTCCGCGTGTGTGGGGCTGCAGACCACAGCCAGGGGCCCTGTGAGCCTTGTGCTCTCCGTGCTGTGCTGAGTCTGGGCGGTCAAGCAACCGCTGGAGGAGCCCTGCAGTTGCCCTCCCATTGCCTCTAATAGAGCCCTCACTGCTGGAGCGCTTGGCAGTGTGCAACCCACCGGCAACTAAGCCCTCCACAAGAACGCCTGGGGACTAGGGGCAAAGGCAAGGCAGGAGTGGAGCTGAGGCCAGGAAGGCGCCAGTAGCATCTCCCAGTCTCGCGCAGCCTGCTCCTTCCTGGACTGGAAGCCTAGCCGCGAGGCAAGTGTGGGCAAGGCTCGCCCAGGGCAGAGCAGCCTCACGCCAGCAACTCTGCCAGATCGGGCCTCTGAGCAGAGCTGGAGCTCTGCCGTACTGGAGGCGCACTCGGCTCCGCCAAAGCAGTGAATACAGCCGCACACAGCAGTGCTGCCTTCTCTTCTCCCGAGGAGGCTCGCTTCCCGCATGCTGTAAACTAGGCTTCCATGCGGGGCCCCCTTCGCCTCCCACAGGTCTTGGCTCAGGAGGTGCTTCCCTGAGCTGGGGCTGTGGACGGGAGCCCAGACACGCAGGGGCAGGCCCCAACCACCTGCACACGTCTCTGCCGGGGAGGAGAGCACTAGGGAAATGACGTCTGTCAGGCACCTTCTGGGCGCTCACCGAGTCAGCCTCCGCGTGTGTGGAGCTGCAGACCACAGCCAGGGGCCCTGTGAGCCTTGTGCTCTCCGTGCTGTGCTGAGTCTGGGCGGTCAAGCAACCGTAATAATAGACTTCCAGATGCCCTCACTTTGCCTCTAATAGAGCCCTCAAGCTGGAGCGCTTGGCAGTGTGCAACCCACCGGCAACTAAGCCCTCCACAAGAACGCCTGGGAACTAGGTGCAAAGGCAAGGCAGGAGTGGAGCTGAGGCCAGGAAGGCGCCAGTAGCATCTCCCAGTCTCGCGCAGCCCGCTCCTTTCTGGATTGGAAGCCTAGCCGCGAGGCAAGTCTGGACAAGGCTCGCCCAGGGCAGAGCAGCCTCACGCCAGCACTCTGCCAGATCGGGCCTCTGAGCAGAGCTGGAGCTCTGCCGTACTGGAGGCGAACTCGGCTCCGCCCAAGCAGTGATTGCAGCCCCACGCATCTGGGCTGCCTCCTCTTCTCCCAAGGAGGCTCGCTTCCCGCATGCTGTGCACTAGGCTTCCAGGCGGGGGCGCCCCGCGCCTCCTACAGGTCTTGGCTGAGGAGCTTCCTCCCTGAGCTGGGGCTGTGGACGGGAGCCCAGACACGCAGGGGCAGGCCCCAACCACCTGCACACATCTCTGCTGGGGAGGAGAGCACTAGGGAAATGACGTCTGTCAGGCACCTTCTGGGCGCTCACCGAGTCAGCCTCCGCGTGTGTGGGGCTGCAGACCCCAGCCAGGGGCCCTGTGAGCCTTGTGCTCTCCGTGCTGTGCTGAGTCTGGGCGGTCAAGCAACCACTGGAGGAGCCCTGCAGTTGCCCTCCCATTGCCTCTAATAGAGCCCTCACTGCTGGAGCGCTTGGCAGTGTGCAACCCACCGGCAACTAAGCCCTCCACAAGAACGCCTGGGGACTAGGGGCAAAGGCAAGGCAGGAGTGGAGCTGAGGCCAGGAAGGCGCCAGTAGCATCTCCCAGTCTCGCGCAGCCTGCTCCTTTCTGGACTGGAAGCCTAGCCGCGAGGCAAGTGTGGGCAAGGCTCGCCCAGGGCAGAAAAGCCTCACGCCAGCAACTCTGCCAGATCGGGCCTCTGAGCAGAGCTGGAGCTCTGCCGTACTGGAGGCGCACTCGGCTCCGCTAAAGCAGTGAATACAGGAGCACACAGCAGGGCTGCCTTCTCTTCTCCCGAGGAGGCTCGCTTCCCGCATGCTGTAAACTAGGCTTCCAGGCGGGGCCCCCTGCGCCTCCCACAGGTCTTGGCTCAGGAGCTGCTTCCCTGAGCTGGGGCTGTGGACGGGAGCCCAGACACGCAGGGGCCGGCCCCAACCACCTGCACACGTCTCTGCCGGGGAGGAGAGCACTAGGGAAATGACGTCTGTCAGGCACCTTCTGGGCGCTCACCGAGTCAGCCTCCGAGTATGTGGGGCTGCAGACCCCAGCCAGGGGCCCTGTGAGCCTTGTGCTCTCCGTGCTGTGCTGAGTCTGGGCGGTCAAGCAACCGCTGGAGGAGCCCTGCAGTTGCCCTCCCATTGCCTCTAATAGAGCCCTCACTGCTGGAGCGCTTGGCAGTGTGCAACCCACCGGCAACTAAGCCCTCCACAAGAACGCCTGAGGACTAGGTGCAAAGGCAAGGCAGGAGAGGAGCTGAGGCCAGGAAGGCGCCAGTAGCATCTCCCAGTCTCGCGCAGCCTGCTCCTTCCTGGACTGGAAGCTTAGCCGCGAGGCAAGTCTGGGCAAGGTTCGCCCAGGGCAGAGCAGCCTCACGCCAGCAACTCTGCCAGATCGGGCCTCTGAGCAGAGCTGGAGCTCTGCCGTACTGGAGGCGCACTCGGCTCAGCCAAAGCAGTGAATGCAGCCGCACACAGCAGCGCTGCCTTCTCTTCTCCCGAGGAGGCTCGCTTCCCGCATGCTGTAAACTAGGCTTCCAGGCGGGGCCCCCTGCGCCTCCCACAGGTCTTGGCTCAGGAGCTGCTTCCCTGAGCTGGGGCTGTGGACGGGAGCCCAGACACGCAGGGGCAGGCCCCAACCACCTGCACACGTCTCTGCCGGGGAGGAGAGCACTAGGGAAATGACGTCTGTCAGGCACCTTCTGGGCGCTCACCGAGTCAGCCTCCGCGTGTGTGGGGCTGCAGACCACAGCCAGGGGCCCTGTGAGCCTTGTGCTCTCCGTGCTGTGCTGAGTCTGGGCGGTCAAGCAACCGTAATAATAGACTTCCATATGCCCTCACTTTGCCTCTAACAGAGCCCTCAAGCTGGAGCGCTTGGCAGTGTGCAACCCACCGGCAACTAAGCCCTCCACAAGAACGCCTGGGAACTAGGTGCAAAGGCAAGGCAGGAGTAGAGCTGAGGCCAGGAAGGCGCCAGTAGCATCTCCCAGTCTCGCGCAGCCCGCTCCTTTCTGGATTGGCAGCCTAGCCGCGAGGCAAGTCGGGACAAGGCTCGCCCAGGGCAGAGCAGCGTCACACCAGCACTCTGCCAGATCGGGCCTCTGAGCAGAGCTGGAGCTCTGCCGTACTGGAGGCGCACTCGGCTCCGCCCAAACAGTGATTGCAGCCCCACGCATCTGGGCTGCCTCCTCTTCTCCCAAGGAGGCTCGCTTCCCGTATGCTGTGCATTAGGCTTCCAGGCGGGGGCGCCCCGCGCCTCCTACAGGTCTTGGCTGAGGAGCTGCTTCCCTGAGCTGGGGCTGTGGACGGGAGCCCAGACACGCAGGGGCAGGCCCTAACCACCTGCACCCGTCTCTGCTGGGGAGGAGAGCACTAGGGAAATGACGTCTGTCAGGCACCTTCTGGGCGCTCACCGAGTCAGCCTCCGCGTGTGTGGGGCTGCAGACCCCAGCCAGGGGCCCTGTGAGCCTTGTGCTCTCCGTGCTGTGCTGAGTCTGGGCGGTCAAGCAACCGTAATAATAGACTTCCAGATGCCCTCACTTTGCCTCTAACAGAGCCCTCAAGCTGGAGCGCTTGGCAGTGTGCAACCCACCGGCAACTAAGCCCTCCACAAGAACGCCTGGGAACTAGGTGCAAAGGCAAGGCAGGAGTGGAGCTGAGGCCAGGAAGGCGCCAGTAGCATCTCCCAGTCTCGCGCAGCCCACTCCTTTCTGGATTGGAAGCCTAGCCGCGAGGCAAGTCTGGGCAAGGCTCGCCCAGGGCAGAGCAGCCTCACACCAGCACTCTGCCAGATCGGGCCTCTGAGCAGAGCTGGAGCTCTGCCGTACTGGAGGCGCACTCGGCTCCGCCCAAGCAGTGATTGCAGCCCCACGCATCTGGGCTGCCTCCTCTTCTCCCAAGGAGGCTCGCTTCCCGCATGCTGTGCACTAGGCTTCCAGGCGGGGGCGCCCCGCGCCTCCTACAGGTCTTGGCTGAGGAGCTGCCTCCCTGAGCTGGGGCTGTGGACGGGAGCCCAGACACGCAGGGGCAGGCCCCAACCACCTGCACACATCTCTGCTGGGGAGGAGAGCACTAGGGAAATGACGTCTGTCAGGCACCTTCTGGGCGCTCACCGAGTCAGCCTCCGCGTGTGTGGGGCTGCAGACCCCAGCCAGGGGCCCTGTGAGCCTTGTGCTCTCCGTGCTGTGCTGAGTCTGGGCGGTCAAGCAACCGCTGGAGGAGCCCTGCAGTTGCCCTCCCATTGCCTCTAATAGAGCCCTCACTGCTGGAGCGCTTGGCAGTGTGCAACCCACCGGCAACTAAGCCCTCCACAAGAACGCCTGGGGACTAGGGGCAAAGGCAAGGCAGGAGTGGAGCTGAGGCCAGGAAGGCGCCAGTAGCATCTCCCAGTCTCGCGCAGCCTGCTCCTTCCTGGACTGGAAGCCTAGCCGCGAGGCAAGTGTGGGCAAGGCTCGCCCAGGGCAGAGCAGCCTCACGCCAGCAACTCTGCCAGATCGGGCCTCTGAGCAGAGCTGGAGCTCTGCCGTACTGGAGGCGCACTCGGCTCCGCCAAAGCAGTGAATACAGCCGCACACAGCAGTGCTGCCTTCTCTTCTCCCGAGGAGGCTCGCTTCCCGCATGCTGTAAACTAGGCTTCCATGCGGGGCCCCCTTCGCCTCCCACAGGTCTTGGCTCAGGAGGTGCTTCCCTGAGCTGGGGCTGTGGACGGGAGCCCAGACACGCAGGGGCAGGCCCCAACCACCTGCACACGTCTCTGCCGGGGAGGAGAGCACTAGGGAAATGACGTCTGTCAGGCACCTTCTGGGCGCTCACCGAGTCAGCCTCCGCGTGTGTGGAGCTGCAGACCACAGCCAGGGGCCCTGTGAGCCTTGTGCTCTCCGTGCTGTGCTGAGTCTGGGCGGTCAAGCAACCGTAATAATAGACTTCCAGATGCCCTCACTTTGCCTCTAATAGAGCCCTCAAGCTGGAGCGCTTGGCAGTGTGCAACCCACCGGCAACTAAGCCCTCCACAAGAACGCCTGGGAACTAGGTGCAAAGGCAAGGCAGGAGTGGAGCTGAGGCCAGGAAGGCGCCAGTAGCATCTCCCAGTCTCGCGCAGCCCGCTCCTTTCTGGATTGGAAGCCTAGCCGCGAGGCAAGTCTGGACAAGGCTCGCCCAGGGCAGAGCAGCCTCACGCCAGCACTCTGCCAGATCGGGCCTCTGAGCAGAGCTGGAGCTCTGCCGTACTGGAGGCGCACTCGGCTCCGCCCAAGCAGTGATTGCAGCCCCACGCATCTGGGCTGCCTCCTCTTCTCCCAAGGAGGCTCGCTTCCCGCATGCTGTGCACTAGGCTTCCAGGCGGGGGCGCCCCGCGCCTCCTACAGGTCTTGGCTGAGGAGCTTCCTCCCTGAGCTGGGGCTGTGGACGGGAGCCCAGACACGCAGGGGCAGGCCCCAACCACCTGCACACATCTCTGCTGGGGAGGAGAGCACTAGGGAAATGACGTCTGTCAGGCACCTTCTGGGCGCTCACCGAGTCAGCCTCCGCGTGTGTGGGGCTGCAGACCCCAGCCAGGGGCCCTGTGAGCCTTGTGCTCTCCGTGCTGTGCTGAGTCTGGGCGGTCAAGCAACCGCTGGAGGAGCCCTGCAGTTGCCCTCCCATTGCCTCTAATAGAGCCCTCACTGCTGGAGCGCTTGGCAGTGTGCAACCCACCGGCAACTAAGCCCTCCACAAGAACGCCTGGGGACTAGGGGCAAAGGCAAGGCAGGAGTGGAGCTGAGGCCAGGAAGGCGCCAGTAGCATCTCCCAGTCTCGCGCAGCCTGCTCCTTTCTGGACTGGAAGCTTAGCCGCGAGGCAAGTGTGGGCAAGGCTCGCCCAGGGCAGAAAAGCCTCACGCCAGCAACTCTGCCAGATCGGGCCTCTGAGCAGAGCTGGAGCTCTGCCGTACTGGAGGCGCACTCGGCTCCGCTAAAGCAGTGAATACAGGAGCACACAGCAGGGCTGCCTTCTCTTCTCCCGAGGAGGCTCGCTTCCCGCATGCTGTAAACTAGGCTTCCAGGCGGGGCCCCCTGCGCCTCCCACAGGTCTTGGCTCAGGAGCTGCTTCCCTGAGCTGGGGCTGTGGACGGGAGCCCAGACACGCAGGGGCCGGCCCCAACCACCTGCACACGTCTCTGCCGGGGAGGAGAGCACTAGGGAAATGACGTCTGTCAGGCACCTTCTGGGCGCTCACCGAGTCAGCCTCCGAGTATGTGGGGCTGCAGACCCCAGCCAGGGGCCCTGGGAGCCTTGTGCTCTCCGTGCTGTGCTGAGTCTGGGCGGTCAAGCAACCGCTGGAGGAGCCCTGCAGTTGCCCTCCCATTGCCTCTAATAGAGCCCTCACTGCTGGAGCGCTTGGCAGTGTGCAACCCACCGGCAACTAAGCCCTCCACAAGAACGCCTGAGGACTAGGTGCAAAGGCAAGGCAGGAGAGGAGCTGAGGCCAGGAAGGCGCCAGTAGCATCTCCCAGTCTCGCGCAGCCTGCTCCTTCCTGGACTGGAAGCTTAGCCGCGAGGCAAGTCTGGGCAAGGTTCGCCCAGGGCAGAGCAGCCTCACGCCAGCAACTCTGCCAGATCGGGCCTCTGAGCAGAGCTGGAGCTCTGCCGTACTGGAGGCGCACTCGGCTCAGCCAAAGCAGTGAATGCAGCCGCACACAGCAGCGCTGCCTTCTCTTCTCCCGAGGAGGCTCGCTTCCCGCATGCTGTAAACTAGGCTTCCAGGCGGGGCCCCCTGCGCCTCCCACAGGTCTTGGCTCAGGAGCTGCTTCCCTGAGCTGGGGCTGTGGACGGGAGCCCAGACACGCAGGGGCAGGCCCCAACCACCTGCACACGTCTCTGCCGGGGAGGAGAGCACTAGGGAAATGACGTCTGTCAGGCACCTTCTGGGCGCTCACCGAGTCAGCCTCCGCGTGTGTGGGGCTGCAGACCACAGCCAGGGGCCCTGTGAGCCTTGTGCTCTCCGTGCTGTGCTGAGTCTGGGCGGTCAAGCAACCATAATAATAGACTTCCATATGCCCTCACTTTGCCTCTAACAGAGCCCTCAAGCTGGAGCGCTTGGCAGTGTGCAACCCACCGGCAACTAAGCCCTCCACAAGAACGCCTGGGAACTAGGTGCAAAGGCAAGGCAGGAGTAGAGCTGAGGCCAGGAAGGCGCCAGTAGCATCTCCCAGTCTCGCGCAGCCCGCTCCTTTCTGGATTGGCAGCCTAGCCGCGAGGCAAGTCGGGACAAGGCTCGCCCAGGGCAGAGCAGCGTCACACCAGCACTCTGCCAGATCGGGCCTCTGAGCAGAGCTGGAGCTCTGCCGTACTGGAGGCGCACTCGGCTCCGCCCAAACAGTGATTGCAGCCCCACGCATCTGGGCTGCCTCCTCTTCTCCCAAGGAGGCTCGCTTCCCGTATGCTGTGCATTAGGCTTCCAGGCGGGGGCGCCCCGCGCCTCCTACAGGTCTTGGCTGAGGAGCTGCTTCCCTGAGCTGGGGCTGTGGACGGGAGCCCAGACACGCAGGGGCAGGCCCTAACCACCTGCACCCGTCTCTGCTGGGGAGGAGAGCACTAGGGAAATGACGTCTGTCAGGCACCTTCTGGGCGCTCACCGAGTCAGCCTCCGCGTGTGTGGGGCTGCAGACCCCAGCCAGGGGCCCTGTGAGCCTTGTGCTCTCCGTGCTGTGCTGAGTCTGGGCGGTCAAGCAACCGTAGTAATAGACTTCCAGATGCCCTCACTTTGCCTCTAACAGAGCCCTCAAGCTGGAGCGCTTGGCAGTGTGCAACCCACCGGCAACTAAGCCCTCCACAAGAACGCCTGGGAACTAGGTGCAAAGGCAAGGCAGGAGTGGAGCTGAGGCCAGGAAGGCGCCAGTAGCATCTCCCAGTCTCGCGCAGCCCACTCCTTTCTGGATTGGAAGCCTAGCCGCGAGGCAAGTCTGGGCAAGGCTCGCCCAGGGCAGAGCAGCCTCACACCAGCACTCTGCCAGATCGGGCCTCTGAGCAGAGCTGGAGCTCTGCCGTACTGGAGGCTCACTCGGCTCCGCCCAAGCAGTGATTGCAGCCCCACGCATCTGGGCTGCCTCCTCTTCTCCCAAGGAGGCTCGCTTCCCGCATGCTGTGCACTAGGCTTCCAGGCGGGGGCGCCCCGCGCCTCCTACAGGTCTTGGCTGAGGAGCTGCTTCCCTGAGTGGGGCTGTGGACGGGAGCCCAGACACGCAGGGGCAGGCCCCAACCACCTGCACACGTCTCTGCTGGGCAGTAGAGCACTAGGGAAATGACGTCTGTCAGGCACCTTCTGGGCGCTCACCGAGTCAGCCTCCGCGTGTGTGGGGCTGCAGACCCCAGCCAGGGGCCCTGTGAGCCTTGTGCTCTCCGTGCTGTGCTGAGTCTGGGCGGTCAAGCAACCGCTGGAGGAGCCCTGCAGTTGCCCTCCCATTGCCTCTAATAGAACCCGCACTGCTGGAGCGCTTGGCAGTGTGCAACCCACCGGCAACTAAGCCCTCCACAAGAACGCCTGGGGACTAGGGGAAAAGGCAAGGCAGGAGTGGAGCTGAGGCCAGGAAGGCGCCAGTAGCATCTCCCAGTCTCGCGCAGCCTGCTCCTTCCTGGACTGGAAGCCTAGCCGCGAGGCAAGTGTGGGCAAGGCTCGCCCAGGGCAGAGCAGTCTCACACCAGCAACTCTGCCAGATCGGGCCTCTGAGAAGAGCTGGAGCTCTGCCGTACTGGAGGCGCACTCGGCTCCGCCAAAGCAGTGAATACAGCCGCACACAGCAGTGCTGCCTTCTCTTCTCCCGAGGAGGCTCGCTTCCCGCATGCTGTAAACTAGGCTTCCATGCGGGGCCCCCTTCGCCTCCCACAGGTCTTGGCTCAGGAGCTGCTTCCCTGAGCTGGGGCTGTGGACGGGAGCCCAGACACGCAGGGGCAGGCCCCAACCACCTGCACACGTCTCTGCCGGGGAGGAGAGCACTAGGGAAATGACGTCTGTCAGGCACCTTCTGGGCGCTCACCGAGTCAGCCTCCGCGTGTGTGGGGCTGCAGACCACAGCCAGGGGCCCTGTGAGCCTTGTGCTCTCCGTGCTGTGCTGAGTCTGGGCGGTCAAGCAACCGTAAGAATAGAATTCCAGATGCCCTCACTTTGCCTCTAATAGAGCCCTCAAGCTGGAGCGCTTGGCAGTGTGCAACCCACCGGCAACTAAGCCCTCCACAAGAACGCCTGGGAACTAGGTGCAAAGGCAAGGCAGGAGTGGAGCTGAGGCCAGGAAGGCGCCAGTAGCATCTCCCAGTCTCGCGCAGCCCGCTCCTTTCTGGATTGGAAGCCTAGCGGCGAGGCAAGTCTGGACAAGGCTCGCCCAGGGCAGAGCAGCCTCACGTCAGCACTCTGCCAGATCGGGCCTCTGAGCAGAGCTGGAGCTCTGCCGTACTGGAGGCTCACTCGGCTCCGCCCAAGCAGTGATTGCAGCCCCACGCATCTGGGCTGCCTCCTCTTCTCCCAAGGAGGCTCGCTTCCCGCATGCTGTGCACTAGGCTTCCAGGCGGGGGCGCCCCGCGCCTCCTACAGGTCTTGGCTGAGGAGCTGCCTCCCTGAGCTGGGGCTGTGGACGGGAGCCCAGACACGCAGGGGCAGGCCCCAACCACCTGCACACATCTCTGCTGGGGAGGAGAGCACTAGGGAAATGACGTCTGTCAGGCACCTTCTGGGCGCTCACCGAGTCAGCCTCCGCGTGTGTGGGGCTGCAGACCCCAGCCAGGGGCCCTGTGAGCCTTGTGCTCTCCGTGCTGTGCTGAGTCTGGGCGGTCAAGCAACCGCTGGAGGAGCCCTGCAGTTGCCCTCCCATTGCCTCTAATAGAGCCCTCACTGCTGGAGCGCTTGGCAGTGTGCAACCCACCGGCAACTAAGCCCTCCACAAGAACGCCTGGGGACTAGGGGCAAAGGCAAGGCAGGAGTGGAGCTGAGGTCAGGAAGGCACCAGTAGCATCTCCCAGTCTCGCGCAGCCTGCTCCTTCCTGGACTGGAAGCTTAGCCGCGAGGCAAGTCTGGGCAAGGCTCGCCCAGGGCAGAGCAGCCTCACGCCAGCAACTCTGCCAGATCGGGCCTCTGAGCAGAGCTGGAGCTCTGCCGTACTGGAGGCGCACTCGGCTCAGCCAAAGCAGTGAATGCAGCCGCACACAGCAGCGCTGCCATCTCTTCTCCCGAGGAGGCTCGCTTCCCGCATGCTGTAAACTAGGCTTCCAGGCGGGGCCCCCTGCGCCTCCCACAGGTCTTGGCTCAGGAGCTGCTTCCCTGAGCTGGGGCTGTGGACGGGAGCCCAGACACGCAGGGGCAGGCCCCAAAAACCTGCACAGGGCTCTGCTGGGGAGGAGAGCACTAGAGAAATGACGTCTGTCAGGCACCTTCTGGGCGCTCACTGAGTCAGCCTCCGCGTGTGTGGGGCTGCAGACCACAGCCAGGGGCCCTGTGAGCCTTGTGCTCTCCGTGCTGTGCTGAGTCTGGGCGGTCAAGCAACCGTAATAATAGACTTCCATATGCCCTCACTTTGCCTCTAACAGAGCCCTCAAGCTGGAGCGCTTGGCAGTGTGCAACCCACCGGCAACTAAGCCCTCCACAAGAACGCCTGGGAACTAGGTGCAAAGGCAAGGCAGGAGTGGAGCTGAGGCCAGGAAGGCGCCAGTAGCATCTCCCAGTCTCGCGCAGCCCGCTCCTTTCTGGATTGGCAGCCTATCCGCGAGGCAAGTCGGGACAAGGCTCGCCCAGGGCAGAGCAGCCTCACGCCAGCACTCTGCCAGATCGGGCCTCTGAGCAGAGCTGGAGCTCTGCCGTACTGGAGGCGCACTCGGCTCCGCCCAAGCAGTGATTGCAGCCCCACGCATCTGGGCTGCCTCCTCTTCTCCCAAGGAGGCTGGCTTCCCGCATGCTGTGCACTAGGCTTCCAGGCGGGGGCGCCCCGCGCCTCCTACAGGTCTTGGCTGAGGAGCTGCTTCCCTGAGCTGGGGCTGTGGACGGGAGCCCAGACACGCAGGGGCAAGCCCCAACCACCTGCACACGTCTCTGCCGGGGAGGAGAGCACTAGGGAAATGACGTCTGTCAGGCACCTTCTGGGCGCTCACCGAGTCAGCCTCCGCGTGTGTGGGGCTGCAGACCACAGCCAGGGGCCCTGTGAGCCTTGTGCTCTCCGTGCTGTGCTGAGTCTGGGCGGTCAAGCAACCGCTGGAGGAGCCCTGCAGTTGCCCTCCCATTGCCTCTAATAGAGCCCTCACTGCTGGAGCGCTTGGCAGTGTGCAACCCACCGGCAACTAAGCCCTCCACAAGAACGCCTGGGGACTAGGGGCAAAGGCAAGGCAGGAGTGGAGCTGAGGCCAGGAAGGCGCCAGTAGCATCTCCCAGTCTCGCGCAGCCTGCTCCTTCCTGGACTGGAAGCCTAGCCGCGAGGCAAGTGTGGGCAAGGCTCGCCCAGGGCAGAGCAGCCTCACGCCAGCAACTCTGCCAGATCGGGCCTCTGAGCAGAGCTGGAGCTCTGCCGTACTGGAGGCGCACTCGGCTCCGCCAAAGCAGTGAATACAGCCGCACACAGCAGTGCTGCCTTCTCTTCTCCCGAGGAGGCTCGCTTCCCGCATGCTGTAAACTAGGCTTCCATGCGGGGCCCCCTTCGCCTCCCACAGGTCTTGGCTCAGGAGGTGCTTCCCTGAGCTGGGGCTGTGGACGGGAGCCCAGACACGCAGGGGCAGGCCCCAACCACCTGCACACGTCTCTGCCGGGGAGGAGAGCACTAGGGAAATGACGTCTGTCAGGCACCTTCTGGGCGCTCACCGAGTCAGCCTCCGCGTGTGTGGAGCTGCAGACCACAGCCAGGGGCCCTGTGAGCCTTGTGCTCTCCGTGCTGTGCTGAGTCTGGGCGGTCAAGCAACCGTAATAATAGACTTCCAGATGCCCTCACTTTGCCTCTAATAGAGCCCTCAAGCTGGAGCGCTTGGCAGTGTGCAACCCACCGGCAACTAAGCCCTCCACAAGAACGCCTGGGAACTAGGTGCAAAGGCAAGGCAGGAGTGGAGCTGAGGCCAGGAAGGCGCCAGTAGCATCTCCCAGTCTCGCGCAGCCCGCTCCTTTCTGGATTGGAAGCCTAGCCGCGAGGCAAGTCTGGACAAGGCTCGCCCAGGGCAGAGCAGCCTCACGCCAGCACTCTGCCAGATCGGGCCTCTGAGCAGAGCTGGAGCTCTGCCGTACTGGAGGCTCACTCGGCTCCGCCCAAGCAGTGATTGCAGCCCCACGCATCTGGGCTGCCTCCTCTTCTCCCAAGGAGGCTCGCTTCCCGCATGCTGTGCACTAGGCTTCCAGGCGGGGGCGCCCCGCGCCTCCTACAGGTCTTGGCTGAGGAGCTTCCTCCCTGAGCTGGGGCTGTGGACGGGAGCCCAGACACGCAGGGGCAGGCCCCAACCACCTGCACACATCTCTGCTGGGGAGGAGAGCACTAGGGAAATGACGTCTGTCAGGCACCTTCTGGGCGCTCACCGAGTCAGCCTCCGCGTGTGTGGGGCTGCAGACCCCAGCCAGGGGCCCTGTGAGCCTTGTGCTCTCCGTGCTGTGCTGAGTCTGGGCGGTCAAGCAACCGCTGGAGGAGCCCTGCAGTTGCCCTCCCATTGCCTCTAATAGAGCCCTCACTGCTGGAGCGCTTGGCAGTGTGCAACCCACCGGCAACTAAGCCCTCCACAAGAACGCCTGGGGACTAGGGGCAAAGGCAAGGCAGGAGTGGAGCTGAGGCCAGGAAGGCGCCAGTAGCATCTCCCAGTCTCGCGCAGCCTGCTCCTTTCTGGACTGGAAGCCTAGCCGCGAGGCAAGTGTGGGCAAGGCTCGCCCAGGGCAGAAAAGCCTCACGCCAGCAACTCTGCCAGATCGGGCCTCTGAGCAGAGCTGGAGCTCTGCCGTACTGGAGGCGCACTCGGCTCCGCTAAAGCAGTGAATACAGGAGCACACAGCAGGGCTGCCTTCTCTTCTCCCGAGGAGGCTCGCTTCCCGCATGCTGTAAACTAGGCTTCCAGGCGGGGCCCCCTGCGCCTCCCACAGGTCTTGGCTCAGGAGCTGCTTCCCTGAGCTGGGGCTGTGGACGGGAGCCCAGACACGCAGGGGCCGGCCCCAACCACCTGCACACGTCTCTGCCGGGGAGGAGAGCACTAGGGAAATGACGTCTGTCAGGCACCTTCTGGGCGCTCACCGAGTCAGCCTCCGAGTATGTGGGGCTGCAGACCCCAGCCAGGGGCCCTGTGAGCCTTGTGCTCTCCGTGCTGTGCTGAGTCTGGGCGGTCAAGCAACCGCTGGAGGAGCCCTGCAGTTGCCCTCCCATTGCCTCTAATAGAGCCCTCACTGCTGGAGCGCTTGGCAGTGTGCAACCCACCGGCAACTAAGCCCTCCACAAGAACGCCTGAGGACTAGGTGCAAAGGCAAGGCAGGAGAGGAGCTGAGGCCAGGAAGGCGCCAGTAGCATCTCCCAGTCTCGCGCAGCCTGCTCCTTCCTGGACTGGAAGCTTAGCCGCGAGGCAAGTCTGGGCAAGGTTCGCCCAGGGCAGAGCAGCCTCACGCCAGCAACTCTGCCAGATCGGGCCTCTGACCAGAGCTGGAGCTCTGCCGTACTGGAGGCGCACTCGGCTCAGGCAAAGCAGTGAATGCAGCCGCACACAGCAGCGCTGCCTTCTCTTCTCCCGAGGAGGCTCGCTTCTCGCATGCTGTAAACTAGGCTTCCAGGCGGGGCCCCCTGCGCCTCCCACAGGTCTTGGCTCAGGAGCTGCTTCCCTGAGCTGGGGCTGTGGACGGGAGCCCAGACACGCAGGGGCAGGCCCCAACCACCTGCACACGTCTCTGCCGGGGAGGAGAGCACTAGGGAAATGACGTCTGTCAGGCACCTTCTGGGCGCTCACCGAGTCAGCCTCCGCGTGTGTGGGGCTGCAGACCACAGCCAGGGGCCCTGTGAGCCTTGTGCTCTCCGTGCTGTGCTGAGTCTGGGCGGTCAAGCAACCGTAATAATAGACTTCCATATGCCCTCACTTTGCCTCTAACAGAGCCCTCAAGCTGGAGCGCTTGGCAGTGTGCAACCCACCGGCAACTAAGCCCTCCACAAGAACGCCTGGGAACTAGGTGCAAAGGCAAGGCAGGAGTAGAGCTGAGGCCAGGAAGGCGCCAGTAGCATCTCCCAGTCTCGCGCAGCCCGCTCCTTTCTGGATTGGCAGCCTAGCCGCGAGGCAAGTCGGGACAAGGCTCGCCCAGGGCAGAGCAGCGTCACACCAGCACTCTGCCAGATCGGGCCTCTGAGCAGAGCTGGAGCTCTGCGGTACTGGAGGCGCACTCGGCTCCGCCCAAACAGTGATTGCAGCCCCACGCATCTGGGCTGCCTCCTCTTCTCCCAAGGAGGCTCGCTTCCCGTATGCTGTGCATTAGGCTTCCAGGCGGGGGCGCCCCGCGCCTCCTACAGGTCTTGGCTGAGGAGCTGCTTCCCTGAGCTGGGGCTGTGGACGGGAGCCCAGACACGCAGGGGCAGGCCCTAACCACCTGCACCCGTCTCTGCTGGGGAGGAGAGCACTAGGGAAATGACGTCTGTCAGGCACCTTCTGGGCGCTCACCGAGTCAGCCTCCGTGTGTGTGGGGCTGCAGACCCCAGCCAGGGGCCCTGTGAGCCTTGTGCTCTCCGTGCTGTGCTGAGTCTGGGCGGTCAAGCAACCGTAATAATAGACTTCCAGACGCCCTCACTTTGCCTCTAACAGAGCCCTCAAGCTGGAGCGCTTGGCAGTGTGCAACCCACCGGCAACTAAGCCCTCCACAAGAACGCCTGGGAACTAGGTGCAAAGGCAAGGCAGGAGTGGAGCTGAGGCCAGGAAGGCGCCAGTAGCATCTCCCAGTCTCGCGCAGCCCACTCCTTTCTGGATTGGAAGCCTAGCCGCGAGGCAAGTCTGGGCAAGGCTCGCCCAGGGCAGAGCAGCCTCACACCAGCACTCTGCCAGATCGGGCCTCTGAGCAGAGCTGGAGCTCTGCCGTACTGGAGGCGCACTCGGCTCCGCCCAAGCAGTGATTGCAGCCCCACGCATCTGGGCTGCCTCCTCTTCTCCCAAGGAGGCTCGCTTCCCGCATGCTGTGCACTAGGCTTCCAGGCGGGGGCGCCCCGCGCCTCCTACAGGTCTTGGCTGAGGAGCTGCTTCCCTGAGTGGGGCTGTGGACGGGAGCCCAGACACGCAGGGGCAGGCCCCAACCACCTGCACACGTCTCTGCTGGGCAGTAGAGCACTAGGGAAATGACGTCTGTCAGGCACCTTCTGGGCGCTCACCGAGTCAGCCTCCGCGTGTGTGGGGCTGCAGACCCCAGCCAGGGGCCCTGTGAGCCTTGTGCTCTCCGTGCTGTGCTGAGTCTGGGCGGTCAAGCAACCGCTGGAGGAGCCCTGCAGTTGCCCTCCCATTGCCTCTAATAGAACCCGCACTGCTGGAGCGCTTGGCAGTGTGCAACCCACCGGCAACTAAGCCCTCCACAAGAACGCCTGGGGACTAGGGGAAAAGGCAAGGCAGGAGTGGAGCTGAGGCCAGGAAGGCGCCAGTAGCATCTCCCAGTCTCGCGCAGCCTGCTCCTTCCTGGACTGGAAGCCTAGCCGCGAGGCAAGTGTGGGCAAGGCTCGCCCAGGGCAGAGCAGTCTCACACCAGCAACTCTGCCAGATCGGGCCTCTGAGAAGAGCTGGAGCTCTGCCGTACTGGAGGCGCACTCGGCTCCGCCAAAGCAGTGAATACAGCCGCACACAGCAGTGCTGCCTTCTCTTCTCCCGAGGAGGCTCGCTTCCCGCATGCTGTAAACTAGGCTTCCATGCGGGGCCCCCTTCGCCTCCCACAGGTCTTGGCTCAGGAGCTGCTTCCCTGAGCTGGGGCTGTGGACGGGAGCCCAGACACGCAGGGGCAGGCCCCAACCACCTGCACACATCTCTGCCGGGGAGGAGAGCACTAGGGAAATGACGTCTGTCAGGCACCTTCTGGGCGCTCACCGAGTCAGCCTCCGCGTGTGTGGGGCTGCAGACCACAGCCAGGGGCCCTGTGAGCCTTGTGCTCTCCGTGCTGTGCTGAGTCTGGGCGGTCAAGCAACCGTAAGAATAGAATTCCAGATGCCCTCACTTTGCCTCTAATAGAGACCTCAAGCTGGAGCGCTTGGCAGTGTGCAACCCACCGGCAACTAAGCCCTCCACAAGAACGCCTGGGAACTAGGTGCAAAGGCAAGGCAGGAGTGGAGCTGAGGCCAGGAAGGCGCCAGTAGCATCTCCCAGTCTCGCGCAGCCCGCTCCTTTCTGGATTGGAAGCCTAGCGGCGAGGCAAGTCTGGACAAGGCTCGCCCAGGGCAGAGCAGCCTCACGTCAGCACTCTGCCAGATCGGGCCTCTGAGCAGAGCTGGAGCTCTGCCGTACTGGAGGCTCACTCGGCTCCGCCCAAGCAGTGATTGCAGCCCCACGCATCTGGGCTGCCTCCTCTTCTCCCAAGGAGGCTCGCTTCCCGCATGCTGTGCACTAGGCTTCCAGGCGGGGGCGCCCCGCGCCTCCTACAGGTCTTGGCTGAGGAGCTGCCTCCCTGAGCTGGGGCTGTGGACGGGAGCCCAGACACGCAGGGGCAGGCCCCAACCACCTGCACACATCTCTGCTGGGGAGGAGAGCACTAGGGAAATGACGTCTGTCAGGCACCTTCTGGGCGCTCACCGAGTCAGCCTCCGCGTGTGTGGGGCTGCAGACCCCAGCCAGGGGCCCTGTGAGCCTTGTGCTCTCCGTGCTGTGCTGAGTCTGGGCGGTCAAGCAACCGCTGGAGGAGCCCTGCAGTTGCCCTCCCATTGCCTCTAATAGAGCCCTCACTGCTGGAGCGCTTGGCAGTGTGCAACCCACCGGCAACTAAGCCCTCCACAAGAACGCCTGGGGACTAGGGGCAAAGGCAAGGCAGGAGTGGAGCTGAGGTCAGGAAGGCACCAGTAGCATCTCCCAGTCTCGCGCAGCCTGCTCCTTCCTGGACTGGAAGCTTAGCCGCGAGGCAAGTCTGGGCAAGGCTCGCCCAGGGCAGAGCAGCCTCACGCCAGCAACTCTGCCAGATCGGGCCTCTGAGCAGAGCTGGAGCTCTGCCGTACTGGAGGCGCACTCGGCTCAGCCAAAGCAGTGAATGCAGCCGCACACAGCAGGGCTGCCTTCTCTTCTCCCGAGGAGGCTCGCTTCCCGCATGCTGTAAACTAGGCTTCCAGGCGGGGCCCCCTGCGCCTCCCACAGGTCTTGGCTCAGGAGCTGCTTCCCTGAGCTGGGGCTGTGGACGGGAGCCCAGACACGCAGGGGCAGGCCCCAAAAACCTGCACAGGGCTCTGCTGGGGAGGAGAGCACTAGAGAAATGACGTCTGTCAGGCACCTTCTGGGCGCTCACTGAGTCAGCCTCCGCGTGTGTGGGGCTGCAGACCACAGCCAGGGGCCCTGTGAGCCTTGTGCTCTCCGTGCTGTGCTCAGTCTGGGCGGTCAAGCAACCGTAATAATAGACTTCCATATGCCCTCACTTTGCCTCTAACAGAGCCCTCAAGCTGGAGCGCTTGGCAGTGTGCAACCCACCGGCAACTAAGCCCTCCACAAGAACGCCTGGGAACTAGGTGCAAAGGCAAGGCAGGAGTGGAGCTGAGGCCAGGAAGGCGCCAGTAGCATCTCCCAGTCTCGCGCAGCCCGCTCCTTTCTGGATTGGCAGCCTATCCGCGAGGCAAGTCGGGACAAGGCTCGCCCAGGGCAGAGCAGCCTCACGCCAGCACTCTGCCAGATCGGGCCTCTGAGCAGAGCTGGAGCTCTGCCGTACTGGAGGCGCACTCGGCTCCGCCCAAGCAGTGATTGCAGCCCCACGCATCTGGGCTGCCTCCTCTTCTCCCAAGGAGGCTGGCTTCCCGCATGCTGTGCACTAGGCTTCCAGGCGGGGGCGCCCCGCGCCTCCTACAGGTCTTGGCTGAGGAGCTGCTTCCCTGAGCTGGGGCTGTGGACGGGAGCCCAGACACGCAGGGGCAAGCCCCAACCACCTGCACACGTCTCTGCCGGGGAGGAGAGCACTAGGGAAATGACGTCTGTCAGGCACCTTCTGGGCGCTCACCGAGTCAGCCTCCGCGTGTGTGGGGCTGCAGACCACAGCCAGGGGCCCTGTGAGCCTTGTGCTCTCCGTGCTGTGCTGAGTCTGGGCGGTCAAGCAACCGCTGGAGGAGCCCTGCAGTTGCCCTCCCATTGCCTCTAATAGAGCCCTCACTGCTGGAGCGCTTGGCAGTGTGCAACCCACCGGCAACTAAGCCCTCCACAAGAACGCCTGGGGACTAGGGGCAAAGGCAAGGCAGGAGTGGAGCTGAGGCCAGGAAGGCGCCAGTAGCATCTCCCAGTCTCGCGCAGCCTGCTCCGTCCTGGACTGGAAGCCTAGCCGCGAGGCAAGTGTGGGCAAGGCTCGCCCAGGGCAGAGCAGCCTCACGCCAGCAACTCTGCCAGATCGGGCCTCTGAGCAGAGCTGGAGCTCTGCCGTACTGGAGGCGCACTCGGCTCCGCCAAAGCAGTGAATACAGCCGCACACAGCAGTGCTGCCTTCTCTTCTCCCGAGGAGGCTCGCTTCCCGCATGCTGTAAACTAGGCTTCCATGCGGGGCCCCCTTCGCCTCCCACAGGTCTTGGCTCAGGAGGTGCTTCCCTGAGCTGGGGCTGTGGACGGGAGCCCAGACACGCAGGGGCAGGCCCCAACCACCTGCACACGTCTCTGCCGGGGAGGAGAGCACTAGGGAAATGACGTCTGTCAGGCACCTTCTGGGCGCTCACCGAGTCAGCCTCCGCGTGTGTGGAGCTGCAGACCACAGCCAGGGGCCCTGTGAGCCTTGTGCTCTCCGTGCTGTGCTGAGTCTGGGCGGTCAAGCAACCGTAATAATAGACTTCCAGATGCCCTCACTTTGCCTCTAATAGAGCCCTCAAGCTGGAGCGCTTGGCAGTGTGCAACCCACCGGCAACTAAGCCCTCCACAAGAACGCCTGGGAACTAGGTGCAAAGGCAAGGCAGGAGTGGAGCTGAGGCCAGGAAGGCGCCAGTAGCATCTCCCAGTCTCGCGCAGCCCGCTCCTTTCTGGATTGGAAGCCTAGCCTCGAGGCAAGTCTGGACAAGGCTCGCCCAGGGCAGAGCAGCCTCACGCCAGCACTCTGCCAGATCGGGCCTCTGAGCAGAGCTGGAGCTCTGCCGTACTGGAGGCGCACTCGGCTCCGCTAAAGCAGTGAATACAGGAGCACACAGCAGGGCTGCCTTCTCTTCTCCCGAGGAGGCTCGCTTCCCGCATGCTGTAAACTAGGCTTCCAGGCGGGGCCCCCTGCGCCTCCCACAGGTCTTGGCTCAGGAGCTGCTTCCCTGAGCTGGGGCTGTGGACGGGAGCCCAGACACGCAGGGGCCGGCCCCAACCACCTGCACACGTCTCTGCCGGGGAGGAGAGCACTAGGGAAATGACGTCTGTCAGGCACCTTCTGGGCGCTCACCGAGTCAGCCTCCGAGTATGTGGGGCTGCAGACCCCAGCCAGGGGCCCTGTGAGCCTTGTGCTCTCCGTGCTGTGCTGAGTCTGGGCGGTCAAGCAACCGCTGGAGGAGCCCTGCAGTTGCCCTCCCATTGCCTCTAATAGAGCCCTCACTGCTGGAGCGCTTGGCAGTGTGCAACCCACCGGCAACTAAGCCCTCCACAAGAACGCCTGAGGACTAGGTGCAAAGGCAAGGCAGGAGAGGAGCTGAGGCCAGGAAGGCGCCAGTAGCATCTCCCAGTCTCGCGCAGCCTGCTCCTTCCTGGACTGGAAGCTTAGCCGCGAGGCAAGTCTGGGCAAGGTTCGCCCAGGGCAGAGCAGCCTCACGCCAGCAACTCTGCCAGATCGGGCCTCTGAGCAGAGCTGGAGCTCTGCCGTACTGGAGGCGCACTCGGCTCAGCCAAAGCAGTGAATGCAGCCGCACACAGCAGCGCTGCCTTCTCTTCTCCCGAGGAGGCTCGCTTCCCGCATGCTGTAAACTAGGCTTCCAGGCGGGGCCCCCTGCGCCTCCCACAGGTCTTGGCTCAGGAGCTGCTTCCCTGAGCTGGGGCTGTGGACGGGAGCCCAGACACGCAGGGGCAGGCCCCAACCACCTGCACACGTCTCTGCCGGGGAGGAGAGCACTAGGGAAATGACGTCTGTCAGGCACCTTCTGGGCGCTCACCGAGTCAGCCTCCGCGTGTGTGGGGCTGCAGACCACAGCCAGGGGCCCTGTGAGCCTTGTGCTCTCCGTGCTGTGCTGAGTCTGGGCGGTCAAGCAACCATAATAATAGACTTCCAGATGCCCTCACTTGGCCTCTAATAGAGCCCTCAAGCTGGAGCGCTTGGCAGTGTGCAACCCACCGGCAACTAAGCCCTCCACAAGAACGCCTGGGAACTAGGTGCAAAGGCAAGGCAGGAGTGGAGCTGAGGCCAGGAGGGCGCCAGTAGCATCTCCCAGTCTCGCGCAGCCCGCTCCTTTCTGGATTGGAAGCCTAGCGGCGAGGCAAGTCTGGACAAGGCTCGCCCAGGGCAGAGCAGCCTCACGCCAGCACTCTGCCAGATCGGGCCTCTGAGCAGAGCTGGAGCTCTGCCGTACTGGAGGCGCACTCGGCTCCGCCCAAGCAGTGATTGCAGCCCCACGCATCTGGGCTGCCTCCTCTTCTCCCAAGGAGGCTCGCTTCCCGCATGCTGTGCACTAGGCTTCCAGGCGGGGGCGCCCCGCGCCTCCTACAGGTCTTGGCTGAGGAGCTGCCTCCCTGAGCTGGGGCTGTGGACGGGAGCCCAGACACGCAGGGGCAGGCCCCAACCACCTGCACACATCTCTGCTGGGGAGGAGAGCACTAGGGAAATGACGTCTGTCAGGCACCTTCTGGGCGCTCACCGAGTCAGCCTCCGCTTGTGTGGGGCTGCAGACCCCAGCCAGGGGCCCTGTGAGCCTTGTGCTCTCCGTGCTGTGCTGAGTCTGGCCGGTCAAGCAACCGCTGGAGGAGCCCTGCAGTTGCCCTCCCATTGCCTCTAATAGAGCCCTCACTGCTGGAGCGCTTGGCAGTGTGCAACCCACCGGCAACTAAGCCCTCCACAAGAACGCCTGGGGACTAGGGGCAAAGGCAAGGCAGGAGAGGAGCTGAGGCCAGGAAGGCGCCAGTAGCATCTCCCAGTCTCGCGCAGCCTGCTCCTTCCTGGACTGGAAGCCTAGCCGCGAGGCAAGTGTGGGCAAGGCTCGCCCAGGGCAGAGCAGCCTCACGCCAGCAACTCTGCCAGATCGGGCCTCTGAGCAGAGCTGGAGCTCTGCCGTACTGGAGGCGCACTCGGCTCCGCCAAAGCAGTGAATACAGCCGCACACAGCAGGGCTGCCTTCTCTTCTCCCGAGGAGGCTCGCTTCCCGCATGCTGTAAACTAGGCTTCCAGGCGGGGCCCCCTGCGCCTCCCACAGGTCTTGGCTCAGGAGCTGCTTCCCTGAGCTGGGGCTGTGGACGGGAGCCCAGACACGCAGGGGCAGGCCCCAACCTCCTGCACACGTCTCAGCCGGGGAGGAGAGCACTAGGGAAATGACGTCTGTCAGGCACCTTCTGGGCGCTCACCGAGTCAGCCTCCGAGTGTGTGGGGCTGCAGACCCCAGCCAGGGGCCCTGTGAGCCTTGTGCTCTCCGTGCTGTGCTGAGTCTGGGCGGTCAAGCAACCGCTGGAGGAGCCCTTCAGTTGCCCTCCTATTGCCTCTAATAGAGCCCTCACTGCTGGAGCGCTTGGCAGTGTGCAACCCACCGGCAACTAAGCCCTCCACAAGAACGCCTGAGGACTAGGTGCAAAGGCAAGGCAGGAGAGGAGCTGAGGCCAGGAAGGCGCCAGTAGCATCTCCCAGTCTCGCGCAGCCTGCTCCTTCCTGGACTGGAAGCTTAGCCGCGAGGCAAGTCTGGGCAAGGCTCGCCCAGGGCAGAGCAGCCTCACGCCAGCAACTCTGCCAGATCGGGCCTCTGAGCAGAGCTGGAGCTCTGCCGTACTGGAGGCGCACTCGGCTCAGCCAAAGCAGTGAATGCAGCCGCACACAGCAGGGCTGCCTTCTCTTCTCCCGAGGAGGCTCGCTTCCCGCATGCTGTAAACTAGGCTTCCAGGCGGGGCCCCCTGCGCCTCCCACAGGTCTTGGCTCAGGAGCTGCTTCCCTGAGCTGGGGCTGTGGACGGGAGACCAGACACGCAGGGGCAGGCCCCAAAAACCTGCACAGGGCTCTGCTGGGGAGGAGAGCACTAGAAAATGACGTCTGTCAGGCACCTTCTGGGCGCTCACCGAGTCAGCCTCCGCGTGTGTGGGGCTGCAGACCACAGCCAGGGGCCCTGTGAGCCTTGTGCTCTCCGTGCTGTGCTGAGTCTGGGCGGTCAAGCAACCGTAATAATAGACTTCCAGATGCCCTCACTTTGCCTCTAACAGAGCCCTCAAGCTGGAGCGCTTGGCAGTGTGCAACCCACCGGCAACTAAGCCCTCCACAAGAACGCCTGGGAACTAGGTGCAAAGGCAAGGCAGGAGTGGAGCTGAGGCCAGGAAGGCGCCAGTAGCATCTCCCAGTCTCGCGCAGCCCGCTCCTTCCTGGACTGGCAGCCTAGCGGCGAGGCAAGTCTGGACAAGGCTCGCCCAGGGCAGAGCAGCCTCACGCCAGCACTCTGCCAGATCGGGCCTCTGAGCAGAGCTGGAGCTCTGCCGTACTGGAGGCGCACTCGGCTCCGCCCAAGCAGTGATTGCAGCCCCACGCATCTGGGCTGCCTCCTCTTCTCCAAGGAGGCTCGCTTCCCGCATGCTGTGCACTAGGCTTCCAGGCGGGGGCGCCCCGCGCCTCCTACAGGTCTTGGCTGAGGAGCTGCTTCCCTGAGCTGGGGCTGTGGACGGGAGCCCAGACACGCAGGGGCAGGCCCCAACCACCTGCACACGTCTCTGCTGGGGAGGAGAGCACTAGGGAAATGACGTCTGTCAGGCACCTTCTGGGCGCTCACCGAGTCAGCCTCCGCGTGTGTGGGGCTGCAGACCCCAGCCAGGGGCCCTGTGAGCCTTGTGCTCTCCGTGCTGTGCTGAGTCTGGGCGGTCAAGCAACCGCTGGAGGAGCCCTGCAGTTGCCCTCCCATTGCCTCTAATAGAGCCCTCACTGCTGGAGCGCTTGGCAGTGTGCAACCCACCGGCAACTAAGCCCTCCACAAGAACGCCTGGGGACTAGGGGCAAAGGCAAGGCAGGAGAGGAGCTGAGGCCAGGAAGGCGCCAGTAGCATCTCCCAGTCTCGCGCAGCCTGCTCCTTCCTGGACTGTAAGCTTAGCCGCGAGGCAAGTCTGGGCAAGGCTCGCCCAGGGCAGAGCAGCCTCACGCCAGCAACTCTGCCAGATCGGGCCTCTGAGCAGAGCTGGAGCTCTGCCGTACTGGAGGCACACTCGGCTCCGCCAAAGCAGTGAATACAGCCGCACACAGCAGGGCTGCCTTCTCTTCTCCCGAGGAGGCTCGCTTCCCGCATGCTGTAAACTAGGCTTCCAGGCGGGGCCCCCTGCGCCTCCCACAGGTCTTGGCTCAGGAGCTGCTTCCCTGAGCTGGGGCTGTGGACGGGAGCCCAGACACGCAGGGGCAGGCCCCAACCACCTGCACACGTCTCAGCCGGGGAGGAGAGCACTAGGGAAATGACGTCTGTCAGGCACCTTCTGGGCGCTCACCGAGTCAGCCTCCGAGTGTGTGGGGCTGCAGACCCCAGCGAGGGGCCCTGTGAGCCTTGTGCTCTCCGTGCTGTGCTGAGTCTGGGCGGTCAAGCAACCGCTGGAGGAGCCCTTTAGTTGCCCTCCCATTGCCTCTAATAGAGCCCTCACTGCTGGAGCGCTTGGCAGTGTGCAACCCACCGGTAACTAAGCCCTCCACAAGAACGCCTGAGGACTAGGTGCAAAGGCAAGGCAGGAGAGGAGCTGAGGCCAGGAAGGCGCCAGTAGCATCTCCCAGTCTCGCGCAGCCTGCTCCTTCCTGGACTGGAAGCTTAGCCGCGAGGCAAGTCTGGGCAAGGCTCGCCCAGGGCAGAGCAGCCTCACGCCAGCAACTCTGCCAGATCGGGCCTCTGAGCAGAGCTGGAGCTCTGCCGTACTGGAGGCGCACTCGGCTCAGCCAAAGCAGTGAATGCAGCCGAACACAGCAGGGCTGCCTTCTCTTCTCCCGAGGAGGCTCGCTTCCCGCATGCTGTAAACTAGGCTTCCAGGCGGGGCCCCCTGCGCCTCCCACAGGTCTTGGCTCAGGAGCTGCTTCCCTGAGCTGGGGCTGTGGACGGGAGCCCAGACACGCAGGGGCAGGCCCCAAAAACCTGCACACGTCTCTGCTGGGGAGGAGAGCACTAGAGAAATGACGTCTGTCAGGCACCTTCTGGGCGCTCACCGAGTCAGCCTCCGCGTGTGTGGGGCTGCAGACCACAGCCAGGGGCCCTGTGAGCCTTGTGCTCTCCGTGCTGTGCTGAGTCTGGGCGGTCAAGCAACCGCTGGCGGAGCCCTGCAGTTGCCCTCCCATTGCCTCTAATAGAACCCTCACTGCTGGAGCGCTTGGCAGTGTGCAACCCACCGGCAACTAAGCCCTCCACAAGAACGCCTGGGGACTAGGGGAAAAGGCAAGGCAGGAGTGGAGCTGAGGCCAGGAAGGCGCCAGTAGCATCTCCCAGTCTCGCGCAGCCTGCTCCTTCCTGGACTGGAAGCTTAGCCGCGAGGCAAGTCTGGGCAAGGCTCGCCCAGGGCAGTGCAGCCTCACGCCAGCAACTCTGCCAGATCGGGCCTCTGAGCAGAGCTGGAGCTCTGCCGTACTGGAGGCGCACTCGGCTCAGCCAAAGCAGTGAATGCAGCCGCACACAGCAGGGCTGCCTTCTCTTCTCCCGAGGAGGCTCGCTTCCCGCATGCTGTAAACTAGGCTTCCAGGCGGGGCCCCCTGCGCCTCCCACAGGTCTTGGCTCAGGAGCTGCTTCCCTGAGCTGGGGCTGTGGACGGGAGCCCAGACACGCAGGGGCAGGCCCCAAAAACCTGCACAGGGCTCTGCTGGGGAGGAGAGCACTAGAAAATGACGTCTGTCAGGCACCTTCTGGGCGCTCACCGAGTCAGCCTCCGCGTGTGTGGGGCTGCAGACCACAGCCAGGGGCCCTGTGAGCCTTGTGCTCTCCGTGCTGTGCTGAGTCTGGGCGGTCAAGCAACCGTAATAATAGACTTCCATATGCCCTCACTTTGCCTCTAACAGAGCCCTCAAGCTGGAGCGCTTGGCAGTGTGCAACCCACCGGCAACTAAGCCCTCCACAAGAACGCCTGGGAACTAGGTGCAAAGGCAAGGCAGGAGTGGAGCTGAGGCCAGGAATGCGCCAGTAGCATCTCCCAGTCTCGCGCAGCCCACTCCTTTCTGGATTGGCAGCCCAGCCGCGAGGCAAGTCTGGACAAGGCTCGCCCAGGGCAGAGCAGCCTCACGCCAGCACTCTGCCAGATCGGGCCTCTGAGCAGAGCTGGAGCTCTGCCGTACTGGAGGCGCACTCGGCTCCGCCCAAGCAGTGATTGCAGCCCCACGCATCTGGGCTGCCTCCTCTTCTCCCAAGGAGGCTCGCTTCCCGCATGCTGTGCACTAGGCTTCCAGGCGGGGGCGCCCCGCGCCTCCTACAGGTCTTGGCTGAGGAGCTGCTTCCCTGAGCTGGGGTTGTGGACGGGAGCCCAGACACGCAGGGGCAGGCCCCAACCACCTGCACACGTCTCTGCTGGGGAGGAGAGCACTAGGGAAATGACGTCTGTCAGGCACCTTCTGGGCGCTCACCGAGTCAGCCTCCGCGTGTGTGGGGCTGCAGAACCCAGCCAGGGGCCCTGTGAGCCTTGTGCTCTCCGTGCTGTGCTGAGTCTGGGCGGTCAAGCAACCGCTGGAGGAGCCCTGCAGTTGCCCTCCCATTGCCTCTAATAGAACCCTCACTGCTGGAGCGCTTGGCAGTGTGCAACCCACCTGCAACTAAGCCCTCCACAAGAACGCCTGGGAACTAGGTGCAAAGGCAAGGCAGGAGTGGAGCTGAGGCCAGGAAGGCGCCAGTAGCATCTCCCAGTCGCGCGCAGCCCACTCCTTTCTGGATTGGAAGCCTAGCCGCGAGGCAAGTCTGGACAAGGCTCGCCCAGGGCAGAGCAGCCTCACACCAGCACTCTGCCAGATCGGGCCTCTGAGCAGAGCTGGAGCTCTGCCGTACTGGAGGCGCACTCGGCTCCGCCAAAGCAGTGAATACAGCCGCACACAGCAGTGCTACCTTCTCTTCTCCCGAGGAGGCTCGCTTCCCGCATGCTGTAAACTAGGCTTCCATGCGGGGCCCCCTTCGCCTCCCACAGGTCTTGGCTCAGGAGCTGCTTCCCTGAGCTGGGGCTGTGGACGGGAGCCCAGACACGCAGGGGCAGGCCCCAACCACCTGCACACGTCTCTGCCGGGGAGGAGAGCACTAGGGAAATGACGTCTGTCAGGCACCTTCTGGGCGCTCACCGAGTCAGCCTCCGCGTGTGTGGGGCTGCAGACCACAGCCAGGGGCCCTGTGAGCCTTGTGCTCTCCGTGCTGTGCTGAGTCTGGGCGGTCAAGCAACCATAATAATAGACTTCCAGATGCCCTCACTTTGCCTCTAATAGAGCCCTCAAGCTGGAGCGCTTGGCAGTGTGCAACCCACCGGCAACTAAGCCCTCCACAAGAACGCCTGGGAACTAGGTGCAAAGGCAAGGCAGGAGTGGAGCTGAGGCCAGGAAGGCGCTAGTAGCATCTCCCAGTCTCGCGCAGCCCGCTCCTTTCTGGATTGGAAGCCTAGCGGCGAGGCAAGTCTGGACAAGGCTCGCCCAGGGCAGAGCAGCCTCACGCCAGCACTCTGCCAGATCGGGCCTCTGAGCAGAGCTGGAGCTCTGCCGTACTGGAGGCGCACTCGGCTCCGCCCAAGCAGTGATTGCAGCCCCACGCATCTGGGCTGCCTCCTCTTCTCCCAAGGAGGCTAGCTTCCCGCATGCTGTGCACTAGGCTTCCAGGCGGGGGCGCCCCGCGCCTGCTACAGGTCTTGGCTGAGGAGCTGCCTCCCTGAGCTGGGGCTGTGGACGGGAGCCCAGACACGCAGGGGCAGGCCCCAACCACCTGCACACATCTCTGCTGGGGAGGAGAGCACTAGGGAAATGACGTCTGTCAGGCACCTTCTGGGCGCTCACCGAGTCAGCCTCCGCGTGTGTGGGGCTGCAGACCCCAGCCAGGGGCCCTGTGAGCCTTGTGCTCTCCGTGCTGTGCTGAGTCTGGGCGGTCAAGCAACCGCTGGAGGAGCCCTGCAGTTGCCCTCCCATTGCCTCTAATAGAGCCCTCACTGCTGGAGCGCTTGGCAGTGTGCAACCCACCGGCAACTAAGCCCTCCACAAGAACGCCTGGGGACTAGGGGCAAAGGCAAGGCAGGAGAGGAGCTGAGGCCAGGAAGGCGCCAGTAGCATCTCCCAGTCTCGCGCAGCCTGCTCCTTCCTGGACTGGAAGCTTAGCCGCGAGGCAAGTCTGGGCAAGGCTCGCCCAGGGCAGAGCAGCCTCACGCCAGCAACTCTGCCATATCGGGCCTCTGAGCAGAGCTGGAGCTCTGCCGTACTGGAGGCGCACTCGGCTCCGCCAAAGCAGTGAATACAGCCGCACACAGCAGGGCTGCCTTCTCTTCTCCCGAGGAGGCTCGCTTCCCGCATGCTGTAAACTAGGCTTCCAGGCGGGGCCCCCTGCGCCTCCCACAGGTCTTGGCTCAGGAGCTGCTTCCCTGAGCTGGGGCTGTGGACGGGAGCCCAGACACGCAGGGGCAGGCCCCAACCACCTGCACATGTCTCAGCCGGGGAGGAGAGCACTAGGGAAATGACGTCTGTCAGGCACCTTCTGGGCGCTCACCGAGTCAGCCTCCGAGTGTGTGGGGCTGCAGACCCCAGCCAGGGGCCCTGTGAGCCTTGTGCTCTCCGTGCTGTGCTGAGTCTGGGCGGTCAAGCAACCGCTGGAGGAGCCCTTCAGTTGACCTCCCATTGCCTCTAATAGAGCCCTCACTGCTGGAGCGCTTGGCAGTGTGCAACCCACCGGCAACTAAGCCCTCCACAAGAACGCCTGGGGACTAGGGGAAAAGGCAAGGCAGGAGAGGAGCTGAGGCCAGGAAGGCGCCAGTAGCATCTCCCAGTCTCGCGCAGCCTGCTCCTTCCTGGACTGGAAGCTTAGCCGCGAGGCAAGTCTGGGCAAGGCTCGCCCAGGGCAGAGCAGCCTCACGCCAGCAACTCTGCCAGATCGGGCCTCTGAGCAGAGCTGGAGCTCTGCCGTACTGGAGGCGCACTCGGCTCAGCCAAAGCAGTGAATGCAGCCGCACACAGCAGGGCTGCCTTCTCTTCTCCCGAGGAGGCTCGCTTCCCGCATGCTGTAAACTAGGCTTCCAGGCGGGGCCCCCTGCGCCTCCCACAGGTCTTGGCTCAGGAGCTGCTTCCCTGAGCTGGGGCTGTGGACGGGAGCCCAGACACGCAGGGGCAGGCCCCAAAAACCTGCACAGGGCTCTGCTGGGGAGGAGAGCACTAGAGAAATGACGTCTGTCAGGCACCTTCTGGGCGCTCACCGAGTCAGCCTCCGCGTGTGTGGGGCTGCATACCACAGCCAGGGGCCCTGTGAGCCTTGTGCTCTCCGTGCTGTGCTGAGTCTGGGCGGTCAAGCAACCGTAATAATAGACTTCCAGATGCCCTCACTTTGCCTCTAACAGAGCCCTCAAGCTGGAGCGCTTGGCAGTGTGCAACCCACCTGCAACTAAGCCCTCCACAAGAACGCCTGGGAACTAGGTGCAAAGGCAAGGCAGGAGTGGAGCTGAGGCCAGGAAGGCGCCAGTAGCATCTCCCAGTCTCGCGCAGCCCGCTCCTTTCTGGATTGGAAGCCTAGCGGCGAGGCAAGTCTGGACAAGGCTCGCCCAGGGCAGAGCAGCCTCACGCCAGCACTCTGCCAGATCGGGCCTCTGAGCAGAGCTGGAGCTCTGCCGTACTGGAGGCGCACTCGGCTCCGCCCAAGCAGTGATTGCAGCCCCACGCATCTGGGCTGCCTCCTCTTCTCCAAAGGAGGCTCGCTTCCCGCATGCTGTGCACTAGGCTTCCAGGCGGGGGCGCCCCGCGCCTCCTACAGGTCTTGGCTGAGGAGCTGCCTCCCTGAGCTGGGGCTGTGGACGGGAGCCCAGACACGCAGGGGCAGGCCCCAACCAACTGCACACATCTCTGCTGGGGAGGAGAGCACTAGGGAAATGACGTCTGTCAGGCACCTTCTGGGCGCTCACCGAGTCAGCCTCCGCTTGTGTGGGGCTGCAGACCCCAGCCAGGGGCCCTGTGAGCCTTGTGCTCTCCGTGCTGTGCTGAGTCTGGCCGGTCAAGCAACCGCTGGAGGAGCCCTGCAGTTGCCCTCCCATTGCCTCTAATAGAGCCCTCACTGCTGGAGCGCTTGGCAGTGTGCAACCCACCGGCAACTAAGCCCTCCACAAGGACGCCTGAGGACTAGGTGCAAAGGCAAGGCAGGAGAGGAGCTGAGGCCAGGAAGGCGCCAGTAGCATCTCCCAGTCTCGCGCAGCCTGCTCCTTCCTGGACTGGAAGCTTAGCCGCGAGGCAAGTCTGGGCAAGGCTCGCCCAGGGCAGAGCAGCCTCACGCCAGCAACTCTGCCAGATCGGGCCTCTGAGCAGAGCTGGAGCTCTGCCGTACTGGAGGCGCACTCGGCTCAGCCAAAGCAGTGAATGCAGCCGCACACAGCAGGGCTGCCTTCTCTTCTCCCGAGGAGGCTCGCTTCCCGCATGCTGTAAACTAGGCTTCCAGGCGGGGCCCCCTGCGCCTCCCACAGGTCTTGGCTCAGGAGCTGCTTCCCTGAGCTGGGGCTGTGGACGGGAGCCCAGACACGCAGGGGCAGGCCCCAAAAACCTGCACAGGGCTCTGCTGGGGAGGAGAGCACTAGAGAAATGACGTCTGTCAGGCACATTCTGGGCGCTCACCGAGTCAGCCTCCGCGTGTGTGGGGCTGCAGACCACAGCCAGGGGCCCTGTGAGCCTTGTGCTCTCCGTGCTGTGCTGAGTCTGGGCGGTCAAGCAACCGTAATTATAGACTTCCATATGCCCTCACTTTGCCTCTAACAGAGCCCTCAAGCTGGAGCGCTTGGCAGTGTGCAACCCACCGGCAACTAAGCCCTCCACAAGAACGCCTGGGAACTAGGTGCAAAGGCAAGGCAGGAGTGGAGCTGAGGCCAGGAAGGCGCCAGTAGCATCTCCCAGTCTCGCGCAGCCCGCTCCTTTCTGGATTGGCAGCCTAGCCGCGAGGCAAGTCTGGAAAAGGCTCGCCCAGGGCAGAGCAGCCTCACGCCAGCACTCTTGCAGATCGGGCCTCTGAGCAGAGCTGGAGCTCTGCCGTACTGGAGGCGCACTCGGCTCCGCCCAAGCAGTGATTGCAGCCCCACGCATCTGGGCTGCCTCCTCTTCTCCCAAGGAGGCTCGCTTCCCGCATGCTGTGCACTAGGCTTCCAGGCGGGGGCGCCCCGCGCCTCCTACAGGTCTTGGCTGAGGAGCTGCTTCCCTGAGCTGGGGCTGTGGACGGGAGCCCAGACACGCAGGGGCAGGCCCCAACCACCTGCACACGTCTCTGCTGGGGAGGAGAGCACTAGGGAAATGACGTCTGTCAGGCACCTTCTGGGCGCTCACCGAGTCAGCCTCCGCGTGTGTGGGGCTGCAGACCCCAGCCAGGGGCCCTGTGAGCCTTGTGCTCTCCGTGCTGTGCTGAGTCTGGGCGGTCAAGCAACCGTAATAATAGACTTCCAGATGCCCTCACTTTGCCTCTAACAGAGCCCTCAAGCTGGAGCGCTTGGCAGTGTGCAACCCACCGGCAACTAAGCCCTCCAAAAGAACGCCTGGGAACTAGGTGCAAAGGCAAGGCAGGAGTGGAGCTGAGGCCAGGAAGGCGCCAGTAGCATCTCCCAGTCTCGCGCAGCCCACTCCTTTCTGGATTGGAAGCCTAGCCGCGAGGCAAGTCTGGGCAAGGCTCGCCCAGGGCAGAGCAGCCTCACACCAGCACTCTGCCAGATCGGGCCTCTGAGCAGAGCTGGAGCTCTGCCGTACTGGAGGCGCACTCGGCTCCGCCAAAGCAGTGAATACAGCCGCACACAGCAGGGCTGCCTTCTCTTCTCCCGAGGAGGCTCGCTTCCCGCATGCTGTAAACTAGGCTTCCAGGCGGGGCCCCCTGCGCCTCCCACAGGTCTTGGCTCAGGAGCTGCTTCCCTGAGCTGGGGCTGTGGACGGGAGCCCAGACACGCAGGGGCAGGCCCCAACCACCTGCACACGTCTCTGCCGGGGAGGAGAGCACTAGGGAAATGACGTCTGTCAGGCACCTTCTGGGCGCTCACCGAGTCAGCCTCCGAGTGTGTGGGGCTGCAGACCCCAGCGAGGGGCCCTGTGAGCCTTGTGCTCTCCGTGCTGTGCTGAGTCTGGGCGGTCAAGCAACCGCTGGAGGAGCCCTTTAGTTGCCCTCCCATTGCCTCTAATAGAGCCCTCACTGCTGGAGCGCTTGGCAGTGTGCAACCCACCGGTAACTAAGCCCTCCACAAGAACGCCTGAGGACTAGGTGCAAAGGCAAGGCAGGAGAGGAGCTGAGGCCAGGAAGGCGCCAGTAGCATCTCCCAGTCTCGCGCAGCCTGCTCCTTCCTGGACTGGAAGCTTAGCCGCGAGGCAAGTCTGGGCAAGGCTCGCCCAGGGCAGAGCAGCCTCACGCCAGCAACTCTGCCAGATCGGGCCTCTGAGCAGAGCTGGAGCTCTGCCGTACTGGAGGCGCACTCGGCTCAGCCAAAGCAGTGAATGCAGCCGAACACAGCAGGGCTGCCTTCTCTTCTCCCGAGGAGGCTCGCTTCCCGCATGCTGTAAACTAGGCTTCCAGGCGGGGCCCCCTGCGCCTCCCACAGGTCTTGGCTCAGGAGCTGCTTCCCTGAGCTGGGGCTGTGGACGGGAGCCCAGACACGCAGGGGCAGGCCCCAAAAACCTGCACACGTCTCTGCTGGGGAGGAGAGCACTAGAGAAATGACGTCTGTCAGGCACCTTCTGGGCGCTCACCGAGTCAGCCTCCGCGTGTGTGGGGCTGCAGACCACAGCCAGGGGCCCTGTGAGCCTTGTGCTCTCCGTGCTGTGCTGAGTCTGGGCGGTCAAGCAACCGCTGGCGGAGCCCTGCAGTTGCCCTCCCATTGCCTCTAATAGAACCCTCACTGCTGGAGCGCTTGGCAGTGTGCAACCCACCGGCAACTAAGCCCTCCACAAGAACGCCTGGGGACTAGGGGAAAAGGCAAGGCAGGAGTGGAGCTGAGGCCAGGAAGGCGCCAGTAGCATCTCCCAGTCTCGCGCAGCCTGCTCCTTCCTGGACTGGAAGCTTAGCCGCGAGGCAAGTCTGGGCAAGGCTCGCCCAGGGCAGTGCAGCCTCACGCCAGCAACTCTGCCAGATCGGGCCTCTGAGCAGAGCTGGAGCTCTGCCGTACTGGAGGCGCACTCGGCTCAGCCAAAGCAGTGAATGCAGCCGCACACAGCAGGGCTGCCTTCTCTTCTCCCGAGGAGGCTCGCTTCCCGCATGCTGTAAACTAGGCTTCCAGGCGGGGCCCCCTGCGCCTCCCACAGGTCTTGGCTCAGGAGCTGCTTCCCTGAGCTGGGGCTGTGGACGGGAGCCCAGACACGCAGGGGCAGGCCCCAAAAACCTGCACAGGGCTCTGCTGGGGAGGAGAGCACTAGAAAATGACGTCTGTCAGGCACCTTCTGGGCGCTCACCGAGTCAGCCTCCGCGTGTGTGGGGCTGCAGACCACAGCCAGGGGCCCTGTGAGCCTTGTGCTCTCCGTGCTGTGCTGAGTCTGGGCGGTCAAGCAACCGTAATAATAGACTTCCATATGCCCTCACTTTGCCTCTAACAGAGCCCTCAAGCTGGAGCGCTTGGCAGTGTGCAACCCACCGGCAACTAAGCCCTCCACAAGAACGCCTGGGAACTAGGTGCAAAGGCAAGGCAGGAGTGGAGCTGAGGCCAGGAATGCGCCAGTAGCATCTCCCAGTCTCGCGCAGCCCACTCCTTTCTGGATTGGCAGCCCAGCCGCGAGGCAAGTCTGGACAAGGCTCGCCCAGGGCAGAGCAGCCTCACGCCAGCACTCTGCCAGATCGGGCCTCTGAGCAGAGCTGGAGCTCTGCCGTACTGGAGGCGCACTCGGCTCCGCCCAAGCAGTGATTGCAGCCCCACGCATCTGGGCTGCCTCCTCTTCTCCCAAGGAGGCTCGCTTCCCGCATGCTGTGCACTAGGCTTCCAGGCGGGGGCGCCCCGCGCCTCCTACAGGTCTTGGCTGAGGAGCTGCTTCCCTGAGCTGGGGTTGTGGACGGGAGCCCAGACACGCAGGGGCAGGCCCCAACCACCTGCACACGTCTCTGCTGGGGAGGAGAGCACTAGGGAAATGACGTCTGTCAGGCACCTTCTGGGCGCTCACCGAGTCAGCCTCCGCGTGTGTGGGGCTGCAGAACCCAGCCAGGGGCCCTGTGAGCCTTGTGCTCTCCGTGCTGTGCTGAGTCTGGGCGGTCAAGCAACCGCTGGAGGAGCCCTGCAGTTGCCCTCCCATTGCCTCTAATAGAACCCTCACTGCTGGAGCGCTTGGCAGTGTGCAACCCACCTGCAACTAAGCCCTCCACAAGAACGCCTGGGAACTAGGTGCAAAGGCAAGGCAGGAGTGGAGCTGAGGCCAGGAAGGCGCCAGTAGCATCTCCCAGTCGCGCGCAGCCCACTCCTTTCTGGATTGGAAGCCTAGCCGCGAGGCAAGTCTGGACAAGGCTCGCCCAGGGCAGAGCAGCCTCACACCAGCACTCTGCCAGATCGGGCCTCTGAGCAGAGCTGGAGCTCTGCCGTACTGGAGGCGCACTCGGCTCCGCCAAAGCAGTGAATACAGCCGCACACAGCAGTGCTACCTTCTCTTCTCCCGAGGAGGCTCGCTTCCCGCATGCTGTAAACTAGGCTTCCATGCGGGGCCCCCTTCGCCTCCCACAGGTCTTGGCTCAGGAGCTGCTTCCCTGAGCTGGGGCTGTGGACGGGAGCCCAGACACGCAGGGGCAGGCCCCAACCACCTGCACACGTCTCTGCCGGGGAGGAGAGCACTAGGGAAATGACGTCTGTCAGGCACCTTCTGGGCGCTCACCGAGTCAGCCTCCGCGTGTGTGGGGCTGCAGACCACAGCCAGGGGCCCTGTGAGCCTTGTGCTCTCCGTGCTGTGCTGAGTCTGGGCGGTCAAGCAACCATAATAATAGACTTCCAGATGCCCTCACTTTGCCTCTAATAGAGCCCTCAAGCTGGAGCGCTTGGCAGTGTGCAACCCACCGGCAACTAAGCCCTCCACAAGAACGCCTGGGAACTAGGTGCAAAGGCAAGGCAGGAGTGGAGCTGAGGCCAGGAAGGCGCTAGTAGCATCTCCCAGTCTCGCGCAGCCCGCTCCTTTCTGGATTGGAAGCCTAGCGGCGAGGCAAGTCTGGACAAGGCTCGCCCAGGGCAGAGCAGCCTCACGCCAGCACTCTGCCAGATCGGGCCTCTGAGCAGAGCTGGAGCTCTGCCGTACTGGAGGCGCACTCGGCTCCGCCCAAGCAGTGATTGCAGCCCCACGCATCTGGGCTGCCTCCTCTTCTCCCAAGGAGGCTAGCTTCCCGCATGCTGTGCACTAGGCTTCCAGGCGGGGGCGCCCCGCGCCTGCTACAGGTCTTGGCTGAGGAGCTGCCTCCCTGAGCTGGGGCTGTGGACGGGAGCCCAGACACGCAGGGGCAGGCCCCAACCACCTGCACACATCTCTGCTGGGGAGGAGAGCACTAGGGAAATGACGTCTGTCAGGCACCTTCTGGGCGCTCACCGAGTCAGCCTCCGCGTGTGTGGGGCTGCAGACCCCAGCCAGGGGCCCTGTGAGCCTTGTGCTCTCCGTGCTGTGCTGAGTCTGGGCGGTCAAGCAACCGCTGGAGGAGCCCTGCAGTTGCCCTCCCATTGCCTCTAATAGAGCCCTCACTGCTGGAGCGCTTGGCAGTGTGCAACCCACCGGCAACTAAGCCCTCCACAAGAACGCCTGGGGACTAGGGGCAAAGGCAAGGCAGGAGAGGAGCTGAGGCCAGGAAGGCGCCAGTAGCATCTCCCAGTCTCGCGCAGCCTGCTCCTTCCTGGACTGGAAGCTTAGCCGCGAGGCAAGTCTGGGCAAGGCTCGCCCAGGGCAGAGCAGCCTCACGCCAGCAACTCTGCCATATCGGGCCTCTGAGCAGAGCTGGAGCTCTGCCGTACTGGAGGCGCACTCGGCTCCGCCAAAGCAGTGAATACAGCCGCACACAGCAGGGCTGCCTTCTCTTCTCCCGAGGAGGCTCGCTTCCCGCATGCTGTAAACTAGGCTTCCAGGCGGGGCCCCCTGCGCCTCCCACAGGTCTTGGCTCAGGAGCTGCTTCCCTGAGCTGGGGCTGTGGACGGGAGCCCAGACACGCAGGGGCAGGCCCCAACCACCTGCACATGTCTCAGCCGGGGAGGAGAGCACTAGGGAAATGACGTCTGTCAGGCACCTTCTGGGCGCTCACCGAGTCAGCCTCCGAGTGTGTGGGGCTGCAGACCCCAGCCAGGGGCCCTGTGAGCCTTGTGCTCTCCGTGCTGTGCTGAGTCTGGGCGGTCAAGCAACCGCTGGAGGAGCCCTTCAGTTGACCTCCCATTGCCTCTAATAGAGCCCTCACTGCTGGAGCGCTTGGCAGTGTGCAACCCACCGGCAACTAAGCCCTCCACAAGAACGCCTGGGGACTAGGGGAAAAGGCAAGGCAGGAGAGGAGCTGAGGCCAGGAAGGCGCCAGTAGCATCTCCCAGTCTCGCGCAGCCTGCTCCTTCCTGGACTGGAAGCTTAGCCGCGAGGCAAGTCTGGGCAAGGCTCGCCCAGGGCAGAGCAGCCTCACGCCAGCAACTCTGCCAGATCGGGCCTCTGAGCAGAGCTGGAGCTCTGCCGTACTGGAGGCGCACTCGGCTCAGCCAAAGCAGTGAATGCAGCCGCACACAGCAGGGCTGCCTTCTCTTCTCCCGAGGAGGCTCGCTTCCCGCATGCTGTAAACTAGGCTTCCAGGCGGGGCCCCCTGCGCCTCCCACAGGTCTTGGCTCAGGAGCTGCTTCCCTGAGCTGGGGCTGTGGACGGGAGCCCAGACACGCAGGGGCAGGCCCCAAAAACCTGCACAGGGCTCTGCTGGGGAGGAGAGCACTAGAGAAATGACGTCTGTCAGGCACCTTCTGGGCGCTCACCGAGTCAGCCTCCGCGTGTGTGGGGCTGCATACCACAGCCAGGGGCCCTGTGAGCCTTGTGCTCTCCGTGCTGTGCTGAGTCTGGGCGGTCAAGCAACCGTAATAATAGACTTCCAGATGCCCTCACTTTGCCTCTAACAGAGCCCTCAAGCTGGAGCGCTTGGCAGTGTGCAACCCACCTGCAACTAAGCCCTCCACAAGAACGCCTGGGAACTAGGTGCAAAGGCAAGGCAGGAGTGGAGCTGAGGCCAGGAAGGCGCCAGTAGCATCTCCCAGTCTCGCGCAGCCCGCTCCTTTCTGGATTGGAAGCCTAGCGGCGAGGCAAGTCTGGACAAGGCTCGCCCAGGGCAGAGCAGCCTCACGCCAGCACTCTGCCAGATCGGGCCTCTGAGCAGAGCTGGAGCTCTGCCGTACTGGAGGCGCACTCGGCTCCGCCCAAGCAGTGATTGCAGCCCCACGCATCTGGGCTGCCTCCTCTTCTCCAAAGGAGGCTCGCTTCCCGCATGCTGTGCACTAGGCTTCCAGGCGGGGGCGCCCCGCGCCTCCTACAGGTCTTGGCTGAGGAGCTGCCTCCCTGAGCTGGGGCTGTGGACGGGAGCCCAGACACGCAGGGGCAGGCCCCAACCAACTGCACACATCTCTGCTGGGGAGGAGAGCACTAGGGAAATGACGTCTGTCAGGCACCTTCTGGGCGCTCACCGAGTCAGCCTCCGCTTGTGTGGGGCTGCAGACCCCAGCCAGGGGCCCTGTGAGCCTTGTGCTCTCCGTGCTGTGCTGAGTCTGGCCGGTCAAGCAACCGCTGGAGGAGCCCTGCAGTTGCCCTCCCATTGCCTCTAATAGAGCCCTCACTGCTGGAGCGCTTGGCAGTGTGCAACCCACCGGCAACTAAGCCCTCCACAAGGACGCCTGAGGACTAGGTGCAAAGGCAAGGCAGGAGAGGAGCTGAGGCCAGGAAGGCGCCAGTAGCATCTCCCAGTCTCGCGCAGCCTGCTCCTTCCTGGACTGGAAGCTTAGCCGCGAGGCAAGTCTGGGCAAGGCTCGCCCAGGGCAGAGCAGCCTCACGCCAGCAACTCTGCCAGATCGGGCCTCTGAGCAGAGCTGGAGCTCTGCCGTACTGGAGGCGCACTCGGCTCAGCCAAAGCAGTGAATGCAGCCGCACACAGCAGGGCTGCCTTCTCTTCTCCCGAGGAGGCTCGCTTCCCGCATGCTGTAAACTAGGCTTCCAGGCGGGGCCCCCTGCGCCTCCCACAGGTCTTGGCTCAGGAGCTGCTTCCCTGAGCTGGGGCTGTGGACGGGAGCCCAGACACGCAGGGGCAGGCCCCAAAAACCTGCACAGGGCTCTGCTGGGGAGGAGAGCACTAGAGAAATGACGTCTGTCAGGCACATTCTGGGCGCTCACCGAGTCAGCCTCCGCGTGTGTGGGGCTGCAGACCACAGCCAGGGGCCCTGTGAGCCTTGTGCTCTCCGTGCTGTGCTGAGTCTGGGCGGTCAAGCAACCGTAATTATAGACTTCCATATGCCCTCACTTTGCCTCTAACAGAGCCCTCAAGCTGGAGCGCTTGGCAGTGTGCAACCCACCGGCAACTAAGCCCTCCACAAGAACGCCTGGGAACTAGGTGCAAAGGCAAGGCAGGAGTGGAGCTGAGGCCAGGAAGGCGCCAGTAGCATCTCCCAGTCTCGCGCAGCCCGCTCCTTTCTGGATTGGCAGCCTAGCCGCGAGGCAAGTCTGGAAAAGGCTCGCCCAGGGCAGAGCAGCCTCACGCCAGCACTCTTGCAGATCGGGCCTCTGAGCAGAGCTGGAGCTCTGCCGTACTGGAGGCGCACTCGGCTCCGCCCAAGCAGTGATTGCAGCCCCACGCATCTGGGCTGCCTCCTCTTCTCCCAAGGAGGCTCGCTTCCCGCATGCTGTGCACTAGGCTTCCAGGCGGGGGCGCCCCGCGCCTCCTACAGGTCTTGGCTGAGGAGCTGCTTCCCTGAGCTGGGGCTGTGGACGGGAGCCCAGACACGCAGGGGCAGGCCCCAACCACCTGCACACGTCTCTGCTGGGGAGGAGAGCACTAGGGAAATGACGTCTGTCAGGCACCTTCTGGGCGCTCACCGAGTCAGCCTCCGCGTGTGTGGGGCTGCAGACCCCAGCCAGGGGCCCTGTGAGCCTTGTGCTCTCCGTGCTGTGCTGAGTCTGGGCGGTCAAGCAACCGTAATAATAGACTTCCAGATGCCCTCACTTTGCCTCTAACAGAGCCCTCAAGCTGGAGCGCTTGGCAGTGTGCAACCCACCGGCAACTAAGCCCTCCAAAAGAACGCCTGGGAACTAGGTGCAAAGGCAAGGCAGGAGTGGAGCTGAGGCCAGGAAGGCGCCAGTAGCATCTCCCAGTCTCGCGCAGCCCACTCCTTTCTGGATTGGAAGCCTAGCCGCGAGGCAAGTCTGGGCAAGGCTCGCCCAGGGCAGAGCAGCCTCACACCAGCACTCTGCCAGATCGGGCCTCTGAGCAGAGCTGGAGCTCTGCCGTACTGGAGGCGCACTCGGCTCCGCCAAAGCAGTGAATACAGCCGCACACAGCAGGGCTGCCTTCTCTTCTCCCGAGGAGGCTCGCTTCCCGCATGCTGTAAACTAGGCTTCCAGGCGGGGCCCCCTGCGCCTCCCACAGGTCTTGGCTCAGGAGCTGCTTCCCTGAGCTGGGGCTGTGGACGGGAGCCCAGACACGCAGGGGCAGGCCCCAACCACCTGCACACGTCTCTGCCGGGGAGGAGAGCACTAGGGAAATGACGTCTGTCAGGCACCTTCTGGGCGCTCACCGAGTCAGCCTCCGAGTGTGTGGGGCTGCAGACCCCAGCCAGGGGCCCTGTGAGCCTTGTGCTCTCCGTGCTGTGCTGAGTCTGGGCGGTCAAGCAACAGCTGGAGGAGCCCTTCAGTTGCCCTCCCATTGCCTCTAATAGAGCCCTCACTGCTGGAGCGCTTGGCAGTGTGCAACCCACCGGCAACTAAGCCCTCCACAAGGACGCCTGAGGACTAGGTGCAAAGGCAAGGCAGGAGAGGAGCTGAGGCCAGGAAGGCGCCAGTAGCATCTCCCAGTCTCGCGCAGCCTGCTCCTTCCTGGACTGGAAGCTTAGCCGCGAGGCAAGTCTGGGCAAGGCTCGCCCAGGGCAGAGCAGCCTCACGCCAGCAACTCTGCCAGATCGGGCCTCTGAGCAGAGCTGGAGCTCTGCCGTACTGGAGGCGCACTCGGCTCAGCCAAAGCAGTGAATGCAGCCGCACACAGCAGGGCTGCCTTCTCTTCTCCCGAGGAGGCTCGCTTCCCGCATGCTGTAAACTAGGCTTCCAGGCGGGGCCCCCTGCGCCTCCCACAGGTCTTGGCTCAGGAGCTGCTTCCCTGAGCTGGGGCTGTGGACGGGAGCCCAGACACGCAGGGGCAGGCCCCAAAAACCTGCACAGGGCTCTGCTGGGGAGGAGAGCACTAGAGAAATGACGTCTGTCAGGCACCTTCTGGGCGCTCACCGAGTCAGCCTCCGCGTGTGTGGGGCTGCAGACCACAGCCAGGGGCCCTGTGAGCCTTGTGCTCTCCGTGCTGTGCTGAGTCTGGGCGGTCAAGCAACCGTAATTATAGACTTCCATATGCCCTCACTTTGCCTCTAACAGAGCCCTCAAGCTGGAGCGCTTGGCAGTGTGCAACCCACCGGCAACTAAGCCCTCCACAAGAACGCCTGGGAACTAGGTGCAAAGGCAAGGCAGGAGTGGAGCTGAGGCCAGGAAGGCGCCAGTAGCATCTCCCAGTCTCGCGCAGCCCGCTCCTTTCTGGATTGGCAGCCTAGCCGCGAGGCAAGTCTGGAAAAGGCTCGCCCAGGGCAGAGCAGCCTCACGCCAGCACTCTGCCAGATCGGGCCTCTGAGCAGAGCTGGAGCTCTGCCGTACTGGAGGCGCACTCGGCTCCGCCCAAGCAGTGATTGCAGCCCCACGCATCTGGGCTGCCTCCTCTTCTCCCAAGGAGGCTCGCTTCCCGCATGCTGTGCACTAGGCTTCCAGGCGGGGGCGCCCCGCGCCTCCTACAGGTCTTGGCTGAGGAGCTGCTTCCCTGAGCTGCGGCTGTGGACGGGAGCCCAGACACGCAGGGGCAGGCCCCAACCACCTGCACACGTCTCTGCTGGGGAGGAGAGCACTAGGGAAATGACGTCTGTCAGGCACCTTCTGGGCGCTCACCGAGTCAGCCTCCGCGTGTGTGGGGCTGCAGACCCCAGCCAGGGGCCCTGTGAGCCTTGTGCTCTCCGTGCTGTGCTGAGTCTGGGCGGTCAAGCAACCGTAATAATAGACTTCCAGATGCCCTCACTTTGCCTCTAACAGAGCCCTCAAGCTGGAGCGCTTGGCAGTGTGCAACCCACCGGCAACTAAGCCCTCCACAAGAACGCCTGGGAACTAGGTGCAAAGGCAAGGCAGGAGTGGAGCTGAGGCCAGGAAGGCGCCAGTAGCATCTCCCAGTCTCGCGCAGCCCACTCCTTTCTGGATTGGAAGCCTAGCCGCGAGGCAAGTCTGGGCAAGGCTCGCCCAGGGCAGAGCAGCCTCACACCAGCACTCTGCCAGATCGGGCCTCTGAGCAGAGCTGGAGCTCTGCCGTACTGGAGGCGCACTCGGCTCCGCCAAAGCAGTGAATACAGCCGCACACAGCAGTGCTGCCTTCTCTTCTCCCGAGGAGGCTCGCTTCCCGCATGCTGTAAACTAGGCTTCCATGCGGGGCCCCCTTCGCCTCCCACAGGTCTTGGCTCAGGAGCTGCTTCCCTGAGCTGGGGCTGTGGACGGGAGCCCAGACACGCAGGGGCAGGCCCCAACCACCTGCACACGTCTCTGCCGGGGAGGAGAGCACTAGGGAAATGACGTCTGTCAGGCACCTTCTGGGCGCTCACCGAGTCAGCCTCCGCGTGTGTGGGGCTGCAGACCACAGCCAGGGGCCCTGTGAGCCTTGTGCTCTCCGTGCTGTGCTGAGTCTGGGCGGTCAAGCAACCGTAATAATAGACTTCCAGATGCCCTCACTTTGCCTCTAATAGAGCCCTCAAGCTGGAGCGCTTGGCAGTGTGCAACCCACCGGCAACTAAGCCCTCCACAAGAACGCCTGGGAACTAGGTGCAAAGGCAAGGCAGGAGTGGAGCTGAGGCCAGGAAGGCGCCAGTAGCATCTCCCAGTCTCGCGCAGCCCGCTCCTTTCTGGATTGGAAGCCTAGCGGCGAGGCAAGTCTGGACAAGGCTCGCCCAGGGCAGAGCAGCCTCACGCCAGCACTCTGCCAGATCGGGCCTCTGAGCAGAGCTGGAGCTCTGCCGTACTGGAGGCGCACTCGGCTCCGCCCAAGCAGTGATTGCAGCCCCACGCATCTGGGCTGCCTCCTCTTCTCCCAAGGAGGCTAGCTTCCCGCATGCTGTGCACTAGGCTTCCAGGCGGGGGCGCCCCGCGCCTCCTACAGGTCTTGGCTGAGGAGCTGCCTCCCTGAGCTGGGGCTGTGGACGGGAGCCCAGACACGCAGGGGCAGGCCCCAACCACCTGCACACATCTCTGCTGGGGAGGAGAGCACTAGGGAAATGACGTCTGTCAGGCACCTTCTGGGCGCTCACCGAGTCAGCCTCCGCGTGTGTGGGGCTGCAGACCCCAGCCAGGGGCCCTGTGAGCCTTGTGCTCTCCGTGCTGTGCTGAGTCTGGGCGGTCAAGCAACCGCTGGAGGAGCCCTGCAGTTGCCCTCCCATTGCCTCTAATAGAGCCCTCACTGCTGGAGCGCTTGGCAGTGTGCAACCCACCGGCAACTAAGCCCTCCACAAGAACGACTGGGGACTAGGGGCAAAGGCAAGGCAGGAGTGGAGCTGAGGCCAGGAAGGCGCCAGTAGCATCTCCCAGTCTCGCGCAGCCTGCTCCTTCCTGGACTGGAAGCCTAGCCGCGAGGCAAGTGTGGGCAAGGCTCGCCCAGGGCAGAGCAGCCTCACGCCAGCAACTCTGCCAGATCGGGCCTCTGAGCAGAGCTGGAGCTCTGCCGTACTGGAGGCGCACTCGGCTCCGCCAAAGCAGTGAATACAGCCGCACACAGCAGGGCTGCCTTCTCTTCTCCCGAGGAGGCTCGCTTCCCGCATGCTGTAAACTAGGCTTCCAGGCGGGGCCCCCTGTGCCTCCCACAGGTCTTGGCTCAGTAGTTGCTTCCCTGAGCTGGGGCTGTGGACGGGAGCCCAGACACGCAGGGGCAGGCCCCAACCACCTGCACACGTCTCAGCCGGGGAGGAGAGCACTAGGGAAATGACGTCTGTCAGGCACCTTCTGGGCGCTCACCGAGTCAGCCTCCGAGTGTGTGGGGCTGCAGACCCCAGCCAGGGGCCCTGTGAGCCTTGTGCTCTCCGTGCTGTGCTGAGTCTGGGCGGTCAAGCAACCGCTGGAGGAGCCCTTCAGTTGCCCTCCCATTGCCTCTAATAGAGCCCTCACTGCTGGAGCCCTTGGCAGTGTGCAACCCACCGGCAACTAAGCCCTCCACAAGAACGCCTGAGGACTAGGTGCAAAGGCAAGGCAGGAGAGGAGCTGAGGCCAGGAAGGCGCCAGGAGCATCTCCCAGTCTCGCGCAGCCTGCTCCTTCCTGGACTGGAAGCTTAGCCGCGAGGCAAGTCTGGGCAAGGCTCGCCCAGGGCAGAGCAGCCTCACGCCAGCAACTCTGCCAGATCGGGCCTCTGAGCAGAGCTGGAGCTCTGCCGTACTGGAGGCGCACTCGGCTCAGCCAAAGCAGTGAATGCAGCCGCACACAGCAGGGCTGCCTTCTCTTCTCCCGAGGAGGCTCGCTTCCCGCATGCTGTAAACTAGGCTTCCAGGCGGGGCCCCCTGCGCCTCCCACAGGTCTTGGCTCAGGAGCTGCTTCCCTGAGCTGGGGCTGTGGACAGGAGCCCAGACACGCAGGGGCAGGCCCCAAAAACCTGCACAGGGCTCTGCTGGGGAGGAGAGCACTAGAGAAATGACGTCTGTCAGGCACCTTCTGGGCGCTCACCGAGTCAGCCTCCGCGTGTGTGGGGCTGCAGACCACAGCCAGGGGCCCTGTGAGCCTTGTGCTCTCCGTGCTGTGCTGAGTCTGGGCGGTCAAGCAACCGTAATAATAGACTTCCATATGCCCTCACTTTGCCTCTAACAGAGCCCTCAAGCTGGAGCGCTTGGCAGTGTGCAACCCACCGGCAACTAAGCACTCCACAAGAACGCCTGGGAACTAGGTGCAAAGGCAAGGCAGGAGTGGAGCTGAGGCCAGGAAGGCGCCAGTAGCATCTCCCAGTCTCGCGCAGCCCGCTCCTTTCTGGATTGGAAGCCTAGCGGCGAGGCAAGTCTGGACAAGGCTCGCCCAGGGCAGAGCACCCTCACGCCAGCACTCTGCCAGATCGGGCCTCTGAGCAGAGCTGGAGCTCTGCCGTACTGGAGGCGCACTCGGCTCCGCCCAAGCAGTGATTGCAGCCCCACGCATCTGGGCTGCCTCCTCTTCTCCCAAGGAGGCTCGCTTCCCGCATGCTGTGCACTAGGCTTCCAGGCGGGGGCGCCCCGCGCCTCCTACAGGTCTTGGCTGAGGAGCTGCTTCCCTGAGCTGGGGCTGTGGACGGGAGCCCAGACACGCAGGGGCAGGCCCCAACCACCTGCACACGTCTCTGCTGGGGAGGAGAGCACTAGGGAAATGACGTCTGTCAGGCACCTTCTGGGCGCTCACCGAGTCAGCCTCCGCGTGTGTGGGGCTGCAGACCCCAGCCAGGGGCCCTGTGAGCCTTGTGCTCTCCGTGCTGTGCTGAGTCTGGGCGGTCAAGCAACCGTAATAATAGACTTCCAGATGCCCTCACTTTGCCTCTAACAGAGCCCTCAAGCTGGAGCGCTTGGCAGTGTGCAACCCACCGGCAACTAAGCCCTCCACAAGAACGCCTGGGAACTAGGTGCAAAGGCAAGGCAGGAGTGGAGCTGAGGCCAGGAAGGCGCCAGTAGCATCTCCCAGTCTCGCGCAGCCCACTCCTTTCTGGATTGGAAGCCTAGCCGCGAGGCAAGTCTGGGCAAGGCTCGCCCAGGGCAGAGCAGCCTCACACCAGCACTCTGCCAGATCGGGCCTCTGAGCAGAGCTGGAGCTCTGCCGTACTGGAGGAGCACTCGGCTCCGCCAAAGCAGTGAATACAGCCGCACACAGCAGTGCTGCCTTCTCTTCTCCCGAGGAGGCTCGCTTCCCGCATGCTGTAAACTAGGCTTCCATGCGGGGCCCCCTTCGCCTCCCACAGGTCTTGGCTCAGGAGCTGCTTCCCTGAGCTGGGGCTGTGGACGGGAGCCCAGACACGCAGGGGCAGGCCCCAATCACCTGCACACGTCTCTGCCGGGGAGGAGAGCATTAGGGAAATGACGTCTGTCAGGCACCTTCTGGGCGCTCACCGAGTCAGCCTCCGGGTGTGTGGGGCTGCAGACCACAGCCAGGGGCCCTGTGAGCCTTGTGCTCTCCGTGCTGTGCTGAGTCTGGGCGGTCAAGCAACCGTAATAATAGACTTCCAGATGCCCTCACTTTGCCTCTAATAGAGCCCTCACTGCTGGAGCGCTTGGCAGTGTGCAACCCACCGGCAACTAAGCCCTCCACAAGAACGCCTGAGGACTAGGTGCAAAGGCAAGGCAGGAGAGGAGCTGAGGCCAGGAAGGCGCCAGTAGCATCTCCCAGTCTCGCGCAGCCTGCTCCTTCCTGGACTGGAAGCTTAGCCGCGAGGCAAGTCTGGGCAAGGCTCGCCCAGGGCAGAGCAGCCTCACGCCAGCAACTCTGCCAGATCGGGCCTCTGAGCAGAGCTGGAGCTCTGCCGTACTGGAGGCGCACTCGGCTCAGCCAAAGCAGTGAATGCAGCCGCACACAGCAGGGCTGCCTTCTCTTCTCCCGAGGAGGCTCGCTTCCCGCATGCTGTAAACTAGGCTTCCAGGCGGGGCCCCCTGCGCCTCCCACAGGTCTTGGCTCAGGAGCTGCTTCCCTGAGCTGGGGCTGTGGACGGGAGCCCAGACACGCAGGGGCAGGCCCCAAAAACCTGCACACGTCTCTGCTGGGGAGGAGAGCACTAGAGAAATGACGTCTGTCAGGCACCTTCTGGGCGCTCACCGAGTCAGCCTCCGCGTGTGTGGGGCTGCAGACCACAGCCAGGGGCCCTGTGAGCCTTGTGCTCTCCGTGCTATGCTGAGTCTGGGCGGTCAAGCAACCGCTGGCGGAGCCCTGCAGTTGCCCTCCCATTGCCTCTAACAGAACCCTCACTGCTGGAGCGCTTGGCAGTGTACAACCCACCGGCAACTAAGCCCTCCACAAGAACGCCTGGGGACTAGGGGAAAAGGCAAGGCAGGAGTGGAGCTGAGGCCAGGAAGGCGCCAGTAGCATCTCCCAGTCTCGCGCAGCCTGCTCCTTCCTGGACTGGAAGCTTAGCCGCGAGGCAAGTCTGGGCAAGGCTCGCCCAGGGCAGTGCAGCCTCACGCCAGCAACTCTGCCAGATCGGGCCTCTGAGCAGAGCTGGAGCTCTGCCGTACTGGAGGCGCACTCGGATCAGCCAAAGCAGTGAATGCAGCCGCACACAGCAGGGCTGCCTTCTCTTCTCCCGAGGAGGCTCGCTTCCCGCATGCTGTAAACTAGGCTTCCAGGCGGGGCCCCCTGCGCCTCCCACAGGTCTTGGCTCAGGAGCTGCTTCCCTGAGCTGGGGCTGTGGACGGGAGCCCAGACACGCAGGGGCAGGCCCCAAAAACCTGCACAGGGCTCTGCTGGGGAGGAGAGTACTAGAAAATGACGTCTGTCAGGCACCTTCTGGGCGCTCACCGAGTCAGCCTCCGCGTGTGTGGGGCTGCAGACCACAGCCAGGGGCCCTGTGAGCCTTGTGCTCTCCGTGCTGTGCTGAGTCTGGGCGGTCAAGCAACCGTAATAATAGACTTCCATATGCCCTCACTTTGCCTCTAACAGAGCCCTCAAGCTGGAGCGCTTGGCAGTGTGCAACCCACCGGCAACTAAGCCCTCCACAAGAACGCCTGGGAACTAGGTGCAAAGGCAAGGCAGGAGTGGAGCTGAGGCCAGGAATGCGCCAGTAGCATCTCCCAGTCTCGCGCAGCCCACTCCTTTCTGGATTGGCAGCCCAGCCGCGAGGCAAGTCTGGACAAGGCTCGCCCAGGGCAGAGCAGCCTCACGCCAGCACTCTGCCAGATCGGGCCTCTGAGCAGAGCTGGAGCTCTGCCGTACTGGAGGCGCACTCGGCTCCGCCCAAGCAGTGATTGCAGCCCCACGCATCTGGGCTGCCTCCTCTTCTCCCAAGGAGGCTCGCTTCCCGCATGCTGTGCACTAGGCTTCCAGGCGGGGGCGCCCCGCGCCTGCTACAGGTCTTGGCTGAGGAGCTGCTTCCCTGAGCTGGGGTTGTGGACGGGAGCCCAGACACGCAGGGGCAGGCCCCAACCACCTGCACACGTCTCTGCTGGGGAGGAGAGCACTAGGGAAATGACGTCTGTCAGGCACCTTCTGGGCGCTCACCGAGTCAGCCTCCGCGTGTGTGGGGCTGCAGACCCCAGCCAGGGGCCCTGTGAGCCTTGTGCTCTCCGTGCTGTGCTGAGTCTCGGCGGTCAAGCAACCGTAATAATAGACTTCCAGATGCCCTCACTTTGCCTCTAACAGAGCCCTCAAGCTGGAGCGCTTGGCAGTGTGCAACCCACCGGCAACTAAGCCCTCCACAAGAACGCCTGGGAACTAGGTGCAAAGGCAAGGCAGGAGTGGAGCTGAGGCCAGGAAGGCGCCAGTAGCATCTCCCAGTCTCGCACAGCCCACTCCTTTCTGGATTGGAAGCCTAGCCGCGAGGCAAGTCTGGGCAAGGCTCGCCCAGGGCAGAGCAGCCTCACGCCAGCACTCTGCCAGATCGGGCCTCTGAGCAGAGCTGGAGCTCTGCCGTACTGGAGGCGCACTCGGCTCCGCCAAAGCAGTGAATACAGCCGCACACAGCAGTGCTGCCTTCTCTTCTCCCGAGGAGGCTCGCTTCACGCATGCTGTAAACTAGGCTTCCATGCGGGGCCCCCTTCGCCTCCCACAGGTTTGGCTCAGGAGCTGCTTCCCTGAGCTGGGGCTGTGGACGGGAGCCCAGACACGCAGGGGCAGGCCCCAACCACCTGCACACGTCTCTGCCGGGGAGGAGAGCACTAGGGAAATGACGTCTGTCAGGCACCTTCTGGGCGCTCACCGAGTCAGCCTCCGCGTGTGTGGGGCTGCAGACCACAGCCAGGGGCCCTGTGAGCCTTGTGCTCTCCGTGCTGTGCTGAGTCTGGGCGGTCAAGCAACCGCTGGAGGAGCCCTGCAGTTGCCCTCCCATTGCCTCTAATAGAGCCCTCACTGCTGGAGCGCTTGGCAGTGTGCAACCCACCGGCAACTAAGCCCTCCACAAGAACGCCTGAGGACTAGGTGCAAAGGCAAGGCAGGAGAGGAGCTGAGGCCAGGAAGGCGCCAGTAGCATCTCCCAGTCTCGCGCAGCCTGCTCCTTCCTCGACTGGAAGCTTAGCCGCGAGGCAAGTCTGGGCAAGGCTCGCCCAGGGCAGAGCAGCCTCACGCCAGCAACTCTGCCAGATCGGGCCTCTGAGCAGAGCTGGAGCTCTGCCGTACTGGAGGCGCACTCGGCTCAGCCAAAGCAGTGAATGCAGCCGCACACAGCAGGGCTGCCTTCTCTTCTCCCGAGGAGGCTCGCTTCCCGCATGCTGTAAACTAGGCTTCCAGGCGGGGCCCCCTGCGCCTCCCACAGGTCTTGGCTCAGGAGCTGCTTCCCTGAGCTGGGGCTGTGGACGGGAGCCCAGACACGCAGGGGCAGGCCCCAAAAACCTGCACAGGGCTCTGCTGGGGAGGAGAGCACTAGAGAAATGACGTCTGTCAGGCACCTTCTGGGCGCTCACCGAGTCAGCCTCCGCGTGTGTGGGGCTGCAGACCACAGCCAGGGGCCCTGTGAGCCTTGTGCTCTCCGTGCTGTGCTGAGTCTGGGCGGTCAAGCAACCGTAATAATAGACTTCCATATGCCCTCACTTTGCCTCTAACAGAGCCCTCAAGCTGGAGCGCTTGGCAGTGTGCAACCCACCGGCAACTAAGCCCTCCACAAGAACGCCTGGGAACTAGGTGCAAAGGCAAGGCAGGAGTGGAGCTGAGGCCAGGAAGGCGCCAGTAGCATCTCCCAGTCTCGCGCAGCCCGCTCCTTTCTGGATTGGAAGCCTAGCCGCGAGGCAAGTCTGGACAAGGCTCGCCCAGGGCAGAGCAGCCTCACGCCAGCACTCTGCCAGATCGGGCCTCTGAGCAGAGCTGGAGCTCTGCCGTACTGGAGGCGCACTCGGCTCCGCCCAAGCAGTGATTGCAGCCCCACGCATCTGGGCTGCCTCCTCTTCTCCCAAGGAGGCTCGCTTCCCGCATGCTGTGCACTAGGCTTCCAGGCGGGGGCGCCCCACGCCTCCCACAGGTCTTGGCTCAGGAGCTGCTTCCCTGAGCTGGGGCTGTGGACGGGAGCCCAGACACGCAGGGGCAGGCCCCAACCACCTGCACACGTCTCTGCCGGGGAGGAGAGCACTAGGGAAATGACGTCTGTCAGGCACCATCTGGGCGCTCACCGAGTCAGCCTCCGCGTGTGTGGGGCTGCAGACCACAGCCAGGGGCCCTGTGAGCCTTGTGCTCTCCGTGCTGTGCTGAGTCTGGGCGGTCAAGCAACTGTAATAATAGACTTCCAGATGCCCTCACATTGCCTCTAATAGAGCCCTCAAGCTGGAGCGCTTGGCAGTGTGCAACCCACCGGCAACTAAGCCCTCCACAAGAACGCCTGGGAACTAGGTGCAAAGGCAAGGCAGGAGTGGAGCTGAGGCCAGGAAGGCGCCAGTAGCATCTCCCAGTCTCGCGCAGCCCAATCCTTTCTGGATTGGAAGCCTAGCCGCGAGGCAAGTCTGGGCAAGGCTCGCCCAGGGCAGAGCAGCCTGATACCAGCACTCTGCCAGATCGGGCCTCTGAGCAGAGCTGGAGCTCTGTCGTACTGGAGGCGCACTCGGCTCCGCCCAAGCAGTGATTGCAGCCCCACGCATCTGGGCTGCCTCCTCTTCTCCCAAGGAGGCTCGCTTCCCGCATGCTGTGCACTAGGCTTCCAGGCGGGGGCGCGCCGCGCCTCCTACAGGTCTTGGCTGAGGAGCTGCTTCCCTGAGTGGGGCTGTGGACGGGAGCCCAGACACGCAGGGGCAGGCCCCAACCACCTGCACACGTCTCTGCTGGGGAGTAGAGCACTAGGGAATTGACGTCTGTCAGGCACCTTCTGGGCGCTCACCGAGTCAGCCTCCGCGTGTGTTGGGCTGCAGACCCCAGCCAGGGGCCCTGTGAGCCTTGTGCTCTCCGTGCTGTGCTGAGTCTGGGCGGTCAAGCAACCGTAATAATAGACTTCCAGATGCCCTCACTTTGCCTCTAACAGAGCCCTCAAGCTGGAGCGCTTGGCAGTGTGCAACCCACCGGCAACTAAGCCCTCCACAAGAACGCCTGGGAACTAGGTGCAAAGGCAAGGCAGGAGTGGAGCTGAGGCCAGGAAGGCGCCAGTAGCATCTCCCAGTCTCGCACAGCCCACTCCTTTCTGGATTGGAAGCCTAGCCGCGAGGTAAGTCTGGGCAAGGCTCGCCCAGGGCAGAGCAGCCTCACGCCAGCACTCTGCCAGATCGGGCCTCTGAGCAGAGCTGGAGCTCTGCCGTACTGGAGGCGCACTCGGCTCCGCCAAAGCAGTGAATACAGCCGCACACAGCAGTGCTGCCTTCTCTTCTCCCGAGGAGGCTCGCTTCACGCATGCTGTAAACTAGGCTTCCATGCGGGGCCCCCTTCGCCTCCCACAGGTTTGGCTCAGGAGCTGCTTCCCTGAGCTGGGGCTGTGGACGGGAGCCCAGACACGCAGGGGCAGGCCCCAACCACCTGCACACGTCTCTGCCGGGGAGGAGAGCACTAGGGAAATGACGTCTGTCAGGCACCTTCTGGGCGCTCACCGAGTCAGCCTCCGCGTGTGTGGGGCTGCAGACCACAGCCAGGGGCCCTGTGAGCCTTGTGCTCTCCGTGCTGTGCTGAGTCTGGGCGGTCAAGCAACCGCTGGAGGAGCCCTGCAGTTGCCCTCCCATTGCCTCTAATAGAGCCCTCACTGCTGGAGCGCTTGGCAGTGTGCAACCCACCGGCAACTAAGCCCTCCACAAGAACGCCTGAGGACTAGGTGCAAAGGCAAGGCAGGAGAGGAGCTGAGGCCAGGAAGGCGCCAGTAGCATCTCCCAGTCTCGCGCAGCCTGCTCCTTCCTCGACTGGAAGCTTAGCCGCGAGGCAAGTCTGGGCAAGGCTCGCCCAGGGCAGAGCAGCCTCACGCCAGCAACTCTGCCAGATCGGGCCTCTGAGCAGAGCTGGAGCTCTGCCGTACTGGAGGCGCACTCGGCTCAGCCAAAGCAGTGAATGCAGCCGCACACAGCAGGGCTGCCTTCTCTTCTCCCGAGGAGGCTCGCTTCCCGCATGCTGTAAACTAGGCTTCCAGGCGGGGCCCCCTGCACCTCCCACAGGTCTTGGCTCAGGAGCTGCTTCCCTGAGCTGGGGCTGTGGACGGGAGCCCAGACACGCAGGGGCAGGCCCCAAAAACCTGCACAGGGCTCTGCTGGGGAGGAGAGCACTAGAGAAATGATGTCTGTCAGGCACCTTCTGGGCGCTCACCGAGTCAGCCTCCGCGTGTGTGGGGCTGCAGACCACAGCCAGGGGCCCTGTGAGCCTTGTGCTCTCCGTGCTGTGCTGAGTCTGGGCGGTCAAGCAACCGTAATAATAGACTTCCATATGCCCTCACTTTGCCTCTAACAGAGCCCTCAAGCTGGAGCGCTTGGCAGTGTGCAACCCACCTGCAACTAAGCCCTCCACAAGAACGCCTGGGAACTAGGTGCAAAGGCAAGGCAGGAGTGGAGCTGAGGCCAGGAAGGCGCCAATAGCATCTCCCAGTCTCGCGCAGCCCACTCCTTTCTGGATTGGAAGCCTAGCCGCGAGGCAAGTCTGGGCAAGGCTCGCCCAGGGCAGAGCATCCTCACACCAGCACTCTGCCAGATCGGGCCTCTGAGCAGAGCTGGAGCTCTGCCGTACTGGAGGCGCACTCGGCTCCGCCCAAGCAGTGATTGCAGCCCCACGCATCTGGGCTGCCTCCTCTTCTCCCAAGGAGGCTCGCTTCCCGCATGCTGTGCACTAGGCTTCCAGGCGGGGGCGCCCCGCGCCTCCTACAGGTCTTGGCTGAGGAGCTGCTTCCCTGAGTGGGGCTGTGGACGGGAGCCCAGACACGCAGGGGCAGGCCCCAACCACCTGCACACGTCTCTGCTGGGGAGGAGAGCACTAGGGAAATGACGTCTGTCAGGCAACTTCTGGGCGCTCACCGAGTCAGCCTCCGCGTGTGTGGGGCTGCAGACCCCAGCCAGGGGCCCTGTGAGCCTTGTGCTCTCCGTGCTGTGCTGAGTCTGGGCGGTCAAGCAACCGTAATAATAGACTTCCAGATGCCCTCATTTTGCCTCTAATAGAGCCCTCAAGCTGGAACGCTTGGCAGTGTGCAACCCACCGGCAACTAAGCCCTCCACAAGAACGCCTGGGAACTAGGTGCAAAGGCAAGGCAGGAGTGGAGCTGAGGCCAGGAAGGCGCCAGTAGCATCTCCCAGTCTCGCGCAGCCTGCTCCTTCCTGGACTGGAAGCCTAGCCGCGAGGCAAGTGTGGGCAAGGCTCGCCCAGGGCAGAGCAGCCTCACGCCAGCAACTCTGCCAGATCGGGCCTCAGAGCAGAGCTGGAGCTCTGCCGTACTGGAGGCGCACTCGGCTCCGCCAAAGCAGTGAATACAGCCACACACAGCAGGGCTGCCTTCTCTTCTCCCGAGGAGGCTCGCTTCCCGCATGCTGTAAACTAGGCTTCCAGGCGGGGCCCCCTGCGCCTCCCACAGGTCTTGGCTCAGGAGCTGCTTCCCTGAGCTGGGGCTGTGGACGGGAGCCCAGACACGCAGGGGCAGGCCCCAACCACCTGCACACGTCTCTGCTGGGGAGTAGAGCACTAGGGAAATGACGTCTGTCAGGCACCTTCTGGGCGCTCACCGAGTCAGCCTCCGCGTGTGTGGGGCTGCAGACCCCAGCCAGGGGCCCTGTGAGCCTTGTGCTCTCCGTGCTGTGCTGAGTCTGGGCGGTCAAGCAACCGCTGGAGGAGCCCTTCAGTTGCCCTCCCATTGCCTCTAATAGAGCCCTCACTGCTGGAGCGCTTGGCAGTGTGCAACCCACCGGCAACTAAGCCCTCCACAAGAACGCCTGAGGACTAGGTGCAAAGGCAAGGCAGGAGAGGAGCTGAGGCCAGGAAGGCGCCAGTAGCATCTCCCAGTCTCGCGCAGCCTGCTCCTTCCTGGACTGGAAGCTTAGCCGCGAGGCAAGTCTGGGCAAGGCTCGCCCAGGGCAGAGCAGCCTCACGCCAGCAACTCTGCCAGATCGGGCCTCTGAGCAGAGCTGGAGCTCTGCCGTACTGGAGGCGCACTCGGCTCAGCCAAAGCAGTGAATGCAGCCGCACACAGCAGGGCTGCCTTCTCTTCTCCCGAGGAGGCTCGCTTCCCGCATGCTGTAAACTAGGCTTCCAGGCGGGGCCCCCTGCGCCTCCCACAGGTCTTGGCTCAGGAGCTGCTTCCCTGAGCTGGGGCTGTGGACGGGAGCCCAGACACGCAGGGGCAGGCCCCAAAAACCTGCACAGGGCTCTGCTGGGGAGGAGAGCACTAGAGAAATGACGTCTGTCAGGCACCTTCTGGGCGCTCACCGAGTCAGCCTCCGCGTGTGTGGGGCTGCAGACCACAGCAAGGGGCCCTGTGAGCCTTGTGCTCTCCGTGCTGTGCTGAGTCTGGGCGGTCAAGCAACCGTAATAATAGACTTCCAGATGCCCTCACTTTGCCTCTAACAGAGCCCTCAAGCTGGAGCGCTTGGCAGTGTGCAACCCACCTGCAACTAAGCCCTCCACAAGAACGCCTGGGAACTAGGTGCAAAGGCAAGGCAGGAGTGGAGCTGAGGCCAGGAAGGCGCCAGTAGCATCTCCCAGTCTCGCGCAGCCCACTCCTTTCTGGATTGGAAGCCTAGCCGCGAGGCAAGTCTGGGCAAGGCTCGCCCAGGGCAGAGCAGCCTCACACCAGCACTCTGCCAGATCGGGCCTCTGAGCAGAGCTGGAGCTCTGCCGTACTGGAGGCGCACTCGGCTCCGCCCAAGCAGTGATTGCAGCCCCACGCATCTGGGCTGCCTCCTCTTCTCCCAAGGAGGCTCGCTTCCCGCATGCTGTGCACTAGGCTTCCAGGCGGGGGCGCGCCGCGCCTCCTACAGGTCTTGGCTGAGGAGCTGCTTCCCTGAGTGGGGCTGTGGACGGGAGCCCAGACACGCAGGGGCAGGCCCCAACCACCTGCACACGTCTCTGCTGGGGAGTAGAGCACTAGGGAAATGACGTCTGTCAGGCACCTTCTGGGCGCTCACCGAGTCAGCCTCCGCGTGTGTTGGGCTGCAGACCCCAGCCAGGGGCCCTGTGAGCCTTGTGCTCTCCGTGCTGTGCTGAGTCTGGGCGGTCAAGCAACCGTAATAATAGACTTCCAGATGCCCTCACTTTGCCTCTAACAGAGCCCTCAAGCTGGAGCGCTTGGCAGTGTGCAACCCACCGGCAACTAAGCCCTCCACAAGAACGCCTGGGAACTAGGTGCAAAGGCAAGGCAGGAGTGGAGCTGAGGCCAGGAAGGCGCCAGTAGCATCTCCCAGTCTCGCACAGCCCACTCCTTTCTGGATTGGAAGCCTAGCCGCGAGGCAAGTCTGGGCAAGGCTCGCCCAGGGCAGAGCAGCCTCACGCCAGCACTCTGCCAGATCGGGCCTCTGAGCAGAGCTGGAGCTCTGCCGTACTGGAGGCGCACTCGGCTCCGCCAAAGCAGTGAATACAGCCGCACACAGCAGTGCTGCCTTCTCTTCTCCCGAGGAGGCTCGCTTCACGCATGCTGTAAACTAGGCTTCCATGCGGGGCCCCCTTCGCCTCCCACAGGTTTGGCTCAGGAGCTGCTTCCCTGAGCTGGGGCTGTGGACGGGAGCCCAGACACGCAGGGGCAGGCCCCAACCACCTGCACACGTCTCTGCCGGGGAGGAGAGCACTAGGGAAATGACGTCTGTCAGGCACCTTCTGGGCGCTCACCGAGTCAGCCTCCGCGTGTGTGGGGCTGCAGACCACAGCCAGGGGCCCTGTGAGCCTTGTGCTCTCCGTGCTGTGCTGAGTCTGGGCGGTCAAGCAACCGCTGGAGGAGCCCTGCAGTTGCCCTCCCATTGCCTCTAATAGAGCCCTCACTGCTGGAGCGCTTGGCAGTGTGCAACCCACCGGCAACTAAGCCCTCCACAAGAACGCCTGAGGACTAGGTGCAAAGGCAAGGCAGGAGAGGAGCTGAGGCCAGGAAGGCGCCAGTAGCATCTCCCAGTCTCGCGCAGCCTGCTCCTTCCTCGACTGGAAGCTTAGCCGCGAGGCAAGTCTGGGCAAGGCTCGCCCAGGGCAGAGCAGCCTCACGCCAGCAACTCTGCCAGATCGGGCCTCTGAGCAGAGCTGGAGCTCTGCCGTACTGGAGGCGCACTCGGCTCAGCCAAAGCAGTGAATGCAGCCGCACACAGCAGGGCTGCCTTCTCTTCTCCCGAGGAGGCTCGCTTCCCGCATGCTGTAAACTAGGCTTCCAGGCGGGGCCCCCTGCACCTCCCACAGGTCTTGGCTCAGGAGCTGCTTCCCTGAGCTGGGGCTGTGGACGGGAGCCCAGACACGCAGGGGCAGGCCCCAAAAACCTGCACAGGGCTCTGCTGGGGAGGAGAGCACTAGAGAAATGATGTCTGTCAGGCACCTTCTGGGCGCTCACCGAGTCAGCCTCCGCGTGTGTGGGGCTGCAGACCACAGCCAGGGGCCCTGTGAGCCTTGTGCTCTCCGTGCTGTGCTGAGTCTGGGCGGTCAAGCAACCGTAATAATAGACTTCCAGATGCCCTCACTTTGCCTCTAACAGAGCCCTCAAGCTGGAGCGCTTGGCAGTGTGCAACCCACCTGCAACTAAGCCCTCCACAAGAACGCCTGGGAACTAGGTGCAAAGGCAAGGCAGGAGTGGAGCTGAGGCCAGGAAGGCGCCAGTAGCATCTCCCAGTCTCGCGCAGCCCACTCCTTTCTGGATTGGAAGCCTAGCCGCGAGGCAAGTCTGGGCAAGGCTCGCCCAGGGCAGAGCAGCCTCACACCAGCACTCTGCCAGATCGGGCCTCTGAGCAGAGCTGGAGCTCTGCCGTACTGGAGGCGCACTCGGCTCCGCCCAAGCAGTGATTGCAGCCCCACGCATCTGGGCTGCCTCCTATTCTCCCAAGGAGGCTCGCTGACCGCATGCTGTGCACTAGGCTTCCAGGCGGGGGCGCCCCGCGCCTCCTACAGGTCTTGGCTGAGGAGCTGCTTCCCTGAGTGGGGCTGTGGACGGGAGCCCAGACACGCAGGGGCAGGCCCCAACCACCTGCACACGTCTCTGCTGGGGAGTAGAGCACTAGGGAAATGACGTCTGTCAGGCACCTTCTGGGCGCTCACCGAGTCAGCCTCCGCGTGTGTGGGGCTGCAGACCCCAGCCAGGGGCCCTGTGAGCCTTGTGCTCTCCGTGCTGTGCTGAGTCTGGGCGGTCAAGCAACCGCTGGTGGAGCCCTGCAGTTGCCCTCCCATTGCCTCTAATAGAACCCTCACTGCTGGAGCGCTTGGCAGTGTGCAACCCACCGGCAACTAAGCCCTCCACAAGAACGCCTGGGGACTAGGGGAAAAGGCAAGGCAGGAGTGGAGCTGAGGCCAGGAAGGCGCCAGTAGCATCTCCCAGTCTCGCGCAGCCTGCTCCTTCCTGGACTGGAAGCTTAGCCGCGAGGCAAGTCTGGGCAAGGCTCGCCCAGGGCAGAGCAGCCTCACGCCAGCAACTCTGCCAGATCGGGCCTCTGAGCAGAGCTGGAGCTCTGCCGTACTGGAGGCGCACTCGGCTCAGCCAAAGCAGTGAATGCAGCCGCACACAGCAGGGCTGCCTTCTCTTCTCCCAAGGAGGCTCGCTTCCCGCATGCTGTAAACTAGGCTTCCAGGCGGGGCCCCCTGCGCCTCCCACAGGTCTTGGCTCAGGAGCTGCTTCCCTGAGCTGGGGCTGTGGACGGGAGCCCAGACACGCAGGGGCAGGCCCCAAAAACCTGCACAGGGCTCTGCTGGGGAGGAGAGCACTAGAAAATGACGTCTGTCAGGAACCTTCTGGGCGCTCACCGAGTCAGCCTCCGCGTGTGTGGGGCTGCAGACCCCAGCCAGGGGCCCTGTGAGCCTTGTGCTCTCCGTGCTGTGCTGAGTCTGGGCGGTCAAGCAACCGTAATAATAGACTTCCATATGCCCTCACTTTGCCTCTAACAGAGCCCTCAAGCTGGAGCGCTTGGCAGTGTGCAACCCACCGGCAACTAAGCCCTCCACAAGAACGCCTGGGAACTAGGTGCAAAGGCAAGGTAGGAGTGGAGCTGAGGCCAGGAAGGCGCCAGTAGCATCTCCCAGTCTCGCGCAGCCCGCTCCTTTCTGGATTGGCAGACTAGCCGCGAGGCAAGTCTGGACAAGGCTCGCCCAGGGCAGAGCAGCCTCACGCCAGCACTCTGCCAGATCGGGCCTCTGAGAAGAGCTGGAGCTCTGCCGTACTGGAGGCGCACTCGGCTCCGCCCAAGCAGTGATTGCAGCCCCACGCATCTGGGCTGACTCCTCTTCTCCCAAGGAGGCTCGCTTCCCGCATGCTGTGCACTAGGCTTCCAGGCGGGGGCGCCCCGCGCCTCCTACAGGTCTTGGCTGAGGAGCTGCTTCCCTGAGCTGGGGCTGTGGACGGGAGCCCAGACACGCAGGGGCAGGCCCCAACCACCTGCACACGTCTCTGCTGGGGAGGAGAGCACTAGGGAAATGACGTCTGTCAGGCACCTTCTGGGCGCCCACCGAGTCAGCCTCCGCGTGTGTGGGGCTGCAGACCCCAGCCAGGGGCCCTGTGAGCCTTGTGCTCTCCATGCTGTGCTGAGTCTGGGCGGTCAAGCAACCGTAATAATAGACTTCCAGATGCCCTCACTTTGCCTCTAACAGAGCCCTCAAGCTGGAGCGCTTGGCAGTGTGCAACCCACCGGCAACTAAGCCCTCCACAAGAACGCCTGGGAACTAGGTGCAAAGGCAAGGCAGGAGTGGAGCTGAGGCCAGGAAGGCGCCAGTAGCATCTCCCAGTCTCGCGCAGCCCACTCCTTTCTGGATTGGAAGCCTAGCCGCGAGGCAAGTCTGGGCAAGGCTCGCCCAGGGCAGAGCAGCCTCACACCAGCACTCTGCCAGATCGGGCCTCTGAGCAGAGCTGGAGCTCTGCCGTACTGGAGGCGCACTCGGCTCCGCCAAAGCAGTGAATACAGCCGCACACAGCAGTGCTGCCTTCTCTTCTCCCGAGGAGGCTCGCTTCCCGCATGATGTAAACTAGGCTTCCATGCGGGGCCCCCTTCGCCTCCCACAGGTCTTGGCTCAGGAGCTGCTTCCCTGAGCTGGGGCTGTGGACGGGAGCCCAGACACGCAGGGGCATGCCCCAATCACCTGCACACGTCTCTGCCGGGGAGGAGAGCACTAGGGAAATGACGTCTGTCAGGCACCTGGGCGCTCACCGAGTCAGCCTCCGCGTGTGTGGGGCTGCAGACCACAGCCAGGGGCCCTGTGAGCCTTGTGCTCTCCGTGCTGTGCTGAGTCTGGGCGGTCAAGCAACCGTAATAATAGACTTCCAGATGCCCTCACTTTGCCTCTAACAGAGCCCTCAAGCTGGAGCGCTTGGCAGTGTGCAACCCACCGGCAACTAAGCCCTCCACAAGAACGCCTGGGAACTAGGTGCAAAGGCAAGGCAGGAGTGGAGCTGAGGCCAGGAAGGCGCCAGTAGCATCTCCCAGTCTCGCGCAGCCCGCTCCTTTCTGGATTGGCAGCCTAGCGGCGAGGCAAGTCTGGACAAGGCTCGCCCAGGGCAGAGCAGCCTCACGCCAGCACTCTGCCAGATCGGGCCTCTGAGCAGAGCTGGAGCTCTGCCGTACTGGAGGCGCACTCGGCTCCGCCCAAGCAGTGATTGCAGCCCCACGCATCTGGGCTGCCTCCTCTTCTCCCAAGGAGGCTCGCTTCCCGCATGCTGTGCACTAGGCTTCCAGGCGGGGGCGCCCCGCGCCTCCTACAGGTCTTGGCTGAGGAGCTGCTTCCCTGAGCTGGGGCTGTGGACGGGAGCCCAGACACGCAGGGGCAGGCCCCAACCACCTGCACACGTCTCTGCTGGGGAGGAGAGCACTAGGGAAATGACGTCTGTCAGGCACCTTCTGGGCGCTCACCGAGTCAGCCTCCGCGTGTGTGAGGCTGCATACCCCAGCCAGGGGCCCTGTGAGCCTTGTGCTCTCCGTGCTGTGCTGAGTCTGGGCGGTCAAGCAACCGTAATAATAGACTTCCAGATGCCCTCACTTTGCCTCTAACAGAGCCCTCAAGCTGGAGCGCTTGGCAGTGTGCAACCCACCGGCAACTAAGCCCTCCACAAGAACGCCTGGGAACTAGGTGCAAAGGCAAGGCAGGAGTGGAGCTGAGGCCAGGAAGGCGCCAGTAGCATCTCCCAGTCTCGCACAGCCCACTCCTTTCTGGATTGGAAGCCTAGCCGCGAGGCAAGTCTGGGCAAGGCTCGCCCAGGGCAGAGCAGCCTCACACCAGCACTCTGCCAGATCTGGACTCTGAGCAGAGCTGGAGCTCTGCCGTACTGGAGGCGCACTCGGCTCCGCCCAAGCAGTGATTGCAGCCCCACGCATCTGGGCTGCCTCCTCTTCTCCCAAGGAGGCTAGCTTCCCGCATGCTGTGCACTAGGCTTCCAGGCGGGGGCGATCCGCGCCTCCTACAGGTCTTGGCTGAGGAGCTGCCTCCCTGAGCTGGGGCTGTGGACGGGAGTCCAGACACGCAGGGGCAGGCCCCAACCACCTGCACACATCTCTGCTGGGGAGGAGAGCACTAGGGAAATGACGTCTGTCAGGCACCTTCTGGGCGCTCACCGAGTCAGCCTCCGCGTGTGTGGGGCTGCAGACCCCAGCCAGGGGCCCTGTGAGCCTTGTGCTCTCCGTGCTGTGCTGAGTCTGGGCGGTCAAGCAACCGTAATAATAGACTTCCAGATGCCCTCACTTTGCCTCTAACAGAGCCCTCTAGCTGGAGCGCTTGGCAGTGTGCAACCCACCGGCAACTAAGCCCTCCACAAGAACGCCTGGGAACTAGGTGCAAAGGCAAGGCAGGAGTGGAGCTGAGGCCAGGAAGGCGCCAGTAGCATCTCCCAGTCTCGCGCAGCCCACTCCTTTCTGGATTGGAAGCCTAGCCGCGAGGCAAGTCTGGGCAAGGCTCGCCCAGGGCAGAGCAGCCTCACACCAGCACTCTGCCAGATCTGGACTCTGAGCAGAGCTGGAGCTCTGCCGTACTGGAGGCGCACTCGGCTCCGCCAAAGCAGTGAATACAGCCGCACACAGCAGTGCTGCCTTCTCTTCTCCCGAGGAGGCTCGCTTCCCGCATGCTGTAAACTAGGCTTCCATGCGGGGCCCCCTTCGCCTCCCACAGGTCTTGGCTCAGGAGCTGCTTCCCTGAGCTGGGGCTGTGGACGGGAGCCCAGACACGCAGGGGCAGGCCCCAACCACCTGCACACGTCTCTGCCGGGGAGGAGAGCACTAGGGAAATGACGTCTGTCAGGCACCTTCTGGGCGCTCACCGAGTCAGGCTCTGCGTGTGTGGGGCTGCAGACCCCAGCCAGGGGCCCTGTGAGCCTTGTGCTCTCCGTGCTGTGCTGAGTCTGGGCGGTCAAGCAACCGCTGGAGGAGCCCTGCAGTTGCCCTCCCATTGCCTCTAATAGAGCCCTCACTGCTGGAGCGCTTGGCAGTGTGCAACCCACCGGCAACTAAGCCCTCCACAAGAACGCCTGGGGACTAGGGGCAAACGCAAGGCAGGAGTGGAGCTGAGGCCAGGAAGGCGCCAGTAGCATCTCCCAGTCTCGCGCAGCCTGCTCCTTCCTGGACTGGAAGCCTAGCCGCGAGGCAAGTGTGGGCAAGGCTCGCCCAGGGCAGAGCAGCCTCACGCCAGCAACTCTGCCAGATCGGGCCTCAGAGCAGAGCTGGAGCTCTGCCGTACTGGAGGCGCACTCGGCTCCGCCCAAGCAGTGAATACAGCCACACACAGCAGGGCTGCCTTCTCTTCTCCCGAGGAGGCTCGCTTCCCGCATGCTGTAAACTAGGCTTCCAGGCGGGGCCCCCTGCGCCTCCCACAGGTCTTGGCTCAGGAGCTGCTTCCCTGAGCTGGGGCTGTGGACGGGAGCCCAGACACGCAGGGGCAGGCCCCAACCACCTGCACACGTCTCTGCTGGGGAGGAGAGCACTAGGGAAATGACGTCTGTCAGGCAACTTCTGGGCGCTCACCGAGTCAGCCTCCGCGTGTGTGGGGCTGCAGACCACAGCCAGGGGCCCTGTGAGCCTTGTGCTCTCCGTGCTGTGCTGAGTCTGGGCGGTCAAGCCACCGTAATAATAGACTTCCATATGCCCTCACTTTGCCTCTAACAGAGCCCTCAAGCTGGAGCGCTTGGCAGTGTGCAACCCACCGGCAACTAAGCACTCCACAAGAACGCCTGGGAACTAGGTGCAAAGGCAAGGCAGGAGTGAAGCTGAGGCCAGGAAGGCGCCAGTAGCATCTCCCAGTCTCGCGCAGCCCGCTCCTTTCTGGATTGGAAGCCTAGCCGCGAGGCAAGTCTGGACAAGGCTCGCCCAGGGCAGAGCAGCCTCACGCCAGCACTCTGCCAGATCGGGCCTCTGAGCAGAGCTGGAGCTCTGCCGTACTGGAGGCGCACTCGGCTCCGCCCAAGCAGTGATTGCAGCCCCACGCATCTGGGCTGCCTCCTCTTCTCCCAAGGAGGCTCGCTTCCCGCATGCTGTGCACTAGGCTTCCAGGCGGGGGCGCCCCGCGCCTCCTACAGGTCTTGGCTGAGGAGCTGCTTCCCTGAGCTGGGGCTGTGGACGGGAGCCCAGACACGCAGGGGCAGGCCCCAACCACCTGCACACGTCTCTGCTGGGGAGGAGAGCACTAGGGAAATAACGTCTGTCAGGCACCTTCTGGGCGCTCACCGAGTCAGCCTCCGCGTGTGTGGGGCTGCAGACCCCAGCCAGGGGCCCTGTGAGCCTTGTGCTCTCCGTGCTGTGCTGAGTCTGGGCGGTCAAGCAACCGTAATAATAGACTTCCAGATGCCCTCATTTTACCTCTAATAGAGCCCTCAAGCTGGAGCGCTTGGCAGTGTGCAACCCACCGGCAACTAAGCCCTCCACAAGAACGCCTGGGAACTAGGTGCAAAGGCAAGGTAGGAGTGGAGCTGAGGCCAGGAAGGCGCCAGTAGCATCTCCCAGTCTCGCGCAGCCCGCTCCTTTCTGGATTGGAAGCCTAGCGGCGAGGCAAGTCTGGACAAGGCTCGCCCAGGGCAGAGCAGCCTCACGCCAGCACTCTGCCAGATCGGGCCTCTGAGCAGAGCTGGAGCTCTGCCGTACTGGAGGCGCACTCGGCTCCGCCCAAGCAGTGATTGCAGCCCCACGCATCTGGGCTGCCTCCTCTTCTCCCAAGGAGGCTCGCTTCCCGCATGCTGTGCACTAGGCTTCCAGGCGGGGGCGCCCCGCGCCTCCTACAGGTCTTGGCTGAGGAGCTGCCTCCCTGAGCTGGGGCTGTGGACGGGAGCCCAGACACGCAGGGGCAGGCCCCAACCACCTGCACACATCTCTGCTGGGGAGGAGAGCACTAGGGAAATGACGTCTGTCAGGCACCTTCTGGGCGCTCACCGAGTCAGCCTCCGCGTGTGTGGGGCTGCAGACCCCAGCCAGGGGCCCTGTGAGCCTTGTGCTCTCCGTGCTGTGCTGAGTCTGGGCGGTCAAGCAACCGCTGGTGGAGCCCTTCAGTTGCCCTCCCATTGCCTCTAATAGAACCCTCACTGCTGGAGCGCTTGGCAGTGTGCAACCCACCGGCAACTAAGCCCTCCACAAGAACGCCTGGGGACTAGGGGAAAAGGCAAGGCAGGAGTGGAGCTGAGGCCAGGAAGGCGCCAGTAGCATCTCCCAGTCTCGCGCAGCCTGCTCCTTCCTGGACTGGAAGCCTAGCCGCGAGGCAAGTGTGGGCAAGGCTCGCCCAGGGCAGAGCAGTCTCACGCCAGCAACTCTGCCAGATCGGGCCTCTGAGCAGAGCTGGAGCTCTGCCGTACTGGAGGCGCACTCGGCTCCGCCAAAGCAGTGAATACAGCCGCACACAGCAGGGCTGCCTTCTCTTCTCCCGAGGAGGCTTGCTTCCCGCATGCTGTAAACTAGGCTTCCAGGCGGGGCCCCCTGCGCCTCCCACAGGTCTTGGCTCAGGAGCTGCTTCCCTGAGCTGGGGCTGTGGACGGGAGCCCAGACACGCAGGGGCAGGCCCCAACCACCTGCACACGTCTCTGCCGGGGAGGAGAGCACTAGGGAAATGACGTCTGTCAGGCACCTTCTGGGCGCTCACCGAGTCAGCCTCCGAGTGTGTGGGGCTGCAGACCCCAGCCAGGGGCCCTGTGAGCCTTGTGCTCTCCGTGCTGTGCTGAGTCTGGGCGGTCAAGCAACCGCTGGAGGAGCCCTTCAGTTGCCCTCCCATTGCCTCTAATAGAGCCCTCACTGCTGGAGCGCTTGGCAGTGTGCAACCCACCGGCAACTAAGCCCTCCACAAGGACGCCTGAGGACTAGGTGCAAAGGCAAGGCAGGAGAGGAGCTGAGGCCAGGAAGGCGCCAGTAGCATCTCCCAGTCTCGCGCAGCCTGCTCCTTCCTGGACTGGAAGCTTAGCCGCGAGGCAAGTCTGGGCAAGGCTCGCCCAGGGCAGAGCAGCCTCACGCCAGCAACTCTGCCAGATCGGGCCTCTGAGCAGAGCTGGAGCTCTGCCGTACTGGAGGCGCACTCGGCTCAGCCAAAGCAGTGAATGCAGCCGCACACAGCAGGGCTGCCTTCTCTTCTCCCGAGGAGGCTCGCTTCCCGCATGCTGTAAACTAGGCTTCCAGGCGGGGCCCCCTGCGCCTCCCACAGGTCTTGGCTCAGGAGCTGCTTCCCTGAGCTGGGGCTGTGGATGGGAGCCCAGACACGCAGGGGCAGGCCCCAAAAACCTGCACAGGGCTCTGCTGGGGAGGAGAGCACTAGAGAAATGACGTCTGTCAGGCACCTTCTGGGCGCTCACCGAGTCAGCCTCCGCGTGTGTGGGGCTGCAGACCCCAGCCAGGGGCCCTGTGAGCCTTGTGCTCTCCGTGCTGTGCTGAGTCTGGGCGGTCAAGCAACCGTAATAATAGACTTCCAGATGCCCTCACTTTGCCTCTAACAGAGCCCTCAAGCTGGAGCGCTTGGCAGTGTGCAACCCACCGGCAACTAAGCCCTCCACAAGAACGCCTGGGAACTAGGTGCAAAGGCAAGGCAGGAGTGGAACTGAGGCCAGGAAGGCGCCAGTAGCATCTCCCAGTCTCGCGCAGCCCACTCCTTTCTGGATTGGAAGCCTAGCCGCGAGGCAAGTCTGGGCAAGGCTCGCCCAGGGCAGAGCAGCCTCACACCAGCACTCTGCCAGATCGGGACTCTGAGCAGAGCTGGAGCTCTGCCGTACTGGAGGCGCACTCGGCTCCGCCAAAGCAGTGAATACAGCCGCACACAGCAGTGCTGCCTTCTCTTCTCCCGAGGAGGCTCGCTTCCCGCATGCTGTAAACTAGGCTTCCATGCGGGGCCCCCTTCGCCTCCCACAGGTCTTGGCTCAGGAGCTGCTTCCCTGAGCTGGGGCTGTGGACGGGAGCCCAGACACGCAGGGGCAGGCCCCAACCACCTGCACACGTCTCTGCCGGGGAGGAGAGCACTAGGGAAATGACGTCTGTCAGGCACCTTCTGGGCGCTCACCGAGTCAGCCTCCGCATGTGTGGGGCTGCAGACCACAGCCAGGGGCCCTGTGAGCCTTGTGCTCTCCGTGCTGTGCTGAGTCTGGGCGGTCAAGCAACCGCTGGAGGAGCCCTGCAGTTGCCCTCCCATTGCCTCTAATAGAGCCCTCACTGCTGGAGAGCTTGGCAGTGTGCAACCCACCGGCAACTAAGCCCTCCGCAAGAACGCCTGGGGACTAGGGGCAAACGCAAGCAGGAGTGGAGCTGAGACCAGGAAGGCGCCAGTAGCATCTCCCAGTCTCGCGCAGCCTGCTCCTTCCTGGACTGGAAGCCTAGCCGCGAGGCAAGTGTGGGCAAGGCTCGCCCAGGGCAGAGCAGCCTCACGCCAGCAACTCTGCCAGATCGGGCCTCTGAGCAGAGCTGGAGCTCTGCCGTACTGGAGGCGCACTCGGCTCCGCCAAAGCAGTGAATACAGCCACACACAGCAGGGTTGCCTTCTCTTCTCCCGAGGAGGCTCGCTTCCCGCATGCTGTAAACTAGGCTTCCAGGCGGGGCCCCCTGCGCCTCCCACAGGTCTTGGCTCAGGAGCTGCTTCCCTGAGCTGGGGCTGTGGACGGGAGCCCAGACACGCAGGGGCAGGCCCCAACCACCTGCACACGTCTCTGCTGGGGAGGAGAGCACTAGGGAAATGACGTCTGTCAGGCACCTTCTGGGCGCTCACCGAGTCAGCCTCCGCGTGTGTGGGGCTGCAGACCACAGCCAGGGGCCCTGTGAGCCTTGTGCTCTCCGTGCTGTGCTGAGTCTGGGCGGTCAAGCAACCGCTGGAGGAGCCCTTCAGTTGCCCTCCCATTGCCTCTAATAGAGCCCTCACTGCTGGAGCGCTTGGCAGTGTGCAACCCACCGGCAACTAAGCCCTCCACAAGAACGCCTGAGGACTAGGTGCAAAGGCAAGGCAGGAGAGGAGCTGAGGCCAGGAAGGCGCCAGTAGCATCTCCCAGTCTCGCGCAGCCTGCTCCTTCCTGGACTGGAAGCTTAGCCGCGAGGCAAGTCTGGGCAAGGCTCGCCCAGGGCAGAGCAGCCTCACGCCAGCAACTCTGCCAGATCGGGCCTCTGAGCAGAGCTGGAGCTCTGCCGTACTGGAGGCGCACTCGGCTCAGCCAAAGCAGTGAATGCAGCCGCACACAGCAGGGCTGCCTTCTCTTCTCCCGAGGAGGCTCGCTTCCCGCATGCTGTAAACTAGGCTTCCAGGCGGGGCCCCCTGCGCCTCCCACAGGTCTTGGCTCAGGAGCTGCTTCCCTGAGCTGGGGCTGTGGACGGGAGCCCAGACACGCAGGGGCAGGCCCCAAAAACCTGCACAGGGCTCTGCTGGGGAGGAGAACACTAGAGAAATGACGTCTGTCAGGCACCTTCTGGGCGCTCACCGAGTCAGCCTCCGCGTGTGTGGAGCTGCAGACCCCAGCCAGGGGCCCTGTGAGCCTTGTGCTCTCCGTGCTGTGCTGAGTCTGGGCGGTCAAGCAACCGTAATAATAGACTTCCATATGCCCTCACTTTGCCTCTAACAGAGCCCTCAAGCTGGAGCGCTTGGCAGTGTGCAACCCACCGGCAACTAAGCCCTCCACAAGAACGCCTGGGAACTAGGTGCAAAGGCAAGGCAGGAGTGGAGCTGAGGCCAGGAAGGCGCCAGTAGCATCTCCCAGTCTCGCGCAGCCCGCTCCTTTCTGGATTGGAAGCCTAGCCGCGAGGCAAGTCTGGACAAGGCTCGCCCAGGGCAGAGCAGCCTCACGCCAGCACTCTGCCAGATCGGGCCTCTGAGCAGAGCTGGAGCTCTGCCGTACTGGAGGCGCACTCGGCTCCGCCCAAGCAGTGATTGCAGCCCCACGCATCTGGGCTGCCTCCTCTTCTCCCAAGGAGGCTCGCTTCCCGCATGCTGTGCACTAGGCTTCCAGGCGGGGGCGCCCCGCGCCTCCTACAGGTCTTGGCTGAGGAGCTGCTTCCCTGAGCTGGGGCTGTGGACGGGAGCCCAGACACGCAGGGGCAGGCCCCAACCACCTGCACACGTCTCTGCTGGGGAGGAGAGCACTAGGGAAATGACGTCTGTCAGGCACCTTCTGGGCGCTCACCGAGTCAGCCTCCGCGTGTGTGGGGCTGCAGACCCCAGCCAGGGGCCCTGTGAGCCTTGTGCTCTCCGTGCTGTGCTGAGTCTGGGCGGTCAAGCAACCGTAATAATAGACTTCCAGATGCCCTCACTTTGCCTCTAACAGAGCCCTCAAGCTGGAGCGCTTGGCAGTGTGCAACCCACCTGCAACTAAGCCCTCCACAAGAACGCCTGGGAACTAGGTGCAAAGGCAAGGCAGGAGTGGAGCTGAGGCCAGGAAGGCGCCAGTAGCATCTCCCAGTCTCGCGCAGCCCGCTCCTTTCTGGATTGGAAGCCTAGCGGCGAGGCAAGTCTGGACAAGGCTCGCCCAGGGCAGAGCAGCCTCACGCCAGCACTCTGCCAGATCGGGCCTCTGAGCAGAGCTGGAGCTCTGCCGTACTGGAGGCGCACTCGGCTCCGCCCAAGCAGTGATTGCAGCCCCACACATCTGGGCTGCCTCCTCTTCTCCCAAGGAGGCTAGCTTCCCGCATGCTGTGCACTAGGCTTCCAGGCGGGGGCGCCCCGCGCCTCCTACAGGTCTTGGCTGAGGAGCTGCCTCCCTGAGCTGGGGCTGTGGACGGGAGCCCAGACACGCAGGGGCAGGCCCCAACCACCTGCACACATCTCTGCTGGGGAGGAGAGCACTAGGGAAATGACGTCTGTCAGGCACCTTCTGGGCGCTCACCGAGTCAGCCTCCGCGTGTGTGGGGCTGCAGACCCCAGCCAGGGGCCCTGTGAGCCTTGTGCTCTCCGTGCTGTGCTGAGTCTGGGCGGTCAAGCAACCGCTGGAGGAGCCCTGCAGTTGCCCTCCCATTGCCCCTAATAGAGCCCTCACTGCTGGAGCGCTTGGCAGTGTGCAACCCACCGGCAACTAAGCCCTCCACAAGAACGCCTGGGGACTAGGGGCAAAGGCAAGGCAGGAGTGGAGCTGAGGCCAGGAAGGCGCCAGTAGCATCTCCCAGTCTCGCGCAGCCTGCTCCTTCCTGGACTGGAAGCCTAGCCGCGAGGCAAGTGTGGGCAAGGCTCGCCCAGGGCAGAGCAGCCTCACGCCAGCAACTCTGCCAGATTGGGCCTCTGAGCAGAGCTGGAGCTCTGCCGTACTGGAGGCGCACTCGGCTCCGCCAAAGCAGTGAATACAGCCGCACACAGCAGGGCTGCCTTCTCTTCTCCCGAGGAGGCTCGCTTCCCGCATGCTGTAAACTAGGCTTCCAGGCGGGGCCCCCTGCGCCTCCCACAGCTCTTGGCTCAGGAGCTGCTTCCCTGAGCTGGGGCTGTGGACGGGAGCCCAGACACGCAGGGGCAGGCCCCAACCACCTGCACACGTCTCAGCCGGGGAGGAGAGCACTAGGGAAATGACGTCTGTCAGGCACCTTCTGGGCGCTCACCGAGTCAGCCTCCGAGTGTGTGGGGCTGCAGACCCCAGCCAGGGGCCCTGTGAGCCTTGTGCTCTCCGTGCTGTGCTGAGTCTGGGCGGTCAAGCAACCGCTGGAGGAGCCCTTCAGTTGCCCTCCCATTGCCTCTAATAGAGCCCTCACTGCTGGAGCGCTTGGCAGTGTGCAACCCACCGGCAACTAAGCCCTCCACAAGAACGCCTGAGGACTAGGTGCAAAGGCAAGGCAGGAGAGGAGCTGAGGCCAGGAAGGCGCCAGTAGCATCTCCCAGTCTCGCGCAGCCTGCTCCTTCCTGGACTGGAAGCTTAGCCGCGAGGCAAGTCTGGGCAAGGCTCGCCCAGGGCAGAGCAGCCTCACGCCAGCAACTCTGCCAGATCGGGCCTCTGAGCAGAGCTGGAGCTCTGCCGTACTGGAGGCGCACTCGGCTCAGCCAAAGCAGTGAATGCAGCCGCACACAGCAGGGCTGCCTTCTCTTCTCCCGAGGAGGCTCGCTTCCCGCATGCTGTAAACTAGGCTTCCAGGCTGGGCCCCCAGCGCCTCCCAAAGGTCTTGGCTCAGGAGCTGCTTCCCTGAGCTGGGGCTGTGGACGGGAGCCCAGACACGCAGGGGCAGGCCCCAAAAACCTGCACAGGGCTCTGCTGGGGAGGAGAGCACTAGAGAAATGACGTCTGTCAGGCACCTTCTGGGCGCTCACCGAGTCAACCTCCGCGTGTGTGGGGCTGCAGACCACAGCCAGGGGCCCTGTGAGCCTTGTGCTCTCCGTGCTGTGCTGAGTCTGGGCGGTCAAGCAACCGTAATAATAGACTTCCAGATGCCCTCACTTTGCCTCTAACAGAGCCCTCAAGCTGGAGCGCTTGGCAGTGTGCAACCCACCGGCAACTAAGCCCTCCACAAGAACGCCTGGGAACTAGGTGCAAAGGCAAGGCAGGAGTGGAGCTGAGGCCAGGAAGGCGCCAGTAGCATCTCCCAGTCTCGCGCAGCCCGCTCCTTTCTGGATTGGCAGCCTAGCGGCGAGGCAAGTCTGGACAAGGCTCGCCCAGGGCAGAGCAGCCTCACGCCAGCACTCTGCCAGATCGGGCCTCTGAGCAGAGCTGGAGCTCTGCCGTACTGGAGGCGCACTCGGCTCCGCCCAAGCAGTGATTGCAGCCCCACGCATCTGGGCTGCCTCCTCTTCTCCCAAGGAGGCTCGCTTCCCGCATGCTGTGCACTAGGCTTCCAGGCGGGGGCGCCCCGCGCCTCCTACAGGTCTTGGCTGAGGAGCTGCTTCCCTGAGCTGGGGCTGTGGACGGGAGCCCAGACACGCAGGGGCAGGCCCCAACCACCTGCACACGTCTCTGCTGGGGAGGAGAGCACTAGGGAAATGACGTCTGTCAGGCACCTTCTGGGCGCTCACCGAGTCAGCCTCCGCGTGTGTGGGGCTGCAGACCCCAGCCAGGGGCCCTGTGAGCCTTGTGCTCTCCGTGCTGTGCTGAGTCTGGGCGGTCAAGCAACCGTAATAATAGACTTCCAGATGCCCTCACTTTGCCTCTAACAGAGCCCTCAAGCTGGAGCGCTTGGCAGTGTGCAACCCACCGGCAACTAAGCCCTCCACAAGAACGCCTGGGAACTAGGTGCAAAGGCAAGGCAGGAGTGGAGCTGAGGCCAGGAAGGCGCCAGTAGCATCTCCCAGTCTCGCGCAGCCCACTCCTTTCTGGATTGGAAGCCTAGCCGCGAGGCAAGTCTGGGCAAGGCTCGCCCAGGGCAGAGCAGCCTCACACCAGCACTCTGCCAGATCGGGCCTCTGAGCAGAGTTGGAGCTCTGCCGTACTGGAGGCGCACTCGGCTCCGCCAAAGCAGTGAATACAGCCGCACACAGCAGTGCTGCCTTCTCTTTTCCCGAGGAGGCTCGCTTCCCGCATGCTGTAAACTAGACTTCCATGCGGGGCCCACTTCGCCTCCCACAGGTCTTGGCTCAGGAGCTGCTTCCCTGAGCTGGGGCTGTGGACGGGAGCCCAGACACGCAGGGGCAGGCCCCAACCACCTGCACACGTCTCTGCCGGGGAGGAGAGCACTAGGGAAATGACGTCTGTCAGGCATCTTCTGGGCGCTCACCGAGTCAGCCTCCGCGTGTGTGGGGCTGCAGACCACAGCCAGGGGCCCTGTGAGCCTTGTGCTCTCCGTGCTGTGCTGAGTCTGGGCGGTCAAGCAACCGTAATAATAGACTTCCAGATGCCCTCACTTTGCCTCTAATAGAGCCCTCAAGCTGGAGCGCTTGGCAGTGTGCAACCCACCGGAAACTAAGCCCTCCACAAGAACGCCTGGGAACTAGGTGCAAAGGCAAGGCAGGAGTGGAGCTGAGGCCAGGAAGGCGCCAGTAGCATCTCCCAGTCTCGCGCAGCCCGCTCCTTTCTGGATTGGAAGCCTAGCGGCGAGGCAAGTCTGGACAAGGCTCGCCCAGGGCAGAGCAGCCTCACGCCAGCACTCTGCCAGATCGGGCCTCTGAGCAGAGCTGGAGCTCTGCCGTACTGGAGGCGCACTCGGCTCCGCCCAAGCAGTGATTGCAGCCCCACGCATCTGGGCTGCCTCCTCTTCTCCCAAGGAGGCTAGCTTCCCGCATGCTGTGCACTAGGCTTCCAGGCGGGGGCGCCCCGCGCCTCCTACCGGTCTTGGCTGAGGAGCTGCCTCCCTGAGCTGGGGCTGTGGACGGGAGCCCAGACACGCAGGGGCAGGCCCCAACCACCTGCACACGTCTCTGCTGGGGAGGAGAGCACTAGGGAAATGACGTCTGTCAGGCACCTTCTGGGCGCTCACCGAGTCAGCCTCCGCGTGTGTGGGGCTGCAGACCCCAGCCAGGGGCCCTGTGAGCCTTGTGCTCTCCGTGCTGTGCTGAGTCTGGGCGGTCAAGCAACCGCAGGAGGAGCCCTTCAGTTGCCCTCCCATTGCCTCTAATAGAGCCCTCACTGCTGGAGCGTTTGGCAGTGTGCAACCCACCGGCAACTAAGCCCTCCACAAGAACGCCTGGGGACTAGGGGCAAGGGCAAGGCAGGAGTGGAGCTGAGGCCAGGAAGGCGCCAGTAGCATCTCCCAGTCTCGCGCAGCCTGCTCCTTCCTGGACTGGAAGCCTAGCCGCGAGGCAAGTGTGGGCAAGGCTCGCCCAGGACAGAGCAGCCTCTCGCCAGCAACTCTGCCAGATCGGGCCTCTGAGCAGAGCTGGAGCTCTGCCGTACTGGAGGCGCACTCGGCTCCGCCAAAGCAGTGAATACAGCCGCACACAGCAGGGCTGCCTTCTCTTCTCCCGAGGAGGCTCGCTTCCCGCATGCTGTAAACTAGGCTTCCAGGCGGGGCCCCCTGCGCCTCCCACAGGTCTTGGCTCAGGAGCTGCTTCCCTGAGCTGGGGCTGTGGACGGGAGCCCAGACACGCAGGGGCAGGCCCCAACCACCACACGTCTCAGCCGGGGAGGAGAGCACTAGGGAAATGACGTCTGTCAGGCACCTTCTGGGCGCTCACCGAGTCAGCCTCCGCGTGTGTGGGGCTGCAGACCCCAGCCAGGGGCCCTGTGAGCCTTGTGCTCTCCGTGCTGTGCTGAGTCTGGGCGGTCAAGCAACCGTAATAATAGACTTCCAGATGCCCTCACTTTGCCTCTAACAGAGCCCTCAAGCTGGAGCGCTTGGCAGTGTGCAACCCACCGGCAACTAAGCCCTCCAAAAGAACGCCTGGGAACTAGGTGCAAAGGCAAGGCAGGAGTGGAGCTGAGGCCAGGAAGGCGCCAGTAGCATCTCCCAGTCTCGCGCAGCCCGCTCCTTTCTGGATTGGCAGCCTAGCCGTGAGGCAAGTCTGGACAAGGCTCGCCCAGGGCAGAGCACCCTCACGCCAGCACTCTGCCAGATCGGGCCTCTGAGCAGAGCTGGAGCTCTGCCGTACTGGAGGCGCACTCGGCTCCGCCCAAGCAGTGATTGCAGCCCCACGCATCTGGGCTGCCTCCTCTTCTCCCAAGGAGGCTCGCTTCCCGCATGCTGTGCACTAGGCTTCCAGGCGGGGGCGCCCCGCGCCTCCTACAGGTCTTGGCTGAGGAGCTGCTTCCCTGAGCTGGGGCTGTGGACGGGAGCCCAGACACGCAGGGGCAGGCCCCAACCACCTGCACACGTCTCTGCTGGGGAGGAGAGCACTAGGGAAATGACGTCTGTCAGGCACCTTCTGGGCGCTCACCGAGTCAGCCTCCGCGTGTGTGGGGCTGCAGACCCCAGCCAGGGGCCCTGTGAGCCTTGTGCTCTCCGTGCTGTGCTGAGTCTGGGCGGTCAAGCAACCGTAATAATAGACTTCCAGATGCCCTCACTTTGCCTCTAACAGAGCCCTCAAGCTGGAGCGCTTGGCAGTGTGCAACCCACCGGCAACTAAGCCCTCCACAAGAACGCCTGGGAACTAGGTGCAAAGGCAAGGCAGGAGTGGAGCTGAGGCCAGGAAGGCGCCAGTAGCATCTCCCAGTCTCGCGCAGCCCACTCCTTTCTGGATTGGAAGCCTAGCCGCGAGGCAAGTCTGGGCAAGGCTCGCCCAGGGCAGAGCAGCCTCACACCAGCACTCTGCCAGATCGGTCCTCTGAGCAGAGCTGGAGCTCTGCCGTACTGGAGGCGCACTCGGCTCCGCCAAAGCAGTGAATACAGCCGCACACAGCAGTGCTGCCTTCTCTTCTCCCGAGGAGGCTCGCTTCCCGCATGCTGTAAACTAGGCTTCCATGCGGGGCCCCCTTCGCCTCCCACAGGTCTTGGCTCAGGAGCTGCTTCCCTGAGCTGGGGCTGTGGACGGGAGCCCAGACACGCAGGGGCAGGCCCCAACCACCTGCACACGTCTCTGCCGGGGAGCAGAGCACTAGGGAAATGACGTCTGTCAGGCACCTTCTGGGCGCTCACCGAGTCAGCCTCCGCGTGTGTGGGGCTGCAGACCACAGCCAGGGGCCCTGTGAGCCTTGTGCTCTCCGTGCTGTGCTGAGTCTGGGCGGTCAAGCAACCGTAATAATAGACTTCCAGATGCCCTCACTTTGCCTCTAATAGAGCCCTCAAGCTGGAGCGCTTGGCAGTGTGCAACCCACCGGCAACTAAGCCCTCCACAAGAACGCCTGGGAACTAGGTGCAAAGGCAAGGCAGGAGTGGAGCTGAGGCCAGGAAGGCGCCAGTAGCATCTCCCAGTCTCGCGCAGCCCACTCCTTTCTGGATTGGAAGCCTAGCGGCGAGGCAAGTCTGGACAAGGCTCGCCCAGGGCAGAGCAGCCTCACGCCAGCACTCTGCCAGATCGGGCCTCTGAGCAGAGCTGGATCTCTGCCGTACTGGAGGCGCACTCGGCTCCACCCAAGCAGTGATTGCAGCCCCACGCATCTGGGCTGCCTCCTCTTCTCCCAAGGAGGCTCGCTTCCCGCATGCTGTGCACTAGGCTTCCAGGCGGGGGCGCCCCGCGCCTCCTACAGGTCTTGGCTGAGGAGCTGCCTCCCTGAGCTGGGGCTGTGGACGGGAGCCCAGACACGCAGGGGCAGGCCCCAACCACCTGCACACATCTCTGCTGGGGAGGAGAGCACTAGGGAAATGACGTCTGTCAGGCACCTTCTGGGCGCTCACCGAGTCAGCCTCCGCGTGTGTGGGGCTGCAGACACCAGCCAGGGGCCCTGTGAGCCTTGTGCTCTCCGTGCTGTGCTGAGTCTGGGCGGTCAAGCAACCGCTGGAGGAGCCCTGCAGTTGCCCTCCCATTGCCTCTAATAGAGCCCTCACTGCTGGAGCGCTTGGCAGTGTGCAACCCACCGGCAACTAAGCCCTCCACAAGAACGCCTGGGGACTAGGGGCAAAGGCAAGGCTGGAGTGGAGCTGAGGCCAGGAAGGCGCCAGTAGCATCTCCCAGTCTCGCGCAGCCTGCTCCTTCCTGGACTGGAAGCCTAGCCGCGAGGCAAGTGTGGGCAAGGCTCGCCCAGGACAGAGCAGTCTCACGCCAGCAACTCTGCCAGATCGGGCCTCTGAGCAGAGCTGGAGTTCTGCCGTACTGGAGGCGCACTCGGCTCCGCCAAAGCAGTGAATACAGCCGCACACAGCAGGGCTGCCTTCTCTTCTCCCGAGGAGGCTCGCTTCCCGCATGCTGTAAACTAGGCTTCCAGGCGGGGCCCCCAGCGCCTCCCACAGGTCTTGGCTCAGGAGCTGCTTCCCTGAGCTGGGGCTGTGGACGGGAGCCCAGACACGCAGGGGCAGGCCCCAACCACCTGCACACGTCTCTGCTGGGGAGGAGAGCACTAGGGAAATGACGTCTGTCAGGCACCTTCTGGGCGCTCACCGAGTCAGCCTCCGAGTGTGTGGGGCTGCAGACCCCAGCCAGGGGCCCTGTGAGCCTTGTGCTCTCCGTGCTGTGCTGAGTCTGGGCGGTCAAGCAACCGCTGGAGGAGCCCTTCAGTTGCCCTCCCATTGCCTCTAATAGAGCCCTCACTGCTGGAGCGCTTGGCAGTGTGCAACCCACCGGCAACTAAGCCCTCCACAAGGACGCCTGAGGACTAGGTGCAAAGGCAAGGCAGGAGAGGTGCTGAGGCCAGGAAGGCGCCAGTAGCATCTCCCAGTCTCGCGCAGCCTGCTCCTTCCTGGACTGGAAGCTTAGCCGCGAGGCAAGTCTCGGCAAGGCTCGCCCAGGGCAGAGCAGCCTCACGACAGCAACTCTGCCAGATCGGGCCTCTGAGCAGAGCTGGAGCTCTGCCGTACTGGAGGTGCACTCGGCTCAGCCAAAGCAGTGAATGCAGGCGCACACAGCAGGGCTGCCTTCTCTTCTCCCGAGGAGGCTCGCTTCCCGCATGCTGTAAACTAGGCTTCCAGGCGGGGCCCCCTGCGCCTCCCACAGGTCTTGGCTCAGGAGCTGCTTCCCTGAGCTGGGGCTGTGGACGGGAGCCCAGACACGCAGGGGCAGGCCCCAAAAACCTGCACAGGGCTCTGCTGGGGAGGAGAGCACTAGAAAATGACGTCTGTCAGGCACCTTCTGGGCGCTCACCGAGTCAGCCTCCGCGTGTGTGGGGCTGCAGACCACAGCCAGGGGCCCTGTGAGCCTTGTGCTCTCCGTGCTGTGCTGAGTCTGGGCGGTCAAGCAACCGTAATAATAGACTTCCAGATGCCCTCACGTTGCCTCTAACAGAGCCCTCAAGCTGGAGCGCTTGGCAGTGTGCAACCCACCGGCAACTAAGCCCTCCACAAGAACGCCTGGGAACTAGGTGCAAAGGCAAGGCAGGAGTGGAGCTGAGGCCAGGAAGGCGCCAGTAGCATCTCCCAGTCTCGCGCAGCCCGCTCCTTTCTGGATTGGCAGCCTAGCCGCGAGGCAAGTCTGGACAAGGCTCGCCCAGGGCAGAGCAGCCTCACGCCAGCACTCTGCCAGATCGGGCCTCTGAGCAGAGCTGGAGCTCTGCCGTACTGGAGGCGCACTCGGCTCCGCCCAAGCAGTGATTGCAGCCCCACGCATCTGGGCTGCCTCCTCTTCTCCCAAGGAGGCTCGCTTCCTGCATGCTGTGCACTAGGCTTCCAGGCGGGGGCGCCCCGCGCCTCCTACAGGTCTTGGCTGAGGAGCTGCCTCCCTGAGCTGGGGCTGTGGACGGGAGCCCAGACACGCAGGGGCAGGCCCCAACCACCTGCACACGTCTCTGCTGGGGAGGAGAGCACTAGGGAAATGACGTCTGTCAGGCACCTTCTGGGCGCTCACCGAGTCAGCCTCCGCGTGTGTGGGGCTGCAGACCCCAGCCAGGGGCCCTGTGAGCCTTGTGCTCTCCGTGCTGTGCTGAGTCTGGGCGGTCAAGCAACCGTAATAATAGACTTCCAGATGCCCTCACTTTGCCTCTAACAGAGCCCTCAAGCTGGAGCGCTTGGCAGTGTGCAACCCACCGGCAGCTAAGCCCTCCACAAGAACGCCTGGGAACTAGGTGCAAAGCAAGGCAGGAGTGGAGCTGAGGCCAGGAAGGCGCCAGTAGCATCTCCCAGTCTCGCGCAGCCCACTCCTTTCTGGATTGGAAGCCTAGCCGCGAGGCAAGTCTGGACAAGGCTCGCCCAGGGCAGAGCAGCCTCACACCAGCACTCTGCCAGATCGGGCCTCTGAGCAGAGCTGGAGCTCTGCCGTACTGGAGGCGCACTCGGCTCCGCCCAAGCAGTGATTGCAGCCCCACGCATCTGGGCTGCCTCCTCTTCTCCCAAGGAGGCTCGCTTCCCGCATGCTGTGCACTAGGCTTCCAGGCGGGGGCGCCCCGCGCCTCCTACAGGTCTTGGCTGAGGAGCTGCTTCCCTGAGTGGGGCTGTGGACGGGAGCCCAGACACGCAGGGGCAGGCCCCAACCACCTGCACACGTCTCTGCTGGGGAGTAGAGCACTAGGGAAATGACGTCTGTCAGGCACCTTCTGGGCGCTCACCGAGTCAGCCTCCGCGTGTGTGGGGCTGCAGACCCCAGCCAGGGGCCCTGTGAGCCTTGTGCTCTCCGTGCTGTGCTGAGTCTGGGCGGTCAAGCAACCGCTGGAGGAGCCCTGCAGTTGCCCTCCCATTGCCTCTAATAGAGCCCTCACTGCTGGAGCGCTTGGCAGTGTGCAACCCACCGGCAACTAAGCCCTCCACAAGAACGCCTGAGGACTAGGTGCAAAGGCAAGGCAGGAGTGGAGCTGAGGCCAGGAAGGCGCCAGTAGCATCTCCCAGTCTCGCGCAGCCTGCTCCTTCTTGGACTGGAAGCCTAGCCGCGAGGCAAGTGTGGGCAAGGCTCGCCCAGGGCAGAGCAGCCTCACGCCAGCAACTCTGCCAGATCGGGCCTCTGAGCAGAGCTGGAGCTCTGCCGTACTGGAGGCGCACTCGGCTCAGCCAAAGCAGTGAATGCAGCCGCACACAGCAGGGCTGCCTTCTCTTCTCCCGAGGAGGCTCGCTTCCCGCATGCTGTGCACTAGGCTTCCAGGCGGGGCCTCCTGCGCCTCCCACAGGTCTTGGCTCAGGAGCTGCTTCCCTGAGCGGGGGCTGTGGACGGGAGCACAGACACGCAGGGGCAGGCCCCAACCACCTGCACACGTCTCTGCTGGGGAGGAGAGCACTAGGGAAATGACGTCTGTCAGGCACCTTCTGGGCGCTCACCGAGTCAGCCTCCGCGTGTGTGGGGCTGCAGACCCCAGCCAGGGGCCCTGTGAGCCTTGTGCTCTCCGTGCTGTGCTGAGTCTGGGCGGTCAAGCAACCATAATAATAGACTTCCAGATGCCCTCACTTTTCCTCTAATAGAGCCCTCAAGCTGGAGCGCTTGGCAGTGTGCAACACACCGGCAACTAAGCCCTCCACAAGAACGCCTGGGGACTAAGTGCAAAGGCAAGGCAGGAGTGGAGCTGAGGCCAGGAAGGCGCCAGTAGCATCTCCCAGTCTCGCGCAGCCTGCTCCTTCCTGGACTGGAAGCCTAGCCGCAAGGCAAGTCTGGGCAAGGCTCGCCCAGGGCAGAGCAGCCTCACACCAGCAACTCTGCCAGATCGGGCCTCTGAGCAGAGCTGGAGCTCTGCCGTACTGGAGGCGCACTCGGCTCCGCCAAAGCAGTGAATACAGCTCTACACAGCAGGGCTGCCTTCTCTTCTCCCGAGGAGGCTGGCTTCCCGCATGCTGTAAACTAGGCTTCCATGCGGGGCCCCCTGCGCCTCCCACAGGTCTTGGCTCAGGAGCTGCTTCCCTGAGCTGGGGCTGTAAACGGGAGCCCAGACACGCAGGTCAGGCCCCAACCCCCTGAACACGTCTCACCCGGGGAGGAGAGCACTAAGGAAATGACGTCTGTCGGGCACCTTCTGGGCGCTCACCGAGTTAGCCTCCGCGTGTATGGGGCTGCAGACCCCAGCCAGGGGCCCTGTGAGCCTTGTGCTCTCCGTGCTGTGCTGAGTCTGGGCGGTCAAGCAACCGCTGGAAGAGCCCTGCAGTTACCCTCCCATTGCCTCTAATAGAGCCCTCACTGCTGGAGCGCTTGGCAGTGTGCAACCCACCGGCAACTAAGCCCTCCACAAGAACGCCTGGGGACTAGGTGCAAAGGCAAGGCAGCAGTGGAGCTGAGGCCAGGAAGGCGCCAGTAGCATCTCCCAGGCACACGCGCCTGCTCCTTCCTGGACTGGAAGCCTAGCCGCGAGACAAGTCTGGGCAAGGCTCGCCCAGGGCAGAGCAGCCTCACGCCAGCAACTCTGCCAGATCGGGCCTCTGAGCAGAGCTGGAGCTCTGCCGTACTGGAGGCGCACTCGGCTCAGCCAAAGCAGTGAATGCAGCCGCACAGAGCAGGGCTGCCTTCTCTTCTCCCGAGGAGGCTCGCTTCCCGCATGCTGTAAACTAGGCTTCCAGGCGGGGCCCCCTGCGCCTCCCACAGGTCTTGGCTCAGGAGCTGCTTCCCTGAGCTGGGGCTGTGGACGGGAGCGCAGACACGCAGTGGCAGGCCCCAACCACCTACACACGTCTTTGCAGGGGAGGAGAGCACTAGGGAAATGACGTCTGTCAGGCACCTTCTGGGCGCTCACCGAGTCAGCCTCCGCGTGTATGGGGCTGCAGACCCCAGCCAGGGGCCCTGTGAGCCTTGTGCTCTCCGTGCTGTGCTGAGTCTGGGCGGTCAAGCAACCGCTGGAGGAGCCCTGCAGTTGCCCTCCCATTGCCTCTAATAGAGCCCTCACTGCTGGAGCGCTTGGCAGTGTGCAACCCACCGGCAACTAAGCCCTCCACAAGAACGCCTGGGGACTAGGTGCAAAGGCAAGGCAGCAGTGGAGCTGAGGCCAGGAAGGCGCCAGTAGCATCTCCCAGTCTCGCGCAGCCCGCTCCTTTCTGGATTGGCAGCCTAGCCGCGAGGCAAGTCTGGGCAAGGCTCGCCCAGGGCAGAGCAGCCTCACGCCAGCACTCTGCCAGATCGGGCCTCTGAGCAGAGCTGGAGCTCTGCCGTACTGGAGGCGCACTCGGCTCCGCCCAAGCAGTGATTGCAGCCCCACGCATCTGGGCTGCCTCCTCTTCTCCCAAGGAGGCTCGCTTCCCGCATGCTGTGCACTAGGCTTCCAGGCGGGGGCGCCCCGCGCCTCCTACAGGTCTTGGCTGAGGAGCTGCTTCCCTGAGCTGGGGCTGTGGACGGGAGCCCAGACACGCAGGGGCAGGCCCCAACCACCTGCACACGTCTCTGCTGGGGAGGAGACCACTAGGGAAATGACGTCTGTCAGGCACCTTCTGGGCGCTCACCGAGTCACCCTCCGCGTGTGTGGGGCTGCAGACCCCAGCCAGGGGCCCTGTGAGCCTTGTGCTCTCCGTGCTGTGCTGAGTCTGGGCGGTCAAGCAACCGTAATAATAGACTTCCAGATGCCCTCACTTTGCCTCTAACAGAGCCCTCAAGCTGGAGCGCTTGGCAGTGTGCAACCCACCGGCAACTAAGCCCTCCACAAGAACGCCTGGGGACTAGGGGCAAAGGCAAGGCTGGAGTGGAGCTGAGGCCAGGAAGGCGCCAGTAGCATCTCCCAGTCTCGCGCAGCCTGCTCCTTCCTGGACTGGAAGCCTAGCCGCGAGGCAAGTGTGGGCAAGGCTCGCCCAGGACAGAGCAGTCTCACGCCAGCAACTCTGCCAGATCGGGCCTCTGAGCAGAGCTGGAGTTCTGCCGTACTGGAGGCGCACTCGGCTCCGCCAAAGCAGTGAATACAGCCGCACACAGCAGGGCTGCCTTCTCTTCTCCCGAGGAGGCTCGCTTCCCGCATGCTGTAAACTAGGCTTCCAGGCGGGGCCCCCAGCGCCTCCCACAGGTCTTGGCTCAGGAGCTGCTTCCCTGAGCTGGGGCTGTGGACGGGAGCCCAGACACGCAGGGGCAGGCCCCAACCACCTGCACACGTCTCTGCTGGGGAGGAGAGCACTAGGGAAATGACGTCTGTCAGGCACCTTCTGGGCGCTCACCGAGTCAGCCTCCGAGTGTGTGGGGCTGCAGACCCCAGCCAGGGGCCCTGTGAGCCTTGTGCTCTCCGTGCTGTGCTGAGTCTGGGCGGTCAAGCAACCGCTGGAGGAGCCCTTCAGTTGCCCTCCCATTGCCTCTAATAGAGCCCTCACTGCTGGAGCGCTTGGCAGTGTGCAACCCACCGGCAACTAAGCCCTCCACAAGGACGCCTGAGGACTAGGTGCAAAGGCAAGGCAGGAGAGGTGCTGAGGCCAGGAAGGCGCCAGTAGCATCTCCCAGTCTCGCGCAGCCTGCTCCTTCCTGGACTGGAAGCTTAGCCGCGAGGCAAGTCTCGGCAAGGCTCGCCCAGGGCAGAGCAGCCTCACGACAGCAACTCTGCCAGATCGGGCCTCTGAGCAGAGCTGGAGCTCTGCCGTACTGGAGGTGCACTCGGCTCAGCCAAAGCAGTGAATGCAGGCGCACACAGCAGGGCTGCCTTCTCTTCTCCCGAGGAGGCTCGCTTCCCGCATGCTGTAAACTAGGCTTCCAGGCGGGGCCCCCTGCGCCTCCCACAGGTCTTGGCTCAGGAGCTGCTTCCCTGAGCTGGGGCTGTGGACGGGAGCCCAGACACGCAGGGGCAGGCCCCAAAAACCTGCACAGGGCTCTGCTGGGGAGGAGAGCACTAGAAAATGACGTCTGTCAGGCACCTTCTGGGCGCTCACCGAGTCAGCCTCCGCGTGTGTGGGGCTGCAGACCACAGCCAGGGGCCCTGTGAGCCTTGTGCTCTCCGTGCTGTGCTGAGTCTGGGCGGTCAAGCAACCGTAATAATAGACTTCCAGATGCCCTCACGTTGCCTCTAACAGAGCCCTCAAGCTGGAGCGCTTGGCAGTGTGCAACCCACCGGCAACTAAGCCCTCCACAAGAACGCCTGGGAACTAGGTGCAAAGGCAAGGCAGGAGTGGAGCTGAGGCCAGGAAGGCGCCAGTAGCATCTCCCAGTCTCGCGCAGCCCGCTCCTTTCTGGATTGGCAGCCTAGCCGCGAGGCAAGTCTGGACAAGGCTCGCCCAGGGCAGAGCAGCCTCACGCCAGCACTCTGCCAGATCGGGCCTCTGAGCAGAGCTGGAGCTCTGCCGTACTGGAGGCGCACTCGGCTCCGCCCAAGCAGTGATTGCAGCCCCACGCATCTGGGCTGCCTCCTCTTCTCCCAAGGAGGCTCGCTTCCTGCATGCTGTGCACTAGGCTTCCAGGCGGGGGCGCCCCGCGCCTCCTACAGGTCTTGGCTGAGGAGCTGCCTCCCTGAGCTGGGGCTGTGGACGGGAGCCCAGACACGCAGGGGCAGGCCCCAACCACCTGCACACGTCTCTGCTGGGGAGGAGAGCACTAGGGAAATGACGTCTGTCAGGCACCTTCTGGGCGCTCACCGAGTCAGCCTCCGCGTGTGTGGGGCTGCAGACCCCAGCCAGGGGCCCTGTGAGCCTTGTGCTCTCCGTGCTGTGCTGAGTCTGGGCGGTCAAGCAACCGTAATAATAGACTTCCAGATGCCCTCACTTTGCCTCTAACAGAGCCCTCAAGCTGGAGCGCTTGGCAGTGTGCAACCCACCGGCAGCTAAGCCCTCCACAAGAACGCCTGGGAACTAGGTGCAAAGCAAGGCAGGAGTGGAGCTGAGGCCAGGAAGGCGCCAGTAGCATCTCCCAGTCTCGCGCAGCCCACTCCTTTCTGGATTGGAAGCCTAGCCGCGAGGCAAGTCTGGACAAGGCTCGCCCAGGGCAGAGCAGCCTCACACCAGCACTCTGCCAGATCGGGCCTCTGAGCAGAGCTGGAGCTCTGCCGTACTGGAGGCGCACTCGGCTCCGCCCAAGCAGTGATTGCAGCCCCACGCATCTGGGCTGCCTCCTCTTCTCCCAAGGAGGCTCGCTTCCCGCATGCTGTGCACTAGGCTTCCAGGCGGGGGCGCCCCGCGCCTCCTACAGGTCTTGGCTGAGGAGCTGCTTCCCTGAGTGGGGCTGTGGACGGGAGCCCAGACACGCAGGGGCAGGCCCCAACCACCTGCACACGTCTCTGCTGGGGAGTAGAGCACTAGGGAAATGACGTCTGTCAGGCACCTTCTGGGCGCTCACCGAGTCAGCCTCCGCGTGTGTGGGGCTGCAGACCCCAGCCAGGGGCCCTGTGAGCCTTGTGCTCTCCGTGCTGTGCTGAGTCTGGGCGGTCAAGCAACCGCTGGAGGAGCCCTGCAGTTGCCCTCCCATTGCCTCTAATAGAGCCCTCACTGCTGGAGCGCTTGGCAGTGTGCAACCCACCGGCAACTAAGCCCTCCACAAGAACGCCTGAGGACTAGGTGCAAAGGCAAGGCAGGAGTGGAGCTGAGGCCAGGAAGGCGCCAGTAGCATCTCCCAGTCTCGCGCAGCCTGCTCCTTCTTGGACTGGAAGCCTAGCCGCGAGGCAAGTGTGGGCAAGGCTCGCCCAGGGCAGAGCAGCCTCACGCCAGCAACTCTGCCAGATCGGGCCTCTGAGCAGAGCTGGAGCTCTGCCGTACTGGAGGCGCACTCGGCTCAGCCAAAGCAGTGAATGCAGCCGCACACAGCAGGGCTGCCTTCTCTTCTCCCGAGGAGGCTCGCTTCCCGCATGCTGTGCACTAGGCTTCCAGGCGGGGCCTCCTGCGCCTCCCACAGGTCTTGGCTCAGGAGCTGCTTCCCTGAGCGGGGGCTGTGGACGGGAGCACAGACACGCAGGGGCAGGCCCCAACCACCTGCACACGTCTCTGCTGGGGAGGAGAGCACTAGGGAAATGACGTCTGTCAGGCACCTTCTGGGCGCTCACCGAGTCAGCCTCCGCGTGTGTGGGGCTGCAGACCCCAGCCAGGGGCCCTGTGAGCCTTGTGCTCTCCGTGCTGTGCTGAGTCTGGGCGGTCAAGCAACCATAATAATAGACTTCCAGATGCCCTCACTTTTCCTCTAATAGAGCCCTCAAGCTGGAGCGCTTGGCAGTGTGCAACACACCGGCAACTAAGCCCTCCACAAGAACGCCTGGGGACTAAGTGCAAAGGCAAGGCAGGAGTGGAGCTGAGGCCAGGAAGGCGCCAGTAGCATCTCCCAGTCTCGCGCAGCCTGCTCCTTCCTGGACTGGAAGCCTAGCCGCAAGGCAAGTCTGGGCAAGGCTCGCCCAGGGCAGAGCAGCCTCACACCAGCAACTCTGCCAGATCGGGCCTCTGAGCAGAGCTGGAGCTCTGCCGTACTGGAGGCGCACTCGGCTCCGCCAAAGCAGTGAATACAGCTCTACACAGCAGGGCTGCCTTCTCTTCTCCCGAGGAGGCTGGCTTCCCGCATGCTGTAAACTAGGCTTCCATGCGGGGCCCCCTGCGCCTCCCACAGGTCTTGGCTCAGGAGCTGCTTCCCTGAGCTGGGGCTGTAAACGGGAGCCCAGACACGCAGGTCAGGCCCCAACCCCCTGAACACGTCTCACCCGGGGAGGAGAGCACTAAGGAAATGACGTCTGTCGGGCACCTTCTGGGCGCTCACCGAGTTAGCCTCCGCGTGTATGGGGCTGCAGACCCCAGCCAGGGGCCCTGTGAGCCTTGTGCTCTCCGTGCTGTGCTGAGTCTGGGCGGTCAAGCAACCGCTGGAAGAGCCCTGCAGTTACCCTCCCATTGCCTCTAATAGAGCCCTCACTGCTGGAGCGCTTGGCAGTGTGCAACCCACCGGCAACTAAGCCCTCCACAAGAACGCCTGGGGACTAGGTGCAAAGGCAAGGCAGCAGTGGAGCTGAGGCCAGGAAGGCGCCAGTAGCATCTCCCAGGCACACGCGCCTGCTCCTTCCTGGACTGGAAGCCTAGCCGCGAGACAAGTCTGGGCAAGGCTCGCCCAGGGCAGAGCAGCCTCACGCCAGCAACTCTGCCAGATCGGGCCTCTGAGCAGAGCTGGAGCTCTGCCGTACTGGAGGCGCACTCGGCTCAGCCAAAGCAGTGAATGCAGCCGCACAGAGCAGGGCTGCCTTCTCTTCTCCCGAGGAGGCTCGCTTCCCGCATGCTGTAAACTAGGCTTCCAGGCGGGGCCCCCTGCGCCTCCCACAGGTCTTGGCTCAGGAGCTGCTTCCCTGAGCTGGGGCTGTGGACGGGAGCGCAGACACGCAGTGGCAGGCCCCAACCACCTACACACGTCTTTGCAGGGGAGGAGAGCACTAGGGAAATGACGTCTGTCAGGCACCTTCTGGGCGCTCACCGAGTCAGCCTCCGCGTGTATGGGGCTGCAGACCCCAGCCAGGGGCCCTGTGAGCCTTGTGCTCTCCGTGCTGTGCTGAGTCTGGGCGGTCAAGCAACCGCTGGAGGAGCCCTGCAGTTGCCCTCCCATTGCCTCTAATAGAGCCCTCACTGCTGGAGCGCTTGGCAGTGTGCAACCCACCGGCAACTAAGCCCTCCACAAGAACGCCTGGGGACTAGGTGCAAAGGCAAGGCAGCAGTGGAGCTGAGGCCAGGAAGGCGCCAGTAGCATCTCCCAGTCTCGCGCAGCCCGCTCCTTTCTGGATTGGCAGCCTAGCCGCGAGGCAAGTCTGGGCAAGGCTCGCCCAGGGCAGAGCAGCCTCACGCCAGCACTCTGCCAGATCGGGCCTCTGAGCAGAGCTGGAGCTCTGCCGTACTGGAGGCGCACTCGGCTCCGCCCAAGCAGTGATTGCAGCCCCACGCATCTGGGCTGCCTCCTCTTCTCCCAAGGAGGCTCGCTTCCCGCATGCTGTGCACTAGGCTTCCAGGCGGGGGCGCCCCGCGCCTCCTACAGGTCTTGGCTGAGGAGCTGCTTCCCTGAGCTGGGGCTGTGGACGGGAGCCCAGACACACAGGGGCAGGCCCCAACCACCTGCACACGTCTCTGCTGGGGAGGAGACCACTAGGGAAATGACGTCTGTCAGGCACCTTCTGGGCGCTCACCGAGTCACCCTCCGCGTGTGTGGGGCTGCAGACCCCAGCCAGGGGCCCTGTGAGCCTTGTGCTCTCCGTGCTGTGCTGAGTCTGGGCGGTCAAGCAACCGTAATAATAGACTTCCAGATGCCCTCACTTTGCCTCTAACAGAGCCCTCAAGCTGGAGCGCTTGGCAGTGTGCAACCCACCGGCAACTAAGCCCTCCACAAGAACGCCTGGGGACTAGGGGCAAAGGCAAGGCAGGAGTGGAGCTGAGGCCAGGAAGGCGCCAGTAGCATCTCCCAGTCTCGCGCAGCCTGCTCCTTCCTGGACTGGAAGCCTAGCCGAGAGGCAAGTCTGGGCAACGCTCGCCCAGGGCAGAGCAGCCTCACACCAGCAACTCTGCCAGATCGGGCCTCTGAGCAGAGCTGGAGCTCTGCCGTACTGGAAGGGCACTCGGCTCAGCCAAAGCAGTGAATGCAGCCGCACACAGCAGGGCTGCCTTCTCTTCTCCCGACGAGGCTCGCTTCCCGCATGCTGTAAACTAGGCTTCCAGGCGGGGCCCCCTGCGCCTCCCACAGTTCTTGGCTCAGGAGCTGCTTCCCTGAGCTGGGGCTGTGGACGGGAGCCCAGACACGCAGGGGCAGGCCCCAAAAACTTGCACACGTCTCTGCTGGGGAGGAGAGCACTAGAGAAATGACGTCTGTCAGGCACATTCTGGGCGCTCACCGAGTCAGCCTCCACGTGTGTGGGGCTGCAGACCACAGCCAGGGGACCTGTGAGCCTTGTGCTCTCCGTGCTGTGCTGAGTCTGGGCGGTCAAGCAACCGTAATAATAGACTTCCAGATGCCCTCACTTTGCCTCTAACAGAGCCCTCAAGCTGGAGCGCTTGGCAGTGTGCAACCCACCGGCAACTAAGCCCTCCACAAGAACGCCTGGGAACTAGGTGCAAAGCCAAGGCAGGAGTGGAGCTGAGGCCAGGAAGGCGCCAGTAGCATCTCCCAGTCTCGCGCAGCCCGCTCCTTTCTGGATTGGAAGCCTAGCCGCGAGGCAAGTCTGGGCAAGTCTCGCCCAGGGCAGAGCAGCCTCACGCCAGCAACTCTGCCAGATCGGGCCTCTGGGCAGAGCTGGAGCTCTGCCGTACTGAAGGCGCACTCGGCTCCGCCCAAGCAGTGATTGCAGCCCCACGCATCTGGGCTGCCTCCTCTTCTCCCAAGGAGGCTCGCTTCCCGCATGCTGTGCACTAGGCTTCCAGGCGGGGGCGCCCCGCGCCTCCTACAGGTCTTGGCTGAGGAGCTGCTTCCCTGAGCTGGGGCTGTGGACGGGAGCCCAGACACGCAGGGGCAGGCCCCAGCCACCTGCACACGTCTCTGCTGGGGAGGAGAGCACTAGGGAAATGACGTCTGTCAGGCACCTTCTTGGCGCTCACCGAGTCAGCCTCCGCGTGTGTGGGGCTGCAGACCCCAGCCAGGGGCCCTGTGAGCCTTGTGCTCTCCGTGCTGTGCTGAGTCTGGGCGGTCAAGCAACCGCTGGAGGAGCCCTGCAGTTGCCCTCCCATTGCCTCTAATAGAGCCCTCAAGCTGGAGCGCTTGGCAGTGTGCAACCCACCGGCAACTAAGCCCTCCACAAGAACGCCAGGGAACTAGGTGCAAAGGCAAGGCAGGAGTGGAGCTGAGGCCAGGAAGGCGCCAGTAGCATCTCCCAGTCTCGCGCAGCCTGCTCCTTCCTGGACTGGAAGCCTAGCCGCGAGGCAAGTCTGGGCAAGGCTCGCCCAGGGCAGAGCAGCCTCACGCCAGCAACTCTGCCAGATCGGGCCTCTGAGCAGAGCTGGAGCTCTACCGTACTGGAGGCGCACTCGGCTCCGCCAAAGCAGTGAATGCAGCCACACACAGCAGAGCTGCCTTCTCTTCTCCCGAGGAGGCTCGCTTCCCGCATGCTGTAAACTAGGCTTCCAGGCGGGGCCTCCTGCGCCTCCCACAGGTCTTGGCTCAGGAGCTGCTTCCCTGAGCTGGGGCTGTGGACGGGAGCCCAGACACGCAGGGGCAGGCCCCAACCACCTGCACACGTCTCTGCTGGGGAGGAGAGCCCTAGGGAAATGACGTCTGTCAGGCACCTTCTGGGCGCTCACCGAGTCAGCCTCCGCGTGTGTGGGGCTGCAGACCCCAGCCAGGGGCCCTGTGAGCCTTGTGCTCTCCGTGCTGTGCTGAGTCTGGGCGGTCAAGCAACCGTAATAATAGACTTCCAGATGCCCTCACTTTGCCTCTAACAGAGCCCTCAAGCTGGAGCGCTTGGCAGTGTGCAACCCACCGGCAACTAAGCCCTCCACAAGAACGCCTGGGAACTAGGTGCAAAGGCAAGGCAGGAGTGGAGCTGAGGCCAGGAAGGCGCCAGTAGCATCTCCCAGTCTTGCGCAGCCCGCTCCTTTCTGGATTGGAAGCCTAGCCGCGAGGCAAGTCTGGGCAAGGCTCGCCCAGGGCAGAGCAGCCTCACGCCAGCACTCTGCCAGATCGGGCCTCTGAGCAGAGCTGGAGCTCTGCCGTACTGGAGGCGCACTCGACTCCGCCCAAGCAGTGATTGCAGCCCCAGGCATCTGGGATGCCTCCTCTTCTCCCAAGGAGGCTCGCTTCCCGCATGCTGTGCACTAGGCTTCCAGGCGGGGGCGCCCCGCGCCCCCTACAGGTCTTGGCTGACGAGCTGCTTCCCTGAGTGGGGCTGTGGACGGGAGCCCAGACACGCAGGGGCAGGCCCCAACCACCTGCACACGTCTCTGCTGGGGAGGAGAGCACTAGGGAAATGACGTCTGTCAGGCACCTTCTGGGCGCTCACCGAGTCAGCCTCCGCGTGTGTGGGGCTGCAGACCCCAGCCAGGGGCCCTGTGAGCCTTGTGCTCTCCGTGCTGTGCTGAGTCTGGGCGGTCAAGCAACCGCTGGAGGAGCTCTGCAGTTGCCCTCCCATTGCCTCTAATAGAACCCTCACTGCTGGAGCGCTTGGCAGTGTGCAACCCACCGGCAACTAAGCCCTCCACAAGAACGCCTGGGGACTAGGGGCAAAGGCAAGGCAGGAGTGGAGCTGAGGCCAGGAAGGCGCCAGTAGCATCTCCCAGTCTCGCGCAGCCTGCTCCTTCCTGGACTGGAAGCCTAGCCGCGAGGCAAGTCTGGGCAAGGCTCGCCCAGGGCAGAGCAGTCTCACGCCAGCAACTCTGCCAGATCGGGCCTCTGAGCAGAGCTGGAGCTCTGCCGTACTGGAGGCGCACTCGGCTCCGCCAAAGCAGTGAATACAGCCGCACACAGCAGGGCTGCCTTCTCTTCTCCCGAGAAGGCTCGCTTCCCGCATGCTGTAAACTAGGCTTCAAGGCGGGGCCCCCTGCGCCTCCCAAAGGTCTGGCTCAGGAGCTGCTTCCCTGAGCTGGGGCTGTGGACGGGAGCCCAGACACGCAGGGGCAGGCCCCAACCACCTGCACACGTCTCTGTCGGGGAGGAGAGCACTAGGGAAATGACGTCTGTCTGGCACCTTCTGGGCGCTCACCGAGTCAGCCTCCGCGTGTGTGGGGCTGCAGACCCCAGCCAGGGGCCCTGTGAGCCTTGTGCTCTCCATGCTGTGCTGAGTCTGGGCGGTCAAGCAACCGCTGGAGGAGCCCTGCAGTTGCCCTCCCATTGCCTCTAATAGAGCCCTCAAGCTGGAGCGCTTGGCAGTGTGCAACCCACCGGCAACTAAGCCCTCCACAAGAACGCCAGGGAACTAGGTGCAAAGGCAAGGCAGGAGTGGAGCTGAGGCCAGGAAGGCGCCAGTAGCATCTCCCAGTCTCGCGCAGCCTGCTCCTTCCTGGACTGGAAGCCTAGCCGCGAGGCAAGTCTGGGCAAGGCTCGCCCAGGGCAGAGCAGCCTCACGCCAGCACCTCTGCCAGATCGGGCCTCTGAGCAGAGCTGGAGCTCTGCCGTACTGGAGGGGCACTCGGCTCCGCCAAAGCAGTGAATGCAGCCACACACAGCAGAGCTGCCTTCTCTTCTCCCGAGGAGGCTCGCTTCCCGCATGCTGTAAACTAGGCTTCCAGGCGGGGCCTCCTGCGCCTCCCACAGGTCTTGGCTCAGGAGCTGCTTCCCTGAGCTGGGGCTGTGGACGGGAGCCCAGACATGCAGGGGCAGGCCCCAACCACCTGCACACGTCTCTGCTGGGGAGGAGAGCCCTAGGGAAATGACGTCTGTCAGGCACCTTCTGGGCGCTCACCGAGTCAGCCTCCGCGTGTGTGGGGCTGCAGACCCCAGCCAGGGGCCCTGTGAGCCTTGTGCTCTCCGTGCTGTGCTGAGTCTGGGCGGTCAAGCAACCGTAATAATAGACTTCCAGATGCCCTCACTTTGCCTCTAACAGAGCCCTCAAGCTGGAGCGCTTGGCAGTGTGCAACCCACCGGCAACTAAGCCCTCCACAAGGACGCCTGGGAACTAGGTGCAAAGCCAAGGCAGGAGTGGAGCTGAGGCCAGGAAGGCGCCAGTAGCATCTCCCAGTCTCGCGCAGCCCGCTCCTTTCTGGATTGGAAGCCTATCCGCGAGGCAAGTCTGGACAAGTCTCGCCCAGGGCAGAGCAGCCTCACGCCAGCACTCTGCCACATCGGGGCTCTGGGCAGAGCTGGAGCTCTGCCGTACTGAAGGCGCACTCGGCTCCGCCCAAGCAGTGATTGCAGCCCCAGGCATCTGGGCTGCCTCCTCTTCTCCCAAGGAGGCTCGCTTCCCGCATGCTGTGCACTAGGCTTCCAGGCGGGGGCGCCCCGCGCCTCCTACAGGTCTTGGCTGAGGAGCTGCTTCCCTGAGCTGGGGCTGTGGACAGGAGCCCCGACACGCAGGGGCAGGCCCCAGCCACCTGCACACGTCTCTGCTGGGGAGGAGAGCACTAGGGAAATGACGTCTGTCAGGCACCTTCTGGGCGCTCACCGAGTCAGCCTCCGCGTGTGTGGGGCTGCAGACCCCAGCCAGGGGCCCTGTGAGCCTTGTGCTCTCCGTGCTGTGCTGAGTCTGGGCGGTCAAGCAACCGCTGGAGGAGCCCTGCATTTGCCCTCCCATTGCCTCTAATAGAGCCCTCACTGCTGGAGCGCTTGGCAGTGTGCAACCCACCGGCAACTAAGCCCTCCACAAGAACGCCTGGGGACTAGGGGCAAAGGCAAGGCAGGAGTGGAGCTGAGGCCAGGAAGGCGCCAGTAGCATCTCCCAGTCTCGCGCAGCCTGCTCCTTCCTGGACTGGAAGCCTAGCCGCGAGGCAAGTCTGGGCAAGGCTCGCCCAGGGCAGAGCAGCCGCACGCCAGCAACTCTGCCAGATCGGGCCTCTGAGCAGAGCTGGAGCTCTGCCGCACTGGAGGCGCACTCGGCTCCGCCAAAGCAGTGAATGCAGCCACACACAGCAGAGCTGCCTTCTCTTCTCCCGAGGAGGCTCGCTTCCCGCATGCTGTAAACTAGGCTTCCAGGCGGGGCCCTCTGCGCCTCCCAGAGGTCTTGGCTGAGGAGCTGCTTCCCTGAGCTGGGGCTGTGGACGGGAGCCCAGACACGCAGGGGCAGGCCCCAACCACCTGCACACGTCTCTGCTGGGGAGGAGAGCCCTAGGGAAATGACGTCTGTCAGGCACCTTCTGGGCGCTCACCGAGTCAGCCTCCGCGTGTGTGGGGCTGCAGACCCCAGCCAGGGGCCCTGTGAGCCTTGTGCTCTCCGTGCTGTGCTGAGTCTGGGCGGTCAAGCAACCGTAATAATAGACTTCCAGATGCCCTCACTTTGCCTCTAACAGAGCCCTCAAGCTGGAGCGCTTGGCAGTGTGCAACCCACCGGCAACTAAGCCCTCCACAAGAACGCCTGGGAACTAGGTGCAAAGGCAAGGCAGGAGTGGAGCTGAGGCCAGGAATGCGCCAGTAGCATCTCCCAGTCTCGCGCAGCCCGCTCCTTTCTGGATTGGAAGCCTAGCCGCGAGGCAAGTCTGGGCAAGGCTCGCCCAGGGCAGAGCAGCCTCACGCCAGCACTCTGCCAGGTCGGGCCTCTGAGCAGAGCTGGAGCTCTGCCGTACTGGAGGCGCACTCGGCTCTGTCCAAGCAGTGATTGCAGCCCCACGCATCTGGGCTGCCTCCTCTTCTCCCAAGGAGGATCGCTTCCCGCATGCTGTGCACTAGGCTTCCAGGCGGGGGCGCCCCGCGCCTCCTACAGGTCTTGGCTGACGAGCTGCTTCCCTGAGTGGGGCTGTGGACGGGAGCCCAGACACGCAGGGGCAGGCCCCAACCACCTGCACACGTCTCTGCTGGGGAGGAGAGCACTAGGGAAATGACGTCTGTCAGGCACCTTCTGGGCGCTCACCGAGTCAGCCTCCGCGTGTGTGGGGCTGCAGACCCCAGCCACGGGCCCTGTGAGCCTTGTGCTCTCCGTGCTGTGCTGAGTCTGGGCGGTCAAGCAACCGTAATAATAGACTTCCAGATGCCCTCACTTTGCCTCTAACAGAGCCCTCAAGCTGGAGCGCTTGGCAGTGTGCAACCCACCGGCAACTAAGCCCTCCACAAGAACGCCTGGGAACTAGGTGCAAAGGCAAGGCAGGAGTGGAGCTGAGGCCAGGAATGCGCCAGTAGCATCTCCCAGTCTCGCGCAGCCCGCTCCTTTCTGGATTGGAAGCCTAGCCGCGAGGCAAGTCTGGGCAAGGCTCGCCCAGGGCAGAGCAGCCTCACGCCAGCACTCTGCCAGGTCGGGCCTCTGAGCAGAGCTGGAGCTCTGCCGTACTGGAGGCGCACTCGGCTCTGTCCAAGTAGTGATTGCAGCCCCACGCATCTGGGCTGCCTCCTCTTCTCCCAAGGAGGATCGCTTCCCGCATGCTGTGCACTAGGCTTCCAGGCGGGGGCGCCCCGCGCCTCCTACAGGTCTTGGCTGACGAGCTGCTTCCCTGAGTGGGGATGTGGACGGGAGCCCAGACACGCAGGGGCAGGCCCCAACCACCTGCACACGTCTCTGCTGGGGAGGAGAGCACTAGGGAAATGACGTCTGTCAGGCACCTTCTGGGCGCTCACCGAGTCAGCCTCCGCGTGTGTGGGGCTGCAGACCCCAGCCAGGGGCCCTGTGAGCCTTGTGCTCTCCGTGCTGTGCTGAGTCTGGGCGGTCAAGCAACCGCTGGAGGAGCCCTGCAGTTGCCCTCCCATTGCCTCTAATAGAACCCTCACTGCTGGAGCGCTTGGCAGTGTGCAACCCACCGGCAACTAAGCCCTCCACAAGAACGCCTGGGGACTAGGGGCAAAGGCAAGGCAGGAGTGGAGCTGAGGCCAGGAAGGCGCCAGTAGCATCTCCCAGTCTCGCGCAGCCTGCTCCTTCCTGGACTGGAAGCCTAGTCGCGAGGCAAGTCTGGGCAAGGCTCGCCCAGGGCAGAGCAGCCTCACGCCAGCAACTCTGCCAGATCGGGCCTCTGAGCAGAGCTGGAGCTCTGCCGTACTGGAGGCGCACTCAGCTCCGCCAAAGCAGTGAATGCAGCCGCACACAGCAGGGCTGCCTTCTCTTCTCCCGAGGAGGCTCGCTTCCCACATGCTGTAAACTAGGCTTCCAGGTGGGGCCCCCTGCGCCTCCTACAGGTCTTGGCTCAGGAGCTGCTTCCCTGAGCTGGGGCTGTGGAAGGGAGCCCAGACACGCAGGGGCAGGCCCCAACCACCTGCACACGTCTCTGCTGGGGAGGAGAGCACTAGGGAAATGACGTCTGTCAGGCACCTTCTGGGCGCTCACCGAGTCAGCCTCCGAGTGTGTGGGGCTGCAGACCCCAGCCACGGGCCCTGTGAGCCTTGTGCTCTCCGTGCTGTGCTGAGTCTGGGCGGTCAAGCAACCGCTGGAGGAGCCCTGCAGTTGCCCTCCCATTGCCTCTAATAGAGCCCTCACTGCTGGAGCGCTTGGCAGTGTGCAACCCACCGGCAACTAAGCCCTCCACAAGAACGCCTGGGGACTAGGGGCAAAGGCAAGGCAGGAGTGGAGCTGAGGCCAGGAAGGCACCAGTAGCATCTCCCAGTCTCGCGCAGCCTGCTCCTTCCTGGACTGGAAGCCTAGCCGCGAGGCAAGTCTGGGCAAGGCTCGCCCAGGGCAGAGCAGCCTCACGCCAGCAACTCTGCCAGATCGGGCCTCTGAGCAGAGCTGGAGCTCTGCCGTACTGGAGGGGCACTCGGCTCCGCCAAAGCAGTGAATGCAGCCACACACAGCAGAGCTGCCTTCTCTAATTCCGAGGAGGCTCGCTTCCCGCATGCTGTAAACTAGGCTTCCAGGCGGGGCCCTCTGCGCCTCCCAGAGGTCTTGGCTGAGGAGCTGCTTCCCTGAGCTGGGGCTGTGGACGGGAGCCCAGACACGCAGGGGCAGGCCCAAACCACCTGCACACGTCTCTGCTGGGGAGGAGAGCCCTAGGGAAATGACGTCTGTCAGGCACCTTCTGGGCGCTCACCGAGTCAGCCTCCGCGTGTGTGGGGCTGCAGACCCCAGCCAGGGGCCCTGTGAGCCTTGTGCTCTCCGTGCTGTGCTGAGTCTGGGCGGTCAAGCAACCGTAATAATAGACTTCCAGATGCCCTCACTTTGCCTCTAACAGAGCCCTCAAGCTGGAGCGCTTGGCAGTGTGCAACCCACCGGCAACTAAGCCCTCCACAAGAACGCCTGGGAACTAGGTGCAAAGGCAAGGCAGGAGTGGAGCTGAGGCCAGGAATGCGCCAGTAGCATCTCCCAGTCTCGCGCAGCCCGCTCCTTTCTGGATTGGAAGCCTAGCCGCGAGGCAAGTCTGGGCAAGGCTCGCCCAGGGCAGAGCAGCCTCACGCCAGCACTCTGCCAGATCGGGCCTCTGAGCAGAGCTGGAGCTCTGCCGTACTGGAGGCGCACTCGGCTCTGCCCAAGCAGTGATTGCAGCCCCACGCATCTGGGCTGCCTCCTCTTCTCCCAAGGAGGATCGCTTCCCGCATGCTGTGCACTAGGCTTCCAGGCGGGGGCGCACCGCTCCTCCTACAGGTCTTAGCTGACGAGCTGCTTCCCTGAGTGGGGCTGTGGACGGGAGCCCAGACACGCAGGGGCAGGCCCCAACCACCTGCACACGTCTCTGCTGGGGAGGAGAGCACTAGGGAAATGACGTCTGTCAGGCACCTTCTGGGCGCTCACCGAGTCAGCCTCCGCGTGTGTGGGGCTGCAGACCCCAGCCAGGGGCCCTGTGAGCCTTGTGCTCTCCGTGCTGTGCTGAGTCTGGGCGGTCAAGCAACCGCTGGAGGAGCCCTGCAGTTGCCCTCCCATTGCCTCTAATAGAACCCTCACTGCTGGAGCGCTTGGCAGTGTGCAACCCACCGGCAACTAAGCCCTCCACAAGAACGCCTGGGGACTAGGGGCAAAGGCAAGGCAGGAGTGGAGCTGAGGCCAGGAAGGCGCCAGTAGCATCTCCCAGTCTCGCGCAGCCTGCTCCTTCCTGGACTGGAAGCCTAGCCGAGAGGCAAGTCTGGGCAAGGCTCGCCCAGGGCAGAGCAGCCTCACGCCAGCAACTCGCCAGATCGGGCCTCTGAGCAGAGCTGGAGCTCTGCCGTACTGGAGGCACACTCAGCTCCGCCAAAGCAGTGAATGCAGCCGCAAACAGCAGGGCTGCCTTCTCTTCTCCCAAGGAGGCTCGCTTCCCACATGCTGTAAACTAGGCTTCCAGGTGGGGCCCCCTGCGCCTCCTACAGGTCTTGGCTCAGGAGCTGCTTCCCTGAGCTGGGGCTGTGGACGGGAGACCAGACACGCAGGGGCAGGCCCCAACCACCTGCACACGTCTCTGCTGGGGAGGAGAGCACTAGGGAAATGACGTCTGTCAGGCACCTTCTGGGCGCTCACCGAGTCAGCCTCCGTGTGTGTGCGGCTGCAGACCCCAGCCAGGGGCCCTGTGAGCCTTGTGCTCTCCGTGCTGTGCTGAGTCTGGGCGGTCAAGCAACCGCTGGAGGAGCCCTGCAGTTGCCCTCCCATTGCCTCTAATAGAGCCCTCAAGCCGGAGCGCTTGGCAGTGTGCAACCCACCGGCAACTAAGCCCTCCACAAGAACGCCTGGGAACTAGGTGCAAAGGCAAGGCAGGAGTGGAGCTGAGGCCAGGAAGGCGCCAGTAGCATCTCCCAGTCTCGCGCAGCCTGCTCCTTCCTGGACTGGAAGCCTAGCCTCGAGGCAAGTCTGGGCAAGGCTCGCCCAGGGCAGAGCAGCCTCACGCCAGCAACTCTGCCAGATCGGGCCTCTGAGCAGAGCTGGAGCTCTGCCGTACTGGAGGCGCACTCGGCTCCGCCAAAGCAGTGAATGCAGCCACACACAGCAGAGCTGCCTTCTCTTCCCCCGAGGAGGCTCGCTTCCCGCATGCTGTAAACTAGGTTTCCAGGTGGGGCCCCCTGCGCCTCCCACAGGTCTTGGCTCAGGAGCTGCTTCCCTGAGCTGGGGCTGTGGACGGGAGCCCAGACACGCAGGGGCAGGCCCCAACCACCTGCACACGTCTCTGTCGGGGAGGAGAGCACTAGGGAAATGACGTCTGTCTGGCACCTTCTGGGCGCTCACCGAGTCAGCTTCCGAGTGTGTGGGGCTGCAGACCCCAGCCAGGGGCCCTGTGAGCCTTGTTCTCTCCGTGCTGTGCTGAGTCTCGGCGGTCAAGCAACCGTAATAATAGACTTCCAGATGCCCTCACTTTGCCTCTAACAGAGCCCTCAAGCTGGAGCGCTTGGCAGTGTGCAACCCACCGGCAACTAAGCCCTCCACAAGAACGCCTGGGAACTAGGTGCAAAGGCAAGGCAGGAGTGGAGCTGAGGCCAGGAAGGCGCCAGTAGCATCTCCCAGTCTCGCTCAGCCCGCTCCTTTCTGGATTGGAAGCCTAGCCGCGAGGCAAGTCTGGGCAAGGCTCGCCCAGGGCAGAGCAGCCTCACGCCAGCACTCTGCCAGATCGGGCCTCTGAGCAGAGCTGGAGCTCTGCCGTACTGGAGGTGCACTCGGCTCCGCCCAAGCAGTGATTGCAGCCCCACGCTTCTGGGCTGCCTCCTCTTCTCCCAAGGAGGCTCCCTTCCCGCATGCTGTGCACTAGGCTTCCAGGCTGGGGCGCCCCGCGCCTTCTACAGGTCTTGGCTGAGGAGCTGCTTCCCTGAGTGGGGCTGTGGACGGGAGCCCAGACACGCAGGGGCAGGCCCCAACCACCTGCACACGTCTCTGCTGGGGAGGAGAGCACTAGGGAAATGACGTCTGTCAGGCACCTTCTGGGCGCTCACCGAGTCAGCCTCCGCGTGTGTGGGGCTGCAGACCCCAGCCAGGGGCCCTGTGAGCCTTGTGCTCTCCGTGCTGTGCTGAGTCTGGGCGGTCAAGCAACCGCTGGAGGAGCCCTGCAGTTGCCCTCCCATTGCCTCTAATAGAACCCTCACTGCTGGAGCGCTTGGCAGTGTGCAACCCACCGGCAACTAAGCCCTCCACAAAAACGCCTGGGGACTAGGGGCAAAGGCAAGGCAGGAGTGGAGCTGAGGCCAGGAAGGCGCCAGTAGCATCTCCCAGTCTCGCGCAGCCTGCTCCTTCCTGGACTGGAAGCCTAGCCGCGAGGCAAGTCTGGGCAAGGCTCGCCAAGGGCGGAGCAGCCTCACGCCAGCAACTCTGCCAGATCGGGCCTCTGAGCAGAGCTGGAGCTCTGCCGTACTGGAGGCGCACTCAGCTCAGCCAAAGCAGTGAATGCAGCCACACACAGCAGGGCTGCCTTCTCTTCTCCCGAGGAGGCTCTCTTCCGGCATGCTGTAAACTAGGCTTCCAGGCGGGGCCCCCTGCGCCTCCCACAGGTCTTGGCTCAGGAGCTGCTTCCCTGAGCTGGGGCTGTGGACGGGAGCGCAGACAGGCAGGGGCAGGCCCCAACCACCTGCACACGTCTCTGCAGGGGAGGAGAGCACTAGGGAAATGACGTCTGTCAGGCACCTTCTGGGCGCTCACCGAGTCAGCCTCCGCGTGTGTGGGGCTGCAGACCCCAGCCAGGGGCCCTGTGAGCCTTGTGCTCTCCGTGCTGTGCTGAGTCTGGGCGGTCAAGCAACCGTAATAATAGACTTCCAGATGCCCTCACTTTGCCTCTAATAGAGCCCTCAAGCTCGACCGCTTGGCAGTGTGCAACCCACCGGCAACTAAGCCCTCCACAAGAACGCCTGGGGACTAGGTGCAAAGACAAGGCAGGAGTGGAGCTGAGGCCAGGAAGGCGCCAGTAGCATCTCCCAGTCTCGCGCAGCCTGTTCCTTCCTGGACTGGAAGCCTAGCCGCGAGGCAAGTCTGGGCAAGGCTCGCCCAGGGCAGAGCAGCCTCACGCCAGCACTCTGCCAGATCGGGCCTCTGAGCAGAGCTGGAGCTCTGCCGTACTGGAGGTGCACTCGGCTCCGCGAAAGCAGTGAATGCAACTCCACACAGCAGGGCTGCCTTCTCTTCTCCCGAGGAGGCTCGCTACCCGCATGCTGTAAACTAGGCTTCCAGGCAGGGCCCCCTGAGCCTCCCACAGGTCTTGGCTGAGGAGCTGCTTCCCTGAGCTGGGGCTCTGGACGGGAGACCAGACACGCAGGGTCAGTAACAAACAACCTGCACACGTATCTGCTGGGGAGGAGAGCACTAGGAAAATGACGTCTGTCAGGCACCGTCTGGGCACTCACCGAGTCAGCATCCGCGTCTGTGGGGCTTCAGACCCCAGCCAGGGGCCCTGTGAGCCTTGTGCTCTCTGTGCTGTGCTGAGTCTGGGCGGTGAAGCAACTGCTGGAGGAGCCCTGCAGTTGCCCTCCCATTGCCTCTAATAGAGCCCTCACTGCTGGAGCTCTTGGCAGTGTGCAACCCACCGGCAACTAAGCCCTCCACAAGAACGCCTGGGGACTAGGTGCAAAGGCAAGGCAGGAGTGGAGCTGAGGCCAGGAAGGAGCCAGTAGCATCTCCCAGTCTCGCGCAGCCCGCTCTTTTCTGGACTGGAAGCCTAGCTGCGAGGCAAGTCTGGGCAAGGCTCGCCCAGGGCAGAGCAGCCTCATGCCAGCACTCTGCCATATCGGGCCTCTGAGCAGAGCTGGAGCTCTGCCGTACTGGAGGCGCACTCGGCTCTGCCCAAGCAGTGATTGCAGCCCCACGCATCTGGTCTGCCTCCTCTTCTACCAAGGAGGCTCGCTTGCCGCATGCTGTGCACTAGGCTTCCAGGCGGGGGCGCCCCGCGCCTCCTACTGGTCTTGCTGAGGAGCTGCTTCCCTGAGCTGGGGCTGTGGACGGGAGCCCAGACACGCAGGGGCAGGCCCCAACCACCTGCACACGTCTCTGCTGGGGAGGAGAGCACTAGGGAAATGAGGTCTGTCAGGCACCTTCTGGGCGCTCACAGAGTCAGCCTCCGCGTGCGTGGGGCTGCAGACCCCAGCCAGGGGCCCTGTGAGCCTTGTGCTCTCCGTGCTGTGCTGAGTCTGGGCGGTCAAGCAACCGCTGGAGGAGCCCTGCAGTTGCCCTCCCATTGCCTCTTATAGAGCCCTCACTGCTGGAGCGCTTGGCAGTGTGCAACCCACCGGCAACTAAGCCCTCCACAAGAACGCCTGGGGACTAGGTGCAAAGGCAAGGCAGGAGTGGAGCTGAGCCAGGAAGGCGCCAGTAGCATCTCCCAGTCTCGCGCAGCCCGCTCCTTTCTGGACTAGAAGCCTAGCCGCGAGGCAAGTCTGGGCAAGGCTCGCCCAGGGCAGAGCAGCCTCACGCCAGCACTCTGCCAGATCGGGCCTCTGAGCAGAGCTGGAGCTCTGCCGTACTGGAGGTGCACTCGGCTCCACCAAAGCAGTGATTGCAGCCGCACGCATCTGGGCTGCCTCCTCTTCTCCCAAGGAGGCTCGCTTCCCGCATACTGTAAACTACCCTTCCAGGCGGGGCCCCCTGCGCCTCCCACAGGTCTTGGCTCAGGAGCTGCTTCCCTGAGCTGGGGCTGTGGACGGGAGCCCAGACACGCAGGGGCAGGCCCAAACCACCTGCACACGGCTCTGCTGGGGAGGAGAGCACTAGGGAAATGACGTCTGTCAGGCACCTTCTGGGCGCTCACCGAGTCAGCCTCCGCGTGTGTGGGGCTGCAGACCCCAGCCAGAGGCTCTGTGAGCCTTGTGCTCTCCGTGCTGTGCTGAGTCTGGGCAGTCAAGCAACCGTAAGAATAGACTTCCAGTTGCCCTCCCATTGCCTCTAATAGAGCCCTCAAGCTGGAGCGCTTGGCAGTTTGCAACCCACCGGCTTCTAAGCCCTCCACAAGAACGCCTGGGGACTAGGTGCAAAGGCAAGGCAGGAGTGGAGCTGAGGCCAGGAAGGCGCCAGTAGCATCTCCCAGTCTCGCACAGCCCGCTCCTTTCTGGACTGGAAGCCTAGCCGCGAGGCAACTCTGGGCAAGGCTCGCCCAGGGCAGAGCAGCCTCACGCCAGCAACTCGGCCAGATCGGGCCTCTGAGCAGAGCTGGAGCTCTGCCGTACTGGAGGCGCACTCGGCTCCGCAAAAGCAGTGAATGCAGCCGCACACATAGGGCTGCCTTCTCTTCTCCCGAGGAGGCTCGCTTCCCGCATGCTGTAAACTAGGCTTCCAGGCGGGGCCCCCTGTGCCTCCCACAGGTCTTGGATCAGGAGCTGCTTCCCTGAAATGGGGCTGTGGAAGGGAGCCCAGACACGCAGGGGCAGGCCCAAACCACCTGCACACGTCTCTGTTGGGGAGGAGAGCACTAGGGAAATGACGTCTGTCAGGCACCTTCTGGGCGCTCACCGAGTCAGCCTCCGCGTGTGTGGGGCTGCAGACCCCAGCCAGGGGCCCTGTGAGCCTTGTGCTCTCCGTGCTGTGCTGAGTCTGGGCGGTCAAGCAACCGTAAGAATAGACTTCCAGTTGCCCTCACTTTGCCTCTAATAGAGCCCTCAAGCTGGAGCGCTTGGCAGTGTGCAACCCACCGGCAACTAAGCCCTCCATAAGAACGCCTGGGGACTAGGTGCAAAGGCAAGGCAGGAGTGGAGCTGAGGCCAGGAAGGCGCCAGTAGCATCTCCCAGTCTCGCGCAGCCCGCTCCTTTCTGGACTAGAAGCCTACCCGCCTGGCAAGTCTGGGCAAGGCTCGCCCAGGGCAGAGCAGCCTCACGCCAGCACTCTGCCAGATCGGGCCACTGAGCAGAGCTGGAGCTCTGCCGTACTGGAGGTGCCCTCGGCTCCACCAAAGCAGTGATTGCAGCCGCACGCATCTGGGCTGCCTCCTCTTCTCCCAAGGAGGCTCGCTTCCCTCATGCTGTGCACTAGGCTTCGAGGCGGGGGCGCCCCGCGCCTCCTTCAGGTCTTGGCTGAGAAGCTGCTTCCCTGAGCTGGGGCTGTGGACGGGAGCCCAGACACGCAGGGGCAGGCCCCAACCACCTGCACACGTCTCTGCTGGGGAGGAGAGCACTAGGGAAATGACGTCTGTCAGGCACCTTCTGGGCGCTCACCGAGTCAGCCTCCGCGTGTGTGGGGCTGCAGACCCCAGCCAGGGGCCCTGTGAGCCTTGTGCTCTCTGTGCTGTGCTGAGTCTGGGCGTTCAAGCAACCGCTGGAGGAGCCCTGCAGTTGCCCTCCCATTGCCTCTAATAGAGCCCTCAAGCTGGAGGGCTTGGCAGTGTGCAACCCACCGGCAACGAAGCCCTCCACAAGAACGCCTGGGGAGTAGGTGCAAAGGCAAGGCAGGTTTGGAGCTGAGGCCTGGAAGGCGCCAGTAGCATCTCCCAGTCTCGCGCAGCCCGCTCCTTTCTGGTTTATAAGCCTAGCCTTGAGGCAAGTCTGGGCAAGGCTCGCCAAGGGCAGAGCAGCCTCACGCCAGCACTCTGCCAGATCGGGCCTTGAGCAGAGCTGGAGCTCTGCCGTACTGGAGGGGCACTCGGCTCCACCAAAGCAGTGATTTCAGCCGCACGCATCTGGGCTGCCTCCTCTTCTCCCGAGGAGGCTCGCTTCCCGCCTGCTCTAAACTAGGCTTCCAGGCAGTGCCGCCTGCGCCTCCCACTGGTCTTAGTTCAGGAGCTGCTTCCCTGAGCTGGGGCTGTGGACGGGAGCCCAGACACGCAGGGGCAGGCCCCAACCACCTGCACACGTCTCTGCTGGGGAGGAGAGCACTAGGGAAATGACGTCTGTCAGGCACCTTCTGGGCGCTCACCGAGTCAGCCTCCGCGTGTGTGGGGCTGCAGACCCCAGCCAGGGGCCCTGTGAGCCTTGTGCTCTCCGTGCTGTGCTGAGTCTGGGCGGTCAAGCAACCGCTGGAGGAGCCCTGCAGTTGCCCTACCATTGCCTCTAATGGAGCCCTCAAGCTGGAGGGCTTGGCAGTGTGCAACCCACCGGCAACTAAGCCCTCCACAAGAACGCCTGGGAACTAGGTGCAAAGGCAAGGCAGGAGTGGAGCTGAGGCCAGGAAGGCGCCAGTAGCATCTCCCAGACTCGCGCAGCCCGCTCCATTCTGGACTGGAAGCCTAGTCGCGAGGCAAGTCTGGGCAAGGCTCGCCCAGGGCAGAGCAGCCTCTTCCCAGCACTCTGCCAGATCGGGCCTCTGAGCAGAGCTGGAGCTCTGCCGTACTGGAGGCGCACTGGGCTCCGCCCAAGCAGTGATTGCATCCCCACTCATATGGGCTGCCTCCTCTTCTCCCGAGGAGGCTCGCTTCCCGCATGCTGTGCACTAGGCTTCCAGGCGGGAGCGCCCCACTCCTCCTACATGTCTTGGCTGAGGAGCTGCATCCCTGAGCTGGGGCTGTGGACGGAAGCCCAGACACGCAGGGGCAGGCCCCAACCACCTGCTCACGTCTCTGCTGGGGAGGAGAGCACTAGGGAAATGACGTCTGTCAGGCACCTTCTGGGTGCTCACCGAGTCAGCCTCTGCGTGTGTGGGGCTGCAGACCCCAGCCAGGGGCCCTGTGAGCCTTGAGCTCTCCGTGCTGTGCTGAGTCTGGTCGGTCAAGCAACCGTAAGAATAGACTTTCAGTTGCCCTCACTTTGCCTCTAATAGAGCCCTCAAGCTGGAGCGCGTGGCAGTGTGCAACCCACCGGCAACTAAGCCCTCCACAAGAAAGCATGGGGACTAGGTGCAAAGGCAAGGCAGGAGTGGAGCTGAGGCCAGGAAGGCCCCAGTAGCATCTCCCAGTCTGGCGCAGCCCGCTCCTTCCTGGACTGGAAGCCTAGCCACGAGGCAAGTCTGGGCAAGGCTCACCCAGGGCAGAGCAGCCTCACTCCAGCAACTCTGCCAGATCAGGCCTCTGAGGAGAGCTGGAGCTCTGCCGTACTGGAGGCGCACTCGGCTCCGCCAAAGCAGTGAATGCAGCCGCACACAGCAGGGCTGCCTTCTCTTCTCCCGAGGAGGCTCGCTTCCCGCATGCTGTAAACTAGGCTTCCAGGCGGGGCCCCCTGCGCCTCCCACAGGTCTTGGCTCAGGAGCTGCTTCCCTGAGCTGGGGCTGTGGACGGGAGCCCAGACACGCAGGGGCAGGCCCAAACCACCTGCACACGGCTCTGCTGGGGAGGAGAGCACTAGGGAAATGACGTCTGTCAGGCACCTTCTGGGCGCTCACCGAGTCAGCCTCCGCATGTGTGGGGCTGCAGACCCCAGCCAGAGGCTCTGTGAGCCTTGTGCTCTCCGTGCTGTGCTGAGTCTGGGCGGTCAAGCAACCGCTGGAGGAGCCCTGCAGTTGCCCTACCATTGCCTCTAATGGAGCCCTCAAGCTGGAGGGCTTGGCAGTGTGCAACCCACCGGCAACTAAGCCCTCCACAAGAACGCCTGGGGACTAGGTGCAAAGGCAAGGCAGGAGTGGACCTGAGGCCAGGAAGGCGCCAGAAGCATCTCCCAGGCTCCTGTAGCCCGCTCCATTCTGGACTGGAAGCCTAGCCGTGAGGCAAGTCTGGGCAAGGCTCGCCCAGGGCAGAGCAGCCTCACGCCAGCACTCTGCCAGATCGGGCCTCTGAGCAGAGCTGGAGCTCTGCCGTACTGGAGGCGCACTCGGCTTCGCCAAAGCAGTGAATGCAGCCACACACAGCAGGGCTGCCTTCTCTTCTCCCGAGGAGGCTCGCTTCCCACATGCTGCGCACTAGCCTTCCAGGCGGGGGCGCCCCGCGCCTCCTACAGGTCTTGGTTTCCCCCTCGTAGCCCGAGATGAGGGATCCTTTCCCTGCATTCAACGGGAAAGAATTCCCGGCGTTCCCAACGCATCTCAAGAGGAGGCACTCTCAACAGGAAATGTGAGAGGAAATCCAGGGTCATACCACCATTCCAAGAGTCCCCCAGATGTCTCAGTCCATTCCAGAGGAACCTCTTTGCCCTGCACTGGCTCATCTTTCACGCCGAGGATCGACTCACACCACGGTGGCACGTGGGACAGCCCTGTGGGAAAGCCTCGAGGGAAAGCCTAGAGGGAAAACCACAGATCCTTTGATCCAGGCGACGGGAAGGGTGACATTGCTGCTACAGCCTGGAAGGAAAGCGCATGTGCATGCCCCCACTCGAGACGAGGCCTGACTCCCATGGGGAGACTCCAGAAGTACCCAAAGATCCATTTCAGCCCCTAAGAGGAATCCTCGGTTCCGGCCCTGACTCCACACAAGGTTTTTGGCCCCGGTATCGACGGGAGAGGAATACCGAGAGGCTCCCTAGCAACTCGCATGGGGACTGGCCTTTCCTGAGGCCACCAGGGGTGGTCCCTGAGGTCCCCTTCGTAACTCGAGAACACCTGCCGAAACTCGAGAAAATCCATTATGTTCTCCCTTTCAGGCGAGATGAGGCCTATTTCCGATGAGGCGTCTGGAGACTAATGACACCTAACCTCTGGAACTTCGAAAGGGTCTTTCACACCCTTGCTGCAACTCAAGAAGTTCACCGCCATACCCGTCTCCACTCGAGAGGAAGCACGATGGTCCCGCCCACATCCAGAGGAGCCCCGTTTCCCCCTCGTAGCTCGAGATGAGGGATCCTTTCCCTGCTTTCAACGGGAAAGAATTCCTGGCGTTCCTGTCGCACCTCAAGAGGAGGCACTCTCAACTGGAAAGGCGAGAGGAACTCCATTTTCGTACCACCATTCCAAGAGTCCCCCAGATGTCTCAGTCCATTCCAGAGGAACCTCTTTGCCCTGCACTGGCTCATCTTTCACGCCGAGGATCGACTCACACCACGGTGGCACGTGGGACAGCCCTGTGGGAAAGCCTCGAGGGAAAGCCTCGAGGGAAAACCACATATCCTTTGATCCACGCCACGGGAAGCGTGACATTGCTGCTACAGCCTGGAAGGAAAGTGCATGTGCATGCCCCCACTCGAGACGAGTCCTGACTCCCCTGGGGAGACTCGAGAAGTACCCAAAGATCCATGTCAGCCCCTGAGAGGAATCCTCGGTTCTGGCCCTGACTCCACACAAGGTTTTTGGCCCCGGTATGGACGGGAGAGGAATCCCGAGAGGCCCCCTAGCAACTCGCATGGGGACTGGCCTTTCCGGAGGCAACCAGGGCGGGTCCCTGAAGTCCCTGTCGTAACTCGAGAACACCTGCCGCAACTCGCGAAAATCCAGGAAGTTCTCCCTTCCAGGCGAGATGAGGCCTATTTCCGATGAGGCGTCTGGAGACTAATGACACCTAACCTCTGGAACTTCGAAAGGGTCTTTCACACCTTTGCTGCAACTCAAGAAGTTCACCGCCATACCCGTCTCTACTCGAGAGGAAGCACGATGGTCCCGCCCACATCCAGAGTAGCCCCGTTTCCCCCTCGTAGCTCGAGATGAGGGATCCTTTCCCTGCTTTCAACGGGAAAGAATTCCCGGCGTTCCCGTCGCACCTCAAGAGGAGGCACTCTCAACAGGACAGGCGAGAGGAACTCCATGGTCGTACCACCATTCCAAGAGTTCCCCAGATGTCTCAGTCCATTCCAGAGGAACCTCTTTGCCCTGCACTGGCTCATCTTTCACGCCGAGGATCGACTCACCCCACGATGGCACGTGGGACACCCCAGTGGGAAAGCCTGGAGGGAAACCCTCGAGGGAAAACCACAGATCCTTTGACCACGCCTCAGGAAGAGTGACATTGCTGCTACAGCCTGGAAGGAAAGTGCACGTGCATGCCCCTATTCAAGACGAGGCCTGACTCCCTTGTGGAGACTCCAGAAGTACCCCAGATCCATGTCAGCACGGGAGAGAAATCCTCAAGTTACGGCCCTGACTCCACACAAGGATGTTGACACCGGTATCGACGGGAGAGGAATCACGAGAGGACCCCTAGCAACGTGCATGGGGACTGGCCTTTCCTGAGGCCACCAGGGCGGGTGCCTGAGGTCCCAGTCGGAACTCGAGAACACCTGCCGCAACTCGAGAATATCCAGGAGATTCTCCATTCCAGGCGAGATGAGGCCTATTTCCGATGAGGCGCCTGGAGACTAATGACACCTAACCTCTGAAACTTCGAAAGTGTTTTTCACACCCTTGCTGCAACTCAAGAAGTTTACCGCCATACCCGTCTCCACTCGAGAGGAAGCACGATGGTCCCGTCCACATCCAGAGGAGCCCCTTTTCCCGGTCGTAGCTCGAGATGAGGGATCCAATACCTGCTTTCAACGGGAAAGAATTCCAGACGTTCCCGACGCATATCAAGAGGAGGCACTCTCAACAGGAAAGGCGAGAGGAACTCCATGGTCATACCACCATTCCAAGAGTCCCCCAGATGTCTCAGTCCATTCCAGAGGAACCTCTTTGCCCTGCACTGGCTTATCTTTCACGCCGAGGATCGACTCACACCACGGTGGCACGTGGGACAGCCCTGTAGGAAAGCCTCGAGCGAAAGCCTCTAGGGAAAACCATAGATCCTTTGATCCGCGTGACGGGAACACTGACATTGCTGCTACAGCCTGGAAGGAAAGGGCACGTGCATGCCCCCACTCGAGACGAGGCCTTACTCCCCTGGGGAGATTCCAGAAGTACCCCAAGATCCATGTCAGCACTGGAGAGGAATCCTCAGGTTCCGGCCCTGACTCCACACAAGGTTTTTGGCCCCGGTATCCAAAGGAGAGGAATCCCGAGAGGCACCCTAGCAACTCGCATGGGGACTGGCCTTTCCTGAGGCCACCAGGGCGGGTCCCTGAGGTCCCCGTCGTAACTCGAGAACATCTGCCACAACTCGAGAAAATCCAGGGAGTTCTCCATTCCAGGCGAGATGAGGCCTATTTCCGATGAGGCGTCTGGAGACTAATGACACCTAACCTCTGGAACTTCGAAAGGGTCTTTCACACCCTTGCTGCAACTCAAGAAGTTCACCGCCATACCCGTCTCCACTCGAGAGGAAGCACGATGGTCCCGCCCACATCCAGAGGAGCCCCGTTTCCCCCTCGTAGGTCGAGATGGGGGATCCTTTCCCTGCTTTAAACGGGAAAGAATTCCCGGCGTTCCCGTCCCACCTCAAGAGGAGGCACTCTCAACAGGAAAGGCGAGAGGAACTCCATGGTCGTACACCATTCCAAGAGTCCCCCATATGTCTCAGTCCATTTCAGAGGAACCTCTTTGCCCTGCACGGGCTCATCTTTCACGCCGAGGATCGACTCACACCCCGGTGGCACGTGGGACAGCCCTGTGGCAAAGCCTCGAGGGAAAGCCTCGAGGGAAAACCACAGATCCTTTGATCCACGCGACAGGAAGGATGACATTGCTGCTACAGCCTGGAAGGAAAGCGCACGTGCATGCCCCCACTCGAGACGAGGCCTGACTCCCCTGGAGAGACTCCAGAATACCCAAAGATCCATGTCAGCCCCTGAAAGGAATCCTCGGTTCCGGCCCTGACTCCACACAAGGTTTTTGGCCCCGGTATCTACGGGAAAGGAATCCCGAGAGGCCCCCAAGCAACTCGCATGGGGACTGGCCTTTCCTGAGGCCACCAGGGCGGGTCCCTGAGGTCCCCGTCGTAACTCGAGAACACCTGTCGCAACTCGAGAAAATCCAGGAAGTTCTCCCTTCCAGGCGAGATGAGACCTATTTCCGATGAGGCGTCTGGAGTCTAATGACACCTAACCTCTGGAAATTCGAAAGAGTCTTTTGCACCCTTGCTTCAACTCAAGAAGCTCACCGCCATACCCGTCTCCACTCGAGAGGAAGCACGATGGTCCCGACCACATTCAGAGGAGCCCCGTTTCCCCCTCGTAGCTCGAGATGAGGGATCCTTTCCCTGCTTGCAACGGAAAGAATTCCCGGCGTTCCCGTCGCACCTCAAGAGGAGGCACTCTCAACAGGAAAGGCGAGAGGAACTCCATGGTCGTACACCTTTCCAAGAGTCCCCCAGATGTCTCAGTCCATTCCAGAGGAACCTCTTTGCCCTGCACTAGCTCATCTTTCACGCCGAGGATCGACTCACACCATGGTGGCACGTGGGACAGCCATGTGGGAAAGCCTGGAGGGAAAGCCTCGAGGGATAAACACAGATCCTTTGATCCATGCGACGGGAAGCGTGACATTGCTGCTACAGCCTGGAAGGAAAGCGCACGTGCATGCCCCACTCGAGACGAGGCCTGACTCCCCTGGGGAGACTCCAGAAATACCCAAAGACCCATGTCAGCCCCTGAGAGCAATCCTCGGTTCTGGACCTGACCCACAAAAGGTTTTTGGCCCCAGTATCCACGGGAGAGGAATCCCGAGAGGCCCCCTAGCAACTCGCATGGGGACTGGCCTTTCCTGAGGCCACCAGGGCGGGTCCCTGATGTCCCCGTCGTAACTCGAGAACACCTGCCGCAACTCGAGAAAATCCAGGAAGTTCTCCCTTCCAGGCGAGATGAGGCCTCTTTCCGATGAGGCGTCTGGAGACTAATGACACCTAACCTCTGGAACTTCGAAAGGGTCTTTCACACCCTTGCTGCAACTCAAGAAGTTCACCGCCATACCCGTCTCCACTCGAGAGGAAGCACGATGGTCCCGACCACATCCAGAGGAGTCCTGTTTCCCCCTCGTAGCTCGAGAAGAGGGATCCTTTCCCTGCTTTCAACGGGAAAGAATTCCCGGTGTTCCCGTCGCATCTCAAGAGGAGGCACTATCAACAGGAAAGGCGAGAGGAACTCCATGGTCGTACCACCATTCCAAGAGTCCCCCAGATGTCTCAGTCCATTCCAGAGGAACCTCTTTGCCCTGCACTGGCTCATCTTTAATGCTGAGGATCGACTCACACCACGGTGGCACGTGGGACAGCCCTGTGGCAAAGCCTCGAGGGAAAGCCTCGAGGGATAACCACAGATCCTTTGATCCAGGCGACGGGAAGCGTGACATTGCTGCTACAGTCTGGAAGGAAAAGGCACGTGCATGCCCCCACTCGAGACGAGGCCTGACTCCCCTGGGGAGACTCCAGAAGTACCCAAAGATCCATGTGAGCCCCTGAGAGGAATCCTCGAATCTGGCCCTGACTCCAAACAAAGTTTTTGGCCCCTGTATCGACGGGAGAGGAATCACGAGAGGCCCCCTAGCAACTCGCATGGGGACTGGCCTTTCCTGAGGCCACCAGGGCGGGTCCCTGAGGTCCCCGTCGTAACTCGGGAACACCTGCCGCAACTCAGAAAATCCAGGAAGTTGTCTATACCAGGCGAGATGTGGCCTATTTCCGATGAGGCGTCTGGAGACTAATGACACCGAACCTCTGGAACTTCGAAAGGGTCTTATACACCCTTGCTGCAAATCAAGAAGTTCACTGCCATACCCGTCTCTACTCGAGAGGAAGCACGATTGTCCCGCCCACATTCAGGGGAGCCCCGTTTCTCCCTCGTAACTCGAGATGTGGGATCCTTTCCCTGCTTGCAACGGGAAAGAATTCCCGGCGTTCCCGTGCCATCTCAAGAGGAGGCACTCTCAACAGGAAAGGAGAGAGGAACTCCATGGTCATACCACCATTCCAAGAGTCCCCCAGATGTCTCAGTCCATTCCAGAGGAACCTCTTTGCCCTGCACTAGCTCATCTTTCACGCCGAGGATCGACTCAAACCATGGTGGCACGTGGGACAGCCCTGTGGGAAAGCCTGGAGGGAAAGCCTCGAGGGATAAACACAGATCCTTTGATCCACGCGACGGGAAGCGTGACATTGCTGCTACAGCCTGGAAGGAAAGTGCACGTGCATGCCCCACTCGAGACGAGGCCTGCCTCCCTGGGGAGACTCCAGAAGTACCCAAAGATCCATGTCAGCCCCTGAGAGCAATCCTCGGTTCTGGACCTGACCCACAAAAGGTTTTTGGCCCCGGTATCCACGGGAGTGGAATTCCGAGAGGCCCCCTAGCAACTCGCATGGGGACTGGCCTTTCCTGAGGCCACCAGGGCGGGTCCCTGAGGTCCCCGTCGTAACTCGAGAACACCTGCCGCAACTCGAGAAAATCCAGGAAGTTCTCCCTTCCAGGCGAGATGAGGCCTATTTCCGATGAGGCGTCTGGAGACTAATGACACCTAACCTCTGGAACTTCGAAAGGGTCTTATACACCCTTGCTTCAACTCAAGAAGCTCACCGCCATACCCGTCTCCACTCGAGAGGAAGCACGATGGTCCCGCCCACATTCAGAGGAGCCCCGTTTCCCCCTCGTAGCTCGAGATGAGGGATCCTTTCCCTGCTTGCAACGGGAAAGATTTCCCGGCGTTCCCGTCGCATCTCAAGAGGAGGCACTCTCAACAGGAAAGGCGAGAGGAACTCCATGGTCGTACCACCATTCCAAGAGTCCCCCACATGTCTCAGTCCATTCCAGAGGAACCTCTTTGCCCTGCAGTGGCTCATGTTTCACGCTGAGGAACGACTCACAGCACGGTTGCACGTGGGACAGCCCTGTGGGAAAGCCTCGAGGGAAAGCCTCGAGGGAAAACCACAGATCCTTTGATCCACGCGACGGGAAGCGTGACATTGCTGCTACAGCCTGGAAGGAAAGCGCACGTGCATGCCCCCACTCGAGACGAGGCCTGACTCCCCTGGGGAGACTCCAGAAGTACCCAAAGATCCATGTCAGCCCCTGAGAGCAATCCTCGGTTCTAACCCTGACTCCGCACAAGGTTTTTGGCCCCGGTATCGACGAGAGAGGAATCCCGAGAGGCCCCCTAGCAACTCGCATGGGGACTGGCCTTTCCTGAGGCCACCAGGGCGGGTCCCTGAGGTCCCCGTCGTAACTCGAGAACACCTGTCGCAACTGGAGAAAATCCAGGAAGTTCTCCCTTCCAGGCGAGATGAGGCCTATTTCCGATGAGGCGTCTGGAGACTAATGACACGGAACCTCTGGAACTTCGAAAGGGTCTTTCACACCCTTGCTGCAAATCAAGAAGTTCACCGCCATACCCGTCTCCACTCGAGAGCAAGCACGATGGTCCCGCCCACATCCAGAGGAGCCCCGGTTCCCCCTGGTAGCTTGAGATTAGGGATCCTTTCCTGCATTCAACGGGAAAGAATTCCCGGCGTTCCCTTCGCATCTCAAGAGGAGGCACTCTCAACAGGAAAGGCGAGAGGAACTCCATGGTCGTACCACCATTCCAAGAGTCCCCCAGGTGTCTCAGTCCATTCCAGAGGAACCTCTTTGCCCTGCACTGGCTCATCTTTCACGCCGAGGATGGACTCACACCACGGTGGCACGTGGGACAGCCCTGTGGGAAAGCCTCGAGGGAAATCCTCCAGGGAAAACCACAGATCTTTGATCCCCGCGACGGGAAGTGTGACACTGCTGCTACACCTGGAAGGAAATCGCACGTGCATGCCCCCACTCGAGACGAGGCCTGACTCCCCTGGGGAGACTCCAGAAGTACCCAAAGATCCATGTCAGCCCCTGAGAGGAATCCTCGGTCCCGGCCCTGACTCCACACAAGGTTTTTGGCCCCGGTATCGACGGGAGAGGAATCCCGAGAGGCCCCCTAGCAACTCGCATGGGGACTGGCCTTTCCTGAGGCCACCAGGGCGGGTCCCTGAGGTGCCCGTCGTAACTCGAGAACACCTGCCGCAACTCGAGAAAATCCAGGAAGTTCTCCCTTCCAGGCGAGATGAGGCCTATTTCCGATGAGGCGTCTGTAGACTAATGACACCTAACCTCTGGAACTTCGAAAGGGTCTTTCACACCCTTGCTGCAACTCAAGAAGCTCACCGCCATACCCGTCTCCAATCGAGAGGAAGCACGATGGTCCCGCCCACATCCAGAGGAGCCCCGTTTCCCCCTCATAGCTCGAGATGAGGGATCCTTTCCCTGCTTTCAACGGGAAAGATTTCCCGGCGTTCCCGTCGCATCTCAAGAGGAGGCACTCTCAACAGGAAAGGCGAGAGGAACTCCATGGTCGTACCACCATTCCAAGAGTCCCCCACATGTCTCAGTCCATTCCAGAGGAACCTCTTTGCCCTGCACTGGCTCATCTTTCACGCTGAGGATAGACTCACACCACGGTGGCACGTGGGACAGCCCTGTGGGAAAGCCTCGAGGGAAAACCACAGATCCTTTGATCGACGCGACGGGAAGCGTGATATTGCTGCTACAGCCTGGAAGGAAAGCGCACGTGCATGCCCCCACTCGAGACGAGGCCTGACTCCCCTGGAGAGACTCCAGAATACCCAAAGGTCCATGTCAGCCCCTGAGAGGAATCCTCGGTTCCGGCCCTGACTCCACACAAGGTTTTTGGCCCCGGTATGGACGGGAGAGGAATCCCGAGAGGCCCCGTAGCAACTCGCATGGGGACTGGCCTTTCCTGAGGCCACAAGGGCGGGTCCCTGAGGTCCCCGTCGTAACTCGAGAACACCTGCCGTAACTCGAGAAAATCCAGGAAGTTCTCCTTTCCAGGCGAGATGAGGCCTATTTCCGATGAGGCGTCTGGAGACTAATGACACCGAACCACTGGAACTTCGAAAGGGTCTTTCACACCCTTGCTGCAACTCAAGAAGTTCACCGCCATACCGGTCTCCACTCGAGAGGAAGCACGATGGTCCCGCCCACATCCAGAGGAGCCCCGTTTCCCCCTCGTAGCTGGAGATGAGGGATCCTTTCCTGCTTTCAACGGGAAAGAATTCCCGGCGTTCCCGTCCCATCTCAAGAGGAGACACTCTCAACAGGAAAGGCGAGAGGAACTCCATGGTCGTACCACCATTCCAAGAGTCCCCCACATGTCTCAGTCCATTCCAGAGGAACCTCTTTGCCCTGCAGTGGCTCATGTTTCACGCTGAGGATCGAATCACACCACGGTGGCACGTGGGACAGCCCTGTGGGAAAGCCTCGAGGGAAAGCCTCGAGGGAAAACCACAGATCCTTTGATCCACGCGACGGGAAGCGTGACATTGCTGCTACAGCCTGGAAGGAAAGCGCACGTGCATGCCCCCACTCGAGACGAAGCCTGACTCCCCTGGGGAGACTCCAGAAGTACCCAAAGATCCATGTCAGCCCCTGAGAGCAATCCTCGGTTCTAACCCTGACTCCACACAAGGTTTTTGGCCCCGGTATCGACGAGAGAGGAATCCCGAGAGGCCCCCTAGCAACTCGCATGGGGACTGGCCTTTCCTGAGGCCACCAGGGCGGGTCCCTTAGGTGCCCGTCGTAACTCGAGAACACCTGCCGCAACTCGAGAAAATCCAGGAAGTTCTCGCTTCCAGGCGAGATGAGGCCTATTTCCGATGAGGCGTCTGGAGACTAATGACACGGAACCTCTGGAACTTCGAAAGGGTCTTTCACACCCTTGCTGCAAATCAAGAAGTTCACCGCCATACCCGTCTCCACTCGAGAGCAAGCACGATGGTCCCGCCCACATCCAGAGGAGCCCCGTTTCCCCCTGGTAGCTTGAGATTAGGGATCCTTTCCTGCATTCAACGGGAAAGAATTCCCGGCGTTCCCGTCGCATCTCAAGAGGAGGCACTCTCAAGAGGAAAGGCGAGAGGAACTCCATGGTCGTACCACCATTACAAGAGTCCCCAGATGTCTCAGTCCATTCCAGACGAACCTCTTTGCCCTGCACTGGCTCATCTTTCACGCCGAGGACTGACTCACACCTCAGTGGCACGTGGGACAGCCCTGTGGGAAAGCCTCGAGGGAAAACCTCGAGGGATAACCACAGATCCTTAGATCCACGGGACTGGATGCGTGACATTGCTGCTACAGCCTGGAAGGAAAGCGCATGTGCATGCCCCCACTCGAGACGAAGCCTGACTCCCCTGGGGAGACTCCAGAAATACCCAAAGATCCATGTCAGCCCCTGAGAGGAATCCTCGGTTCCGGCCCTGACTCCACACAAGGTTTTTGGCTCCGGTATCGACGGGAGAGGAATCCTTAGAGGCCCCCTAGCAACTCGCATGGGGACTGGCCTTTCCTGAGGCCACCAGGGCGGGTCCCTGAGGTCCCCGTCGTCACTCGAGAACACCTGCCGCAACTCGAGAAAATCCAGGAAGTTCTCCCTTCCAGGCGAGATGAGGCCTATTTCCGATGAGGCGTCGGGAGACTAATGACACCTAACCTCTGGAACTTCGAAAGGGTCTTTCACACCCTTGCTGCAACTCAAGAAGTTCACCGCCATACCCGTCTCCACTCGAGAGGAAGCACGATGGTCCCGCCCACATCCAGAGGAGCCCCGTTTCCCCCTCGTAGCTCGAGATGAGGGATCCTTTCCCTGCTTTCCACGGGAAAGAATTCCCGGCGTTCCCGTCGCATCTCAAGAGGAGGCACTCTCAACAGGAAAGGCGAGAGGAACTCCATGGTCTAACCACCATTCCAAGAGTCCCCCAGATGTCCCAGTCCATTCCAGAGGAACCTCTTTGCCCTGCACTGGCTCATCTTTCACGCCGAGGATCGACTCACACCACGGTGACACGTGGGACAGCCCTGTGGGAAAGCCTCGAGGGAAAGCCTCGAGGCAAAACCACAGATCCTTTGATCCACGCGACGGGAAGCGTGACATTGCTGCTACAGCCTGGAAGGAAAGTGCACGTGCATGCCCCCACTCGAGACGAGGCCTGACTCCCCTGGGGAGACTCCAGAAGTACCCAAAGTTCCATGTCAGCCCCTGAGGGGAATTCTCGGTTCCAGCCCTGACTCCACACAAGGTTTTTGGCCCCGGTATCGACGGGAGAGGAATCCCGAGAGGCCCCCTAGCAACTCGTATGGGGACTGTGCTTTCCAGAGGCCACCAGGGCGGGTCCCTGAGGTCCCTGCCGTAACTCGAGAACACTTGACGCAACTCGAGAAAATCCAGGAAGTCCTCCCTTCCAGGTGAATGAGGCCTATTTTCGATGAGGCATCTGAAGACTAATGACAACTAACCTCTGGAACTTCGAAAGGGTCTTTCACACCCTTGCTGCAACTCAAGAAGTTCACCGCCATACCCGTCTCCACTCGAGAGGAAGCACGATGGTCCCACCCACATCCAGAGGAGCCCCGTTTCCCCCTCGTAGCTCGAGATGAGGGATCCTTTCCCTGCTTTCAACGGGAAAGAATTCCCGGCGTTCCCGTCGCATCTCAAGGGGAGGCACTCTCAACAGGAAAGGCGAGAGGAACTCCATGGTCGTACCACCATTCCAAGAGTCCCCCAGATGTCTCAGTCCATTCCAGAGGAACCTCTTTGCCCTGCACTGGCTCATCTTTCACGCCGAGGATCGACTCACATCACGGTGGCACGTGGGACAGCCCTGTGGAAAGCCTCGAGGGAAAGCCTAGAGGGAAAACCACAGATCCTTTGATCCACGCGACGGGACGCGTGACATTGCTGCTACAGCCTGGAAGGAAAGCGCACGTGCATGCCCCCACTCGAGACGAGGCCTGACTCCCCTGGGGAGACTCCAGAAGTACCCAAAGATCCATGTCAGCCCCTGAGAGGAATCCTCGGTTCCGGCGCTGACTCCTCACAAGGTTCTTGGCCCCTATATCGACGAGAGAGGAATCCCGAGAGGCCCCCTAGCAATTCGCAAGGGGACTGGCCTTTCCTGAGGCCACCAGGGTGGGTCCCTGAGGTCCCCGTCGTAACTCGAGAACACCTGCCGCAACTCGAGAAAATCCAGGAAGTTCTCCCTTCCAGGCGAGATGAGGCCTATTTCTGATGAGGCGTCTGGAGACTAATGACACCGAACCTCTGGAACTTCGAAAGGGTCTTTCACACCCTTGCTGCAACTCAAGAAGTTCACCGCCATACCCGTCTCCACTCGAGAGGAAGCACGATGGTCCCACCCACATCCAGAGGGGCCCCGTTTCCCCCTCGTAGCTCGAGATGAGGGATCCTTTCCCTGCTTTCAACGGGAAAGAATTCCCGGCGTTCCCGTCGCATCTCAAGAGGAGGCACTCTCAACAGGAAAGTCGAGAGGAACTCCATGGTCGTACCACCATTCCAAGAGTACCAGATGTCTCAGTCCATTCCAGAGGAACCTCTTTGCCCTGCACTGGCTCATCTTTCACGCCGAGGATCGACTCACACCACAGTGGCACGAGGGACAGCCCTGTGGGAAAGCCTCGAGGGAAAACCACAGATCCTTTGATCCACGAGTCGGGAAGCGTGACATTGCTGCTACAGCCTGGAAGGAAAGCCCACGTGCATGCCCCCACTCGAGACGAGGCCTGACTCCCCTGGGGAGACTCCAGAAGTACCCAAAGATCCATGTCAGCCCCTGAGAGGAATCCTCGGTTCCGGCCCTGATTCCACACAAGGTTTTTGGCCCCGGTATCAACGGGAGAGGAATCCCGAGAGGGCCCTAGCAACCGAGTATTCCTCTCAGGGGCTGACATGGATCTTTGGGTACTTCTGGAGTCTCCCCAGGGGAGTCAGGCCTCATCTCGAGAGGGGACATGCACGTGCGCTTTCCTTCCAGGCTGTAGCAGCAATGTCACGCTTCCCGTCGCGTGGATCAATTGATCTCTGGTTTTCCCTCGAGGCTTTCCCACAGGGCTGTCCCACGTGCCACCGTGGTGTGAGTCGATCCTCGGCGTGAAAGATGAGCCAGTGCAGGGCAAAGAGGTTCCTCTGGAATGGACTGAGACATCTGGGGGACTCTTGGAATGGTGGTACGACCATGGAGTTCCTCTCGCCTTTCCTGTTGAGAGTGCCTCCTCTTGAGATGCGACGGGAACGCCGGGAATTCTTTCCCGTTGAAAGCAGGGAAAGGATCCCTCATCTCGAGCTACGAGGGGAAACGGGGCTCCTCTGGATGTGGGCGGACCATCGTGCTTCCTCTCGAGTGGAGACGGGTATGGCGGTGAACTTCTTGACTTGCAGCAAGGGTGTGAAAGACCCTTTCGAAGTTCCAGAGGTTAGGTGTCATTAGTCTCCAGACGCCTCATCGGAAATAGGCCTCATCTCGCCTGGATGGGAGAACTTCCTGGATTTTCTCGAGTTTCGGCAGGTGTTCTCGAGTTACGACGGGGACCTCAGGGACCCGCCCTGGTGGCCTCAGGAAAGGCCAGTCCCCATGCGAGTTGCTAGGGGCCTCTCAGGATTCCTCTCCCGTCGATACCGGGGCCAAAAACCTTGTGTGGAGTCAGGGCCAGAACCGAGGATTCCTCTCAGGGGCTGACATGGATCTTTGGGTACTTCTGGAGTCTCCCCAGGGGAGTCAGGCCTCGTCTCGAGTGGGGGCATGCACGTGCGCTTTCCTTCCAGGCTGTAGCAGCAATGTCACGCTTCCCGTCATGTGGATCAAAGGATCTGTGGTTTTCCCTCGAGGCTTTCCCTCGAGGCTTTCCCACGAGACTTTCCCACAGGGCTGTCCCACGTGCCACCATGGTTTGAGTCGATCCTCGGCGTGATAGACGAGCCAGTGCAGGGAAAAGAGATTCCTCTGGAATGGACTGAGACATCGGGGGGTCTCTTGGAATGGTGGCACGACCCTGGAGTGCCGCTCGCCTTTCCTGTTGAGAGCGCCTCCTCTTGAAATGTGACGGGAATGCCGGGACTTCTTGCCAGAAGAAGCAGGGACAGGATCCCACATCTCGAGCTACGAGGTGGAAACGGGGCTCCTCTGGATGTGGGCGGGACCCTCCTGCTTCTTCTCGAGTGCAGGCGGGTATGGAAGGGAAAATCTTGAGTTGCAGCAAGGGTGTGAAGGACCTTTTCGAAGTTTCAGAGTTTCGGTGTGATTAGTCTCCAGACGCCTCAGCAGAAATGGGCCTCAACCCGCCTCGAGGGGAGAACTTCCTGGATTTTCTTGAGTTGCGGAAGGTGTTCTCGAGTTACGAGGGGGCCCTCAGGGACCCGCTCTGGTGGCCTCAGGAAAGGTCAGTCCCCATGCGAGTTGCTAGGGGGCCTCTCGGGATTCCTCTCCCTTCGATCCCGGGGCATTAAACCTTGTGTGGCATGGGGGCTGGAGCCTGAGGATTCCTCCCCGGTGCTGTCATGGACCTTGGGGTACTTCTCGAGTCTCCCCAGGGGAGTCAGTCCTCGTCTCCAGTGGGGCTATGCACGTGCGCTTTCATCCCGTGCTGTAGCAGCAGTGTTACGCTTCCCGTCGAGTGGATCAAGGGATCTGTGGCTTTCTTTCGAGGCTTTCCCACGAGACTTTCCCACAAGGCTGTTCCACATGCCACCGTGGTGTGAGTCTATCCTCGGCGTGAAAGACGAGCCAGTGCAGGGAAAACAGGTTCCTCTGGAATGGACTGAGACATCTGGGGGAATCTTGGAATGGTGGCACGACCCTGGAGTTCCTCTCGCCTTTCCTGCTGAGAGCGCCTCCTCTTGAGGTGCGACGGGAACGCCGGGAATTCTTTCCCGACGAAGCAGGGAAGGGATCCCTCATCTCGAGCTACGAGGCGGAAACGGGGCTTCTCTGGATGTGGGCGGGACCCTCGTGCTTCCTCTCGAGTGGAGACAGGTATGTTGGGGAACTTGTTGAGTTGCAGCAAGGTGTGAAGGACCCTTTCGAAGTTCCAGAGGTTCGGTGTGATTAGCCTCAAAATGCCTCATCGGAAAGGGGCCTCATCTCGCCTGGAGGGGAGAACGTCCTGGATTTTCTCGAGTTGCGGCAGGTGTTCTCGAGTTACGACGGGGCCCTCAGGGACCCGCTCTGGTGGCCTCAGGAAAGGCCAGTCCCCATGCGAGTTGCTAGGGGCCCTCTCGGGATTCCTCTCCCGTCGATGCCGGGGCCTAAGACCTTGTGTGGAGTCAGGGCCGGAACCTGAGGATTCATGTCCGGTGCTGACATGGATCTTGGGGTACTTCTGAAGTCTCCCCAGGGGAGTCAGTTTTCGACTCGCGTGGGGGCATGCACGTGGGCTTTCCTCCCGAGCTGTAGCAGCATTGTCACGCTTCCCGTCACGTGGATCAAGGGATCTGTGGCTTTCCCTCGAGGCTTTCCTGCGAGGCTTTCCCACAGGGCTGTCCCACGTGCCACCGTGGTGTGAGTCGATCCTCGGCGTGAAAGACGAGCCAGTGCAGGGAAAACAGGTTCCGCTGCAATGGACTCATACATCTGGGGGACTCTTGGAATGGTGGCACGACCCAAGAGTTCCTCTCGTCTTTCCTGTTGAGAGCGCCTCCTCTTGAGATGCAACAGGAATGCCGGGAATTCTTTCCCAACGAAGCAGGGAAAGGATCCCTCATCTCGAGCTACGAGTTGGAAACGGGGCTCCTGTGGATGTGATCGGGACCCTCATGCTTCCTCTCGAGTGGAGACGGGTATGTCGGGGAACTTCTTGAGTTGCAGCAAGGATGTGAAGGACCCTTTCGAAGTTCCAGAGGATAGGTGTGAATAGCCTCGAGATGCCTCAGCAGAAATGGGCCTCATCTCGCCTGGCGGGGAGAACCTCCGGGATTTTCTCGAGTTTGGGCAAGTGTTCTCGAGTTAGAATGGGTACTCAGGGACCCACTCTGGTGGCCTCAGGAAAGGCCAGTCTTCACGCGAGTTGCTAGGGGGCATCTCGGGATTCCCCTCCCGTCGATGGAGAGGCCTCAGACCTTGTGTGGAGTCGGGGCCGGAACCTGAGGATTCCTCTCCAGTGCTGACATGGATCTTGGGGTACTTCTGGAGTCTCCCCAGGGGAGTCAGGCCTCGTCGCGGGTTGGGGCATGCACGTGCGCTTTCCTCCCGAGCTGTAGCAGCAGTGTCATGCTTCCCGTCACATGAATCAAGGGATCTGTGGCTTTGCCTCGATGCTTTCCAACGAGGCTTTGCCACAGGGCTGTCCCATGGCCCACCGTGGTGTAAGTCGATCCTCGGCGTGAAAGACGAGCCAGTGCAGGGAAAAGAGGTTCCTCTGGAATGGACTGAGACATCTGGGGGACTCTTGGAATGGTGGCACGACTCTGGAGTTCCTCTCGCCTTTCCTGTTGAGAGCGCCTCCTCTTGAGTTGCGATGGGAACGCCGGGAATTCTTTCCCGATGAAGCAGGGACAGGATCTCTCATCTGGAGCTACGAGGGAAAAACGTGGCTCCTCTGGATTTGGGCGGGACTCTCATGCTTCCTCTCGAGTGGAGACGTGTATGTCGGGGAACTTCTTGAGATGCAGCAAGGGTGTGAAGGACTCTTTCGAAGTTCCAGAGGTTAGGTGTGATTAGCCTCAAGATGCCTCAGCAGAAATGGGCCTCATCTCGCCTGGAGGGGAGAACCTCCTGGATTTTCTCGAGTTGGGTCAGGTTTTCTCGAGTTACGACGGGGACCTCAGGAACCCGCTCTGGTGGCCTCAGGAAAGGCCAGTCCCCATGCGAAATGCAAGGGGGCCTCTCGGGATTCCTCTCCCGTCGATGCCGGGGCCTAAGACCTTGAGTGGATTCGGGCCCTGAACCTGAGGATTCCACTCCAGTGCTGACATGGATCTTTGGGTACTTCTAGAGTCTGCCAGGTGTATCAGTCCTCCTCTCGAGTGGGGGCAAGCACCTGTGCTTTAATCCCGAGCTTTAGCAGCAGTATCACACTTCCCGTCACGTGGATCCAGGGATCTGTGGCTTTCCCTCGAGGCTTTCCCACGAGGCTTTCCCACAGAGCTGTCCCACGTGCCACCGTGGTGTGAGTCGATCCTCGGCGTGAAAGATGAGCCTGTGCAGGGAAAAGAGTTTCCTCTGGAATGGACTGAGACATCTGGGGTACTCTTGGAATGGTGGTACGACCATGGAGTTCCTCTCACCTTTCCTGTTGAGAGCGCCTCCTCTTGAGATGCGACTGAAATGCCGGAAATTCTTTTCCGACAAAGCAGGGAAAGGATCCCTCATCTCGATTTAGGAGGTGGATACAGGGCTTCTCTGGATGTTGGCAGGACCCTCGTTCTTCCTCCCTAGTGGGACGGGTATGTCGGAGAACTTCTTGAGTTGCAGCCAGTGTGTGCAGGACCCTTTCGAAGTTCAAGAGGGAAGGTATGATTAGCCGCAAGACACGTCAGCGGAAATGGGCCTCATCTCGCCTGGAGGGGAGAACCTCCTGGATTTTCTCGAGTTGCAGCAGGTGCTCTCGAGTTACGACGGGAACCTCAGGGACCTGCTCTGGTGGTCTCAGGAATGGCCAGTCTCCATGCAAGTTGCTAGGGGGCCTCTCAGAATTGCTCTCCAGTCAATGCTGGGGCCTAAGAGTTGTGTGGATTCGGGGCGGGAACCTGAGGATTCCTCTCCATGCTGACATGGATCTGGGGGTGCTTCTGCTGTCTCCACAGGGTAGTCAGACCTCGTCTCGAATTCAGGCATGCAGGTCTGCTTTCCTCCCGATTTGTAGCAGCAGTGTCACGCTTCCCGACGCGTGGATCTGTGGATCTGTGGCTTTCCCACGAGGCTTTCCCACAGGGCTCTCCCACGTACCACCGTGGTGTGAGTCGATCCTCGGCGTGAAAGTCAAGGCAGAGCAGTGAAAACAGATTCCTCTGGAATAGACTGAGACATCTGGGGGACTCTTGGTATGGTGGCACGACCCTGGAGTTCCTCTCGCCTTTCCTGTTGAGAGTGCCTCCTCTTAAGGTGCGACGGGAACGCCGGGAAGTCTTTCCCGACGAAGCAGGGAAAGGATCCCTCATCTCGAGCTCCCAGGCAGAAACGAGGCACCTCTTGATGTTTGCGGGACCCTTTTTCTTCCTCTGGAATGGAGACTGGTATGTCTGGGAACATCTTGATTTGCAGCAAGGGTGTGAAAGACCCTTTCGAAGTTCAAGAGGGAAGGTTGATCAGCCTCGAGAAGCCTCAGCGGAAATGGCCTCATCTCGCCTGGAGGGGAGAACATCCTGGATTTACACGAATTGTGGCAGGTCTGTCTCGAGTTACGACGAGGACCTCAGGAACCTGCTCTTGTGGCCTCAGGAAAGGCCAGTCTCCATGTGACATGCTAGAGTTCTCTCAGGATTGCTCTCCAGTCGATGCCTGGGCCTAAGACCTTGTGTGGAGTCAGGTCCAGAACCTGACGATTCCTCTCCAGTGCTGACATTGATCTTGGCGTTTTTCTAGAGTCTCCACAGGGGAGTCAGTCCTCATCTCGACTGTGGACATGCACGTCTACTTTCTTCCTGAGCTGTAGCAGCAGTGTCGTGCTTCGCATTGCGTGTATCTAGGGATCTGTGGCTTTCCCTCGAGGCTTTCCCACGAGGCTCTCCCACAGGGCTGTCAGACTTTCCACCGTGGTGTTAGTCAATCCTCGGCATATAAATCGAGGCAGTCCAGGGATAACAGGGGGTTCAGGATTAGGAACAATAAAATAAAATAAAAATAGGGAAAAAATAATATCTTTCTGGTACAGTTCTTCTGTGAATTATTGCCACTTCTTCTTAATATATTCTGCTTCTGTTAGGTCCATACCGTTTCTGTCTTTATCGAGCCCATCTTTGCATGAAATGGTCCCTTGGTATCTCTAACTTTCTTGGCGAGATATCTAGTCTTTTCCACTCTGTTGGTTTTCTCTATTTCTTTGCATTGTTCGCTCCTTAAGGCTTTCTTATCGCTCCTTACTATTCTTTGGTACGATGCGTTCAGATGCTTATATATTTCCTTTTTTCCTTTGCTTTTCTCTTCTTTTCTGTTCACAGCTATTTGTAAGGCCTCCTCAGACAGCCATTTTCCTTTTTTGCCTTTTTTTTTACTTGGGGATGATCTTGATCCCCTTCTTGTACAATGTCACAAACCTCCGTCCATAGTTCATCAGGCACTCTATCAGATCTAATCCATTAAATCTATTTCTCACTTCCACTGTATAATCATCAGGGATTTGATTTAGATCATACCTGAATTGTCTGGTGGTTTTTCCTTCTTTCTTCAATTTAAGTCTAAATTTAGCAATAAGAAGTTCATGGGATGAGCCAGTCAGCTCCCCGTCTTGTTTCTCCACACTGTATGGATAGTCTGTGGCTGTGCCTTTGGCTACAAAGAATATAATCAGTCTGATTTCAGTGTTGACCATCTGATGATGTCCATGTGTAGAGTCTTCTCTTGTGTTGTGGGAAGAGGCTGTTTGCTATGACCACTGCGTTCTCTTGGCAAAATTCTATTATTTGCCCTGCTTCATTCCTTACTCCAAGGCCAAATTTGCCTATTATTCCAGGTGTTTCTTGACTTGCTACGTTTGCATTCCAGTCCCTTAGAATGAAAAGGACAACTTTATTGGGTGTTAGTTCGAAAAGGTCTTGAAAGTCTTCATAGAACCGTTCAACATCAACTTCTTCAGCATTACTCGTTGGGGCATAGGCTTGGATTACCTGATATTGAGTGGCTTACCTTGGAAAGGAACAGAGATAATTCTGTCGTTTTTGAGAGGGCATCCAGGTACTGCATTTCAGGTTCTTTTGTTGACCATGATGGCTACTTCATTTCTTCTAAGGGATTCCTGCCCACAGTAGGAGATATCATGGTCATCTGAGTTAAATTCATCCATCCCAGTCCATTTTAGTTCTCTGATTCCTAGAATGTCAATGTTCACTCTTGCCATCCCCTGTTTGACCACTTCCACTTTGCCTTGATTCCTGAACCTAGCATTCCAGGTTCCTATGCAATATTGCTCTTTACAGCATCAGACCTTGCTTGTTTGACCAGTCACAACTACAACTGGGTATTGTGTTTTCTTTGGCTCCATCCCTTTATTCTTTATGGAGTTATTTCTCCACTGATCTCCAGTAGCATATTGGGCACTTACCGACCTGGCAGTTCCTCTTTCAGTATCCTCTCATTTTGCCTTTTCATATTGTTCATGGGGTTCTCAAGGCAAGAATACTGAAGTGGTTTGCCATTCCCTTCTCCAGTGGACCACATTCTGTCAGCCCTCTCCATCATGACCTGGCCGCCTTGGGTGGCCCCTCACAGCATGGCCTAGTTTCATTGAGTTAGACAAGGCTGTGGTCCATATGATCAGTTGGCTAGTTGTCTGTGATTATGGTCTCAGTGTGTCTGCCCTCTGATGCCGTCTCACAACATCAACTGTCTTTCTTGGGTTTCTCTTACCTTGGTCATGGGGTATCTATTCACAGCTGCTCCAGCAAAGCGCTACCACTGACCCTTACCTTGGACGAGGGGTATCTCATCAGAGCCACCCCTCCTGACCTTGAACGTGGAGTAGCTCCTCTCGGCCCTCCTGCACCCGCACACATCCTTTTGTGGTGTTGAAACTACAAATCTGTGTGCCAACCACAAGTAAAATGAAGTGGCTCAGTCGTGTCCGACTCTTTGTGACTCCATGGACTGTAGCCCACGAGGCTCCTCCATCCATGGAATTTTCAAGGCAAGTGTACTGGAATGGTTTCCTTCTCCAGGGATCTTCCCGTCCCAGGGATCAAACCAGGGTCCCACATTGCAGGCAGACGCTTTACCAACTGAGCCACCAGGGAATCAAGCTTTCACAAGTCAAAAAGATAGTAAACTGAACATAAGAGATAACATGCACGTGATGTATCTGATAAGCGGTTCCCATGTAAAATAGACTAAGAACAAACAGCACACAAGTCTCCAAGAAAAAAACACACCACCCTTGTCCCATCCCCCAACACCAACTCCAGCCTAAACACTTGATCTCACTCTAACTTATCCCTAAAATCTAACCCTAAGCTAACAATATCTATGTGCGTTCAAAGGCATCCATCCATTCACAGGAGAGATAGAAAGAGAAAAAGGAAGACAGAGACATAATTTCCTTTCTTTTGAAAGGAAAAGAAAGATATGTCTAGAGAGAGACACTGAACAAGAGAGAGGAAATGAGTAGATTTTACAGACCTCTTCATAAATCTATCTGGAAGTTTGAAGCAATGACAGCGCTCATCCACTACAAAAGTGGGCAAATGACCCAAGCATATGAGAGTGAAGGAGTAGAATGCAGGGAGCCATTATAGGCTCAGCCACCCACAGAAGCCAAGATGGGGCACTTGAACCAGAATCTCAATGGAAAAAAGAGGACCAGAAAGTTGGGTCCTCTTGTAAATAAGAGAAGGTGATCTTCCAGTCTCCCTTTCAGTTCTCTATTGGGGGGGGGGGCGTGGATTCCCAAGATAGGTAGCAAAGGGAGTGCTGTCGAGTTGCCATAGGGATCCATAGCTTTCTCTTGAGGTGCCACAGAGTTGTCACACCGTCCATTGTGTTTTGTGTCGATACTCGGCATGATAGTCGAGTCAGTGCAGGGGAATCAGGTTTATCTGGAGTGTATTGGGACATCTTGATCTTTCAGAATTGTGACACGACACCTGGAGTTCCTCACGAGTTTCAAGATGAGATCAATTCGTCTTGAGGTGCGACGGGAATGCCGGGATTCCTTTCCTGACGAAGCAAGGAAATGGACCCTCATCTCGAGATGAGGAGGGAAAAATGGGGCTCTTCTTGAGTTGTGGCGGGACACTCGGTGTTCCTCTCAAGTGGAGACAGGTATATCGGGGAACTTCTTGAGTTGCATCAAGGGTGTCAAGGACCCTTTCGAGGCTCAAGAGGGAAGGTTCGATTTCCCTCGAGACACCACAGTGGAAAAGGGCCTCATCTCGCGTTGAGGGGAGAATCTCCTGGTTTTTCTAGAGTTGTGGCAGAAAAATTGGGGTTCCTCTCAAGTTACGACGGGGACCTGAGGGACCCACTCATATTACCTCAGGAAAGTCAAATCTCCATGCGAGTTGAGAGGGGCCTCTCGGGATTCCTCTCCCGTCGGTGCAGGGTCCTTGGTCCTCATCTCGAGTTAAGGCCAGAAGCTCAGTGTTCGCCTCCAGTGCTGAAATGAATCTCGGGGTTCCTATGGAGTTTCAACAGGGGAGTCAGGCATCATCTCATGTGGAGACATCCAAGTCCGCTTTCCTCTCGAGCTGTCTAAGAAGTGTCAGTCTTCCTGTCGAGCTGACATAGGGATCTGTGGATTTCAGTCGAGGTGCCACAGGGCTGTCACACCTGCCATCGTGTTTTGACACGATATTCGGGGTGACAGTCGAGTCAGTGCAGGGGAGTCAGGTTTATCTGGAGTGGATTGGGACATGGGGTCTTTTTGAATTGTGGCACGAACCCTCGAGGTCCTCTGGAGTTTCAAATTGAGACCGTCTCCTCTTGAGGTGCCACTGGAATGCCAGGATTCCTTTCCTGATGAAGCAAGGAAAGGGACCCTCGTCTTAAGAGGAAGTGGGAAAAACGGGGCTTTTCTTGAATTGTGGCAGGACCCTCGTTGTTCCTCTCGAGTGGAGGCGGGTATGTCGGGGAACTTCTTTAGTGGCATCAAGGGTGTCAAGGACCCTTTTGAGGCTCATGAGGGACGGTGGGATTTCTCTTGAGATGCCTCAGCGGTAAAGGGCCTCATCTCTCGTTGAGGGGAGAATCTCCTGGTTTTTCTCTAGTTGTGGCAGGAAACTTGGGGTTCCTCTCGAGTTATGACAGGGAACTCAGGGACCCAATCATGTTGCCTCAGGAAAGTCAAGTCTCCATGTGATTTGCGAGGAGCCTCTCGAGATTTCTCTCCAGTTGGTACCCAGTCCTAGGTCCTCAATTGGTATTGAGGCTGGAACCTCAGGGTTCCTCTCCAGTGCTGACATGAATCTCAGGGTTCCTATGGAGTTTTAATAGGGGAGTCAGGCCTCGTCTCATGTGGAATCATGGAAGTCCGCTTTCCTCTCGAGCTGTAAAAATAGTGTCAGGCTTCCTATCGAGTTGACATAGGGAACTGTGGCTTTCTCTTGAGGTGCCACCAGGCTGTCACAGTTGCCATCGTGTTTTGAGTTGATACTTGGGGTGACAGCCGAGTCAGTGCAGGGGAATCAAGTTTATCTGGAGTGGATTGGGGCATCGGGGTATTTTGGAATTGTGGCACGACCCCTGGAATAACTCTCGAGTTTCAAGTTGAGACCGCCTTATCTTGAGTTGCGACGGGAACTCAGGGATTCTTTTCTCGATGAAACACGGAAATGGACGCTTATCGAGGTCCAGCCCCCGTTGGATCCAAGGTATCCATAGCGTGGATGGCGAGGTGAGAGAGATATATAGATATAGAGATACGGAAAGATTTTGCACTTAAGAGAATAGAGGAGAGAAAAGAGGCTGATAATACTTGGATTACACTGAAAGACAATAAAGTCCCAAGACAAGGGACTTACACCATTCCCGTAGGCCACAGGCGCTCACTTGAATAGCAGAGGGTGTCCTGCATTGGGCTCACTCTCGCGTGGGTCTCAGAAGCCCTGGCAGAGAAGTTAACACGGAGGACCCCTGCACCCCAAGAGATCAGCCTGAGAATAAGTAAGGAGAGAAAGAAAGTACAACAAGGGAGGTCAAGCTTGTGCAAGACCCGTAGCTTTATTTTCAAAAGGAGCTTATATACCCTAAGTTTTACATAATGGAAGATGCAGAGTCATGCAGGAGCAGCAGTCCTGACCCTTATCGATACCAGGCTTTCTTTCTGTATACTTTTCCGTATTCAAAAGGTCTCAGGTGATTTACAGTATCTTCTGGCCTAGAGGCCTGTTAACATTTTATGGCTCTTTTCCTTAATGAATGTTAATCAACCAAAAAACTCATTTTCCCTTGAAGTGTTTTTTCTTTAATCTGCATCACCCTCAAAGTACTAAATAAAGTTACATTCCTATAGGGCAAAGGTGCAGTGGGTTACAACAAAGTACTTAACTCAAAGATCTAATGTTGGTGATGCCAGGGCTACTACCTGTTTTTTCTCTATACCAACTATATCAGCAAATAAAAGATGAAAACTTGGCAGCAAGTATTAGCTCAACAATGAAACCCTTAACCAGTTCTATTCTAATCATTTTTAACTCCTCAAAAGGCTCTACATTCCTATAATGTTTTAAGCTTCCTGTGCCTCTTGTGGTTTGGAGGCTGTAAACAATCACATGCTTAGATGAAAAAGTACGGATAAACCTGTCAGGCAAGGTAGAAAGCTATCAGAGGGGTTTGAATTGAAACACTCCAATTACATGCCCAGGAGACTTATAAACTAGAGCTCTAAGTTAATTTTCTTCAGAGAAAGGAGGTCGGGGACAGCCCCACGTTGGTAACAGAGGAGTTGGTGAAAAATACCAGGACAGGCAGATTCTGGTTTTGGGGTAGATGCTCAAGCAGGTCCAGAGGGTCCCTCAAGCCCTGAATCGTCTTTGCCTGTAAGGCCTCATCCTCATGACTTTTGTCATGGGTGGGATCTGCAGTGCTGACTCCAGGCAGACCCACATCTCGAGATGAGGAGGGAAAAATGGGGCTCTTCTTGAGTTGTGGCGGAACACTTGGTGTTCCTCTCGAGGGGAGACGGGTATGTTGGGGAACTTCTTGAGTTGCATCAGGGGTGCCAAAGACACTTTCGAGGTTCAAGGGGGAAGGTGGGATTTCTCTCGAGATGCCACAGCTGAAAAGGGCCTCATCTCACTTTGAGGGGAGAATCTCCTGGTTTTTCTTGAGTTGTGCCAGGAAACTTGGTGTTCCTCTCGAGTTATGACTGGGATCTCAGGGACCCTCTAGTGTTGCCTCACAAAAGTCAAGTCTCCATGCGTGTTGTGATGGGCCTCTCGGGATTCCTCTCCAGTCGGTCCCAGGGCCTAGTACCTCATCTGGAGTTGAGGCGGGAACCTCAGTATTCTTCTCCAGTGCTGACATGGATCTCGGGGTTCCTATGGAGTTTCAACAGGGGAGTCAGGCCTCATTTCGTGTTCAGACATAGAAGTCAGCTTTCCTCTCGAGCTGTAAAAGTAGTGTCAGGCTTCCTGTCGAGTTGATATAGGGATCTGTGGCTTTCTCTTGAGGTGCCACAGGGCTTTCATAACTGCCATCGTGTTTTGAGTCAAAACTCGTGGTGACAGTCGAGTCACTTCAGAAGGAATCAGGTATATCTGGAGTGGATTGGGACATTGGAGTCTTTTGGAATTGTGGCATGACTCCTGGAGTTCCTCTCAACTTTCAAATTGAGACCGCCTCCTCTTGAGGTGCTAAGGGAACGCCAGGATTCTTTTCCCTATGAAGCAGGGAAATGGACTGTCATCTCGAGATTAGGGGCAAAAACTCGACTCTTCTTGAGTTGTGGCCAGATGCTTGGTGTTCCTCTCCAGTGGAGACGGGTATGTCAGTTAACTTCTTGTGATGCATCAAAGGTGTCAAGGACCCTTTCGAGGCTCAAGACGGTAGGTGGGATTTCTCTTTAGACGCTGTAGTGGAAAAGGGCCTCATGTCGTGTTGAGGGGAGAATCGCCTGGTTATTCTCTAGTTGAGGCAGGAAACCTGGGGTTCCTCTTGAGTTACGACGGGGACCTCAGGAATGTCAAGTCTCCATGCGAGTTGCGAGGGATTTCTCTGGATTCCTCTCCAGTTGGTGCTGTGTGCTAGGTCCTCATCTGGATTGGGGCTGGAACCTCAAGTTTCCCCTCCAGGGCTGACATGGATCTCGGGGTTCCTATGGAGTTTCAACAGGAGAGTCAAGCCTCATCTCATGTGGAGACATGCAACTCCGCTTTCCTCTCGAATTGTCAAAGTAGTGTCAGACTTCCTTTCGAGTTGACATAGGGATATGTGGCTTTCTCTCGAGGGGCCACAGCACTGTCACAACTGCTATTGTGTTTTGAGTTGATCCTCGGGGTGACAGTCGAGTCAGTGGAGGGGAAACCGGTGTATCTGGAGTGGATTGGGACATTGGTGTCCTTTGGAATGATGGTACGACACCTGGAGTTCCTCTCGACTCAAATTGAGGCCACCTCCTTTTGAAGTGCGACGGGAATGCCGGGATTCCTTTCCCGACGAAGCAGGGCAAGGGACCCTCATCTTGAGATGAAGAGGGAAAAACGGGGCTCTTCTTGAGTTGTGGTGGGACTCTCGGTGTTCCTCTCGAGTGGAGACGGGCATGTCAGGGTACATCTTGAGTTGCATCAAGGGTGTCAAGGACCCTTTCGAGGCTCAAGAGAGAAGGTGGATGCTGCAGCGGAAAATGGCCCCATCTCCCTTTAAGGGGAGAATCTCCTGATTTTTCTCGAGTTGTGGCAGGAAACTCGGGGTTCCTCTCGAGTTACAACGGGGACCTGAGGGACCCACTCGTGTTGCCTCAGGAAAGCCCAGTCTCCATGCGAGTTGTGAGGGGCCTCTCAGGATTCCTCTCCAGTCAGTGCTGGGGCCTATGTCCTTATGTGGAGTTGAAGCCGGTACTTCAGGTTTCCTCTCCGGGGCTGACATGGATCTCAGTGTTCCTATGGAATTTCAAGAGAGGACTCACGTCTCGTCTCGTGTGGAGATAGGCAAGTCTGCTCTCCTCACGAACTGTCAAAGTTGTGTCAAACTTCCTGTCGAGTTGACATAGGGATCTGAGGCTTTCTCTCAAAGTGCCACTGGGTTGTCACACCTTCCATCGTGTTTTGAGTCGATCCTCGAGGTGACAATTGAGTCACTGCCAGGGAATCTGGTGTATCTGGGGTGGGTTGGGACACTGGGGTCTGTTGGAATTGTGGCTCGTCCCCTGGAGTTCCTCTCGACTTTGAAGTTGAGAGCGCCTCCTCTTGAGGTGCGACGGGAACACCATGATTCCTTTCCCAACGAAGCAGTGAAATGGACCCTCAACTTGAGATGAGGAGGGAAAAACGGGGCTCACTGTGAGTTGTTGCAGGACCCTCAGAGTTCCTCTCGAGCAGAGACTTATATGTCGGGGAACTTCTTGAGTTGCATCAAGGGTGTCAAGGACCCTTGCAAGGCTGAAAATGGAAAGTGGGATTTCTCTTGAGACAGCGCAGCGGGAAAGGGCCTCATCTCACTTTGAGGGGAGAAACTCCTGGTTTTTCTCCAGTTCCAAGAGTAACCTTGGTGTTCCTCTAAAGTTATGTCTGGGAAGTCAGGGACCCACTTGTGTTGCCTCAGGAAAGTCCAGTCTCCATGCGAGTTTCAAGGGGCCTTTCAGGATTCCTCTAGTCGATGCCGGGTGCTAGGTCCTCATCTGGAGCTGAGGCCGCAACCTCAGGGTTCCTCTCCAGGGCTGACATGGATTTCGGGGCTCCTAAGGAGTTTCAACAGGAGAGTCAGGCCTTGTCTCGTCTGGAGTCATGCTAGTCTGCTCTCCTCTCGAGCTGTCAAAGTAGTGTCAGGCTTCCTTTCGAGTTGACAAAGTAATCTTGGCTTTCTCTCAAGGTGCCACTGGGCTGTCACACCTGCCATCGTGTTTAGACTTGATACTCCGGGTGACAGTCGAGTCAGTGCAGGCGAATCTGGTTGATCTGGAGTGTATTGGGACATCGGGTTCTTTTTGATTTGTGGCATGACCCCTGGAGTTCATCTCGAGTTTCAAGTTGAGAACGCCTCCTCTTGAGGTGCAAGGGGAACACCAGGATTCCTTTCTCAACAAAGCAAGGAAATGGACCCGCATCTCGAGAAGAGGAGGGGAAAATGTGGTTCTTCTTAACTTGTGACAGAAACCTCGGTGTTCCTCTTGAGTGGAGATGGGTGTGTCAGGGAAATTCTTGGGTTGCATCAAGGCTGTCAAGGACCCTTTCGAGGCTCAAGAGAGAAGATGGGATTTCTCTCCAATGCCACAGCGGGAAAGGGCCTCGTCTCACATTGAGGGGATAATCTCCTGGTTTTTCTTGAGTTGCTCCAGAAACCTTGGGGTTCTTCTCGAGTTACTACTTGGACCTCAGGGTCCCGCTTGTGTTGCCTCAGGAAAGTCAAGTCTCCATGCAAGTTGTGAGAGGCCATTCGGGATTCCTCTCCAGTCAGTGCCGGGTCCTAGGCCCTCATCTGGAGCTGAGGCCACAACCTCAGGTTTCCTCTCCAGGGCTGACATGGATCTTGGGGTTCCTATCGAGTTTTAACAGAGGAGTCAGGCATCATCTCTGAGGTTCGACTTCAACTCGAGATAAGGACCTAGAACCCAGCACCAACTGGAGAGGATCCTAAGAGGTCCCTCACAACTCACATGAAGACTTGACTTTCCTGAGGCAACACGAGAGGGTACCTGAAGTCCCTGTCATAACTTGAGAGGAACACCATTTTTCCTGCTGCAACTATAGAAAAAGCAGGAGATTCTCCCCTCATTGTGAGATGAGGCCCCTTTCCCCTGCGGTGTCTCAAGAGAAAGCCCACCTTCCCTCTTGAGCCTCTAAATGGTCCTTGACAGCCTTGATTCAACTCAAGAATTTCCCTGACATACCCTCCGCCATTCGAGAGTAACACTTAGGGTCCTGCCTCAACTCAAGAAGAGCCCCATTTTTCCCTCTTCATCTCAAGATGAGGGTCCATTTCCCTGCTTTGTAGGGAAGGAATCCCAGCATTCCCATCACACTTCAAAAGGAGGCTGTCTCAACTTGAAACTCGAGAGGAACTCCAACGGATTTCCCACAATTCAAAAAGAGCCTGATGTCCAAATCCACTTCAGATAAGCCTGATTCCCCTGCACTGACTTGACTATCATGCCGAAAATCAACTCAAAACACATTGGCACGTGTGACAGCCCTGTGGCACCTCGAGAGAGAGACACAGATCCCTATGTCAACTCGGCCGGGTGCCTGACACTACTTTTACAGCTCGAGAGGAAAGCGGAATTGCATGTCTCCACACAAGACGAGGCCTGATTCCCCTGTGGAAACTCCGTAGGAACTCCAAGATTCATGTCAGCACTGGAGAGAAATCTTACGTTCCAGCCTCAACAGTAAAAGAGGCCATTGGCCCCTGCACCAACTGCAGAGAAATCCCGAGAGGCCCCTCGCGACTCACATGGAGATTTGACTTTCCTGAGGAAAAATGATCGGGTACCTGACGTCTCTGTCGTAACTCCAGAGGAACACCAAGTTTCCTGCCGCAACTCGAGAAAAACCAGGAGATTCTCCCATCCACGTGAGATGAGGCCCTTTTCTGCCGTGGCTTCTCGAGAGAAATCCCATCTTCTCTCTTGAGCCTTAAAAGTGTCTTTGACACCCTTGATGCAACTCAAGCAGTTTCCCTACATCCCCTTCTCCACTCGTGAGTAACCCCAAGTGTCCCGCCACAACTCAAGAAGAGCCCCGTTTTTCCCTCCTCATCTCGACATGAGGGTCTGCCTTGAGCCAGCACGGGAGATCCCACCCATGACAAAGGTCAAGAGGACGAGTCCTTACAGGTAAAGGCGACTCACTACTTGAGGGATCCTCTGGAGCACAAGCATCTACCCCAAAACCAGAATCTGCCTATCCTGCTATTTTTCACCAACTCCTCTGTTACCAACAGGGGACTCTCCCCGACCATCTTTCTCTGAAGAAAATTAACTTAGAGCTCTAGTTTATAAGTCTCCTGGGCATGTAATTGGAGTGTTTCAATTCAAACCCCTCTGATTGCTTTCTCACTTGCCTGACAGGTTTATCCGGACTTTTTCAACTAAGCATGTGATTGTTTACAGCCTCCAAACCACAAGAGGCACAGGAAGCTTAAAACATTATAGGAATGTAGAGCCTTTTGAGGAGTTAAAAATGATTAGAATAGAACCGGTTAAGAGTTTCATGGTTGAGCCAATACTTGCTGCCAAGTTTTCATATCTTTTATTTGTTGATATAGTTGGTATAGAGAAAAAAGCAGTTAGTAGCCCTGGCATCACCAACATTAGATCTTTGAGTTAAGTACTTTGTTGTAACCCACTGCACCTTTGTTCTATATGAATGTAACTTAACTGTATTTAGTACTTTGAGGGTGATGCAGATTAAAGAAAAAACACTTCAAGGGAAAATGAGTTTTTTGGTTGATTAATATTCATCAAGGAAAAGAGCCACAAAATGTTAACATGTAAATCACCTGAGACCTTTTGAATACGGAAAAGTATACAGAAAGAAACCTGGTATCAATAAGGGTCAGGACGGCTGCCTCTGCATGACTCTGCATCTTCCATTATGTAAAGCTTAGGATATACAAGCTTCTTTTGCAAATAAAGCCACGGGTCTTACACAAGCTTGCCCTTCCTGTGTCCTACATTCTTTCTATCTTTACTTTCTTTTCAGGCTGATCCCTTGGGGTGCAGTGTTCCTCCATGTTCACTTCTCTGCCTGGGCTTACAAGACCCATGCGAGATGGAGCACAAAGCGAGGCACCCTCTGCTATTCAAGTGGTGGCCGGTGGCCTACGTGAACGGGGTAAGTCCCTTGTCTTGGGACTGTATTGGCTTTCTCTGTAAACCAAGGAATATCAGTCTATGTTCTCTCCTCTATTCTCTAAACTGCAAACTATTTCCTTATTTCTCTATATATCTATATATCTCTGTCGCCTCACCGTCCACGTTTTGGATGCCCTGGATTCAACCGAGGCTGTATCCCGGTAAGGGTCCATTTCTCTGCTTCATCGGGAAAGGTATCCCGGCGTTCCTGTCCCAATTCAAGAGAAGACAGTCTCAACGTGAAACTCGAGAGGAACTCCAGGGGTCGTCCCACAATTAAAAAAGACCACGAAGTCCCAGTCCACTCCAGATACACCTGATTCCCCTGCACTGACTCGACTGTTACCCCGAGTATCAACTCAAAACGTGATGGCATAGGTGACAGCCCTGTGGCACCTCAAGAGAAAGCCACAGATCCCTATGTCAACTCGACAGGAAGCCAGACACTATTTTTACAGCTCTAGAGGAAAGCGGACTAGCATGTCTCCTCACGAGATGAGGCCTGACTCCCCTGTGGAAACTCCATAGGAACCCAGAGATCCATGTCAGTACTGGAGAGGAAACCTGAGGTTCTGGACTCAACTCCAGATGAGGACCTAGGACCCGGCACCAACTGGAGAGGAATCCCGAGAGGTCCCTCGCAACTCGCATGGAGACTGGACTTTCTTGAGGCCACACGAGCGGGTCCCTCAGGTTCCAGTCGCAACTCGAGAGGAACCCCAAGTTTCCTGCTGCAACTTGAGAAAATCCAAGAGATTCTCCCCTCAACACGACATGAGGCCCTTTTCCACTGTGGCGTCTCGAGAGAAATCCCACTTTCCCTCTTGACCCTCGAAATAGTCCTTGACACCATTGATGCCACTCAAGAAGTTTCCAGACATAATCATCTCCACTCGAGAGGAACACCTAGGGTCCTGCCACAACTCAAGAAGAGCCCTGTTTTTCCCTCCTTATCTCGAGATGATTGTCCATTTCCCTGAGTCGTTTGGAAAGATATCCCCACGTTCCGTCACACCTCAAAAGGAGCTGGTCTCAACTTGAAACTCGAGAGCAACTCATGTGTTGTGCTACAGGGGTCCAGCCCCGGTTGGTTCCAGGGTATCTGAAGCATGGAAGGCTAGGCCAGAGAGGTATATAGATATAGATTTATAGACTTAGAGTTATAGAGGGAGGTAAGACAGCCATTAAGAGATCAGAGGAGAGAAAGAGGCTGATATTCCTTGGTTTACACAAATAGCTAATAAAGTCTCAAGACAGGAGACTTGCTCTGTTCTCGTAGGCCACAGGCACCTGCTTGAATAGCGGAGGTTGCCCCGCCTTGGCCTCCCTCTCGCGTGGGTCTTAGAAGCCCAGTCAGAAAAGTGAATGCATAGAGCCTCTGTCTTCCAAGGGATCAGCCTGAAAACGAGAGGGAGTTAAAGGGAGAAAGAGAGAAAGAATTGACATGAGGGAGGTCAAGCTTGTGCAAAAACCCCATAACTTTATTTTCAAAAGGTCCTTATATACCCTAAGTTTTCCATAATGGAAGATGCAGAATCATGAAGGGTCAGCAGTCCTGACCTTATCGATATTAGGCTTTCTTTCTGCATACCTTTCTGAATACAAAAGGTCTCAAGTGATTTACATTATCTTCTGGCCAGGAGGCATGTTAACATTTTATGGTATTTTTCCTTGATAAACGTTAATCAACCAAAAAACTCATTTTCCCTTGAAGTGTTTTTCTTTCATCTGAGTCACCCTCAAAGTACTAAATAGTTACATCCTTATAGAACAAAGGTGCAGTGGGTTACAACACAGAAAGTACTTAACTCAAAGATCTAATGTTGCTACTTGTTTTTTCTATATACCAACTGTATTAATTAATGCACTCCCGGGTACACAACAAATCAAGGATATGAAAACTTGGCAGCAAGTATTGGCTCAACAACAAAACCCTTAACCACTTTTATTCTAATGATTTTTTAACTGTTCAAAATGCTCGACATGAGGAGGGAAAAACAAGGCTCTTCTTGAGCTGTGGCAGGACATTCGGTATTCTTCTCGAGTGGAGATGGGTATTTAGGGGAACTTCTTGAGTTGCATCAAGGGTGTCAAGGACTCTTTCGAGGCTAAAGAGGGAAGGTGGGATTTCTCTCGAGACACTGCAGTGGAAAAGGGCCTCATCTCACGTTGAGGGGAGAATCTCCTGGGTTTTCTAGAGTTATGGCATCAAACTTGGTGTTCCTCTCAAGTTACGACGGGGACCTCAAGGACCCGCTTGTGTTGCCTCAGGAAAGTCAATTCTTCCTGCGAGTTGCAAGGGGCCTTTTGGGATTCCTCTCCATTCTGTGCCGGGTCCTAAGTCCTCATCTGGAGCTGAGGCCGGAACCTCAGGTTTCCTCTCCAGTGCTGACATGGATCTCGGGGTTCCTATGGAGTTTCCACAGGGGAGTCAGGCATCATCTCGTGTGGAGACATGCAAGTCTGCATTCCTCTCGAGCTTTAACAGGAGTGTCTGGCTTCCTGTCGAGTTGACATAGGGATCTGTGACTTTCTTTCGAGGGGCCGCAGGGCTGTCACACCGGCCGTGGTGTTTTGAATCTATATTCAGGGTGACAGTCGAGTCAGTGCCAGGGAATCAGGTTTATCTGGAGTGGAGTGGGACATTGGGGTCTTTTGGAATGGTGAAACGACCCTGGAGTTCCTCTCAACTTTCAAGTGGAGACTGCCTCCTCTTGAGTTGCCACAAAAACGTCGGGAAAGGGAAATGGACCCTCATCGCGAAATGACGAGGGAAAAATGGGGCTCTTTTTGAGTTGTGGCGGGACCCTTGGTGTTCCTCACTAGTGGAGACTAGTATGTCAGAGAACTTCTGAGTTGCCTCAAGGGTGTCAAGGACCCTTTCGAGGCTCAAGAGGGAAGATGGGATTTCTCTCGAGACGCCACAGTGGAAAGGGGCCTCATCTTGCGTTGAGTGGAGAATCTCATGGTTTTTCTCAAGTTGCGGCAGGAAACTTGAGGTTCCTCTCAAGTTACAATGGGGACCTAAGGGACCCGCTCGTGTGGCCTCAGGAAAGTCCAGTCTCCATGTGTGTTGCGAGGGGCCTCTCAGGATTCCTTTCCAGGCGGTGCTGGGTCCTAAGTCCTCATCTGGAGCTGAGCCTGGATCCTCAGGGTTCCTCTCTAGTGCTGACATGGTTCTCGGGGTTCCTATGGAGTTTCCACAGGAGAGTCAGGCCTCATCTCGTGTGGAGACATGCAAGTCCGCTTTCCTCCTGAACTGTAACAGTAGTGTCAGGCTTCCTGTCGAGTTGATATAGGTATCTGTGGCTTTCTCTCGAGGTGCCACAGGTCTGTCACACGTGCCATCGTGTTTTGAGTCGATACTCGGGATGACAATCAAGTCAGTACAGGGGAATCATGTGTACCTGGAGTGGACTGGGACATCTTGGTCTTTTGGAATGGTGGCACAACCCCTGGAGCTCCTCTCGTCATTCAAGTTGAGACCCCCCCTTATTGAGGTGCGACGGGAACGCTGGTATTCCTTTCCTGACAAAGCAGAAAAATAGACCCTCATCTCGAGATGAGGAGGCAAAAACGGGACTCTTCTTTTTTTGTGGCAGGACCTTCGGTGTTACTCTCTAGAGGAGACGAGTGTTTCGAGTAACTTCTTGAGTAGCATCACAGGTGTCAAAGACCCTTTCGAGGCTCAAGAGGGAAGCTAGGATTTATCTCAAGACGCCGCAGCAGAAAAGGTCCTCATCTCCCATTGAGGGGAGAATCTCCAGGTTTTCTCGAGTTGTGGCAGGAAACTTGGGGTTCCTCTCGAGTTAAGACGGGGACCTCAGGGACCAACTCGTGTGACCTCTGGAAAGTCCAGTCTCCATGCAAGTTGCAAGGGGCCTCTCGGGATTCCTCTCTACTCGGTGCCAGGTCCTAGGTCCTCATCTGGAGCTGAAGCCAGAACCCTAGTTTTCCTCTCCATTGCTGACATGGATCTCGGGGTTCCTATGGTGTTTCCACAAGGGAGTCAGGCATCGTCTCGTGTGGAGACATGCAAGTCCGTTTTCTTCCTGAGCTGTAACAGTAGTGTCAGACTTCCTGTCGAGTTGACATAGGGATCTCTGGCTTTCTCTTGAGGTGCCACAGTGTTTGTTGCCAGGGTCCAGGCCCAGTGGATCCAGGGAATTAGAAGCGGGGATGGAGTTGAAGTCTGGGAAAGGACTATTTAATTAGAAATATATGAGAGATTAGAAAAAATAGTGTAGTAGGAAAATCTAATGGAGAAAAGAGGCTGAATAAATTGGTTTGCGCAGAAAATTAATAAAACCTCAAGACAAGAGGTTTGCACCATCTACGTTAGGCCACCGGCGCCCGCTTGAATAGCAGAGGGTGCCCTGCCTTGGGCCACCTCTCACGTGGGTCTTAGAAGACACTGCAAGTAAGTAGAAGTGGTGAGCCTCCGCACTCCAGATGGGAATTCTGCCTGAGAAGGAGAGGGATGTAGAGGGAGAAAGAGAGAGAGAGGAAGTCGATATGGCAGGAGCCATATTTCCAAGAAACCAGTTCGAGAAGCTGGTCTGAGAAACTGGTCCATCCATTATTGTCTGGAAAATCTTTTTAAACCTTTGGTTGCACATAGAGATCAATGGATAATACAAAATTATGCAGGGTCAACTGCCCTGACTCTTATCGAGACCAGGCCTTCTCTCTGCATACTTAGCTGTATACACAAGTCTTAGGTGATTTACATCATCTTCTGGCCAGAGGGCCAATTAAAATTTTACGGCCATTTTCTAATAAAGGTCTGTCAACAAGAAAACCTTACAAGTGTTGTTCTTCCCACAGCCTGGTGCCACTCTCAGAAAGCACTAAATAAAGTTACATTCTTACAGAGCAAGGACACAACAATTTATAACAAAGAAAGAGGAGGACAGTGATTTATAACAAAGAGAAAATTAATTAACTCAAAAGTTTAGTGTTGCTAACATCAAAACTACTATATTCCTTTTTGTATATCCCAATTACATTGATTAATATATTTCAGGTGCCTTAAAGATAAAGAATATGGAGGCCTGGCAGCAGTCATGGACTCAAGAGTGAAACCCATCACCAATATAATTTTTAGCTTTTTGGAAAAGGCTCTGTATCTTTAAGATGCTTTAAGCTTCGTGCCTCTCGCGGTTGGGGGGCTGTAAACAATCACAAGTTGTAAAAGTCCAGTGGAATCTGTCAGGCAAGTTAGAGAACCATCAGAGGGATTTGAGCTGAAACATTCCTTTCATATGCAGGAGACTGGTTGGAGCTCTAAGTTAACATTTTCCAGAGAAAGGTGGTGGGGGGACAGCCCCTGTTAATGTCAGAAGAGTGGAAAGCAGAGTACAATTAGGCAGGTAGACTATGGCTTTGGGGGGTAGATGCTCAGCCAGATCACATCTTTGGGTATGTCAGACTTCCTTCTTCATGACTTTGTCACAGGCGGAATTCCTCACGCTGGATCCTAGCAGGCTGTCACAAGTGCCATCGTGTTGTGAGTCGATTCTCAGTCTGACTATCGAGTCTGCAGGGGAATCAGATGTATCTCAGTGGACTGGGAGAGCAGGGTCTTTTGGAATGGTGGCAGGACCTCTGGACTTCCTCTCGACTTTCAAGTTGAGAAAGTCTGCTCTTGAGATGTGATGGGAACGCCAGGATTCCTTTCCCAATGAAGCAGGGAAATGGACCCTCAACTCGAGATGAGGAGGCAAAAACGGGACTCTTCTTGAGTTGTGGTGGGACCCTCGGTGTTCCTCTCAAGTAGAGACAGTAATGTCGGGGAACTTCTTGAGTTGCATCAAGGGTGTCAAGGACCCTTTCGAGCCTCAAGAGGGAAGGTGGGATTTCTCTCGAGATGCTGCAGCAGAAAAGAGTCTCATCTTGCATTGAGGGGAGAATCTTCTGGTTTCTCTCGAGTTGCCACAGGAAACTCGGGGTTTCTTTCAAGTTAAGATGGGGACCCGCTCGTGTTGCCTAAGGAAAGTCCACTCTCCATGCTAATTGCTAGGGGCCTCTCGGGGCACCTCTCCAGTTGGTGCTGGGTCCTAGGTCCTCATCTGAAGCTCAGGCCGTAACCTAAGGGTTCCTCTCCTGTGCTGACTTGGATCTCGTGGTTCTTATGGAGTTTCCACAGGGGAGTTAGGCCTGGTCTTCTGTGGAGACATGCAAGTCCACTTTCCTCTCGAGCTGTAACAGTAGTGTCAGGCTTCCTGTCAAGTTGCCATAGGAATCTGCGGCTGTCTCCCGAGGGGCCACAGGGCTGTCACATATGCCATCGTGTTTTGAGTCGATTCTCGGGGTGAAAGTCGAGTCTGTGCAGGGGAATCAGGTGTATCTGGAGTGGATTGGGACCTCAGGGTCTCTTAGAATTGTGGCACGACCCTTGGTGTTCCGCTCGACTTTCTATTGGAGATCGCCTCATCTTGAGGTGGGACGGGAACGCCGGGATTCCTTTCCCGATGAAGCAGGGAAATGCACCCTCATCTCGAGATGAGGAGGGAAATACGGGCTCTACTTGAGTTGTGGCGGGAGCCTCGGTGTTCCTCTCGAGTGGATACGGGTATGTTGGGGACTGCTTGAGTTACATCAAGCGTTTCAAGGACCCTTTCGAGGCTCAAGAGGGAAGGTGGGATTTCTCTCCAGATGCTGCAGCCGAAAAGGGCCTCATCTCGCGTTGAGGGAAAAATCGCCTGGTTTTTCTCGAGTTGTGGCAGGAAACTTAGGGTTTTTCTCGAGTTACAACGGGGACTTCAGGGACCCGCTTGTGTTGCTTCAGGAAAGTCCAGTCTCCATGCGAGTTGCAAGGGATCTCTCTGGATTCCTCTCCAGTCGGTACGGGTTCTAGGTCCTCACCTGGAGTTGAGGCCAGAACCTCAAGATTCCTCTCCTGTACTGACAGGGATCTCGGTGTTCCTATGGAGTTTCAACAAGGAACTCAGGCCTCGTCTCGTGTGGAGACATGCAATTCTGCTTTCCTTTCGAGTTGTAATAGTAGTATCAGGCTTCTTGACGAGTTGACATATGGATCTGTGGCTTTCTCTTGAGGTGCCACAGGGCTGTCACAATTGCCATCATGTTTTGAGTCGATACTCGGGGTGACAGTCGAGTCAGTGTAGGAGAATCAGGTGTATCTGGAGTGGATTGGGACATCTGGGTCTTTTGAAATGGTGGCACGACCAGTGGAATTCCTTTTGACTTTCAAGTTGAGACCGCCTCCTCTTGAGATGAGCCGGGAATGCTGGGATTCCTTTCCCGACAAAGAAGGGAAATGGACCCTCATCTCGAGATGAGGAAGGAAAAACGAGGCTCTTCTTGAGTTGTGGCCGGAACCTCGCTGTTCTCGAGTGGAGACGGGTATGTCAGGGAACTTCTTGAGTTGCATCAAGGGTGTCAAGGACTATTCGAGACTCAAGAGGGAAGGTGGGATTTCTCTCGAGACGCCACATTGAAAAGGGCCTCATCTTGCATTGAGGGGAGAATCTCCTGGTTTTTCTCGAGTTGTGGCAGGAAACTTGGAGTTCCTCTCCAGTCATGATGGGGACCTCAGGGACCCGCTCGTGTGGCTTCAGGAAAGGCCAGTCTCCATGCGAGTTGCGAGGGGCCTCTCAGGATTACTGTCCAGTCAGTGCCGGATCCTAGGTCCTCATCTACAACTCAGGCTGCAACCTCAGGGTTCCTCTCCAGTGCTTACATGGATCTCGGATTCCTATGGCATTTCTACAGGGGAGTCAGGCCTCATCTCATGTGGAGACATGCAAATCTGCTTTCCTCTCAAGCTGTAACAGTAGTATCAGGCTTCCTGTCCAGTTGACATAGGGATCTGTGGCTTTCTCTTGAGGTGCCACAAGGCTGTCACACGTGCCATCGTGTTGTGAGTCAACACTCTGGGTGACAGTCGAGTCAGTGCAGGGGAATCGGGTGCATCTGGAGTGGACTGGGATATTGGGGTCTTTTGGAATGGTGGCACGACCCCTGGAGTTCTTCTCGAAGTTCAATTTGAGACTGCCTCTTCTTGAGGTGTGACAGGAACGCCGGGATTCCATTCCCAACAAAGCAGAAAAATGGACCCTCATCTCGAGATGAGGAGGGAAAAACGGGGCTCTTTTTGAGTTGTGGCTGAACCCTTGGTGTTCCTCTAGAGTGGAGATGGGTATGTCGGGAAACTTCTTGAGTTGCATCAAGGGTTTCAAGGACCCCTTCGAGGCTCACGAGGGAAGGTGGGATTTCTCTCTAGACGCCACAGTGGAAAAGTGCCTCATCTCGCTTTGAGGGGAGAATCTTCTGGTTTTTCTCGAGTTGCATCAGGAAACTTGGGGTTCCTCTTGAGTTACGATGAGGACCTCAGGGACCTGCTTGTGTTGCCTCAGGATAGTCCAGTCTCCATGCAAGTTGCAAGGGGCCTCTCCGGATTCCTCTCCAGTCGATTTCGGGTTCAATGTCTTCATCTGAAGGTGAGGCAGGAACCTCAGGATTCCTCTCCAGTGCTGACATGGATCTCGGGGTTCCTATGGAGTTTCAACAGGGGAGTCAGGCCTCGTCTCTTGTGGAGATATGCAAGCCCGCTTTCCTCTCGAGCTGTAACAGTAGTGTCAGGCTTCTTATCTAGTTGACATAGGGATCTGTGGCTTTCTCTCAATGTGCCATACAGCTGAACACTTGCCATCATGTTGTGAGTCGATACTCGGGGTGACAGTCAAGTCAGTGCAGGGGAATCCGCTGTATCTGTAGTGGATTGGGACATCGGGGTCTTTTGGAAAGTTGGCATGACCCCTGGAGTTCCCCTTGATTTCAAGTTGAGACCGCCTCCTCTTGAGTTGCGATGGGAATGCCGGGATATCTTTCCCAACGAAGCAAGTAAATGGACCCTCATCTCGTGATGAGGACGGAAAACCGCAGCTCTTCTTGAGTTGTGGCTGGACCCTCAGTGTTCCTCTCGAGTGGATACAGGTATGTCAGGGAACTCATTGAGGTGTACCAAGAGTGTTAAGAACCTTTCAAGGCTCAAGAGGGAAGGTAGGATTTGTCTTGAGATGACAAACCAGATAAGGGCCTCATCTCGTGTTGAGTGGAGAAACACCTTGTTTTTCTCAAGTTGTGGCAGGAAAGTTGGGGTTCCTCTTGGGCACGACGGGGTTCTCAGGGACACGCTTGTGTTTCCTGAGGCAAGTCCAGACTCCATGTAAGATGAGAGAGCAGCTCAGGATTCCTCTCCAATCGGTGCCCTGTCCTAGATCCTCATCTGGAGGTGAGGCCTAAACCTCAGTGTTCCTCTCCAGTGCTGACATGGATCTCGGGGTTCCTCTGCAGTTTTGCCAGAAGCCAGCCTGAGGAATTCCACCCGTGGCAAAGGTCATGAGGAAGGATGCCTGACATACGCAAAAAACATGATCTGGCTTCAGGAGTTTCCCCTAGGTTTTCCTGAACATCTCCCCTAAAAACCAGAGTCTGCCTGCTTTATTGTACTGTGCTTTCCACTCTTCTGACATAACAGGGGGCTATCCCCGACCACCATTCTCTGGAAAGAGTTAACTCAGAGCTCCAGTTAACAATCTCCTGCATATAAAAAGAATGTCTTGGTTTAAACCCCATGAGTGGCTTTCTAACTTACCGTTCTGCCTGGACTTTTACAACTTGTGATTGTTTACAGTCCCCAACCGTGAGAGGCACAAAGCTTAAAACATCTTAAATTTATAGAGCTTTTTAGAGCTAAGAATTAGTTTGGTGAAGGGCTTCATTTTTGAGTTAATATTTGTTGCCAGGCCTCCATATTGTTTATCTTTTAGGCACCTGAAGGATATTAACCAATGTAATTGGGATATATAAAAAGGAATATAGTAGTTTTGATGTTAGCAACACTAGACTTTTGAGTTAATTAATTTTCTCTGTTATAAATCACTGTACTCCTCTTTCATTATTATAAATTGTTTTGTCCTTGCTATGTAAGAATGTAACTTTATTTAGTGCTTTCTGAAAGCAGTATCAGACTTTGGAAAGAACAACACTTTTACATTTCCTGGTTGACAGACACTTAATCAGAAAAGGGCCGTAAAATGTTAATTGGCCTTCTGGCCAGAAGAGGATGTAAATCACCTAAGACTTGTGTATATAGCTAGGTATGCAGAGAAAAAGCCTGGTCTTGATAGGAGTCAGGGCTGTTGATGCTGCATAATTTTGTATTATCCACTGATCTCTATGTACAACCAAAAATATAAAAGCGTTCCTGAACAATAAAGGATGGGCCAGTCACTGGAAAGACTGGATTCCCCCGTGTTGAATCTCTCTCTCTCTTTCTCCCTCTCCCTCCCTCTTTCTCCCTCTCCCTCTGTCTCCTTTTCAGGTTAAATTTCCATTCAGGGCATGGAGGCTCATCATCTCTACTTACTTGCCATGGCTTCTAAGACCCATGCAAGATGGAGCCAAAGAAGGGGCACCCTCCACTATTCAAGCGGGTGCCGGTGGCCTAACATAGATGGTGCAAACCTCTTGTCTCAAGGTTTTATTAGGTTTCTGCATACACCAGGTTATTCAGCCTATTTTTCTCCACTAATTTTCCTACTATACTATTTCTTCTTAATCTCTTTTTATATTTCTAAATAAGTAAGCTTTTCCTCCCCATGCCTACACCCCTTCGAATTACCCTGGACCCACTGGGGCTGGACGCCAGCAGAGTTTCAAAAGGGGAGTCAGGCCTCATCTCGTGTGGAGACATGAAAGTCCGCTTTCCTCTCGAGCTGTAACAGTAGTGTCAGGCTTCCTGTCGAGTTGACATAGGGATCTTAGGCTTTCTCTCAAGGTGCCACAGTGCTGTTACACTTGCCATTGTGTTTTGAGTTGATACTCGGGATGACAGTCAACTCAGGCAGGGGAATAAGGTTTATCTGGAGTGTATTGGGACATAGGGGTCTTTTGGAATGGTGGCACGACTGCTGGAGTTCCTCTCGACTTTCAAGTTGAGACTGCCTCCTCTTGTGGTGTGATAGAACGCCAGGATTCCTTTCCTGACGAAGCAGGGAAATGGACCCTCATCTCGCGATGAGGAGGGAAAAACGGGGCACTTTTGAATTGTGGCGGGACACTCGGTGTTCCTCTCGAGTGGAGACGGGTATGTCTGGGAACTTCTTGAGTTGCATCAAGGGTGTCAAGGACCCTTTCGAGGCTCAAGAGGGAAGGTGAGATTTCTCTTGAGCCACCGAAGCAGAAAAAGGCCTCATCTCACGTTGAGGAGAGAATCTCCTGGTTTCTCTTGAGTTGTGGCAGGAAACTTGGGGTTCCCCTCCAGTTACAACGGGGACTTTAGGGACCCGTTTGTGTAGCCTCAGGATAGTCCAGTCTCCATGCGAGTAGCGAGGGTCTCTGGGGATACCTCTCCACTCAGTGCCGGGTCCTAGGTCCTCATCTGAAGCTGAGGCCGGAACTTCAGGTTTCCTCTCCAGTGCTGACTTGGATTCCGTGCTTCCTATGGAGTTTCAACAGGGGAAAGTCCTCGTCTCGTGTGGAGACATGCAAGTCCGCTTTCCTCTTGAGCTGTAAAAGTAGTATCAGGCTTACTGTCGAGTTGACATAGCGATCTGTGGCTTTCCCTCAAATTGCCACAGGGCTGTCACACATGCAATCGTGTTTTGAGTCAATACTTGGGGTGACAGTTGAGGCAGTGCAGGAGAATCAGGTATTTCTGGTGTGGATTGGGGCATCGCCGTCTTTTGGAATGGTGGTACAACCCCTGGAGTTCCTCTCGACTTTCAAGTTGAGATCACCTCCTCTTGAGGTGTGAAGGGAACGCAGGGATTCCTTTCCCGACTAAGCAGGGAAATGGACCCTCATCTCCTTTTTGGTGTCCTGGGACACGGCTCAGGGTCGGTGGACTGCTGCTAGGAGTCTGCGGATCTCAAGTAGGTTTTTAACTTCTTTTCCCTCTGCTGTCGTTAACCCCACTCTCTATATATTGGGCCCTGAATATGCACTGTTCCAAATGCATACCGGATGTTGGTATAAATGGTGATCTTCTTTCCTTTTGCCCTTTCCAGTGCCTGTATCAAGGCTATTAATTCCACTTTCTGGGCGGATGTCCCAGGGGGCAGAGCTTTAGCCCAGATGACCCTCCCAGAGTCATCTACAATGGTTGTTCCTGCCCTTCTTTGTCCATCTTTTACAAAACTACTTCCATCTGTAAACCATACCAGTTCACTGTATTTTAAGGGCACATCTTTTAGGTCTTTCCGTATGGCCATCACATCGGCCAATATCTCACCACAATCATGGAGGGGGCCATCTTTCTTCGGGGCGGGCAGGAGAGTGGCCAGGTTCAGGAAGGAGGGCGTCTGAAAGTGTATCCGGGGGGTATCCAGCAGCAAGGCCTGGTAATGGGTTAAGCAGGCACTGGAGATCCACTTACCTGGTGGCTGCTTGAGAATCCCTTCAATGGCATGGGGAGTGTAGACCAGGAGCTGTTGTCCATACGTTAACTTGTCGGCATCATGGACCAGGAGAGCAGTGGCTGCGATGATTCAGAGGCAGGGTGGCCACCCCGCGGCCACTGGGTCCAGTCTTTTAGAGAGGTAGGCTACAGGTCGCTTCCAAGGCCCCCATTGCTGTGTCAAGACTCCCTTTCCTACTCCCTGTTTTTCATCCACAAACCGTTGGAAGGGCTTAGACGGGTTAGGGAGAGCAAGGGCCGGGGCTTTCAGCAGAGCCTGCTGAAGTTCTTGAAATGCCTGTCTCATTGGCTCAGTCCAAGTCCAGTTTTTACTTTCCTTGCTCCCTTCATACAATGGCCGGGCCTTTTCAGCAAACCCCAATATCCACAGCCTGCAATACCCAACAGTCCCAAGAAATTCTCTCACTTGACAAGGAGTTGCTGGCTCAGGGATCTGCAAAATAGTCTCTTTAATAGCCTATGTCAGCCATCTCCACCCCTGCTTTATCTTATATCCTAAGTAGGTGACCTCCTGTCTAGCAATTTGGGCTTTCTTTGCACTAGCCCAGTATCCCAATGTCCCCAAAGTTTGGAGGAGGTTGCCTGTCGCCTCTAGGCATGCCTCCTTGGTAGCAGCGGCTAGCATAAGATCATCCACATACTGCAACAAGACAAGGTTGGGGTGATCAGCCCGGTACTCATGGAGGTCTTCGCCCAGAGCCTCATTAAATAGCGTTGGTGAGTTTTTGAAACCCTGAGGGAGGTGAGTCAGGTTAGTTGTCCTGTGGTCTGGCTGCCCTCCTCGGCCCTCTCGAAAGCGAAGATCTCTTGGCTCAAATGGGCCAGTGGCAAACTGAAAAAGGCATCCTTCAAGTCCAGGACCGTATACCAGACATAGTCTGGTGGCAGGCCACTCAAGAGGGTGTATGGGTTAGGGACGGTGGGATGAATGTCACTCACCAGTTTGTTGACTTCACGAAGATCTTGGACCGGTCTAAAGTCCATTCCCCCAGGATTTTTCACAGGTAACAGGGGAGTGTTCCACGGAGATTGACACCTTCTGAGAATCCCTACCTTCAAGAGCCTCTGGATATGTGGTGTGATTCCTCATTAGGCCTCCAGACTCAGAGGGTACTGTTTCACCCATATGGGGGTGGCATCTGCTTTCAGTTCAACAATGATGTGAGGTCTCTGTTTGGCTAGTCCTACTTCCACTGTTTCTGCCCAGGCCACAGGGTATTTTGGGGCCCAAGGCTGCACATTAGGGTCAATAGCCATGGGAGGCCTCGGCTGGTACAGTCTATATTCGTCCCTCAGCACCAAGGACAAAACCTGTATAGGGTGTCCGGTCCCATCCATAACTGATATCCCTCCGTGGTCAAAGTGGATTTGAGCATTGACCTTAGATAATAAATCCCTCCCTAGTAAGGGAGCCGGGCATTCTGGTATCACAAGAAATGAATGGGACACTCTTTGGGCCCCCAAGTCCACCTGACGTTTAGTAGTCCATCCATATCGTTTAGTTCTGGTGGCCCCTTGTACCCAGCTGGTCTTCTCGGACATTGGTCCATCTTTCTGGTTAAGGACTGAGTATTGGGCCCCTGTGTCCACCATGAAGCCGACTGGTTTTCCCTCCACATGTATAGTTACCCAGGACTCGGGGAGGGGGGCTGAGCCCTGACCCCCCTAATCGCTATCATCTCCTGCATATAAGACGTGGGCCCCCAGGGAAGATTCTTCTTCCCTGGTGGGCTTTTCCCCTGGTTTTCTTTTAGGGCACTCTCTCCTCCAGTGCCCTCGCTCCTGACAATATGCACCTTGGTCCTTTCTTAGTCTCTGTCTAACTTGCTTTCCTTCGTCTCTTGGCCTGACTTCATTAGTTCCCTGAGAATCAGCTCCCTGTCTCACCCCTGCAAAGAATATCTGGGCTAATTCTTTCTGATTCCTGCAGTTTTCCTCGGCCCTGAACTCTCTCTCTTCCCATCTAACACGTTCTTTTCCTTCCTCTGGAGTTTCCCTATGGTTAAAAACCCTCTCTGCTGCCCTCACCAGGTCTTGTATGGATTGTTCCCCTAACCTCTCTATTTTCTGCAGTTTCCTCCTGATATCTGGGGCTGCCTGATTCACAAATGCTAGCACAACTGCTGCGTGTGACTCATCGGCCTGTGGGTCCATGGGGGTATACTGCCTAAAAGCTTCCGTTAATCTCTCAAGGAAGGCTGCTGGGCTCTCATTTGGCTCCTGTCTAACCAGATTTACCTTAGCCAAATTTGTTGGTTTCCTGGCGGCTGCTCGGAGACCAGCAATAAGAGTCTGGCGGTACTCTCAGAGACGCTCCCTACCTTTAGTGCGCTAGAAGTCCCATCAGGGCCGCGTCAGGGGGAATCCCTCATCAATCAGATTAGGTTGCATTGTAGGTCTCCCATCTACCCCTGGAACATTTTTCCGTGCTTCTGACAATATCCGTTCGCGTTCCTCTGTGGTGAAAAGCACTTGTAATAGCTGCTGACAATCATCCCAAGTGTGGTTATGGGTGAAAAGAATGGATTCTAAAAGGTCAGTGAGGCCCTGAGGCTTTTCCGAGAATGAAGGGGTTTGAGTTTTCCAATTATATAAATCACTAGTGGAAAAGGGCCAGTATTGGTACATTCGTTCCCTGTCCAGGCGGGCTGGCCCCGCCCGAACAGGAAGTGCCCGGACTGTGGAGGTGGGTGCTTCCGGGTTATCTTCATCCACCATATTGGGGACTCCCCTAGTTCTTCCTTGAGTTCTCTGGGCGGGGCCCCCTTCCTGGGTTGGGGCCGAAGGTTCGGTATCCCTTAGCGTTCCTCCAGACGAAATCTGAGGTACCTGAGGGGGCAAAGGTGGATGCACACATCGGGGTGGGGAGAGATCAGTTTCTAGGTCAATTAGGTTAGGATATAGTGAGGATTCCTGGAATATCGGCTTCACTCAGCCATTGCACTCTTTGTATTCTTCCTCTTTGGATGTTTCCACAACAAGTATCTGTGGGATAGGTGAAGTGGGGGAAGGGGAAGTAAAGGGCCAGGGAATAAAAGTTCTCAGCCAGGCCGGTGGATTTTCTACCAAATCCTGCCAGACCAAAACATAGGGAGTTTGGTCTGGGTGTCCAGACAGGCCAGGAGCGAGCACTTTCTCTCTAACTGCTTGAATAATTGGCAGGCTGAAGGTTCCCTCTCACAGCCAGCTGACATTAAAGGCAGGCCACTCAGCAGAACAAAAAAATCATTAGTTTAACACCAATAGATTTCGTGCTCTAGACTTAAAATCAGAAGTGGTCAGTCATAAGGGACAAAGGAGTAGAAGTTGCTTGCCCCATGATTACAGGGAAGAACACAGGAGACAAAATGAACACACAAAGAGCAAAGACAATGCCAGCACTCACACAGACACAACAAATGGATAACAAATACACATCGGCCAAGAACATAGCACTAGGTCTTCTTGGCACCCCCCTTGAAACTTCCTTTCCCTTGAGGTTATCTTACCAACAAGGTGTCCACAGAGCCAGCCACCTTCCCAGCACGATGCTGGGCCTCGGCCTTATGCCGGCTAGGTTTAATCCCCTTACAAAGCCAGCTGCCTTCCCAGCACAATGCTGGGCCTTGGCCTTAGGCTGGCTAGGTTGACCTCCTTCAGGCTAAGGAACCCCTTCTGCTGGGAGGGTGTTATTCCCCTCGGTTAAAAGGAATCCCAGACGAGCCCCCAAATGTTATGCCCAGTGTCCGAGTCCCCAAAACTGAGAGAATAAGACGTCCACAGCAATGCAAAAGCATAAAGGGGTTTATTGCTAGCTCGAGATAGGGCTCAAGTCTCATCCAGTGCAGTGGAGTCTTGACGATAGCCCCAAGCTCTGAATCATAGCTGCTTATATACAGGCGGTCTTTTGTCTCAGCAATAGTGTAGTTGGCGTGTGGTGATTGACTCAATCTTGGGTCATCGTGGTGATTAACTTAACCTTGGCATCATCGGGGACCTTGGTGTCATCAGGGACTTTGTTGGGGCTTCCTAGAATTATGACTCATGCTTACAAGAACCTGAGGCTTAGGCCTAGTGTGGCCTGTTGAGCCTGTCATGGCTCAGGTCAGGTCCCAACATTCCACAGGCCCTGTCACCACAGGATCTCGAAGGAGGAGACTCATTCTGAATCTGAGCCAGAAGGACGCCCTGCAAGTGCTCTTTCAACAGAACCCCTACCCTGGGATAGCGACCAGAGAATGGCTGGCCCAGGAGCTTGGCATTGCTGAAAGCAGAGTTCAGGTAGGCCCCCATCCCTGCCTCTGCTCTCCCTTTCAGGCTCTCCATGCCAATCCGAGTCAGCTGAAAGCACCTGGTGGTCTTTCTCCTGAGAAGGAATTCTCTCTGTTTGCCCCTAGGTCTGGTTTCAAAACCAGCGAAGAAGACAGTTAAAGCAGAGCCAATCGCGATCTGAATGTGTGCACCAAGAAGGGGAAGGGGGGGCCAACGTCCACGCCCACGCCCACGCCTCGACCTCAGTCTTCCTCTACAGGTAATTTAGCCAGCATTCTCTGAAAGCGAATCCCCCAGAGGGGGTCTCGAACCCTCCCCCACTTGCCAGAGAATTCTCTCTGCTGGTGGATGGCCACAGGAGGCTCAGAAAAACCAAGGGGGCTGGAGTTTGCGGGGGGGGGGGGGCGGGGGGCATGGCTCGGGGAAGAGGAGGAAACAGGGCTATCTGGTTGCTGCCGCCCCCATTAGTGTCCCAGATCGGGGCACGATGCCCCCAGTTGGCGTGGGCAGGCAGCACTGGGTCACCCTTGGCACCCCCTCCCCAGCCCCCATCAGGAACTATAGGCTCCAGCTGCCCAGGCAACCTTGGCCGAGGGGCATGCTTCAGGGCACTCGGCGGCAAGACCGGAGGAGGAAAGAGGCACACAGGGACACGCATGTGTGCAGAGTGTGTGCATGTGCGTGCGCACACATGCATCCACGATGGATCCAGGCACCCGATCCATCTGTGGGTGTATTCCTTAGAGCCCTGCCCTGGTTGCAAAGCCACCTGTGGTGATTCAGGTGTGTGGGACTCTCCCTCCCCTCCACACCGTCTAGGGTATCTGTGCTGTGACCGTTCCACAGGCCATAACATCCTCTCCTCTCGGTGTGTTCTTTCTTTGGTAGGAGGCTCGGCCAGAGAGGCCTGGAGAAAGAGGACAGTCATCTCTCCTTCTCAAACTAGGATCCTTGTGCAAGCCTTCACGAGGGATCGCTTCCCGGGGCTTGCCAGCAGGGAAGAACTGGCTCGTCAGACGGGAATCCCAGAATCTCGAATGCAGGTAAGTTCTCCAGCCAGCGCATGGGCCCAGAACGTGGCCCAGGAGTCAGGAGGGTTCAGCCCTGCCAAGCATTTGGAGCTGGATACATGTAGGCTTGGTCTGGGGCTGGGGCTGGGGCTTAGGGGGAGGGGGCCAAATGTTGGTGGGCTGAGTGGAGGGTTTGGGGTCTCTTGTGGCCGTGCGGGCACCCCCTCATTTCCCAGGGCCAAGGGACTCGTTTGCAGAAAACGGCCCTGAAGGAGCTGCACTGGGCCTGACACCACAGACAGGGCGGCCAGGCGGGCTATTGAATGGGCGCCGCGGAGGCGCCAGCACAGTGATCTGGATGGTCACGACTTCTGATGTGTCTGTCTGCCTTTTGCTCCCCTAGATATGGTTTCAAAACCGAAGAGCTCAGCACTCCCAGCAGAGCCCAAGCGGGCCTGCCAGTGGCCAGCCCCAAGGGCCAGGTGGCGCAGCAGCCACGACTACTCCTGCTCGGGAGGACCAAAGGGCCTCACCCGCTGTCCAGAGCACCTCTACTCCCCTTCGCCCCTCTCCACCACAGGAGAGCATGCCACCCTTGGTGGCCGCAGCTGCTCCTTTTGGGGCCCCCACATTCTGGATGCCAGGGACTGCCTCTGGGGTCTGTGTGGGCCAGCCGTTGATGATCTTCATGGTCCAGCCCAGCCCGGTGGCTCTCCAGCCAAGTGGGAAGCTACCACCTCCTCCCAGGTAGCAGATCCCTGGGCCGCATGCTCCCCTGCCTTCACGGCCCCCGGGCAGCCTGGGCAAGGGGCCATCCTGCCGCCTGGACAGCCAGAGGCACATATCCCGCGCTGGCTGGAGTCACCCTACTGTGAAGGCACGGCCACTCCGCTAGAGCCACAGCTCCATCCCACAGCCTTCCAAGCTCGATGAGACTCCTAGATGAGCTCTTGGTGGCCACAGGCTCGCCGAGGCCTTCCCAGGGGGCCGCTGCCAACCAAGGGGTGGACCCTGCCCTCCCAGATGCACCCAGCCTCCTAGACAAGCCCTTTGCGGCCACAGGCTTCCTGGCCTTGCTAGGGCCTTCCTTGGGGGCCTCTACAGTTGCAGCGCAACAACCAGCTCTTCCCGGCACACCCAGCCTCTTAGAGGAAATCTTGGCTGCCACTGGCATCCGCACAACGTGAGGGCTTTCCCTAGGGCCCTGTGCAGATGAACAGCAGTTGAGGCCATTCTGGAATCACGCTCATTAGGAGGATTACCAGACCCTCATCGACATACTGCCAGGGTAAGGCTTCCCATCGAGTTGACACGGGGATCTGTGGCTTTCCCTCGAGGTGCCACAGGGCTGTCAAACGTGCCACCGTGGTGTGAGTCAATATTCAGGGTGACAGTCAAGGCAGTGCAGGGAAATCAGGTTCATCTGGAGTGGACTGAGACATTTGGGGGTCTTTTGGAATGGTGGCACGACCCCTGGGGTGCCTCTCGACTTTCCTGTTGAGAGCGCCTCCTCCTGAAATGCAACAGAAACACCAGAAATCTTTTCCCGACAAAGCAGGGAAACGAACCCTCATCTCGAGCTGAGGAGGGGACAACAGCCCTCCTCTTGAGTTGTGTCGGGACCCTTGGTGCTCCTCTCGAGCAGAGACGGGTATGTTGGGGAATTTCTTGAGTTGCAACAAGGGTGTGAAGGACCCTTTCAAGGTCCAAGAAGGCAGGTGTGATTTCCCTTGAGATGCTGCAGCGGAGAAGGGCCTCATCTCAGAGAATCTCCTGGTTTTTCACGAGTTGTGGCAGGTCCCTCTCGAGTTACGACAGGGACCTCAGGGATCCGCTCGTGTGGCCTCAGGAAAGGCCAGTCTCCATGCGAGTTTCGAGGGGCCTCTCTGGATTCCTCTCCAGTTGCTGCTGGGGCCGAGGTCCTCATGGGGAGTTAAGTCGGAACCTCAGGGTTCCTCTCCAGTGCTGATCTGGAACTTCTGGGTTCCTCTGGCATTTCCATAGGAGAGTCAGGCCTTGTCTTTCCAGAGGGATGTCACACCTGCCATCGTGTTTTGAGGTGATCCTCGGGTTGACTGTCAAGTCAGTACAGGGGAGGCAGGAGTATATGGAGTGAATTGGGACATTGGGGTCTTTTGGAATGGTGGCACGACCCCTAGAGTTCCTCTCGAGTGTCAAATTTAGACCGCCTCCACCTGAGGTGCGACAGAAACGCAGGGATACCTTTCCCAATGAAGCAGTGAAATGGACCCTCCTCTCAAGTGGAGACTGGTATGTGAGCAAACATTTTGAGTTGCCTCAATGGTGTAAAGGACCCTTTCGAGGCTCAAGAGAGAAGGTGAGATTTCTCTCGAGATGCCGCCGTGGAAAAGAGCCATATCTCATGTTGAGGGGAAAATCCCCTGGTTTTTCTCAAGTTGTGGAGGGAAACTTGGGGTTCCTCTCGAGTTACGACAGGGTCCTCAGGGACTGGCTTGTGTTGCTTCAGGAAGGTCCAGTCTCCATGCGAGTTGCGAGGGCCCTCTAGGGATTCCTCTCCAGTTGCTGCCGGGTCTTAGGTCCTCATCTGGAGTTGAGGCCAGAAACTCAGGGTTCCTCTCCAGTGCTGACATGGATCTCGGGGTTCCTCTGTAGTTTCAACTGAGGAATCAGGCCTCGTCTCTTGTGGAGACATGCAAGTCTGCTTTCCTCTCGGACTGTAACAGTAGTGACAGACTTCCTGTAGAGTTGACATAGGGATCGGTGTCTTTCTCTCGAGAGGCCACAGGCTGTCACACGTGCCATCATGTTGAAGGTCAATTATCGGGGTGACATTAGAGTCAATTCAAGTGAATCAGGTGTACCTGGAGTGGACTGGGACATCGGGGTCTTTTGGAATGGTGGCACATCCCGTGGAGTTCCTCTCGAATTTTAAGTTGAGACCACCTCCTCTTAAGGTGTGACGAAACACCGGAATTCCTTTCCCAACGAAGCAGGTAAATGTACCCTGATATCGAGATGAGGAGTGAGAAACGCGGCTATTCATGAGTTGTGGCGGGACACTCGGTATTCCTCTGGAGTGGAGACGTGTATGTCAGGGAACATCTTGAGTTACATCAAGGGTGTCAAGGACCCTTTCGAGGCTCAAGAGATAAGGTGGGATTTCTCTTGAGATGCCACCACAGAAAAGGGCTCTATCTCGCGTTGAGGGGAGAATCTCCTGATTTTTCTCAAGTTGTAGCAGGAAACTTGTGGTTCTTCTCGAGTTATGATGGGAACCTCAGGGACCAGCTCGTGTTGCCTCACGAAAGTCCAGTCTCCATGCGAGTTGCGAGGGGCCTCTCAGGAGTCCTCTCCAGTCGGCATCGGGTCCTAGGTCCTCATCTGGAGCTGAGGCTGGAACCTCAAGGTTCCTCTCAAGTGCTGACATGGATCTCGGGGTTCCTATGGAGTTTCAACCGGGGAGTCAGGACTCATCTTTTTTGGAGACATGCAAGTCCGCTTTCCTCTCGAGCTATAACAGTGGTGTCAGGCTTGCCATCTAGTAGCCATAGGGATCTGTGGCTTTCTCTCGAGGTGCCACAGGGCTGTCACACATGCCATCGTGTCATGAGTCGATACTCGGGGTGACAGTCGAGTCAGTACAGGGGAATCCGGTGTATCTAGAGTGGATTGGGATATCGGGTGCTGAGCTCCAGCCCTGGTGGATCCAGGGAATTTGAAGGGGAGATGGAGTTGGCGTTTTAGAAAAAACTATTTAATTAGAAATATAAAGATTAGGATAGAAGAGTATAGTAGGAAAATTAGTGTAGAAAAGTGGCTGAATAACTTGGGGTATGTGGAGAGCTAATAAACCCCGAGACAAGAGGTTTGCACCATCTACAAGGCCATCGGCACCTGCTTGCATAAGGGAGGGTGATCTGCCTTGGGCTCCCTCTCGCGTGGGTCTTAGAAGCTAGGGCAAATAAGTAGACACGGTGAGCCTCCACGGCCCAGATGTGAATTCAGCCTGAAAAGGAGAGGGAGGGAGAGGGAGAAAGAGAGAGAGAGAGAGAGTCGACAAGGGAGAAACCAGTCTTTCCAGTGTCTTGGCCATCTTTTATTGTCTGGAAAGGCTTTTTATACTTTTGGTTGTACATAGGGATCAATGGATAATACAAAACTATGCAGCATCAGCAGCCCTGACTCTTATCGAGACCAAGCTTTCTCTCTGCATACCCAGCTGTATACACAAGTCTTAGGTGATTTATGACAGAGCGTGGTCCACTGGAGGAGGGAATGGCAAGCCACTTCAGTATTCTTGCCTTGAGAACCCCATGAACAGTATGAAAAGGCAAAATGATAGGATACCAAAAGAGGAACTCCTCAGGTCATTACATGCCCAATATGCTACTGGAGATCAGTGGAGAAATAACTCCAGAAAGAATGAAAGGATGGAGCCAAAGCAAAAACAATACCCAGTTGTGTGTGTGACTCATGATAGAAGCAAGATCCGATGCTGTAAAGAGCAATACTGCATAGGAACCTGGAATGTCAGGTCCATGAATCAAGGTAAATAGGAAGTGGTCAAACAAGAGATGGCAAGAGTGAATGTCAGCATTCTAGGAATCAGAGAACTAAAATGGACTGGAATGGGTGAATTTAACTCAGAGGACCATCATATCTACTACTGCGGGCAGGAATCCCTCAGAAGAAATGGAGTAGCCATGATGGTCAACAAAAGAGTCCAAAATGCAGTACTTAGATGCAATCTCAAAATCGACAGAATGATCTCTGTTCGTCTCCATGGCAAACCATTCAATATCACAGTTATCCAAGTCTATGCCCAAACCAGTAACGATGAAGAAGCCGAAGTTGAACGGTGTTATGAAGACCTACAACACCTTTTAGAAATGACACCAAAAAAAGATGTCCTTTTCATTATAGGAGACTGGAATGCAAAAGTAGGAAGTGAGGAAACACCTGGAGTAACAGGCAAATTTGGCCTTGGAATGCAGAATGAAGCAGGGCAAAGACTAATAGAATTTTGCCAAGAAAATGCACTGGTCATAGCAAACACCCTCTTCCAACAGCACAAGAGAAGACTCTACACATGCACATCACCAGATGGTCAACGCTGAAATCAGATTGATTATATTCTATGCAGCCAAAGATGGAGAAGCTCTATACAGTCAACAAAAACAATACCAGGAGCTGACTGTGGCTCAGATCATGAACTCCTTATTACCAAATTCAGACTTAAATTGAAGAAAGTAGGGAAAACCGCTAGACCATTCAGGTATGACCTAAATCAAATCCCTGATGATTATACGGTGGAAGTGAGAAATAGATTTAAGGGACTAGATCTGATAGACAGAGTGCCTGATGAACTATGGAATGAGGTTAGTGATATTGCACAGGAGACAGGGATCAAGACCATCCCCATGCAAAAGAAATGCAAAAAAGCAAAATGGCTGTCTGGGGAGGCCTTACAAATAGCTGTGAAAAGAAGAGAGGCGAAAAGCAAAGGAGAAAAGGAAAGATATAAGCACCTGAATGCAGAGTTCCAAAGAATAGCAAGAAGAGATAAGAAAGCCTTCTTCAGCGATCAATGCAAAGAAATAGTGGAAAACAACAGAATGGGAAAGACTAGAGATCTCTTCAAGAAAATTAGAGATACCAAGGGAACATTTCATGCAAAGATGGGCTCGCTAAAGGACAGAAATGGTATGGACCTAACAGAAGCAGAAGATATTAAGAAGGGGTGGCAAGAATACATGGAAGAACTATACAAAAAAGATCTTCACGACCCAGATAATCATGATGATTTGATCACTAATCTAGAGCCAGACATCTTGGAGAGTGAAGTCAAGTGGGCCTTAGAAAGCATCACCTCTCACGGTTGGGGGGCTGTATCACAAGTTGTAAAAGTCAGGGGGATCCTGTCAGGCAAGTTAGAGAGCCATCAGAGGGATTTGAGCTGAGACACTCCTTTCATATGCAGGAGACCATTTGGAGCTCTAAGTTAACTTTTTCCAGAGAAAGGTGGTTGGGGATAGCCCCCTGTAATGTCAGAACAGTATAGTATAGCAGACAGTAAACAGACAAATTTTGGTTTCAGGGTAGATGCTCAGGCAAAGGACCCTTTGAGACCTGACTCGCCTTGCCCCATCAGGTCTCTCCTCATGACCTTGTCCAGGGTGGGATCTCCTGTGCTGGCTCCCAGCAATTGGGGTCTTTTGGTATGGTGGCAGGACCCCTGGCATTCATCTTGACTTTCAAGTTGAGATCGCCTCCAGCTGCAGTGCGATGGGAAGGCCAGGATTTCTTTCCCAACAAAGCAGGGAAATGGACCCTCATCTCAAGATGAGGAAGGAAAAATGAGGGTCTTCTTGAGTTGTGTGGGGACCCTCGGTGTTCCTCTCAAGTGGAGACGGGTATATCGGCGAAATTCTTGAGTTGCATAGAGGGTGTCAAGGACCCTTCGAGGCTCAAGAGAGAAGGTGGGATTTCTCTCGAGATGCTGCAGCATAAAAGAACCTCATCTCAACTTGAGGGGAGAATCTCCTTGTTTTTCTCGAGTTGCGGCAGGAAACTTGAAGTTGCTCTCAAGTTACGAGGGGGACCTCTGGGACTCGCTTGTGTTGCCTCAGGAAAGGCCAGTCTCCATGCGAGTTGCCAGGGGGCTTTCGGGATTGCTCTCCAATCGCTGCCAGGGCCGAGCTCCTCATCTGGAACTGAGGCTGGAACCTCAGGGTTCCTCTTGAGTGTTGACATGGATCTTGGGATTCTTCTGTAGTTTCAACAGGGCAGTCAGATCTCGTCTCCTGTGGAGACATGCAAGTCCGCTTTCCTCTCGAGCTGTAACAGTTGACAAGCTTCCTATCGAGTTAACATAGGGATCAGTGGCTTTCTCTCACACGTGCCATCGTGTTGATGGTCGATTGCTGGGGTGACATGTGAGTCATTGCAGGGGAATCAGTTGTATCTGGAGTGGAATGGGACATCGGGGTCTTTTGAAATGGTGGAACATCCCGTGGAGTTCCTCTCGAATTTTAAGTTGAGACTGCCTCCTCTTGAGGTGTGATGGGAACGCCGGGAATCTATTCCCAACAAAGCAGGGAAATGCACGAACATCTCGAGATGAGGAGGGAAAACCGGGGCTCTTCTTGAGTTGTGGCAGGACCCTTGGTGTTCCTCTCGAGTGGAGACAGGTCTTTTGGGGAAATTCTTGAGTTGCATCCAGGGTGTCAAGGACCCTTTCAAGGCTCAAGAGGAAGGTGGGATTTCTCTTGAGACACCACAGTGAAAAAGGGCCTCATCTCGGGTTGAGTGGAGAATCTCCTGGTTTTTCTCGAGTTGCGGCAGAAAACATGGGGTTCCTCTTGAGTTACGACAGGGATGTCAGGGACCCGCTCATGTGACCTTAGGAAAATCCAGTCTCCATGCGAGTTGCGAGGGGCCTCTCGGGATTCCTCTGCAGTCGCCGCCGGGGCTGAGGTCCTCATCTGGAGTTGATGCCGGAACCTCAGGCTTCCTCTCCAGTGCTGACAAGGATCTCGGGGTTCCTCTGGTGTTTCCACAGGGGAGTCAGGCCTCGTCTCGTGTGGAGACACGCAAGTCCGCTCTCCTCTCGAGCTGGAAAAGCAGTATCAGGCTTCCTGTTGAGTTGATATAGGGATCGGTAGCTTTCTCTAGAGATGCAAAGGGCTGCCAAACCTGTCATCATGTTTTGAGCTGATCCTGGGGTGACCGTCGAGTCAGTGGACGGGAGTCAGGTGTTTCTGGTTGGATTGGGATATTGGGGTCTTTTGGAATGGTGGCATGACCCCTGGAGTTCCTCTCAAGTGTCAAGTTGAGATCACCTCCTCTTGAGGTGCGACAGGCACACCAGCATGCCTTGCCCGACGAAGCAGGGAAATGGACCCTCATGTCGAGATGAGGAGGGAAACCCGTTGCTCTTCTTGAGTTGTGACGGGACCCTCGGTGTTCCTCTCAAGTGGAGACATGTATGTCGGGGAATTTTTTGAGTTGCCTCAAGGGTGTCAAGAACCCTTTCGAGGCTCAAGAGGGAAGATGGGATTTCCCTCGAGACGCCTCAGCAGACAAGGGCCTCATCTCGCATGGAGGGGAGAATCTCCTGGTTTTTCTCGAGTTGCTGCAGGAAACTTGGGATTCCTCTCGAGTTATGATGGGGGCATTAGGAACCCGCTCGTGTGGCCTCAGGAAAGTCCAGTTTCCATGCGAGTTGCAAAGGGCCTCTCGGGATTCCTCTCCAGTTGCTGCCAGGGCGAACGTTCTCATCTGGAGTTGATGCTGGAACCTCAGGATTCCTCTCCAGTGCTGACATGGATCTCGGGGTTCCTCTGGAGTTTCCAGAGGGGATTCAGGCCTCATCTCGTGTGAAGACATGCAAGTCCGCTCTCCTGTCAAGCTGGAAAAGCAGTGTCTGGCTTCCTGTCGTGTTGACAGAGGAATCGGTGGCTTTCTCTCCAGGTGCCACAGGGCTGTCACACCTGCCATAGTGTTTTGAGTCGTCCTCGGGGTGACCGTCGACTCAATGAAGGGGAGTCAGGTGTATCTGGAGTGGGTTGGGACGTCGGGGTCTTTTGGAATGGTGACACGACCCCTGGAGTTCCTCTCGAGTGTTGAGTGTCAAGTTGAGACTGCCTTCACTTGAGGTGTGACAGGAATGCCGGGAATCATTTCCGGACGAAGCAGGGAAATGGACCCTCATCTCGAGATGAGGAGGGAAAACCGGGGCTCTTCTTGAGTTGTGGCGGAACCCTCCCTGTTTCTCTCGAGTGGAGACGGGTATGTCCGGGTGCTTCTTGAGTTACCTCAAGTGTGTCAAGGACCCTTTCGAGGTTCAAGAGGGAAGGTAGGATTTCCCCCAAGACGTCGCAGCCGAAAAATACCTCATCTCGCATTGAGGGGTGAATCTCCTGGTGTTTCTCAAGTTGCAGCAGGAAATTTAGGGTTCCTCTCGAGTTATACGGGGACCTGAGGGACCCGCTCGTCTGGCCTCAGGAAAGTCCAGTCTCCATGCGAGTTGCGAGGGGCCTTTCAGTATTCCTCTCCAGTCGCTGCTGGGGCCGAGGTCCTCATCTGGAGTAGAGCCCAGAACCTCAGGGTTCCTCTCCAGTGCTGACACAGATATCGGGGTTCCTCCAGAGTTTCCACAGGGGAGTCAGGCCTCGTCTCGTGTGGAGATGTGCAAGTCCACTCTCCTTTCGAGCTGGAAAAGCAGTGTCAGGCTTCCTGTCGAGTTGACAAAGGGATCAGTGGCTTTCTCTCGAGGTGTCACTGGGCTGTCACACCTGCAATGGTGTTTTGAGTCGATCCTCGGGGTGACCATCAAGTCAGTGCAGGGGAATCAGGTGTATCTGAAATGCATTGGGAAATCGTGGTCTTTTGGAATGGTGGAACAACCTGTGGAGTTCCTCTTGAGTGTCCAGTTGAAACCACCTCCTCTTCAGTTGCAACGGGAATGCTGGGATTCTTTCCCAACGAAGCATGGAAATGAACCTTCATCTCAAGACGAGGAGAGAAAACCGGGGCACTTCTTGAGTTGTGGTGGGACCCTCGGTGTTCCTCTCAAGTGGAAACGGCTTTGTCGGGGAACTTCTTGAGCTGCCTCAGGGGTGTCAGGGACCCTTTCGAGGCTCAAGAAGAAAGGTGGGATATCTCTCGAGACACTGCAGCCAAAACAGGCATCATCTCACGTTGATGGGAGAATCTCCTGGTTTTTCTCGAGTTGTGACAGGAAATTTGGGGTTCCCCTCGAGTTAAGACGGGTACCACAGGACCTGCTCGTGTGGCCTCAGGAAAGTCCAGTCTCCATGCGAGATGCGGAGGGCCTCTTGGGATTCCTCTCCAGTCGCTGCCAGTGCTGAGATCCTCATCTGGAGTTGAGGTCAGAACTTCGGGGCTCTTCTCCAGTGCTGACGTGGATCTCAGGGTTCCTCTGGAGTTTTCACAGGGGAGTCAGGCCTCGTCTCTTGTGGAGACATGCAAGTCCGCTTTCATCTCGAGCGGGAAAAGGAGTGTCAGGCTTCCTGTCGAGTTGACATAGGGATCGGTGGCTTTCTCTCTAGGTGCACAAGGCTCTCACTCTTGCCATCGTGTTTCGAGTAGATCCTTGTGGTGACCGTCAAAACACTGCAGGGGAGTCAGGTGTATCTGGAATGAATTGGGACATCGGGGTCTTTTGGAATGGTGGCACGACCGGCGGAGTTCCTCTCGAGTGTCAAGTTGAGACTGCATCCTCTTCAGGTGCAACGGGAATGCCAGAATTACCTTCCCTATAAAGCAGGGAAATGGACCCTCATCTCGAGATGAGGAGGGAAAACCAGGGCTCTTCTTGAGTTGTGGCGGGACCCTCGGCATTCCTCTCGAGTGGAGACATGTATGTCGGGAACTTCTTGAGTTGCCTCAAGGGTGTCAAGGACCCTTTCCAGGCTCAAGAGGGAAGGTGGGATTTCTCTTGAGACGCTGCAGCAGAAACGGGCCTCATCTCACGTTGAGTGGACAATCTCCTGGTTTTTCTCAAGTGGGGCAGAAAACTTGGGGTTCCTCTTGAGTTACGACGGGGACCACAGGGACCCACTCGGTTGGCCTCAGGAAAGTCCAGTCTCCATGTGAGTTGCGAGGGGCTTCTAGGGATTCCTCTCCAGTCGCTGCCAGAGCTGAGATCCTCATCTTGAGTTGAGGCTGGAACCTCAGGGTTCCTCTCCAGTGCTGACATGGATCTCAGGGTTCCTCTGGAGTTTCCAGAGGGGATTCAGGCCTCATCTCGTGTGGAGACATGCTAGTCCGCTTTCCTCTAGAGCTGGAAAAAGAGTGTCAGGCTTCCTGTATAGTTCACATAGGGATTGGTGGCTTTCTCTCGAGGTGCCACAGCGCTCTCACATTTGCCGTCGTGCTTCGAATAGATCCTCAGGGTGACCGTCGAGTCAGTGCAGGGGAGTCAGGTGTATCTGGAGTGAATTGGGACATCAGGGCCTTTTGGAATGGTGGCACGACCCGTGGAGTTCCTCTCGAGTGTCAAGTTAAGACCGCCCCCTCTCCAGGTGCGACAGGAACGCCAGGATTCCTTTCCCAATGAAGCAGGTAAATGGACCTTCATTTCGAGATGAGGATGGAAGCCAGGGCACTTCTTGAATTGTGGCGGGGCCCTCGGTGTTCCTCTCGAGTGGAGACGTGTATGTCGGGGTACTCTTCAGTTGCCTCAAGGGTGTCATGTACCCTTTCAAGGCGCAAGAGGGAAGGTGGTATTTCTCTCGAGACGCCACATCGGAAAAGAGCCTCATTTCGCGTTGAGGGGAGAATCTCCTGGTTTCTCTCGAGTTGCGGCAGGAAACTTAGGGTTCCTATCAAGTTATGTCAGGGACTTCAGGGATTTGCTCATGTTGCCTCAGGAAAGTCCAGTCTCCATGCGAGTTGTGAGGGGCCTCTCGGGATTCCTATCCAGTGGCTTCCAGGGCCGAGTTCCTCATCTGGAGTTGAGGTTGGAAACTCAGGGTTCCTCTCCAGTGCTGATATGGATCTCGGGGTTCCTCTGGAGATTCCAGAGGGGAGTCAGGCCTCGTCTCGTGTGGAGACATGCAAGTCCACTTTCCTCTTGAGCTGGAAAAGTAGTGTCAGGCTTCCTGTCGAGTTGACATAGGCATCTGTGGCTTTCTCTCAAGGTGCCACAGGGCTGTCACACCTTCTATTGTGTTTTGAGTTGATCCTCGGGGTGACCGTCGATTCAGTTCAGGGGAGTCAGGTGTATCCGGAGTGGATAGGGACATTGGGGTCTTTTGGAATTGTGGCACGACCCCTGGAGTTCCTCTCGAGTTTCAAGTTGAGACCGCCTCCTCTTGTGATGCGATGGGAATGCTGGGATTCCTTCCCTACGAAGCAGGGAAATAGACCCTCATCTTGAGTTGAAGAGGGAAAACCGGGGCTCTTCTTGAGTTGTGGTGGGAACCTCGGTGTTTCTCTCGATTGGAGACGTGTATATTGGGCAACTTCTTGAGTTGACTCAAGGGTGTCAAGGACCATTTTAAGGCTCAAGAGGGAAGGTAGGATTTCTCTCGAGATGCCACAGTGGAAAAGGGCCTCATTTCATGCTGGGAGCCAGCAGGAGAAACCCCAACCATGACAAGGTCATGTGGAAAGGCCTGATGGGCAAGGCGAGTTAGGTCTCGAGGGGTCCTCTGTCTGAGCATCTACCCCAGAACCGACATCAGTCTGTTTATTCTCTGTTATACTATATTCTTTTGACATTACCACCTTTTCTCTGGAAAAAAGTTAAATCAGGGCTTCAGTTAACAGTCTCCTGCATACAAAATGAATGTTTCAGCTCAAACCCCTTTGATGGCTCTCTAACTTGCCTAGCAGTTGAGGACTTTTACAACTTGTGAGTTGTTTACAGCCTGGTAACCACGGGAGGCATGAAGCTTAAAGCTTGTTAAAGATGCACAGCCTTTTCTAAAGCGCTAAAATCATATTGGTGATGGGTTTTCACTGTTGAGTCCATGACTGCTGCCAGGCCTCCATATTTTTTATCTTTTAAGCACCTGAGGGATATTAATCAATGTAATTTGGATATATAAAAAGGAATATAAGTAGTTTTGATGTTAGCAAAACCAGACTTTTGAGTTAATTACTTTTCTTTGTTATATATCACTGCACTCTTCTTGTGTCCTTGCTATGTAAGAATATAACTTTATTTAGTGCTTTCTGAGAGAGACACCAGGTTTTTGGAAGAACAAGACAAATCAGTCTTCTGGTTGACAAACCCTTATCAGAAAAGAGCTGTAAAATATTAATATTAATTGGCCCTATGGCCAGAAGATGATGTAAATCACCTAACATTTGTGTATACAACTAGGGATGCAAAAAGAAAGCCTGGTTTTCATAAGAGTCAGAACGCTGATGCTGAATTATTTTATATTATCCATCGATGTCTATGTACAGAAAAAGGTTTAAACAGCCTTTCTGAACAATAGGGGGTGGGCCAGTCGCTGGACTGGTTTCCCCCTTGTCTCCTCTTTATTCTATTTTTAGGCCGAATTGCAATCTGGGGTGTGGAGGCTCGCCATGTCTACTTACTTGCCCAGGCTTTTAAGTCCCGTGAGATAGGGAGCCCAAGGCGGGGAACCCTCTGCTATTCAAAGAGCGCATGTGTCCTAACGTAGATGGTGCAAAATTCTTGTCCTGAAGTTTTATTGGTTTCCCACGTAAACCAAGTTATTGAGCCTCTTTTCTCCACTAAATTTTCCTACTATATTATTTTTTCCTAATCTAATCTTATATTTCTAAATAAATAAGCTTTCCTCACCTATGCCGTTCACACCTCGAATTTCCCTGAATCCACTGGGGCTGGAACCCAGCAATCTCGCGTTGAGGTGAGAATCTCCTGGTTTTTCTCGAGTTGCGGCAGGAAACTTGGGGTTCTTCTCGAGTTATCATGGGGACCTCAGGGACCCGCTCGTCTGGCCTCAGGAAAGTCTGGTCTCCAGGCGACCTGCGAGGGGCCTCTTGGGATTCCTCTCTAGTCGCTGCCATGACTGAGGTCCTCATCTGGAGTTGAGGCTGGAACCTCAGGATTCCTCTCCAGTGCTGACATGGATCTCAGGGTTCCTCTGGGGTTTCCACAGGGGAGTCAGGCCTTGTCTCGTGTGCAGACTTGCAAGTCTGCTTTCCTCTAGAGCTGGAAAAGCAGTGTCAGGCTTCCTGTCGAGTTGACATAGTGATCAGTGGCTTTCTCTCGTGGAGCCACAGGGCTGTCACACCTACCATCGTGATTTGAGTCGATCCTGGGGGTGACCGTCTAGTCAGTGCAGGGGAGTCAGGTGTATTTCTGGAGTGGATTGTGACATCAGGGTCTTTTGGAATGGTGGAAAGACCCCTGCAGTTCCTCTCGAGTGTCAAGTTGAGACCACCTCCACTTGAGGTGCGATGGGAACACAGGGATTCCTTTCCCAACGAATCAGGTAAATGGACCCTTGGGTAGAGATGAGGAGGGAAAATTGGGGCTCTTCATGAATTGTGGCGGGATCCTCGGTGTTCCTCTCGAGTGGAGACGGGTATGTCGGGGAACTTCCTGAGTTGCCTCAAGGGTGTCAAGGACGCTTTTGAGGCTCAAGAGGGAAGGTGGGATTTCTCTGGAGATGCCATGGGGGAAAAGGGCCTCATCTCCCATTGAGTGGAGAATCTCCTGGTTCTCCTCGAGTGGAGGCAGGAAACTTGGGGTTCCTCTTGAAGTAAGACGGTGACCTCAGGGACTCGCTCGTGTGGCCTCAGGAATGTCCAGTCTCCATGCGAGTTGCCAGGGTCCTCTAGGGATTCCTCTGCAGTCGCTGCTGGGGCCGATGTCATCATCTGGAGTTGAGGCCAGAACCTCAGGTTTCCTCTCGAGTGCTGTAATGGATCTCCAGGTTCCTGTGGAGTTTACAGTGGACTTAGCCCTCATCTCATGCAAGTCCGCTCTCCTCTCGAGCTGGAAAAGCAGTGTCAGTCTTCCTTTCGAGTGTACATAGGGATTGGTTGCTTTCTGTCTAGGTTCCACAGGGCTGTCACACCTGCCATTTGTTTTGAGTCGATCCTCGGGGTGACGGTCAATTTAGTGCAGGGGAGTCAGGTGTATCTGGAGTGGATTGGGACTTTGGGGTCTTTTGGAATGGTGGCACGACCCCTGGAGTTCCTCTCGAGTGTCAATTTGAGACCACTTCCTCTTGAGCGGCTACAGGATCGCCAGGATTCCTGTCCGGATCAAGCAGGGAAATGGACCCACATCTCGAGATGAGGAGGGAATACCGTGGCTCTTCTTGAGTTGTGGCAGGACCATCTGTGTTTTCTCAAGTGGAGACGGGTATGTCAGGGAACTTCTTGAGTTGCCTCAAGGGTGTCAAGGATCCTTTCGAGGCTCAAGATGGAAGGTGGGATTTCTCTCGAGATGCCGCAGCGGAAAAGGGCCTCATCTAGCATTCAGGGGAGAATCTCCTGGTTTTTCTTGAATTGCGGCAGGAAATTGGGTTTCCTCTCCAGTTATGACAGGGACATCAGGGACCCACTCGTGTGGCCTCAGGAAAGTCCAGTCACCATGAGAATTGCGAGAGGCCTCCCGGGATTCCTCTCCATTCGCTTCTGGGGCCGAGGTCCTCATCTGGAGTTGAGGCCAGAACCTCAGGGTTCCTCTCCAATGCAGACATGCATCTTGGGGTTCCTCTGGAGTTTCCACAGGGGAGTCAGGCCTGTCTCGTGTGGAGACATGCAAATCCGTACTCCTCTTGAACTAGAAAAGCAGTGTCAGGCTTCCTGTCGATTTGACATTGGGATCAATGTCTTTCTCTCGAGGAGCCACAGGGCTGTCACTCCTGCCATTGTGTTTTGGGTCGATCCTCGGTGTGACCGTCGAGTCAGTGCAGGGGCGTCAGGTGTATCTGTAGTGGATTGGGACATTGGGGTCTTTTGGAATGGTGGCACGACCCCTGGAGTTCCTCTCAAGTGTCAAGTTGAAACCACCATATCTTGAGGTGCGATGGGAATGCTGGGATTCCTTTCCCGACGAAGCAGGGAAATGGACCCTCATCTTGCGATGAGGAGGGAAACCCGGGGCTCTTCCTGAGTAGTGGCCAGACGCTCAGTTTTCCTCTCAAGTGGAGACGGGTATGTTGGAGAACTTCTTGAGTTGCCTCAAGGGTTTCAAGGACCCTTTCGAGTCTCAAGAGGGAAGGTGGGATTTCTCTCGAGACACTGCAGCAGAAAAGGGCCTCATCTCGGGTTGAGGGGAGACTCTCCTTATTTTTTTTGAGTTGTGGCAGGAAAATTGGGGTTCCTCTTGTGTTACGATGGGTACATAAGGGACATGCTCGTGTTGCCTCAGGAAAGTCCAGTTGCCGGGAGCCAGCGTGAAGAACTCTGCCCATGGCAAATGTCATGAGGACAGTGGCTATGGCATATGCAAAGGCGTGATCAAGCCTCAGGAAACCCCCTGTTCCCAAACATTTACCCCCGAAACCAGAGTCTACCTACTTTACGGTTTCATGCTCTCACCTATACCTCTGACTTTACCGGGGGCTGACCCCCATTACCTCTCTCGTAGAATGAGTAAACGTGCAGCTCCAGTCAATAAAAATTCCTTGGTGTTACAATAGTGTTTCAACTTGTGAACTCCTCTGAAGATTATCTAGCCTTCCTGTCCAGGTTGGTCCGGCCCCATGTGATTGTTTACAGCCTCCCAACTGAGAGGCACGAGATGTTTCAGACTTACTAAAGGCAGATTCTTTCGAAAAGTTAGAAATTATTAGTATAGTGGGTAGGTTAGGAATTATATTGGTGAAGGGTTTTTCATTTGTTGTCCAATAATCGCTGCTAATTCCCTACCCTGGGTGTGACAAGGATGTCTCAGGTCAGGGTGCTGACAGACTAGCTTGTGTGACAACCTCTCAACCATAAACAGCACAGAGAGTTTGGAGTATTTTGAAAGTCTTAATTAGCATAGGGCTTTTCTCATTGTTGAGTCAATGATTGTCGCCAGGCCTCCATATCCTTAGGCATCTGGGAATATATTAGTCACTGTATTTGGAATATAGAAAAGGAAATATAGTAGTTTTTTATGTTAGCAATACTAGACTTTTTGAGTTAATGAATTTTCTCTTTTGTTATAGACCACTGTATTTGTTATAAATCACTGTGTCCTTGCTATGTAAAAATGTAACTTTATCACTATCTTAAGACTAAATAGATCTTAAGGGGAACATTGGTGAAGGGTTTTCATTTGTTGGGTTGGTGTTTGCTGCTAAATCTCCATATCCCTGCCCTTATAATGAATATAACTAGCATATAGGAGAAATAAGTATTCAGTTCAGTTCAGTTCAGTCGATCAGTCATGTCCGACTCTTTGCAAACCCATGAATCGTAGCATGCCAGGCCTCCCTGACCATCACCATCTCCCGGAGTTCACTCAGACTCACGTCCATCGAGTCAGTGATGCCATCCAGCCATCTCATCCTCGGTCGTCCCCTTCTCCTCCTGCTCCCAATCTCTCCCAGCATCAGTCTTTTCCAATGAGTCAACTCTTCACATGAGGTGGCCAAAGTACTGGAGCTTCAGCTTTAGCATCATTCCTTCCAAAGAAATCCGAGGGTTGATCTCTTTCAGAATGGACTGGTTGGATCTCCTTGCAGTCCAAGGGACCCTCAAGAGTCTTCTCCAACACCACAGTTCAGAAGCATCAATTCTTCGGTGCTCAGCCTTCTTCACAGTTGAACTCTCACATCCACACATGACCACAGGAAAAACCATAGCCTTGACTAGACGGATCTTAGTCAGCAAAGTAATGTCTCTGCTTTTGAATATACTATCTAGGTTGGTCATAACTTTTCTTCCAAGGAGTAAGCGTCTTTTAATTTCATGGCTGCAATCACCATCTGCAGTGATTTTGGAGCCCAAAAAAATAAAGTCTGACACTGTTTCCCCTATTTCCCCATCTATTTCCCATGAAGTGATAGGACCAGATGCCATAATCTTCGTTTTCTGAATGTTGAGCTTTAAGCCAACTTTTTTGCTCTCCTCTTTCACTTTCATCAAGAGGCTTTTTAGTTCCTCTTCACTTTCTGCCATAAGGGTGGTGTCATCTGCATATCTGAGGTTATTGATATTTCTCCCGGAAATCTTGATTCCAGCTTGTGTTTCTTCCAGTCCAGCGTTTTTCATGATGTACTCTGCATAGAAGTTAAATAAGCAGGATGACAATATACAGCCTTGACGTACTCCTTTTCCTATTTGGAACCAGTCTGTTGTTCCATGTCCAGTTCTAACTGTTGCTTCCTGACCTGCATACAGATTTCTCAAGAGGCAGGTTAGGTGGTCTTGTATTCCCATCTCTTTTTAACCGTTAAGATTAATCATGTTAACCTTGGGTTAAATAAATTCCTTTCTTAGTTGTAACCCACTACATCCTCACCCTATAGGAATGCAACTTTATCTGCTACCTTCAGAGGGTGGTGCCTGGTTTAAGAAAAATCACGCTTGGAAAAAATAAGTTTTTTGGTTATCAGAAAGAAAGGATCATAAAATGTCAGCAGGCCTCATGGCCAGAAGATGATGTAAAACCCCTAAGACCTTTTTTTATACATTTATGTGAAGCACCTGATTTTGATAAAGGTCAGGGCTGCTGACCCCCTCGTGACTTTAAAATTTCCATTTGTCTCTATGTGTAACAAAAGGTATATAAGCAAACCTAAAAAATAAAAAAAAAATTGGATCAGTTTCTGGAAAGACTGATTCCCCTGTGTTGTTTCTTTCTTGTTCTCCGTTTTTCTGGCCGAAATCCCATCTGGAACGTGGGTACTCACCAAGCCTGATAATTTTGCCTGGGCTTCTAAGATCGGACCGGGGAGGCCTCAGTGCCTCCTCTTCTTCAGGAGAATGGAAAGACGCCTGTGGCCTACGTAGGTGGTCATTGCTATTCCACGTAAACCAAGTTATTCAGCCTCATTTTCTCCACTAATTTTCCTACTACACTATTCCTTTCTAATCTCTCCCTATCTGTGATTAAATCAGTTTTTTCCTAAGATGCCGATTCCATCCCCACCTTCGAATTAACCTGGATCCAGCTGGGATGGACCCCAGCAAGTGGTGCCCGAAATAGGCTATATGAAGGTAGGTTCCACGAGAAATTAGGGTCATCAGCCCTATTGCTCTGAACAACTAGGGTCATCAGCTCTGTTGCTCCCCCAGTGTTGAGTTTTCGGGATGGATAGGACCCCACTCAGGGTGCTGCAGACGCCCCTGTAGGATAGACAGGGTGAGTAGGAGTGGGAAGTCTTGAAGGGTTTAAGAGAAACCTGGTTTACACCGATTCTGTCTCCCCTTCGAATTACCCTGGATCCACCAGGGATGGATCCATGAGAGTTGAGAGGGGCCTCTCGGGATTCCTCTACAGTCGCTGCCAGAGCCGAGGTTCTCATCTGGAGTTGAGGCATGAACCTCAGGGTTCCTCTCAGTGCTGACATGGATCTCAGGGTTCCTCTGGAGATTCCAGAGGGGAGTCAGGCCTCGTCTCATGTGGAGACATGCAAGTCCGCTTTCCTCTCGAGCTGGAAAAGCAGTGTCAGGCTTCCTGTCTAGTTGGCATAGGGATCGGTGGCTCTCTCTCGAGGTGCCACAGGGCTGTCACACCTGCCACTGTATTTTGAGTCGCTCCTTGGGGTGACCGTCAAGTCAGTGCAGGGGAGTCAGGTGTATCTGGAGTGGATTGGGACATCGGGGTCTTTTGGAATGGTGGCACGACCCCTGGAATTCCTCTCGAGTGTCAAGTTGAGACTGCCTCCTCTTGAGGTGTGACAGGAACGTCAGGATTCCTTTCCCAACAAAACAGGGAAATGGACCCTCATCTCGAGATGGGGAGGGAAAACTGGGGCTCTTGTTGAGTTGTTGTGGGACCCTTGGTGTTCCTCTTGAGTAAACATAGGTATGCCGGGGAACTTCTTGAGTTGCATCAAGGGTGTCAAGGACCCTTTTGAGGCTCCAGAGGGAAGCTGGGATTTCTCTCGAGATGCCTCAGCTTAAAAGGGCCTCATCTCGGGTTGAGTGGAGAATCTCCTGGTTTTTCTGGAGTTGTGGCAGCAAACGTGGTGTTCCTCTTGAGTTACCACAGGGACCTCAGGGACCCGCTCTTGGGGCCTCAGGAAAGTCCATTCTCCATGTGAGTTGCGAAGGGCCTCTCGGGATTCCTCTGCAGTCGCTGCCTGGGCCGAGGTTCTCATCTGGAGGTGGGCCGGAACCTCAGGGTTCCTCTCCAGTGCCGACATGGATCTCGGGGTTCCTCTGAAGTTTCCACAGGGGAGTCAGGCCACGTATCGTGTGGAGGCAGGCAAGTCCGCTCTCCTCTCGAGCTGGAAAAGCAGTGTCAGGCTTCCTGTCGGGTTGACATAGGGGTCGGTGGCTTTCTGTCAAAGTGCCACAAGGCTGTTACACCTGCCAATGATAACCCTGTATGCGAGACAGCAAAATAGACACAGATGTATAGAACAGACTTTTGGACTCTGTGGGAGAGGGAGAGTGTAGGATGGTTTGGGAGAATGGCATTGAAACATGTATACTATCATATAAGAAACGAATCGCTAGTCTAGGTTTGATACAGGATACAGGATGCTTGGGGCTGGTGCACTGGGATGACCCATAGAGATGATATGGGGAGGGTGGTGGGAGAGGGCTTCAGGGTTGGGAACTCATGTACACCTGTGGCAGATTCATGTCAATGTAGGGCAAAACCAATACGGTATTGTAAAGTAAAAAAATTAAAAAAAATTTTTTAATAAAATAAAACAAAGGCTGTGAAAAGAGACAAATAAGGCCACTACATAATGATCAAAGGATCAGTCCAAGAAGAAGATATAACAATTATAAATATATACGCACCCAAGATAGGATCACTGCAATATGTAAGATAAATGCTAACAAGTATGAAAGGGGAAATTAACAATAACACAATAATAGTGGGAGACTTTAATACCCCACTCACACCTATGGACAGATCAACTAAACAGAAAATTAACAAAGAAACACAAACTTTAGATGATACAATAGACCAATTAGACCTAATTGATATCTATAGGCCATTCACCCCAAAACAATGAGTTTCATCTTTTTCTCAAGTGCTCACGGAAACTTCTCCAGGATAGATCACACCCTGGGCCATAAATCTAGCCTTGATAAATTCAAAAAAATTGAAATCATTCCAAGCATCTTTTCTGACCACTATTCCTTTCTGACCCTCAGATTCCCTTATGTAAGACCGAGACTTCAACTAGAATACCTCCAAGTTCCTTTCCAGATGATACAATCTGTCTCTATAAAATATGACCCTCCTCCTATGTGAATCCATCCCAGTATTGGAAAAGATTTGAAAACCATTAAAAAAAATACAGGGAGTTACTTCATGTTCAAATTAGTAATTGGACTCTATGTGTAGGCTATTTTAACCTTAAATAGTTGTGGCATGAAGCCATCTAGACAGTATGAGATTCAGAAGACCAAACACTTTCAAACATAACTTTTGTGTGGCCTGTTATTCCAATTCAGGAATCTAATAGACTGGTCATAGGAGTGGTTATTTACATTTATTAGCCCTCCAGTAAGCAAAATAGATATTAAAAGTTGTTGTTTTCGTTCTATTACTAAGTCGTTCTATTACTGACTCTTTGTCACCCCAGGGACTGCAGCAGGAACTTTTCCTCCTCCCTGTCCCCATGGAGGGACACCAGGGCCCCCCATCCCTCACTCTCCAAGAATTTGCCCAAGTTCATGCCCATTGAACCAGTGATGTTATCCAACCATCTCATCCTCTGCCACCCTCTTCTCCTTTTGGCTTCAATCTTTCCCAGCACCAGGGTCTTCTTCAATGAATCGACTATTCTCATCAGGTGGCCAAAGTATTGGAGCTTCAGCTTCAGTATCAGTCCTTCCAGTGAATATTCAGGGTTGATTTCCTTTAGAATGTACTGGTTGTATCTCCTTGCCATCCAAGGGACTCTCAGGAGTCTTCTCCAGCACCAAAATTTGAAAGCATCAATAACTTCACATATGCAGAGGATGTGACTCTAATGGCAGACAGTGAAGAGGAACTAAAGGGTTTCTTAAGGGGTGAAAGAAGAGAGTGAAAAAGCTGGCTTAAAACTCAACATTAAAAAAACTAAGACCATGATATCTGGTCCCATTACTGCATGGCAAATATGTTTGTCACTGCTCTCAAGCTTCCCCTGTATCATAAAAGCAATTATGAAAATACATAAATAAATAGTGTGTCCAGCTCCAATGAAACTTCATAGATCCAAGTATACTGACTGCTCCTCTACATTAGATAGATAACTGTATGTAAGTTTGTACCTAGGAAAACTAAACAACTATTAGAATGAATAAACTATATTGACACACATAAGTATAGAGAAATTTCATATACCAAAAAAAATGGGATGAAAGTAGTTGCCTATAAAAATGTAAAAGCTATATGATTTTATTACTATATAACTCAAAATATCCAAATTAAAGCCTCATCAGTTCAGTCAGTTCAGTTCAGTTCAGTTGTTCAGTCATGTCCGACTCTGCGACCCCATGAACCGCAGCACGCCAGGCCTACCTGTCCATCACCAACCCCCAGAGTCCACCCAAACCCATGTCCATTGAGTCGGTGATGCCATCCAGCCATCTCATCCTCTGCCATCCCCTTCTCCACCTGCCCTCAATCTTTCCCAGCATTGGGGTCTTTTCCAATGAGTCAGCCCTTCACATCAGGTGGCCAAAGTATTGGAGTTTCAGCTTCAACATCAGTCCTTCCAATGAACACCCAGGACTGATCTCCTTTAGGATGGACTGGTTGGATACCCCTGCAGTCCATACTGGACATCAATTTGTGGTGGATATGGAGATGATTTCTGAGATCTTAATAATGTTTTTGTCTTTTGTCTTTTTCTGGGAAAAGGGATCTTTTCATTCCTGACAATTTACTTTCAGTATACTTTTGTAGATGAAAGTTTTCTTTATCTATCTATTTCTCTAGATAATACAGCATACTCTAAAAAGGAGTTTCCACAAAGTATGTTCACTCTCAGATTGTTACTTTTTTTTAATCTAACAGTCTCTTGTGCAAAAGAAGTGTGCATTATATATATTTTTATATTGATGTGGTGCATAAGTTCTTGGAGTATCTCAATGTATAATGAATCTTTACATTACCCGAAGTGACGCCCTGCTTGTAGAACAACCCTGTCTTTATGCCCCTACTAACTTCTGTAGTCATTCTCCCTGCAACAGGGATACATAATGAACTTTGGTACCCTATACTGCACTTAAATGTGTGTCACAATACTCCATGTTTGAAGAACATGTAAAAGTAATGTCTCGGTAGACATTTCTCTACAGAATTTTACTGTTACCAGGGGCACCAGAGAAACCCCAAACATAGATTTTTTTTCTTTTAATTGTATCTAAGGAAGATATTTTCTTCTTAAGGCATGCTTTCAATTATTTTAAGATATCTATTTTTAATTAATATAAACCTCATTGGGTGATATTTTATATATTATCCAACTTAAAATAATGAATGTAGGTACTCGCATGCTAGTAAGTCAGTCAGTCAGTTCAGTCGCTCAGTCATGTCCGACTGTTTGCGACCCCGTGAATCGCAGCACCCCAGGCCTACCTGCCCATCACCAACTCCCAGAGTTCACTCAGACTCATGTCCATCGAGTCAATGGTGCCATCCAGCCATCTCATCCTCTGTCATCCCCTTCTTTTCCTGCCTCCAATCCTTCCCAGCATCAGAGTCTTTTCCAATGAGTCAACTCTTCACATGAGGTGGCCCAAGTACTGGAGCTTCAGCTTTAGCATCATTCCTTCCAAAGAAATCCCAGGGCTGATTTCCTTCAGAATGGACTGGTTGGATCTCCTTGCAATCCAAGGGACTCTCAAGAGACTTCTCCAATACCACAGTTCAAAAGCATCAATTCTTCGATGCTCAGCCTTCTTCACAGTCCAATTCTCACATCCATACATGACCACAGGAAAAACCATAGCCTTGACTAGAAGGACCTTAGTCGGCAAGGTAATGTCTCTGCTTTTGAATATGCTATCTAGGTTGGTCATAGCTTTTCTTCCAAGGGGTAAGCGTCTTTTAATTTAATGGCTGCAGTCACCATCTGCAGTGATTTAGTAATGCTCAAAATTCTCCAAGCCAGGCTTCAGCAATACGTGAACCGTGAACTCCCTGATGTTCAAGCTGGTTTTAGAAAAGGCAGAGGAACCAGAGATCAAATTGCCAACATCCGCTGGATCATGGAAAAAGCAAAAGAGTTCCAGAAAAACATCTATTTCTGCTTTATTGACTATGCCAAAGCCTTTGACTGTATGGATCACAATAAACTGTGGAAAATTCTGAAAGAGATGGGAATACCAGACCACCTGACCTGCCTCTTGAGAAATCTGTATGCAGGTCAGGAAGCAACAGTTAGAACTGAACATGGAACAACAGACTGGTTCCAAATAGGAAAAGGAGTATGTCAAGGCTGTATATTGTCACCCTGCTTATTTAACTTATATGCAGAGTACATCATGAGAAACGCTGGACTGGAAGAAACACAAGCTGGAATCAAGGTTGCCAGGAGAAATATCAATAACCTCAGATATGCAGATGACACCACCCTTATGGCAGAAAGTGAAGAGGAACTAAAAAGCCTCTTGATGAAAGTGAAAGAGGAGAGCAAAAAAGTTGGCTTAAAGCTCAACATTCAGAAAACGAAGATCATGGCATCCGGTCCCATCACTTCATGGGAAATAGATGGGGAAACAGTGTCAGACTTTATTTTTTGGGGCTCCAAAATCACTGTAGATGGTGATTGCAGCCATGAAATTAAAAGACGCTTACCCCTTGGAAGGAAAGCTATGACCAACCTAGATAGCATATTCAAAAGCACGGACATACTTTGCTGACTAAGATCCGTCTAGTCAAGGCTATGGTTTTTCCTGTGGTCATGTGTGGATGTGAGAGTTGGACTGTGAAGAAGGCTGAGCGCCGAAGAATTGATGCTTTTGAACTGTGGTATTGGAGAAGTCTCTTGAGAGTCCCTTGGATTGCAAGGAGATCCAACCAGTCCATTCTGAAAGAGATCAGCCCTGGGATTTCTTTGGAAGGAATGATGCTAAAGCTGAAGCTCCAGTACTTTGGCCACCTCATGTGAAGAGTTGACTCATTGGAAAAGACTCTGATGCTGGGAAGGATTGGAGGCAGGAAAAGAAGGGGATGACAGAGGATGAGATGGCTGGATGGCATCACTGACTCGATGGACGTGAGTCTGAGTGAACTCCGGGAGTTGATGAAGGACAGGTAGGCCTGGTGTGCTGCGATTCACGGGGTCGCAAACAGTCGGACACGACTGAGTGACTGAACTGAACTGAACTCAAACATACTGCATGATTCTGTTTATGGGCAAGGCAAAGAATAGGAAACCACATGGAATCAAAAATAGACTAATGGTTTCCAGGGCTCAGGGAGGGAGGAAGGGGGAGTGATAGCTAATAAGTATGAGCTTTTTATTGATGAAAAAGTCCTGGAAGTAGATAGTGTGATGACTGAACAACCTGGAAAATATATTAAAAACCAAAGACCTCTACTTATTAAAATGATGAATTTTATGATTCAGGCATTATATTTCAATATGAAAGAAAATACAACCGAAGTGTAGTAATATTCCTAAATGAGGTGTAGAGGGAGAATGTTTCAAAAACACAGAGGAACTAGAAATGATGAAGGGGGTGTTCTTTTTGAGTGTCCTTAAGTTTCCTCTTTGACTAGAGAAGGAGGAGATAGTTTCAGGGTAATTGTGAAGCACATCATATAAACAACCTGCAGGGCACTTTCTACCATAGATCAATTTGATGACAGGAGTGGAACATAAAAGCTCAGCATTTGGCAAGTTGTGAACTCACAGGGGAATATACAGAAGTAGGAAAGTAATTAATGGAGTGTTTTTAATAACACCAGATGCTACTGCTGCTACTACTGCTAAGTCACTTCAGTTGTATCCAACTTTGTGTGACCCCATAGATGGCAGCCCACCAGGCTCCACTGTCCTCGGGATTCTCCAGGCAAGAATACTGGAGCGGGTTGCTGTTTCCTTCTCCAATGCATGCATGCATGCTAAGTCACTTCAGTCATGTCCACCTCTGTGTGGCCCTATGGACAGCAGCCCACCAGGCTCCTCTGTACACAGGATTCTCTAGGCAAGAATACTGGAGTGGATTGACATTTCCATCTCCAATGCATGCATGCATGCTAAGTCGCTTCAGTCGTGTCTGACTCTGTGCGACCCTACGGACAGCAGCTCACCAGGCTCCTCTGGACACAGGATTCTTTAGGCAAGAATACAGGAGTGGATTGCCATTTCCTTCTCCAAATAACACCAGCACCTAAGGGCAATAGCTTCAGTGATTTAAGTCATATTGTTCCTAGTAAAATAAAAGGCTCTCTACCTATTTTTCAGCTACCTAAGACCTGTTTGTCTCAGGTAGGTTTCCAGATTCTAACTTAAAGAATATAGGAGAAAATACTTAAGTTTTTGAGGGGAAAAAAATGTAAATTAAGGATTCTATGCGCGCTTACTTATTAAACCAGTACCTAATGACTAGAAATAATCTTTTCTTCTCAGAATCTCAGATTCTCAGAAGAATCTGTCTGAATAGGTTAATATCCACAATATAGCATTTTATTTGTTTTATTTGCTTTGGGGTCACAAAAAAAGCCTTTACTTCTTTTATTATTGGGCAAGTGTACACATGAGTTTAAGGTAAGTTTTGTTTTATTTTATTGAAGGAATACTGCAGATACCACAACAAAAATAAAAAACATGGACAAATCCATCTCCTTGTGAGGCATATGTCGTGTTTACTTGGGCCTGAAGGAAAAAAATATCCATTAAATATATTCTATTCTTGTACACATTAAAATATAAACACATGCTCGAACATAAATATACACATTAAGTATAGACAGAGGTCAATGTATTTTAAAAGCATGTACTTTCCTTCATCTCATTTCTGTTTTATAATTTAAAAAACTTTTAAAATATGAATTAATTCAAATGTATATGGTACATTCTGTTGTTTTCACTCCCTTTTAGCTTTTTTCTTTCACTGGTCAAGAGAGTTTTCTTTAATAACAACCATGCTACAAAGAAATAATGAGCAATGTAAAAGAGAAATAATAATTTCTAGAATAGAAGTAATAATTTTCTTACTTCATATCTCACCAAATACTAAACACAAGATAAACTAAAACAGGTAACAAAATTATTTTTTATTAATACTAGTCAGTGATATACTAGCTACTTCTGGAACTAAGATGAAGATTCTTCAACTAATCATGCTTTTTGAGAAACATTAATTGTAATCACTTTCCGTACCCAATTGAATATATTCAAGCATAGGAAATGCTTAGCCTTATGTCTTAGAGTATGCTCTCTCCAACAGTAGTGTCTCTCCCATATGGTTTTGAACCGGTGAAGAAATGTAAATTCATTCAGATCTACACCCTGACATTAAAAAAAAAAAGAGTAACGCTCAGTGAAGACCTTATAGAAAGTAATGTACTTCATAAATAACATCTAGATTTACATCAAATTTTCTCAAAGGTATTTTTTAGATAATTTTAATTACTGCAGAATAGACAGCTATGCCTCTCTAAAGAGGGGGTGCATGGCTAGAAAATTTCCTGACTATAAAAAGATTATTACAGAAAACAATGTTCTACCTTATTTTACAGATGTGCAAGTGTTACCACATGCAAGTGTCATTGTCTTGATCATATTCTCAGAAGTTTATGCAAGAACAAAGAAGAATGGATAGAAGGAATTGCTCCTCCTTGACTGAATTTATTTTCTTGGGAATTACTGAGAACAAAGTGATCCTATTTACAATGTTTCTCCTTGTTTATCTCATCAACCTTCTGGCAAATCTTGGAATGATAACCCTGATTAGGATGGATCCCCAGCTGCACACACCCATGTACTTTTTCCTCAGCCAACTCTCCTTCTGTGATCTCTGCAGTTCCACAGCCATCAGCCTTAAGATGCTGGTGGACCTATTTGCCAAGAACAAATCAATCTCTTTCTGTGGCTGTGCTCTGCAATTCTTGGTCTTCTGTATCTTTGCTGACGCTGAGTGTCTCCTGCTGGCAGTGATGGCCTATGACTGGCACAAGGCCATCAGCAGCCCCTTGCTGTATGTGGTCAGCATGTCCAGAAGGGTGTGCTCCCTGCTCATGGCTGGGGTTGACCTGGTGGGAATGGCAGATGCTCTGATACACATGACATTAGCATTCCGCTTATATTTATGTGAGTCAAATGAAAGTAACCACTTTTTTGTGATGTTCCTCCTCTCCTGTTGCTATCTTGTTCAGATAAATGGGTCAATGAGTTAGTGATATGCTGGCAACGGAATGAAACACCAACACTGCGGAGTGGTTTGAATCTTTATATTTTAACACTTGCTTCTTACAGATGCTTTATTTTATATCCCTTGCACAACAACCTACAGGGCAAGTTGCCAAGCACTATGATTCAGAGACTATACAGTGAGCAGGCGCAGGGCGAGAAAACCTTTATCTTGACTTATTTACTGCAGCTAAGACTTTGTTTTGGGGAACTTCCTTATCAACTTAGAATCCGTTTTGTCCCTGGGTCTGTTCCTTTTGAGGAATCAGAGAAACATCCTTGTGTGCAAGAAATGTTCTTTTCCCATGGGAACAAACAGGATTCTTAGCTGAACATCTCATTTGCAAGAATGTTCAGCCCTGGTTAAGGGTCTCGTTTGCAAGCACTTCTCAACCTTCCTTATACCTAGTTCCCTACACTGGGCAGAACATCTTGTTTGCAAGAATGTTCAGCCCTGGTTGAGGGTCTCGTTTGCAAGCACTTCTCAACCTTCCTTATACCTTGTTCCCTACAGTGATATTCACCATTTTTGGCTTCATTGAACTGAGTACCATTTCAGGAGTTCTTGCCTCTCATTGTTATATTATCCTTTCAGTCTTGAAGATCCACTTTGCAGAGGGGAGGCTCAAAGCTTTTTCCACCTGTACCTTCTACCTAACTGCTGTGGTAATCTTCCAGGAAACTATGCTCTTCATGTATTTCAGGCCAAGTTCTTCCTACTCTTTAGATCAAGACAAAATGTCCTCATTGTTTTACACCCTTGTGATTCCCATGTTAAACCCTCTGATTTACAGCCTAAGGAATGAAGATGTGAAACAGGCCCTAGTAAAATTGAAAAAAACTAAATTGCATTTTAAAATATTTCTATCATATATATGTGTACACATCCACACACATATATAGTACTTGTTTAATTAAAAAATTATATGACATAACACATGAGAAACATAAATTTTTCAGATTCATAAATAAAGAAGTATTTGGATTAAACCTCAATCCTAAAATATATTACAGTTCCCCTCACATGTCTGCTTAGTGTGTGTCCAGAATTTAAATGTGGCACTAACTGTTTTTTTAAAAAACTTTTGAGTTTTCTAATTATGCCAACTTTTGTTTCATTTTTTTATTCAAAAGTTATTTCAATTTCCCTAGGACTTATTATGCATTTACTGAGAATTTTCAGCTCTTATTTCCTTTATATGTTATAGTACATCTTGTAGATTCTATACTAAAAGTTGTTAGTGTTAATATTAAACATTAAGGAACTAAACATTCAAGTATTTCATAATAAGACTTAGAATTATCATGAAATAAAAATTGAGGACTGTAAATCCAAAAGCAAAGTTGTCGGGGTCCAGCCCCAGTGGATCCAGGGTAATTTGAAGCATGAACAATGTAGGCAAGGAGAAACTTATTTATTTATTAATTTAGAAATATAAGATTAGATTAGGAAGAAATAGTATAGCAGGAAATTTAGGTGGAGAAAAAGAGGCTGAATAACTTGGTTTACAGGGAAAACCAATAAAACCTTGAGACAAGAGGTTTGGACCATCTACATTAGGCCACGGAGCCCACTTGAATATCGAAGGGTGCCCCGCCTTAGGCCCCCTTTCGCATGGATCTTAGAAGCCAGGGCAAGTAAGTAGACGTGGTGAGCCTCCCCGCTTCAGATGGAAATTCAGCCAAAAAAGGGGAGAAAAGAACGACATGGGGAGCCCAGCATCGGTGCAAGATTCCAAAAACTTTATTTTTCAAAATCAGCTTATATACCCCAAGTTGTACATAAAGAAATAATGGAATATGCAGAGTTATGCAGGGGCAGCAGTCCTGACCCTCATTGAGACAAGGCTTTCTTTTTGCATACCCTCCCGTATACAAAAGGTCTCAGGTGGTTTACATTATCTTCTGGCCAAGAGGCCTGTTAACATTTTTATGGCTCTCTTCCTGTATAATTGTCTATCAACCAGAAAACTCCTTTTCCCTAGAAGTGTTTTTTCTTTACTCTGCATCACCCTCAAAATACTAAATAAAGTTACATTCCTGTAGAACAAAGAAAGTACTTAACTCAAAGATCTAATGTTGCTAATACCAGGTCTACTACCTGTTTTTCTATATACCAACTATCTCTACAAATAAAAGATATGAAAATTTGGCAGCAAGTATTGGCTCAACAAATGAAACCTTTAATCAGTCCTATTCTAATGATTTTGACTCCTCAGAAGCCCCTACATTCCTAGGATGTTTTAAGCTTCCTGTGCCTCCCACAGTCAGGAGGCCTCAAACAATCACATACACAGCTGTACGAGTCCTGCAGGCAGGCTAGAAAGCCATCAGAGGGGTTTTCGGATTGAAACACCCTTTCAAATGCAGAAGACTAAAGCCCTGAGTTAACTTTTTCCAGAGTGTGTCAGAAGAGTGGAAAAGTACAAGACAGGCAGGTTCTTATTTTGGGGGTACATGCTCAGGAAATGCCAGGGGGAAAACCTGAGGTTTGACTCGCCTTGCCCATCAGGCCTCTGCCACATGACCTTGTCACGGGTGGGATTCCTCACACTGGCTCCCGGCACAAAATGTCTAAAACTATTGTAAAAGAAAGATATATATACACACACACATATATATGTATGTGTATACATATATGTGCTGTGCTGTACTTAGTTGCTCAGTCATGTCTGACTCTTTGCTACTCCATGGACTGTAGCCCACTAGGCTCCTCTGCCCATGGGGATTCTCCAGGCAAGAATACTGCAGTGGGTTGCCATGCCCTCCTCTAGGGGATTTCCCAACCTAGCATCAAACCCAGGTTTCCCACATTGCAGGCAGATTCTTTACCATCTGAGCCACCAGAGAAGCACAAGAACAGGGCCTCTAATTAAAATAAATAAATCTAAATTAAAAAGATAATAATACAGGGGTGGGTCGCCTATCCCTGCTCCAGGGGAACTTCCTGATGCAGGAGTCAAATCAGGGTCTCCTGCATTGCAGGCGGATTCTTTACCAGCTGAGCTACCAGGGAAGCCCATATGCATATATATGCACATACATATATGTACACAAATATATATGGTATATACTAAACTCTCAGTTAATTTTGTGTAACTGTGATATAATTAGCACTAAAAACACTAAAAATGTTTGCTATTTTTTATTTATTACATATTTGCTTATTTTACAACTTTATGTCACCAGACAATAATCAGTGTTTGAATAACAGAGATGGGATGCTTAATCCTTTAGCAAAGAATGCTCATAAATCATATATATGTGTATGTTAATATATGTGTGTTCATATGTTGTTACTTCAGTTTCAGTTATGTCTGACTCTTTGCAACCCAGTGGACTGTAGACATCCAAGCTCTTCTGTCCATGGGATTCTCCAAGCAAGAATACTGGAGTGGGTTGCCATCCCCTCCTCTAGGGCATCTTCTCAATCCAGGAATCAAACTCCATGTCCTCATGTTTCCTGCATTGGCAGGTGGGTTCTTTACCACTAGTGCCACCTGGGAAGCCTATGTTAATACATGTACGTTCATATATATACATATATATATATATATTTAAAGCATACTTGAATATGCATTTCTTTTACACATGTATACAATAGGTTTTGGGGGGAATGCACATGAATTAGTTGTGGACACTAATAATGGATCTATAAAGACATGCATAATGATTACATTAGAACTAAACAGCTATGAGTTATTGATATTTACCTTTATTCTTGTGTCCTGAAGGCTAAGCACTGAATCAGTTTGTTGAGAAAGTGAAGATATGGCCATATATTTGACGCACTATAAGCTATGGAAAGATTGTTAATTATCCATTAAAATTTTATAAGCTAAAAGCCAATGATTGTCTTAAATTTTCTAGTCGCCATTCTAAAATATCCTTATGTGAATGTATTTTAGAATGGAAGTAAAGTCAAAGAACTTACTCTGTTATTCAAAATGTCATTTGTGAGACTTGATGGCATATTGGGCTTCCCAGATGTCTCAGTTGTAAAGAATCTGCCTGTCAATGCAGGAGATGCAGGAAATATGGGTTTGACCCCTGGGTCAGGAATTCCCCCGGAGGAGGAAATTACAACCCTCTACAGATTTTTGCTCAGAGAAATCCATGAAAAGAGGAGTCTGGCAGGCTATGGCCTATAAAGTTGCGAAGAGTCAAATATGACTGAGCTCACACACGTGCATAGCATATTGGGAAAAATTCTCATGGTAGAAAAATACTGCAAAGAATTCTTATTTTAGATAAAAGGCTTATAGGTTTCTAATCCTAGCATATTTTATCATTTTATCAAACTCTTTTGGAACTGTTGCTTATAAAAACAGCTTGATCAAAGCACTGTCTGAAAATTAAAGTCTAAGAAAAATAGGGCATCAATAGATTTTGATGTAACATATTATCTAATTAATCCATCTCCATTCATATGACATATATTTGTTACATTATCTAAAGACTGACATGATTTACATATTGGTCCATTTTATTGGATCTAATGTAAGTGATATGAAGAAGAAAGAAAATTTGATCCCATTAATTGATAGCCAAAATAGAATTGCAGCAAACAACATCTGGATAATATCTGGCTTTCATGTCTGGAATTACAGAGGTTAAAGAAGAAATTATGGGAATATTTTTTTATGGAATTCATAACTCAAATGGAAGTTTGGTCATGGTATGTAAAGATTCTACTATAATGAAATTTTTCAGAAATAGGGAGCAACATATCAAAAGGCTCTGATGTATTCTAACCAGTCTACTTCAGTCTTGATCACTAACTTTCCTTTTTTCCACAATACATCCCTCTGACATATCACTGACCTTGATGGAAAATATCTTTGTTCAAGTGCAGTATTATCAGTGACAGTGGATAATGTGTCAATATTATTGTAAGGTTTCCATTCTATAATCTCTTTCTTCATCCTTGAATTTAAATTCTTAACAATAAATGTGGCATAATGATAGACTCGGTTACCTATATAATGCAGAGAAGAGAGAGAGGCATAGTAGTCATAGGCTGTATAACTACATTTGATAGAAAGAGAGCAGTAGTAATGTTCAATAAACCAATACATAAGAGGGTTTCTGTTTAAGCTGGAAGGAGTGACGTTTAACCTCACCGGAAATCTCTCTCCCTAGTTAGAAGCATGCTCTGGACCAGGTAGTGATGCCACTCTAAACGGAACTCATCACTCTCCCTTTCTATCCCTCAGATCGCCCTGTGTAAAATGGGAACTTCAGCCAGGTTACCTGTAAGGTCCTTTCCAGATGATACAACCTGCCTCTATAAAATATGACTCTACTTCTGTGTAAAGCCATCCCTATTATTGGAACAGATTTGGAAAGTGAAAGAAAAATGAGTCACTTCAGCCCTTCATGTTCACACAAAGAATTGTGTGGCCTGTTATTTAAATTCAGAATCTCATAGATTCCCCATAGAAGTAGATATTCAACCTTACTAGTGCTAAGGTAAACAAAACTGAAACAAAAAGTAAAGTCACACTGTGTCATCTACAGAATGGCAGAATATAAGCAATTGAAATATCGCCTACTGGTGAAGTTGTGAAGCACCGTGGCCTTCACATATTGATAGTAGATGGAAAATTGCCACTGAACTTGGTAAAACTCCATGGCTGAGTCTTCTATAGCTGGCTGTACAAGTGTCCTAAGACTAAAAATCCCATATATCCGAGAGGGAAGAATGAATATCTTCACTAAAAGACATGTACAGAAATATTCACCATAGTAGTATTTGAAATGCTATAACACTGAAAATAACTAAAATTTTTCCCAGTACATTAGTTTAGGACTTGACAAGCTTTTCTTTAATGTATATTTTAGGGTTTGTAGGCCATAAAACCTTAGCGACACCTGAACAGTTTTTCGCTATATCCCAAAAGCAACCATCCGTAATACACATATAAATGGTATGTCTCAGCTTAGGTAAAATGTCGTGAATCAAGTTTACTGACTCCTGCTCTGGATTAGATAAATAACTTTATGATAAGTTTGTATATTGGAAAAGTAGACTGCAGTGTAGATAAATGAACTACCTCTGCATACAACAACATATGGAGAAATTTCACAAACATAATACTGAGTGAAAGAAGCGAGACATAATAGTGTAAAGGCAATATGATTTCCCTGGTATATACCTCAAAAATTAACAAGCTAAGTGATATATGGTATTGAACATTAATTTGTGATGGGTGTGGGTAAAATTGCCAAAAAGCAACAAATTATTTGGTGAGGGGGGTCTGGTTATAGTTTCATTTCTGAAAATGTTCTTGCAGTGTACTTTTTCAGGTGAAAATTTCTATAAGCATATTAGACTCTGATTTTCATTAAGCAAAGTAGATGCAATGAGAAATGGTAAGAAATCTTATTTGTATTTTTTAATCTAAAGGCCTATTGTACAAAAGGAATGTTCAGTGTACATATGTGATTTTGGTGTAATGCATAATTCCACAGAGTATCTCAGTGCAGTATTCATTTTTATGTTATTAGAAATGCTGCCTTGCTTATAGAAAAACACTGTCTTTATTCATACACTGGCTCTCCCAGTCATTCTCTCAGCTGCTGCTGCTGCTGCCGCTAAGTCACTTCAGTAGTGTCCGACCCTGTGTGACCCCATAGATAGCAGCCTACCAGGCTCCCCCGTCCCTAGGATTCTCCAGGCAAGAACACTGAGTGGATTGCCATTTCCTTCTCCAATGCATGAAAGTAAAAAGTGAAAGTGAAGTCATTCAGTCGTGTTTGACTCTTAGCAACCGCATGGACTGCAGCCTTCCAGGCTCCTCCATCCATGGGATTTTCCAGGCAAGAGTATTGGAGTGGGTTGCCATTGCCTTCTCCATCTCTTAGCTGCAGTGAGACATAATGTGTTTAGTACTGTATCTGCCGATGAACTCTGTGTCATAGTACTCTAGGTTTGAGGAACAGAAACTATATTCTGAAAAAAGTAATTTCCTCCTCAGTACACACTTGCCAATAGAGAACTATCTTAATGTTACCAGGAGTGCCAGGAAAATCCTAGAGATATTTTTCCCACTTGCTTATATATGAGGAAGACATTTTCTTCTAAAGACATGCTTTTCAATTATCTAAGATCTCCATTTTTAATGAAACACAAATCCCATTGGGAGATATTTTGTTATCCAATTTAAAATAATAATTTTTCTACCCAAACTCAGGTTTAAATTGTTGAATGAGAGTAGATTGAAAAGTGTCAGTCAACATGATCTTGATAACAGCACTGTTAAAAAGCTAAAGCTGGGTTCTGGATGAATGAAATGCAACAGAAGGGATTTTTCCCAGAAGACAAGAATGTAGCTGAGGGGAAAATTAAAATGCACAGGAATAGAATGAGATGACTAAAACAATTATATACCATATGTGTGACAGTGAAGTAAATAATGATAATAAAACTCTTTTGTAATACAAATACATCAGTTTCTTGATTTTAATGAGAAATTATTAATAGTTATGTGGTTTGATCTTTGCCTCAAAAATATCTCCATAGAGTACTGTACTTGATACCTTAGTATTGATGTGATTTGGCTTTCCTAGTGGCTCAGTGGTAAAGAATCTGCCTGCTAATGCTGGAGACACAGGTTTGATCCCTGAGAGAAGATTCCCTGGAGAAGAAAAAGGCAATCCACTTCAGTATTATTGCTTGGGAAATCCAATGGACAGAGGAGCCTGGTGGGCTACAGTAAATGGGGCCACAAAAGAGTCAGACTTGACCTAATGACAAAAGTAATAAACAACAGTTGGGATTATTATACCAAGAATGGGAATAACAATTTAAAAAGTAACACAATTTTTCACTAGGTATCTTTTCCTCCAAATTAAAAATGGACTAATTAAATGACCTTTAACCTGCTGAATATTGTAGTTTTAGAGAAAACCACGTAGATGAGAGCAAGAAACAAGTAAAAGAAGCTATCAGAAAAGGAACCCAAACATTTGTGACTCTGTTTCTGTTTTGTAAAAATAGATAGCTTGTACCATATTCTAGATTTCACATATAAGTGCTATCTTATGATATGTATCTTTCTCTGTCTGACTTACTTCTCTCAATATGAAAATCTTTGGGTCCATTCATGGACCTAGGAGAAGGCAATGGCAACCCACTCCAGTATTCTTGCCTGGAAAATCCCATGGAGGGAGGAGCCTGGTAGGCTTCAGTCCATGGGGTCGCTAAGAGTCGGGCACGACTGAGCGACTTCACTTTCACTTTTCACTTTCATGCACTGGAGAAGGAAATGGCAACCCACTCCAGTGTTCTTGCCTGGAGAATCCCAGGGACGGGGGAGCCTGGTGGGCTGCCGTCTATGGGGTTGCACAGAGTCGGACAAGACTGAAGCGACTTAGCAGCAGCAGCATGGACCTATGCTGCAAAAGGCATTATATCTCTGTCAGATAAATATATGGTTTTCGAAGATTTTCTTCACTCTTTATATATATGAAAGTGAAAGTGAAGTTGCTCAGTCGTGCCCGACCCAGGGATCGAACCCGGGTCTCCCGCATTCCAGGTAGACTCTTTAACCTATGAGCCACCAGGGAAGCCCTAATAATATATATACATAATTTCCCTGGTAGCTCAGATGGTAAAGAATCTGCCTGCCCTGCAGGAGACCCTGGAGAAGGGAATAACTACCACCTCCCATATTCTTACCTGGAGAATTCCATGGACAGAGGAGCCTGGCAGGCTACCATCCATGGGGTCACAGAGAGTCAGACATGACTGAGTGACTAAGCACAGCACAACACACTTAAAATTTGTTTCTCTCTGATTTATTTCCCCACACAGTTCCTGTTATCTCTTACTACATAAAACTGTATTTCAAACCTAAATAACTTAAAAGAATGACCATTGATTCATTATCTTTTTTTTTTCTCATGTTAACTGAGGATACATGAAATATTCATGGAAAGATGGGTTAGACTGCAAGGTCTTTCATAAATGCACAGGATGTAAATGACTAGCAAGATAGACTCAAATTCTCCTCTTCCTAGTCCATGTTATCTCAGAACTTGTCAAATCTGTTATTCAGATGATTTGTTGGACTTTCTGTATTGTAGGTCATGACTTTTAGATACTGCCTTCTTAAAGGCTAGACTCAGAAGTGACTTTAACCTCCAATTAAAATAAATAAATTTATATTTTTTTTAAAAAAAGAAGTGACTTACAATATTTCTGACCATTTTTGTTCATCAAAGCAGCTAGAGTATGGCAAAAATTCCAAAGAAAGATAAAGAGATACTGTATCTCTAAGGAAAATATGGGAAAAGTGCACAATTTGCTTTATTCTTCCCAAACTATCAATGAGCTCATTGTAGAACTCTGTTAATTTCTAAGTACTGATTTGCTTATTAATAGTTTTTTAATGTTATTGTTATTAAATCTGTAGCCTTTTCTTAATTTTGTTGTGCATATATGTACACAAAGTGCCTATATGAAGCACTTCTTAAACAACACACATATAGAGGGAGAGTGACTGACATTTTGGTTATTCAGGTCATTGTGAAAAGAGGACTAGTTCTGGGATGCCAGGGAATAGTCCAGTAACATCAGAAATACCAAGATGTTACATCAAATTTTAGATTCTTTATCATCTGAGCCCCCAGGGATCACATTATTTTAGGAATAAAATGGAACTCTGAAGATTTAGAAAAGTTATCATACCTGTGCAATTTTCTAAATGGGTCATCTTTGCACATATGAGCCATATCAATATTAAAACCCCACAAACAGGTATATTTTATTTATTTTATATCACTTTGATAACAAGAAATACTTAATAATAAGTGTTTAGAAAGCCCTACTTTTCATCTTCTTGTACCAGGGAGCTTAGGAAATTCAAAATAAGCATTGATCATATTTCTGAGGCCTTAATTGTGGTAGAGAGATTCTCAAATGAACAAAATAAACATAATTCAAAAAAGAGTGCACAATTTAGAGAATATGAGAGAGTCACAGAAATCAGTGAAATATCCCTGGATGATATGTGGTTGGAGAATGGGAATAAGATGATATTTGGTGATGAGGGCAGCCTTGAAATGTAGCATTGGCAAGAATGTTTATAGCATCATTATTCACAACTAAATAGAAATAACCCAATGATCATCTAACTGAACAAAGGGTCAATAAAATGTGTTACAGCCTGAAAATGAATTATTATTGTGTCACTTAATGAAACAAACTTATATGTTCAAGAACATAGATGAACATTGAAAACAGTATACTGAAGAAAAGAAGCCTGACAGAATAAAAACACATACTATGTGATTCTGTTTATATGCAAAGCCAAGAATAGGAAACCATGCTCTCTCAGAAAGGAGTGGTTTCCAGGGCTCAGGGAGGGAAGAAAGGGGAATAACAGCTAATAGGCTTGTTGTTTCTTATTGGAGTGATGAAAATGTTCTGAAGTAGATAGGTGATAATGAACAATCTTGAAAATATACTAAAAGTTAAGAACAGTATACATTAAAAGGGTGAACTTTATTTTATGTGCATTATAATTTAATAAAAAAGGTAATGCAAAGCATAATAATACTCCAAAATGAGATAATAAAGGATAGTGTTTCAGAAGCAAAACGAACAATCAAAAGGAGCTGGAAATGATGAAGGGAGAATTTTTTGACTTTCATTAGGTTCCCTCTTTGACTAGAGAAGGAGATAGTTTCTGGCTAACTGTGAAGCATGCCACAAAGACAATTTGCAGTTTTCATTCTACCATGAATCAATTTGCTGACAGTAATGAAGCAAAAAAGCTTAGCCTTTGCTAAATTGTTCCTGAATTCATGTGGGGATATACAGAAGCAGAAATGTAGTTAAGGAAATATTTGAATAACATCAAAGCCAAAGGACAGTAGCACAGGGATTTAAATCCCAATGAATCTGTTTAAATAAAAAGCCATCTGCCTATTGTTCAGCTAACCAAGACCTGCTTCTTTCAGGTAAGTTCCTATATCCTATCTTAAGAAATGTAAGAGAAAATACTTAACTTTTTGATTAAAAAAAATAAAAAATATATGTAAATGAAGCATTTTATGCTTGATTACTCACTAAAATCTGGGTCTAATGGCTAGAAATAGTGTTTTCTTCTCATAATTGAAAGGATCTGTCTGAACTTGTCAATATCCACCATACAACATTTTATTTTATTTTGCTGTTGGTTCACACAAAAGCCTTTACTTCCTTTAGCATTGAGCAATGTATATATGAACTTGAGATACGTTTTGTTGTATTGAAAAATAGTGTAGGTGCCCAAGTAACAATAAAAATAGGTACAAATGTATCCCCATGTGAACACATGCCATGTTAACTTAGGTCTAAAGAAAAAGCCCATAACTTGTACTCTTTCTCCATATACCTAAATATATACATATGTTCACACATAAATACAAATGTATAACAGAGAGAGAAGTCTATGTATTTTAGAAGTATGTATCATCCCTAATCTCATTTCCAGTTTATTATATAAAAAGTCATTTATAATATAAAGTGACACAAATATGTGTAGTAAATACTGTTGCTATGACAAACCTAGACAGTGCTTAAAAAGCAAACTCATCACTTTGCTGACAAAGGTCTGTATAGTCAAAGTTATGGTTTTCTCAGCAGTCACATACAGTTGTCCGATCTGGACCATAAAGAAGGCAGAGTGCCAAAGAATTGATGCTTTTGAACTGTGGTGTTGGAGAAGACTGTTGAAAGTCTCTTGGATAGCATGGAGATCAAACTTAAAGGAAATCAGTCAGTCTTAAAGGAAATCAACCCCGAATACACACTGGAAAGACTGTTGTTGGAGCTGAAGCTCCAATACTTTGGCCACCTGATGCGAACAGACAACTCACTGGGAAAAACCCTGATGCTGGCAAAGATTGAAGGCAGAAGGAGAAGAGGGCGACAGAGGATGAGATGGTTGGATGGCAACCTGAACAGATGTTTAAGCAAACTCCAGGAGATGGTGAAGGACAGGGAAGTGTGGCTTGCTGCAGTCCATAGGGTTGTGAAGAGTCAGATAAGACATGGTAACTGAAGAAAGAACAACATTGTCCCTCCTATCATTTCCATTTTATTATATAAAAAAGCCATTTAGAATCTAAAGTGAGGCAAATGTGTGATTAATTTTGTTGCTTTCATTTCCTCTTAGCTCTTTTCTTCCACTGGTAAAAAGATTCATCCTTTGAAAATAACCACTCCACAAAGAGATAATGAGCATTGTGGGAAAGCAATAGCAAATATCTAGGAAACAGGTCAGTAATAATTATTTCATGTCTCACCAGAGGCTAAACACAGCATGAATTAAAATAATTTAACATAATTTTTTTGTTGCTGTTGTTATTACTAGTCATTGATATACTCACCCTATAGTGAGTATAAAACTAAGTCAAAAACCCTGTAGTGAGTATAAAACTAAGTCAAAAAATCTTAAACCAATCATGCTTTTTTTGAGAAACACAGAAATTGTAATTATATGTTTTTTACCCAAGTGAATATTTTCAAGCATTGAAAATATTTAATCCTAAATGTTAGAGACTAGCCTCTTTATCATTGGAGTCTCTTTCATATGGTTTTCAAGAGGTGAAAAAAGGTATATTACTCTAGATCTCCTCCCTGAGGCTAAAATAAAAAAAAAGTAAGGCTCAGAAAAGAGCTGGTAGAAAGTGACAAACCTTGTGGATGGCATCTAGATTTACATCAATCTTTCAAAAAGGTCTTTCTCAAATTCATTTTATTCTTGCAGAATAGAGGGCTATGCCTCTTTAATTTGTGTGTGTGCATATTTTTCTGAATATAAAAACACAATTGCAGAAGAAAAAAAACATGTTCTGCCTTAGGATTTTTTACAGATGTGTAGAAGTGTTACACATGAATGTGCCATTTATTTTTTTTTAATCAATTTCTCAACAGTTTATACAAGATCTAAAAAGAATGGAAGGAGAGAACTGCTCCTCTGTGACTGAATTCATTTTCTTGGGAATTACCAATAACACTGTGAACAAAGTGACCCTATTTACCATGTTCCTGCATGTTTATCTCATCAATCTTCTGGCAAACCTTGGAATGATAACCCTGATTAGAATGAATCCCCAGCTGCACACACCCATGTACTTTTTCCTCAGCCACCTCTCCTCTGTGACCTCTGCTATTCCACAGCCAGTGGCCCCAAGATGCTGGTGGACCTGTTTCCCGAGAAAAAGTCAATCTCTTTCTATGGCTGTGCCCTGCAATTTTTGGTCTTCTGTATCTTTGCCAATTCTGAGTGTCTCCTGCTGGCAGTGATGGCCTATGACAAGTACAAGGCCATCAGCAGCCCCTTGCTCTATGCAGTCAGCATGCCCAGCGGGGTGTGCTCCCTGATCATGGCTGGGGTTTACCTGGTGGGAATGACAAATGCCTTGATCCACACGACATTAGCATTCCGCTTATACTTCTGTGGGTCAAATGAGATTAACCACTTTTTTTGTGATGTTCCTCCTCTTCTGTTGATATCTTGCTCAGACACACAGGTCAATGAGTTAGTGATATTTATGATTTTTGGCTTCATTGAACTAAGTACCATTTCAGGAATCCTTGTCTCTTGTTGTTATATTATCCTATCAGTCTTGAAGATCCACTCCACTGAGAGGAGATTCAAAGCTTTCTCTACCTGCATCTCCCACCTAACTGCTGTGGCAATTTTCCAGGGAACTATGCTCTTTATGTATTTCAGACCAAGTTCTTCCTATTCTCTAGATCAAGACAAAATGACCTCGCTGTTTTATACCCTTGTGATTCCCATGTTAAACTCTCTGATTTACAGTCTATAAAACAAAGATGTGAAAGAGGCCCTCGAAAAATTGAAAAATAAATGGCTTTAAATATTTATGTTAGGTGTATGTGAATAAACATGCATCCAAACACAAATAATGACAGATGATTTATTAAAATTATATGGTAGAATACATGACAAACATAATTTTTCAATTTCTTAAAGTAGTATTACACTAAATCTCAATCATAAATCTATTATTGTTCCTCTCACATGTCCTGTTTAATTATCTTTCCAGAATTTGTACATGGCCTTTAGTTTAAATGAAAAACATTTCTGACTTTTCCATTATGCTAATTTTTGTTTAGTTTTTATTCAAACATTGTTTCAATTATGCTGAGCCTTATTGTGCATTTACTCAGTGATCTTTGAGCATGTAGATTCTTTTTATATACTATAGTGCATCTTGTAGTTTAAATACTACTAAATGTAAGCTAACACGAATGACATATTAACTAAATGGTCAAGTAACTCATTATAACTTCAAATTCATCATGAAATAATACATACAGAGCTATTATTCCAAAGCAAAAATATCTAAATCTAGTCCAAAATAAAGTCATCTTTGAACAGAGATATTCAGTCAAATCTAAATAAGACTGAATTTGAAACATGAAAGGATAGTAGATAGAGGGTTTGACAGTTATTCAGATTGTGAAATATACAAGTCCATGTTTGTTAAAAGAAGTCATATTTGCTATAACATGGAAGAGCCATGAAGGCAACATACTAAGTGAAATAATCCATACAGAGGAAGATAAGTACTGCATGATCTCGCATATAGATAGAATCTAAAAGGTAAAACTCAGGAATTCCTGGCAGTCCAATGAATAGGACTTGGTGCTTTCAATGCCCAGGCCCGGGTTTGATCTCTGGTCAGGGAAATAAGATCCTTGCAAGCCTTGTGCTGCAGCCTAAGTAAATAAATAAATTTCATAGAAGTAGAGAGTAGATTGGTTGTTGCTAGGGGCTGAAAGACAGGAGAAAAGGGTGGTGTTGGTCAAAGTGCACAAATTTTCTATTATTTATTGAACAAGTTTAGGGGATTTAATCTACATGATGATTCCAGTTAACAATATTATAGTATAAATTATTGGAGAAATGCAAATCAAAACCACAATGAGGAGATACCATTTCATGCCAGTCAGAATGGCTGTGATCCAAAAGTCTACAAGCAATAAATGCTGGAGAGGGGGTGGAGAAAAGGAAACCCTCTTACACTGTTGGTGGGAATGAAAACTAGTATAGCCACTATGGAGAACAGTGTGGAGATTCCTTTAAAAACTGGAACTAGAACTGCCTTGTGACCCAGCAGTCCCACTGCTGGGCATATACACTGAGGAAACCAGAATTGAAAGAGACGTGTGTACCCCAATGTTCATTGCAGCACTGTTTATAATAGCCAGGACGTGGAAGCAATCTAAATGTCCATCAGCAGATGAATGGATAAGAAAGCAGTGATACATATACATAATGGAGTATTAGTCAGCCATTAAAAAGAATACATTTGAATCAGTTCTAATGAGGTGGATGAAACTGGAGCCAATTATACAGAGTGAAGTAAGCCAGAAAGAAAAACACCAATACAGTATACTAACGCATATATATGGAATTTAGAAAGATGGTAACGATAACCCTGTATATGAGACAGCAAAAGAGACACAGATGTATAGAACAGTCTTTTGGACTCTATAGGAGAGGGCGAGGGTGGGATGATTTGGGAGAATGGCATTGAAACATGTATAATATCATGTAAGAAACGAATCTCCAGTCTAGGTTCGATGCAGGATACAGGATTCTTGGGGCTGGTGCACTGGGATGACCCAGAGAGATGGTATGAGGAGGGAGGTGGGAGGGGGGGTTCAGGATTGGGAACACGTGTACACTCGTGGCAGATTCATGTTTTTTTGGGTTTTTTTGTTTGTTTGTTTGTCTGTTTTGGGGGGGGGGAGTGTTGGGTTTGGGTTTTTTTTTTTTTTTTTTGCACCTTGTATTTTTTTTTTTAATTTTACTTTACAATACTGTATTGGTTTTGCCATACATCAACATGAATCTGCCACGGGTGTACATGTGTTCCCAATCCTGAACCCCCTCCCACCTCCCTCCCCATACCATCTCTCTGGGTCATCCCAGTGCACCAGCCCCAAGCATCCTGTATCCTGCATCGAACCTAGACTGGAGATTCGTTTCTTATAAGATATTATACATGTTTCAATGCCACTCTCCCAAATCATCCCACCCTCACCCTCTCCCACAGAGTCCAAAAGACTGTTCTATACATCTGTGTATCTTTTGCTGTCTCTCCTACAGGGTTATCATTACCATTGGCAAAACCAATACAATATTGTAAAGTAAAAAAAAATAATAAAATAAAAGTTTTTTAAAAAATAATAATAATAATAATAATAAAGGCCAAAAAAACACAAAGAAAATCACAGGGGCTGCAACTAAGACCCAACATAGCCAAATAAATAAATTAAAATAATAATCAATAAATAAATAAACCTTAATCATGAAAAAAAAGAAATAAGACATTATGGAAGTCAGAGTGACAAAAAGATATATATTGTTAGCGACTCCTTATGCTACAGTTTATGTTGTGATTTGTTACACTGCTGCAAACATAGATGACAACACTGTTTAGTGTCAGGGTTAAGGGTAGGGTTAGGGTTAAATTTGCACCCAGGTTCTCATAACTGACTCTTTTGATTCAGTTCTGTAAAATGCAGCTTTTAGGTTTTCTCAAAACTTTATTTTACTCCAGGTAAAATGAAGACTTTTGAGTTTGCATTATAAAATATTACTTGATTTTAAGCAAGAAGATCCTGAAAATAATAGCTAGTCTCTATGCATCACTAACTTTTTGAATACCAGTATAATATAGTTCAATAGAAGGTGTTTAAGATGATACTGAATACTGAGAAAAAGTTAAATGTATTTCTAAGGAGATATAATGATTACTCAGCAATAAAGCCCAAGTTAAAAACTGCTCTATTTTCTCTTCTTCTGACATGTATACTCATTCATGTCTTAGGTTTTCACTCATAATCCAGAAAAGAAGAAATGCTCTTTATCAGTAATGAAGTATGAAAAGATTATAATTGATTAACAGAGATGTTTTTGAATAACTGGACCTAATCATGAATCTACCTGATTCAGTTTAATAAGTCTTTCTTATATTCCTCTGAAGTACCTGCCATTACCACATATTCTTTATGACAACTTTGAAGTAAATCTCACTATCCATTAGAGCAACTTCTAACATCTTTTCTTCCCTGTAAGTGGATCCTGTTTATCCTTGACTGTTTCATCTTCATACAGACTTCAGTATTTATTTTTTTCATTCTTTTAAACCCTGAGACTCTTAGAGGCTCTAAAATTTACGTCATTTGTTCTTTAGCTCTGCATGTTAAAGCATGCTTGACTGTAGCCATGCCCTCTCTGCTTCATTCATCTATATTCCTTCATAATGATAAAATCATATTCGCTGGATTTTATTTTACCATTGTTTTAATTTATTTATTTTTCTTTTTGGCTGTGCTGCACAGCATGTGAGATCTTAGCTTCCCAACCAGGGATAAAGCCCATGCTCACTGCAGTGGAAGCAAAGAATCTTAACCCCTGTACCACCAGGGAAATCCCACCATTGTTTTTATTGATGTGACTTTGCCATTTGATTTATTTCTCATTATCATTACTATGATTGATTTGGTTTCTGAGGGAAAAGAGAGACAGCAAAGGCATGTTATATATTGAGTTTGACATACTGAGTTTAAAATAATCCAAACTTTATCTCTTTCTTTACTGATCAGGGGGAAAAAATGGGCATAGGTAAAATTCTACAGGCATGGCAGATAAGAATATATTGTGAACAATCATTATTAAGAAATTACAAATCTTAGTGAAATAAACACCTTCCTTGAAAAAGCATAGCATTCAATCTTATACAATAAAAATAGAAAATCTAGGTAAAGTCTTATCTATTAAAGTAATGGATGTCTGTGTGTGCTCGGTCATGTCTGACTCTTTGTGACCCCATGGACTTTAGCCTGCCAGGCTTCTCTGTCCATGGGATTTTCCTGGCAAGAATACTGGAGTGGGTGGCCATGCCCTTCTCCAAGAGATATCCCTGATCCAGGATCGAACCCCCATCTCCTGTGTCTTCTGTTTCGCAGGTGAATTGTTTACCACTGAGTCACTGGGGAAGCTCAAAGTAATAGAATTTGTTTTAAAAAAACTTCCTAACAAAGAAATCCTATGCCCTGTTTATTATGTTGGTGAATTTCTCTAAACATTTAAGAAATATTGTCAATCATGCACAAATCTTTCTAGAGAATAGATTGAGAGGACATTTAATAATGCCTTATATTCACTGAGTTCTTAACAATCAATTCAAACAAAGCTATTATAAGAAATAAATTTATAGATCAATCTTTCTCATGAGGTTAGATAATGAATATTCAAGACAGAATATTAACACATTGGATTTTATTCCAGAAACTGAAAAGTGGTTCGACAGTTGTGAATTAATAACCACAAATCAACATATTTAATCAAAAGGGAAGATATATCATTCTTGCAATTTACAGTTCTAGAAAAATAATTTGGTTAAATACAAAACTCATTCCATTCTGAATAGATGACTTTTCTCAACTCACATTTAATAAAATTGTTATTAGCTATAAGAAACTGTAAGTAATCCTCATATTAACTACTGAATTTACTGTGATTAATTTTAAAATACTTTGGCTGTAATACTATATATATATATATAAACCTACATCTCCCCAAGAATGTACAAATCCAAAGACAGTCCCCTAGAGTTTTAATTGAAAAGTTCATACTTCCTAGATGGCTGTGACAAATATTTCTAGTATCCATGTATTGAATAGAAATTAACCTCTTCCTGATAAGAGTGTGGGCTTCTCGGTGGATCAAACGGTAAAGAATCCACCTGCAATGCAGGAGACCTGGGTTCAGTCCCTAGATTGGGAAGACTCCCTGGAGAAGGGAATGGTCAGCCATTCTAGCAGTCTTGCCTGGAGAATTCCATGGAGAGAGGAGCCTGGCGGACTACAGTCCATGGGGTCCCAAAGAATCAGGCATGACTGCATGATTAACACTTTCACTTTCTTGTTAGAGTATAGCATGTCAAAAATAGGTTATCATTGTGAAAAATATGGCCTGCTGACCATGAATGCTAGAAATGGCTTGCCTTTGGTGTAATTAAGGTATTCAGGGATTACAGCTTAGCTATCAACAGTTTATTGATAATTCTTATGCTTGCAGAAGACCTACATTCGATCCCTGGGTCGGGAAGATGCCCTGGAGAAGGAAATGGCAACCTACTTCAGTATTCTTGACTGGAGAATTCCATGGACAGAGGAGCCTGGTGGGCTACAGCCCATGGGGTCACAAAGAGTTAGACACGACCAAGAGACTAACACACACACATATACATGCGTGCATGAATAAGTCTTGCAAATTATACTTTTAAAAGCCATTTCTATTTGCTCACCATTAGAATACAATGATGCAATTGATATTTTTATATATACTCATTTATTCAACACTACTGCATTCTGTTATTATTTTTTCATATTTTGGTTGCAGATTCCTTAGAACTTCTACATACAAAATCTAGCTGGCAAATAAAGACCGTTTTACTTTCTACTTTCCAGTAATTATAATTTTCTTTCCCTATTCAAGAAAAATCTAAAATAAGATGTTGAATAAAAGTGGTTGAGGACATTATTTTTTGGTTGTTGTTATACACAGGGTTAGGAGAAAATCAAGTTATTTTACTTTATATAGGATTTTTTTCTGTTTTCTGTTTTTACAGTAAACATAATGCTAGCTCGAGATATTTTTGTAGATGATCTTTATCAGATTGAAGGAATTTTCTTATATATCTTTTTTGCTGCTATGCAGGTAATTGTTTTGGTTTCCCTCCCCCCACCCCGCCCCAAGTCATTATTTATTTTTCTACAATATACTGTGATGTTTTATTTTCTAATATTTTATTCATTATTTCTGTAATGAATTACATTAGTTATCTTGATCTCTTTTTTTTTTACAGCATCTTTGTCTGGTTTTGTTGCTGATGGTTGTTGGTTAGTTACTAAGTCATATCTCTTACAACCCCATGGACGGTAGCCTGCCAAGCTCTTCTACCCATGGGATTCTCCAGGCAAGAATGCTGGCGTGGATTGCCATTACCTTCTCCAGGGGATCTTCCTGATCCAAGGATAAAACATGTGTCCTTTGCCTGGCAGGTGGATTCTTTACCTCTGAGCCACCAGGGAAACCCATGAAACATCAAAGATGTCAAAAAAGTCAGAAAACGATCAGAAATATTGGTGGTCCCCTCATCGTGGGGGACACCCACACCCTTTCTTTCCTGGTGTGCCTCTCTGCCTTGCTTTGATCTTAACGAAACAGTTTCTCTGCCTGCTCTCTCACTTGTGCTATGTTTCTAAAAATAAACTTCATACCTTCATTTATAATCTTTGCCTCCTTGAGAAATGCATGTTTTACTGGGGACTATATATATATATACATATGCTGATGATTGCCAGTAACCCGCATGTCAGCTATCAGTTTTTAAACTATAGAGTTATGATTCACACATTCTAAACTAATTAATAATTTTCAGGTTTTGCATTTTGCTGATTGAATTGTCTTTGCCTCTTCAACCAAATCCTGAGCTCCTGAAGGTCAAGAAGCAGGCCAAAGAATTCTATCATTGTACTTGCACAGCACTGGGTTCTGGATATTTGTAGCTGAAAATCAAATCCAGAAATCTTTGGTTTCTATCATAGAGGTTTCTTAAAACCTCTGTCAGAATCACCTAGGATATCAGTTAAACTCACGGATATTTGACAGAGAAACCCAGGAATGTTCATTTTATACAAGCCTCTTGAGATATTCTTATGTACGTGGATTTTTGGGAATTAGAGAGCTGTCACATACAGATAAACACAAACCTAAGTACATGTTTCACACAAGATATAGGCAAGATAGCAACAGCATCAAGTTTAAATAACATTTCCAGTCTTATTTCCTCCTCTAGCCCCTCCTCCACTTCCTGTCTGAATCATCCTCCTGGAGCAAAATTCTAATTAAGTCCTTCCTTCAACCAAAACCTTCCCAATTATGAGACTATAAAAGCCATGATCATAAGCTTTAAGAATCTTTATGGCCCAGTTGCAATCAAATGACATAACTTTTTAACTAGGAGCACAAATTCTGGGGCCAGACTGACTGAATTCAAATACTAATGCCTCCAGTTTGAGTATGAGCTATATTAATGGGATGAAGAAAAAGTGTTGCATATATCTCTTATTGCTCTGTTCATTCAACTATCCATGCAGGGTTTTTTTAATATAAATTTATCTATTTTAATTGGAGGCTAATTACTTTATAATATTGTATTGGTTTTGCCACACATCAACATGAATCTGCCATGGGTGCACATGTGTTCCCAATCTTCAACTCCCCTCCCACCTCCCTCCCCATACCATCCCTCTGGGTCATCCCAGTGCACCAGCCCCAAGCATCTTGTATTCTGCATCAAACCTAGACTGGAGATTCATTTCTTATAAGATATTATACATGTTTCAATGCCATTCTCCCAAATCATCCCACCCTCGCCCTCTCCCACAAAGTCCAAAAGACTGTTCTATACATCTGTGTCTCTTTTGCTGTCTTACATACAGGGTTATCGTTATCATCTTTCTAAATTTTGTAATTGATAGATACCACATACAGTTACAGGGTATACAATATGATGAAGTGATATGTGTATACTTTATGAAATGATTATCACAATAAAGTTAATTAATACATGCATAACGTCACATAGTTAACATTTTGAGTGTGTGTATGGTGAGGACAGTTAAAATCTACTTTTTCAGCAAATTTCAAGTTTATACTATAGTATTTTTTTGTTTTTCTTTTTTTTTTAATGCTGTTAAAGGTTTCAAGACACACAAGAATTTTTGTCTTTTGACTGAAATGCATGCACCTGTCTGAAGAGATCATCGGAACAAGGCCATCTCTCAGATACATTTAAACTAGTGACTTCTAACATTTTTGAGGGAGAGAATCCTTTGACACCATCTTTTAAATGTCTTATGACATTTTTTAATTATTTTTAAGCAGTGTGGGGAAATATTAATGACATTTTGGAAAGTGTTCAATACATTTCTAGGGAAAAACAGGAAGTTTAAGAAAAAACAAGTTAACATTCTTAAGATCTTGATTCAGGTTCTAGAGTTCTGAGTTTCCCCATTCCGGAGTGCAGTGTATGGTACACTCTAGAGACTTCACACTGATGTGTTTGTGATACCTATCCTAAATATCCCCAAATATGGAAAGTTGTAAATTATTACTTTTTTATATATATTTATTTATTTTAATTGCAGGTTAATTACTTTACAATATTGTATTGGTTTTGCCATACATCAACATGAATCCACCACAGGTATACACGTGTTCCCCATCCTGAAACCCTCTCCCTACTCCCTCCCCGTACCATCCCCCTGGGTCGTCTCAGTGCACCAGCCCCAAGCATCCAGAATCATGCATCAAACCTGGACTGGCGAATCGTTTCATATATGATATTATACATGTTTCAATGCCATTCTCCCAAATCATCCCACCCTCGCCCTCTCCCACAGAGTCCAAAAGACTGTTCTATACATCTGTGTCTTTTTTGCTGTCTCGCATACAGGATTATCGTTACCATCTTTCTAAATTCCATATATATGCGTTAGTATACTGTATTGGTGTTTTTCTTTCTGGCTTACTTCACTCTGTATAATTGTCTCCAGTTTCATCCACCTCATTAGAACTGATTTAAATGTGCCGGTGTCCAGCCCCGGCGGATCCAGGGAAATTCAAAGCATGGACGGCGTAGGCGAGGAAAACTTATTTGTTTATTAATATAAGATTAGATTAGGTAGAAATAGTGTAGTAGGAAAATTAACTGGAGAAAGAAGGTTGAATAACTTGGCTTACAGGGAAGGCCAATAAAGTTCCAGACAAGGAGCTTGCACCATCTACGTTGGGCCACCGGCGCCCACTTGAATATTGAAGGGTGCCCCGCCTTAGGCTCCCTTTTGCGCGGGACTTAAAAGCCAGGACAAGTAAGTAGACTTGGTGAGCTGCCCCGCTCCAGATGCGAATTCAGCCTGAAATTAGAGTAAAGAGGAGAAGGAAGGGAGAGGGAGGAAAAGAGAGAGAGAGAGAGAGAGACACGGGGGAAGCCAGATTCCCAAGAAACCAGGCTGAGAGACTAGTCCAAGAAACTGGTCCATCCTTTATTGTTCAGAAGGCTTTTTATACTTTTGATAATATATGGAGATCAATGGGTAACACAAAGTTATGCAGGGATAAAGATGGCGGAGGAATAGGACAGGAAGACCACTTTCTCCCTCACAAATTCCTCAAAAGAACATTTCAACGCCAAGCAAACTCCACAAAACAACTTCTGTAGGCTGGCAGAGGACATCAGACAACCAGAAAAGCAGACCATTGTCTTCAAAAACAGGTAGGAAAAAATATAAAAGACGAAAAAGGAGACAAAGGAGGTGGGGAGGGAGCTCCGTCCCGGGGAGGGAAGCCCGTCCCGGGAAGGGAATTTTAAGAAGAGAGGTTTCCAAACACCAGGAAACACTCTCCCTGCCGAGTCTGTGGAGAGCCTTGGAAACACAGAGGGCAACATAACAGGAAGGAAAAATAAAGAAATAATTAAAACCAAGAGATTACAAGCCCAACAGTAACTCCCCCAGCGGAAAAGCAGCACAGACACCTGCATCCGCCATTGGGAAGTGGGGGCAGGGCAGGGACGTGCGGGAGGCGTGGGCTGCAGTGCTTTGTAAGAATCAGGCAGGAACGCCCCAAGCGCAACCAGAACGATCTGACTTGGGCTAGCAAACCAGACTGTGGGATAGCTACCGCACGAAAAGCTCGAACATAAGACACCGCCAGGACCGAGCACAGAACAAAGGACGGAACGGAAAAAGCCGGCTGCAGACCATCCCCCGCCGGGGACAGGCAGCCAGAGCCGTAAGGGCTGGAAAGGGGCAATTGCAGACCCAGAGAGACTTTACTTACCAAACTGCAAGCAGGCTTCTTTGCTAAGACTTCTGGGGGTGCTGGACAGTCACAATCTGCCCCACGGGGGACGCCAGTGGTCCACCCAGAAAGCTGAGCAGCAGCGGCAGAAAAGGTGACAAGCCACGGTGATTGCGCTCGCCAAACTCCTGAGCTACTCGGACCTGGGAAGGGCACAAAGCGCAGTCCCAGCCGAATCTGTGCCTCTGAGGGCTGCCTGAGCGCCGAACCTGAGCGGCTTGGACCGGGGAAGTGCACGCAGCCTAGGGCCGGCCCCAGACGGTTCCCGGCTGAGCATCGTAGAGCCAGAGCGGTTTGTGCGCCGCGAGAAGGGACAGGTCAAGCAGGGCGGAGACACTGTGTGCACACGACAGTGCTATTTGTTTGCAGCAGCCCCCCTCCCCCCTCCCCACAGCACGACTGAACTAGTGAGCCTAAAAAACCAGCAAATGGAAGAAGTTAAACAGAGGGAACCACCTTGGAAGTGATCCGACATGGCCCAAAACATCAGAGAAGGGCCAGATATATTTTTACTATTTTTAAAATCATTCCTTTTTTTTTCTTTTTTCTAAGTTTTTTTTTAATTGTTAAGTCATTTCTCCTCTAATTTTTATTACTATAACCTACTATTACTATTTTTAAAAAAAAAAGATTTTTTTTTTTAAGGCAAACACAATATATAGCCTTTGGATGGTTGTTGGTTTTTTGTTTTTTGATTTTTTTTTGTTTTGTTTTTTTTGTTTGTTTATTTGTTTTTTAATAATTCTTGTTTTTTTTTTTCTTTCTTTCCTCCTTTTTCCTTCTGCTTCTTTTCTTTAATATTGTATTTTTGAAAATCCAACCTCTACTCTAGATTTTTAATCTTTGCTCTTAGGGTTTTTGTTGTCAATTTTGTACTTTTAAAAACCCAAACTTCACTACCCAAGTTTACCTGAGAGCGAGATTACTGGCTTGACCACTCTCTTCTCCTTTGGACTCTCCTTTTTCTCCACCAGGTGGCCTCTGTCTCTTTTCTCCCCCATCTCTTCTCTATCCAACTCTGTGAATCTCTGTGTTCCAGACGGTGGAGAACACCTAAGGAACTGGTTACTGGCAGGATTTGTCTCTTTCCTTCTCATTCCTCTCTCTTATCCTCCTGGTCACTTCTGTCTACTTCCTCCCTCTCCTCTTCCCCGTATAACTCCGTAAATACCTCTGAGCAGTCCAGACAATAGAGCGCACATTAGGAACTGACTACTGGCTAGCTTGCTCTCTCCTCTTTTGATCTCACCGCATCTCATTCCAGTTACCTCTAACTACCCCCTCCATCTTCTCTTCTCCTTGTAACTCAGTGAACCTCTTTGAGTGTCCCTCAATGTGGAGAAACTTTTCATCTTTAACCTAGATGTTTTATCATCGGTGCTGTATAGATGGAGAAGTCTAGAGGCTACTGTAAAAATAAAACTGAAAACCAGAAGCAGGAGGCTTAAATCCAAAGCCTGAAAACATTAGAGAACTCTTGAATTCACGGAACAGTAAGCAATAGGAGCTCATCAAATGCCTTCGTACCTACACTGAAACCAAGCTCCACCCAAGGGCCAACAAGTTCCAAAACAAGACATACCAATCAAATTCTCCAGCAACACAGGAACACTCCCCTGAGCTTCAATTTACAGGCAGCTCAAAATTATTCCAAAACCTTTGATGTCTCATAACCCATTACTGGTCACTCCACTGCACTCCAGAGAGAAGAAACCCTGCTCCACCCACCAGAACTCCAACACAAGCCTCCCTAACCAGGAAACCTTGACAAGCCACTGATAGAACCCCACCCATAGTGAGGAAGCTCCATAATAAAGAGAACTCCACAAATTACCAGAATATAAAAAGGCCACCCCAAACGCAGCAATATATCCAAGATGAAAAGACAGAGGAATACCCAGCAGGTAAAGGAACAGGAGAGTTGCCCGCCAAACCAAACAAAAGAGGAAGAAGTAGGGAATCTACCTGAGAAGGAATTCCGAATATTGATAGTCAAAATGATCCAAAATCTTGAAATCAAAATGGAATCACAGATAAATAGCCTAGAGACAAGGATTGAGAAGATGCAAGAAAGGTTTAACAAGGACCTAGAAGAAATAAAAAAGAGTCAAAATATAATGAATAACGCAATAAATGAGATCAGAAACACTCTGGACGCAACAAATAGTAGAATAACGGAGGCAGAAGATAGGATTAGTGAAATAGAAGATAGAATGGTAGAAATAAATGAATCAGAGAGGAAACAAGAAAAACTAATTAAAAGAAATGAGGACAATCTCAGAGACCTCCAGGACAATATGAAACGCTCCAACATTCGAATTATAGGAGTCCCAGAAGAAGAAGACAGAAAGAAAGATCATGAGAAAATCCTTGAGGAGATAATAGTTGAAAATTTCCCTAAAATGGGGAAGGAAATAATCACCCAAGTCCAAGAAACACAGAGAGTTCCAAATAGGATAAACCCAAGGCGAAACACCCCAAGACACATATTAATCAAATTAACAAAGATCAAACACAAAGAACAAATATTAAAAGCAGCAAGGGAAAAACAACAAATAACACACAAGGGGATTCCCATAAGGATAACAGCTGATCTTTCAATAGAAACTCTTCAGGCCAGGAGGGAATGGCAAGACATACTTAAAGTGATGAAAGACAATAACCTACAGCCCAGATTACTGTACCCAGCAAGGATCTCATTCAAATACGCAGGAGAAATCAAAAGCTTTACAGACAAGCAAAAGCTGAGAGAATTCAGCACCACCAAACCAGCTCTCCAACAAATTCTAAAGGATATTCTCTAGACAGGAAACACGAAAAGGGTGTATAAACCCGAACCCAAAACAATAAAGTAAATGGTAACTGGATCATACTTATCAATAATTACCTTAAACGTAAATGGGTTGAACGCCCCAACCAAAAGGCAAAGACTGGCCGAATGGATACAAAAACAAGACCCCTCTATATGCTGCTTACAAGAGACCCACCTCAAAACAAGGGACACATACAGACTGAAAGTGAAGGGCTGGAAAAAGATATACCACGCAAATAGAGACCAAAAGAAAGCAGGAGTGGCAATACTCATATCCGATAAAATAGACTTTAAAACAAAGGCTGTGAAAAGAGACAAAGAAGGCCACTACATAATGATCAAAGGATCAATCCAAGAAGAAGATATAACAATTATAAATATATATGCACCCAATATAGGAGCACCGCAATATGTAAGACAAATGCTAACAAGTATGAAAGGGGAAATCAACAATAACACAATAATAGTGGGAGACTTTAATACCCCCCTCACACCTATGGACAGATCAACTAAACAGAAAATTAACAAAGAAATGCAAACTTTAAATGATACATTAGATCAGTTAGACCTAATTGATATCTATAGGACATTTCACCCCAAAACAATGAATTTCACCTTTTTTTCAAGTGCTCATGGAGCCTTCTCCAGGATAGATCACATCCTGGGCCATAAATCTAAACTTGATAAATTCAAAAAAATCGAAATCATTCCAAGCATCTTTTCTGACCATAATGCATTAAGATTAGATCTCAATTACAGGAGAAAAACTACTAAAAATTCCAACATATGGAGGTTGAACAACACACTTCTGAATAACCAACAAATCACAGAAGAAATCAAAAAATAAATCAAAATATGCATAGAAACTAATGAAAATGAAAACACAACAACCCAAAACCTGTGGGACACTATAAAAACAGTGCTAAGAGGAAAGTTCATAGCAATACAGGCATACCTCAAGAAACAAGAAAAAAGTCAAATAAATAACCTAACTCTACAACTAAAGCAACTAGAAAAGGAAGAATTGGAGAACCCCAGAGTTAGTAGAAGGAAAGAAATCTTAAAAATTAGGGCAGAAATAAATGCTAAAGAAACAAAAGAGACCATAGCAAAAATCAACAAAGCCAAAAGCTGGTTCTTTGAAAGGATAAATAAAATTGACAGACCACTAGCCAGACTCATCAAGAAGCAAAGAGAGAAAAATCAAATCAATAAAATTAGAAATGAAAATGGAGAGATCACAACAGACAACACAGAAATACAAAGGATCATAAGAGACTACTACCAGCAGTTGTATGCCAATAAAATGGACAACATGGAAGAAATGGACAAATTCTTAGAAAAGTACAATTTTCCAAAACAGAACCAGGAAGAAATAGAAAATCTTACCAGACTCATCACAAGCACGGAAATTGAAACTGTAATCAGAAATCTTCCAGCAAACAAAAGCCCAGGTCCAGACGGCTTCACAGCTGAATTCTACCAAAAATTTCGAGAAGAGCTAACACCTATCCTACTCAAACTCTTCCAGAAAATTGCAGAGGAAGGTAAACTTCCAAACTCATTCTATGAGACCACCATCACCCTAATAGCAAAACCTGACAAAGATGTCACAAAAAAAGAAAACTACAGGCCAATATCACTGATGAACATAGATGCAAAAATCCTCAACAAAATTCTAGCAATCAGAATCCAACAACACATTAAAAAGATCATACACCATGACCAAGTGGGCTTTATCCCAGGGATGCAAGGATTCTTCAATATCTGCAAATCAATCAATGTAATTCACCACATTAACAAATTGAAAAATAAAAACCATATGATTATCTCAATAGATGCAGAGAAGGCCTTTGACAAAACTCAACATCCATTTATGATAAAAACTCTCCAGAAAGCAGGAATAGAAGGAACATACCTCAACATAATAAAAGCTATTTATGACAAACCCACAGCAAACATTATCCTCAATGGTGAAAAATTGAAAGCATTTCCCCTAAAGTCAGGAACAAGACAAGGGTGTCCACTTTCACCGCTACTATTCAACATAGTTCTGGAAGGTTTGGCCACAGCAATCAGAGCAGAAAAAGAAATAAAAGGAATCCAGATTGGAAAAGAAGAAGTAAAACTCTCACTGTTTGCAGACGACATGATCCTCTACATGGAAAACCCTAAAGACTCCACCAGAAAATTACTAGAGCTCATCAATGAATATAGTAAAGTTGCAGGATATAAAATCAACACACAGAAATCCCTTGCATTCCTATACACTAATAATGAGAAAGTAGAAAAAGAAATTAAGGAAACAATTCCATTCACCATTGCAAAGAAAAGAATAAAATACTTAGGAATATATCTACCCAAAGAAACTAAAGACCTATATATAGAAAACTATAAAACACTGATGAAAGAAATCAAAGAGGACACTAATAGATGGAGAAATATACCATGTTCATGGATTGGAAGAATCAATGTAGTGAAAATGAGTATACTACCCAAAGCAATCTACAAATTCAATGCAATCCCTATCAAGCTACCAGCCATATTTTTCACAGAACTAGAACAAATAATTTCAAGATTTGTATGGAAATACAAAAAAACCTCGAATTGCCAAAGCAATCTTGAGAACGAAGAATAGAACTGGAGGAATCAACTTGCCTGACTTCAGGCTCTACTACAAAGCCACAGTCATCAAAACAGTATGGTACTGGCACAAAGACAGACATATAGATCAATGGAACAAAATAGAAAGCCCAGAGATAAATCCACACACATATGGACACCTTATCTTTGACAAAGGAGGCAAGAATATTCAATGGAGTAAAGACAATCTCTTTAACAAGTGGTGCTGGGAAAACTGGTCAACCACTTGTAAAAGAATGAAACTAGATCACTTTCTAACACCGCACACAAAAATAAACTCAAAATGGATTAAAGATCTAAATGTAAGACCAGAAACTATAAAACTCCTAGAGGAGAACATAGGCAAAACACTCTCAGACATAAATCACAGCAGGATCCTCTATGATCCACCTCCCAGAATTCTGGAAATAGAAGCAAAAATAAACAAATGGGATCTAATTAAAATTAAAAGCTTCTGCACAACAAAGGAAACTATAAGCAAGGTGAAAAGACAGCCTTCTGAATGGGAGAAAATAATAGCAAATGAAGCAACTGACAAACAACTAATCTCAAAAATATACAAGCAACTCCTGAAGCTCAATTCCAGAAAAATAAATGGCCCAATCAAAAAATGGGCCAAAGAACTAAATAGACATTTCTCCAAAGAAGACATACAGATGGCTAACAAACACACGAAAAGATGCTCAACATCACTCATTATCAGAGAAATGCAAATCAAAACCACAATGAGGTACCACTTCACACCAGTCAGAATGGCTTCGATCCAAAAATCTGCAAGCAATAAATGCTGGAGAGGATGTGGCGAAAAGGGAACCCTCCTACACTGTTGGTGGGAATGCAAACTAGTACAGCCACTATGGAGAACAGTGTGGAGATTCCTTTAAAAATTGCAAATAGAACTACCTTATGACCCAGCAATCCCACTGCTGGGCATACACACCGAGGAAACCGGAATAGAAAGAGACACATGTACCGCAATGTTCATTGCAGCACTGTTTATCATAGCCAGGACATGGAAACAACCTAGATGTCCATCAGCAGATGAATGGATAAGAAAGCTGTGATACATATACACAATGGAGTATTACTCAGCCATTAAAAATAATTCATTTGAATCAGTTCTGATGAGATGGATGAAACTGGAGCCGATTATACAGAGCGAAGTAAGCCAGAAAGAAAAACACCAATACAGTATACTAACACATATATGTGGAATTTAGAAAGATGGCAATGACGACCCTGTATGCAAAACCGGAAAAAATACACAGCTGTGTATAACGGACTTTTGGACTCAGAGGGAGAGGGAGAGGGTGAGATGATTTTGGAAATGGCATTCTATCATGTATACTATCATGTAAGAATTGAATCGCCAGTCTATGTCTGACGCAGGATACAGCATGCTTGGGGTTGGTGCATGGGGATGACCCACTGAGATGTTATGGGGAGGGAGGGGAGGGGGGTTCATGTTTGGGAACACATGTAAGAATTAAAGATTTTAAAATAAAAAAAAATTTAAAAATCTTTTTAAAAAAATAAATAAATAAAATAAAAACTTCTTCCAAAAAAAAAAAAAGTTATGCAGCGTTAGCAGCCCAGATTCTTATGAAAACCAGGCTTTTCTCTCTGCATACCTAATTGTATACATGAGTCTTAGGTGATTTACATCATCTTCTGGCCAAAAAGGGCCAATTAACATTTTACAGCCTTTTTTCTGATAAGGGTTTGTTAACTAGAAGACTTATTTGTGTTGATCTTCCCAAAGTCTGGTGCCATTCTCAGAAAGCACTAAATAAAATTACATTCTTACATAGCAAAGATACAGCAATTTATAGCAAGTGAAAGGAGTACAGTGATTTATAACAGAAGAAAAGCAATTAACTCAAAAGTCTAGTGTTGCTAACATCAAAACTACGATATATCTTTTTCCATATCCCATTTACATTGATTAACATCCTCCCAGGTGCCTAAAAGATGAAGAATATGGAGGCCTGGTGGCAATCATTGAGTCAACAGTGAAAACCCATCACCAATATGATTTTTAGCTCTTTAGAAAAGGCTCTGTATCTTTAAGATGCTTTAAGATTTGTGCCTCTCGTGGTTGGGGAGCTGTAAGCAATTCACAAGCTGTAAGAGGTCCAGGGGACCTGTTAGGCAAGCTAGAGAGCTATCAGAGGGGGTTTAACTGAAACATCCCTTTCAAATGCTGAAGACTAAAGCCCTGATTTGACTTTTTCCAGAGAATATCAGAAGAGCAGAGTGCAAAAGCCAGCAGATTTTTGGTTTTGGGGGTACGTGCTCAGGAAATTCCAGGGGAGACTCCTGAAGCCTAATCACGTCCTTGCATTTTGTCAGGCTTCCTTCCTCATGACCTTGTCATGGGCGGGATTCCTCACGCTGACTCCCAGCACAAATGTATTCTTTTTGATGGTTGGCTAATACTCCGTTGTGTATATGCACCACAGCTTTCTTATTCATTCATCTGCTGTTGGACATCTAGGTTGTTTCCATGTCCTTATAAACAGTGCTGTGATGAACACTGGGGTACACATGTCTCTTTCAATCCTGGTTTCCTCGGTGTATATACCCAGCAATGGGATTGCTGGGTCATAAGGCAGTTCTAGTTTCAGTTTTTTAAGGAATCTCCACACTGTTCTCCATAGTGGCTGTACTAGTTTGCATTCCTACCAACAGTATAAGAGGGTTCCCTTTTCTCCACATCCTCTCCAGCATTTATGGCTTGTAGACTTTCAGATAGCAGCAATTCTGACTGGCATGAAATGGTATCTCATTGTGGTCTTGATTTGCATTTCTCTGATAATGAGTCATGTTGAGCATCTTTTCATGTGTTTGTTAGCCATCTGTATGTCTTCTTTGGAGAAATGTCTATTTAGTTATTTGGCTCATTTTTTGATTGGGCCATTTATTTTTCTGGAATTGAGCTTCAGGAGTTGCTTGTATATTTTTGAGATTAGTTGTTTGTCAGTTGCTTCATTTGCTATTATTCTCTCCCATTCCAAAGGGTCTTTTCACCTTGCTTATAATTTCCTTTGTTGTGCAGAAGCTTTTAATTTTAATTAGATCCCATTTGTTTATCTTTGCTTTTATTTCCAGTATTCTGGGTGGTGGATCATAGAGGATCCTGCTGTGATTTATGTCAGAGAGTGTTTTGCCTATGTTCTCCAGAGAGTGTTTTGCCTATGTTCTCCTCTAGGAGTTTTATAGATTTTGGCCTTATGTTTAGATCTTTAATCCATTTTGAATTTATTTTTGTGAATGGTGTTAGAAAGTGTTCTATTTTCATTCTTTTACAAGTGGTTGACCAGTTTTCCCAGCACCACTTGTTAAAGAGATTGTCTTTACTCCATTGTATATTTTTGCCTCCTTTGTCGAAGATAAGGTGTCCATAGGTGTGTGGATTTATCTCGGAGCTTTCTATTTTGTTCTGTTGATCTATATTTCTGTCTTTGTGCCACTACCATACTGCCTTGATAACTGTGGCTTTGTAGTAGAGCCTGAAGTCAGGGAGGTTGATTCCTCCAGTTCCATTCTTCTTTCTCAAGATTGCTTTGGCTATTCGAGGTTTTTTGTATTTCCATACAAATTGTGAAATTATTTGTTCTAGCTCTGTGAAAAATACTGCTGGTAGCTTGATAGGGATTGCATTGAATCTATAATTTTTTGCAAGGGAACTGTGGCCATTTGTTTGTCCTTTTCTAGTTACAAAGTTTGACCTGTAATACAGAGTATTTTAACTAAGGCAGTTAGGGTATAACTAGATAAGGATGTACCTAGACAGCCTAGCATTCACCCACATTTCATGTAAAATATCAAATCCCAATCATCACGTAGATTGCATCTTAGAAAAGAAATTCTGAGCCATCAGAGAAGGATGTCAAATTGATACCTTAAATTTCTGTCCTGACTCCAAAATCAATTTAATTAAACTGCATATTGAGGCTAATATCAAAGCAGAAAACTCAATGAACCTAAATGGATTATAGAGAAGAGGAGGAAAGAAGCAGACTAATGAAGTTAGAGCAGGAGAGAGAGCTAGTGAGCAGAAACCAGGGAAAGAAGAGTCAGGGATAGGATACAGAAAGACAGAGTGGGAAGGTGAGCAAAAATATTAGAGAGGGTAGTTTGAGCCAAAAGTTCATCACAGTTCAGCTTCTTTCTTCCTGGCTGACCACACAGTCACTTTCCTCTAAACCAAAAAGGGAGTCTGATTATGAGCAAAGTGTTGTCAGGGGGCTTGAAAATTCAACTGTGTAGAAAGCGCAGTTCTATTTTATATTCTGTCCTAGAAACATCAACAATGACCTACACTTTCAACAAGAAGATCCCCAAGACAGAAATTTCTACCAAGTTGGCCTCAATCCAATTCATTGTACCCTCTGTGAGCAGAGATGCATTTAAGAGGTAGTGCAGCTATGTGCTAACTCCAAGGAAAGCCTAGGAACCCTGGATCCACATAACCCTTCATTGGTGTGAACACTCCCCAGGACCTCCATCATTTGTTAGAAGACACACTGACTAAAGATTCTAAGAGCTTGGTCTTTAGGAGGCAATTAGAAGAAAATATTTCAGAGAGAATGTAAAACTTACCTCTTATGAGCAAACAGGTGACCTCCAATAAAATGTTTTGCACATCTTCAAATTTAGTTTCCTTAGGAGTTAAATTATATGAAACATGAATAAAACACACAAACTATACTTCATTAATATTTGTCTTGGGGTTTATCACAAGAGGTCATGGAATGTAAGGAGTTTATGGAAAAAGGGAACTCTGAGTGTGGCGATAGTTCACAAGCTCCTCCTCAGAAGCACTAGTTTAGACAGAACAAGGTCTTTTATTGAAGCGGAGAGGGGTCCTGTGAAAAATGGGGCCAATTTCTTAATTTGGTTCTTGGAGACTTTGTGAAGAAAACTATTTCTGCATTTTGAATGAGAAATGCCTCTGAAGTCAACTCTCTTCCCACAATATATCTTTTGGAAAATCATGAATTTAAGTGCTTTCTTTTTACTGCATCGGATATTTATAGTAACTCCCACAAAAATCTGTGAACGCCTAACACAGGCCTTCAGCCTCAGGAGCTTCTAGGAAAGTATTTCTCCCAAAGCAGTCCCAAAGTATGTGCAATGAGCTACCTAGCTCAGACAGTCCAAGAGCAAAAGAAAACCTGGGGGCTAATTAGTTACACTTCAGTGTATGTGATTTGATATGAGGAAATTTCTCTTTCCTTCTACATAAGGTTTCTTTAAGCCCATCTCTTCCAGAGGCATGAGGACATTTGAAACCCGTGAAAGGCTCAGAGATGAAATATGTGCTGTAAACTTGAGTCCTGGCCTTTCCATTTAGCTTTTATGTGAATTTAAGCAAATTTCTCAATCTCTTGAATTTCCTATGTTCCCTTTATAACAGGCAATTACTAATAATCAATACTTGGGGTGGTGAAAATGGCTCAGTGGTAAAGAATCTGTCTGCCAGTGCTGGAGATGTGAGTTCAATCTCTGCCTCCAGAGATCTCCTCAAGAAGGAAATGGCAACTCACTCCAGTATTCTTGCCTGGGAATCCCATGGACAGAGGAGCCTGGCGGAGTCAGAAAGGTCAAAAAAGAGTTAGACTTAGGGACTGAACAACAACAATAATCAATATTTATTTAATTTAACGTTACTGATGTTCAAACCTTCCATTTCTAATCCTATTCATGTTTTTTTTAATCAATTTATAGAGGGAGACAGGAAAGAAGTAAAAAAGAAACTTGAATACTTGTCTCATGTATTTTCTTTATCAAGATAGATGCTCTTCCTCTTAAGAGAAACAGTAAGATCTTTGCTTTTGAAGGGTTATGAGGTATGAAACGGTCTTCACTGGTAGCTCAGCTGCTAAAGAATCTGCCTGTGATGCAGGAGACCCTAGTGCAATTCCTGAGTTGGGGAGACCCCCTGGAGAAAAGCTAGGCCAACCACTCCTCTATTCTTGGGCTTCCCTAGTGGTTCATATTATAAAGAATCTGCCTATAATGCGGGAGATCTGGGTTCGATCCCTAGCTTGGGAATGTCCCTTGGAGTGGCAACTCACTCCAGCATTCTTGCCTGAGGAATCCTATGAACAGAGGGGCTTGGAGGGCTAAAGTCCATGAGGTTGCAAAGAGTCAGACATGACTGAGGGACTAAGCACAGTACAGCACAAGGTATTAGAGACAGGCTAGATTACATCAAAAAGTTACTTTCCTACCTGGGAGATCATATTACAAACAGCACTGTGGTCTGAGAATTACCTATAAGGTCTGACATTGCCTGCTAGGTATCTTCAGTAAGTATGAGGTGAGAGGCCCAGGGGACGTACAGGTGAAAGCAGACAGCAACTGGAGTGAGAGAATGCCATGAAGAGATTGCACCATGCTTTGCACTTTTGCTAAAGGGTCTAATGGCAACCAGCAAGTCCAGGCAGCTCAGAGAAACTTTGTAGGTAAAAATCACATTCCAACACATAGCCTTTTCTTTTTACTTTTTTAACAAATGGACTGGAAGAATCCTGAGGAAGATTTTTGATGTGTTCCTTAAAATCTTGGGGCTTCCCTGGTGACTCAGATGGCAAAGAACCTGCCTGCAACACTGGACACCCGGGTTCCATCCCTCGTCAGGAAGATCCCCTGGAGAAGGGAATGGCTATGCACTCCATTATTCTTGCCTGGAGAATCCCATGGACAGAGGAGTCTGACGGTCTACAGTCCATATGGTCACAAAGTCGGACACAACTGAGTGACTAACACTTTCACTTTCACTTTAAAGTCTTTGACCCTTAGTCCGCCCATTAATTAAATGGGAATATGAAGACCTACTTCTAAAAAGTTTCTCTAAATACCAAAATATATAGCATGAAAAGGACTCTCTGACTCAAAGAATATGCAAAAGAAATACATATATTAATATATTAATATATATTAATATTATATATATATTAATTTCATTAATCTACCCTAAACAAAAGAATTCTGGGTCAGAGAAGTGAAATAAATCACCAAGTTCACACAGTTAGTAACAGAACTGACACTAGAATACAAATCTCTCAAGGATGAATCTAAATTGCTTTAATATTAACACAATATGTACAGTAATGTCATAAGTTTTCTTGCCTTCATCCAAGGATAAGCTGATAACTGCTAAATCATATGTTGACTATATTTTTTTTCCTCTCTCTTTTTTTAAGGCCATAATCCTAGATTTTTTTAACTTTAATTATTTTGTAAAGGTTTTTCTTTTTCTTTTTTAAATCATGAAAGTATGATAAGACACTTACAGGCAACTTGGAAAATGCAGTATAAAGTTTACGTATAGTTCCACTATATATTACAATTATTTTTTAAGTAGATAAATTGGAGTTTCAATATTAAACTCTCAAAAATTGATAGAGTGAATAGAAAGAAAATAGAAGTATATAGTAGACCCGAAATGGAGAAGACAATGGCAGCCCACTCCAGTACTCTTGCCTGGAGAATCCCATGGACAGAGGAGCCTGGTGGGCTGCAGTCCATGGGGTCCAAAAGAGTCTGACACAACTGAGCGACTTCATTTTCCCTTTTCACTTTCATGCATTGGAGAAGGAAATGGCAACCCACTCCAGTGTTCTTGCCTGGAGAATCCCAAGGAAGAGGGGCCTGGTAGGCTGCTGTCTATGAGTCACACAGAGTTGGACATGACTGAAGCGACTTAGCAGTTAGCAGTGGACCCAAAAAGAACTATGAACCAATTCAAGACAAGCCCCAACATAATTAAATTTGTACGGTTTTCACACAAAAGCAGGATACAAATTCTAATAAATTGTCATTGACTGATCTGATGATCTTACATGGTTTGCTTTATACTTTTCTATTCGTGGTGACAACTTGTAACTGGGTATGAAGTTCATAGTACAGACACTTTCAGAGTGTCTTTTATGCTGGAAACACATTTCAAAGTCAAAAGACAAATGTTAGTTAACATAAAACTGTGTATATGCTAGTCTTTCTAATATTATAAATTGTTTTTGTTAGCTGTGACAGTCACAAAAATCAGCTTATTTTTATTTCTCATGGTAAGTTTAATTTTTTGCTTCATTCTCCTATCTAACAAACACATACACACACACACACACACACACACACACACACACACATGCCATTTGACTGATAAATTTCTGTTATATGTACACGTGAGGACACAATCCTTCACAGCTGTATGTTGCTATGGAGTCAAAATGTGGGGTAATAATCTGAATGGCTCATGAAATCTTTCTGTGGGTAAGTTGTCTGGCTTTTTAAATGAAAGAATAGAAACTAAAATTGTAAGGGTATTTTACCATAAGCAACATTTTCACATTTTCCAACTTGACCCTCATTATAATCCTGTGAAATGAATAGGGAGGTTAGCCATGATCACCCCTATATTACAACGTGTGTGAGTGTGTAGTCGTCACTCAGTGGTGTCCAACCCTTTGTGACCCCAGGGACTGAAGCCTACTAGGCTCCTCTGTCCATTGAATTTTCCAGGAAAGAATATTGTAACGTGTTGCCATTTCCTACTCCAGGGGATACAATAAAGTCATGTAAATTTGAAACAGATATCCTTGGATCTTGATCAGATTGGGCCACATTACATAAATCATTAGTAAAAAATAAAGAATTCAGGCTCTGGCTATATTCAGCATCCTGTTTCTATCCCTCACCTATGCAGTTGTTGCTTTTCTGTATCTGTAAGTAACTGGGCTGTTATCTTCTCATTCTATTAATACCTCATTTGCCCTGCATCTTTAATCAAGAGTCATCATTCAAACATGAACAGAGGAATCAAAAAGTTTTAACCTCTGCAATGAATGGAAACTTTAGAAAGGCCCCTGCTTTCAAGTTCTTGCTAGAAAATTTTTGCTTCTTTCCCTATACAGCCAGTGGGATGGACTTGAGTGTTAAAGTCAAAGATTTGGGGTTAAAATTCCAGACCCAGTCTCTGCTATTTCTTATATTTTTATCTTCTTAAGCATGAATTTCCTACCAGTAAGATAGGGTGAGAAGATCTAACAGGAACTGTTTTCTACCCACTAGACCTTGAAGAGTTGCTTCCTTGCATGATTTAACTTAGTCATTATAACATACTTTTGGTAGATATTATTCTATTTATAAACTTCCATTCTTGTTTTTAAATGATGAATTAGGAAAAATACCAACTTAATACATACATACTTGTTATGAATGTTTAGTTTGCAGCAACGTGCTTTCCCAATGAGAATTTTTTTTTATGAAGAATGATTGGATTAATCTTAAAGGCTCCATTGAGTTCAGATTTTTAAAGACATAATTTGGGGATTAGTCCTGATTTTCGAGCACCTCTTTAAGCTTTGTCACATTTCTTCTTCTATCTGTAGACGTGGCAGGCATGACTAATAAACTGCCCTCCTCCTTTCCTCAGAACTTTGATGTGGCTTCAGAATCTTTCTAACAATTGATGCCAGGAAAATATTACTACGGGGTCAGAGTTGGCAGTTGAGATAAAAAAAGGTTTCTTATCTCCACCACAACTGGATCCTTTCCCTTCCCCTATATCGAAGCTGTGACATCTTAAAGTATTTAATAGTTTATATGTGTCACAACTCTTCCTGACATCCCATACCACATTCAACAAATTTCTAATTTTGTGTTCTCACTGACATGAAGATCATTAGCACGTAAGATAATTTTTCATATACATGCACCAACTTGTCAACGATCATAATAGTAGTACATACTTGTCTGAGACAAATTTTTCTTTCTCATCATTGTAGATGCTACATATTCACGGTGGTGGCTTTCATCTTTTCCTTGGAAATCATGCAAAACCACAACTTTGTAACTGAGTTTGTACTCTTGGGGCTCTCACAGAGTCCAAATGTGCAGAAACAATATTTGTTGTATTCTTGTTCATTAACATTGCAACTGCCAGGGGCAACTTTCTAATTGTGGTGACCATCAGTAGCAGCCCAGCACTCTAGGGCTCCCCCATATACTTCTTCCTGGCTTTTCTGTCCTTCCCGGATGCATGCTTCCCCTCTGTCATTGCCCAAAGATGATTGTGGACTCTCTCCATGAAAGGAAAACCATTTCCTTCGAAGGCTGCATGACCCAGCTCTTTGCTGAACACTTCTTTGCTGGAGTGGAGGTGATTGTCCTCAGTGCCATGGCTTATGACCACTATGTGACCATCAGCAAGCCCTTGCATTATTCTTCTATCATGAACCGCAGATTCTGTGTCCTTCTGATGGCGGTAGCCTGGACAGGGGGCTTCATTCATCCCATGATACAGATTCTCTTAACTTTCCAGCTGCCTTTCTGTGGCCCCAACGTCATTGATCACTTCATGTGTGACTTATACCCACTGCTGGAGCTTGCTTGCACTGACATTCACATCTTTGGACTTTTCTAATGAAAAATAAAATGTTAAACTTTTAGAAAATTTTAAAGTAAGTGTAAAGGTTGTCAAACTTTCTAAGACAAAAACTGTGTCAAACTTTTTTGGCAGGTGGTAAGTCATCCAATGCTTCCCTGGTAGCTCAGCTGGTAAAGAATCCACCTGTAAGCCTAGAGAACCAGGTTCAATTCCTGAGTTAGGATGATCCACTGGAGAAGGGATAGGCTACCCACTCGAGTATTCTTGGGCTTCCCTGGTAGCTCAGCAGGTAAACAATATGCCAGGAATGTGGGAGACAGGTCATCCAATAAAAGACCATTAACATGGAGCCTGGGACATAATGCTTTCTCTCAAATCACTTATGAACTCTAATATGGCAACTCCGTTTCCTTATATGTAAATTTAAAAATGATTTAATTTTATGCATATTGGAATATATTTTCTTTTTTTTTTTTTTTTGAAAAAGAGAGCCATTACTGATCAGTTCACTTGCTACTCATTTGATGGTTTATAAAATTCTTGTGGAGGAAAGAAATAAAATATCTTACAGATTAGAAACAGGAGCTTACTCAAGCTATCCCAGATGAAAAGAAGTTTATATTTACGATGTTGATTTTAGTGACTGATGAAAATCAGGACACAGGAATAGAAGAGACCAGAACAATCACAGAACTTTCACTGTAGCGGTTCCTGTAGCACAGGTTTATAAATAGCAAATCCCATCCTGGATTTCAAGGATCCCTTCCCTATCTACTCTTTTACTTTTAGAGAACTCATAAATTTCTGATATATCATATAAATTACTTATTATTGCTTTTTATGTAATCAATATTATTGTTATTTTGTCTGCCTTTTATCATAGACTATAAGCTGTGATGCAGGGATTTTTTTTTTCTTTTGTTCATTGATGTGCTATCAGCATCTACGAAGTGAAGTCGCTCAGTTGTGTCCGACTCTTTGCAACCCCATGGACTGTAGTCTACCAGGCTCCTCTTGTCCATGGGATTTTCCAGGCAATAGTCCTGGAGTGGATTGCCATTTCCTTCTCCAGGGGATCTTCCCAAGCCAGGGATCGAACCTGGGTCTCCCGCATTGTAAACAGACTCTTTACCATCTGAGCCACCAGGGAAGTCCCTCATCTAGGAAAGCCTATGTAAAAAGCTCTGCTGAATAAAAGAGATATCTTTCCTTATTCAAATTTAAACCCATCTATAACATTAACACACTAACGTGAGTTTTGGCAAAGGAGTATGATTAATTATTGCCGATATTAGCCCTTAGGTATTGATGATAGGGCTTCCCTGGTGGCTCAGATGGTAAAGCATCTGCCTGCAATGCAGGACACTCAGGTTCGATTCCTGGGTTGGGAAGCTCTCCTGGAGAAGGAAATGGCAACCCACTCCAGTACTCTTACCTGGGAAATTTCATGGATGGAGGAGCCTGGTAGGCTGCAGTCCATGGAGTCACAAAGAGTTGGACACGACTGAGCGACTTCACTCACTTAGTTGTATTATGTGATGGGGAAGAGCAACTTAAAAATCTAAGGCTTGGATGCTATCTCTGCAACTGAATATAGTTAAAACGACTATTGATAAGGTTCTTGTGAGGATCCAATAAGGCAATACTAATAAAAAAAATTTACACAGTTAAAAACACAGAAGAAAATCATAGTAAATTGTAAGAACAAGTCCTCAGAACCATTGGCAAAAGTAGAAATAAGAAGTTTTACTCCTAATTCCTGCTTTATCGTGATCAAGGATGGGAAGTATTTTTACCCATCCTTTTACTTAATCACAAATATAAAATACTTTATTGGTTATAGTGTGGATATGTTTAAGTGCTTAAACTTTTTATAAAGAAAGAAGATTCATTCAATTATCCATTCATTCATCCTTCCAATAAATTTACAGAATATTTACTATGTGTTATGCACTATTTCAGATATTGGAGTACACTTTTAAATATTCATAATACTCTCTGAACAAATTATTGTGACTTTGAGACCCACATGTCTCAATTTCTTTTTCAGGTAGCATCATTGTACAAAAAAAAAATCAAATAATGTAAAGGGTGAGGGGAAAGAACAAGGCTCTATATTAATATAATGATTAAATAATTCTTAGGCTGTTAATCTCCCTTATCTGGGGAGTTTTAAGATAAATATCATTCTTAAATTAAAGTGCTCATTAAATATAAACAATTCACCACCATCTTTTTTCCGGATGAAAGGAATTTCCACAAATAGAATTAAAACATAGACAATGGAGAGGAGGGCGGTCCTAAGATGGTGGAGGAATAGGATGGGGAGACCAATTTCTCCCTCACAAATTCATCAAAAGAACATTTCAGTGCTAAGTAAATTCCACAAAACAACTTCTGAATGCTGGCAGAGGACATCAGGCACCCAGAAAAGCAGATTATTGTCTTCAAAAACAGGTAAGAAAAAATATAAAAGATGAAAAAGGAAACAAAGGAGGTAGGGAGGGAGCTCCATCCTGGGAAGGAAATCTTGAGAGGTTTCCAAACACCAGGAAAAACACTCTCGCTGCCGAGTCTGTGGAGAGCCTTGGAAGCACAGAGGGCAACATAACAAGAAGGAAAAATAAATAAATAATTAAACCCAACAGATTACAAGCCCAACAGCAACTCCCCCAGTGGAGAAGCAGTGCAGATGCCTGCATCTGCCACTAGCAAGTGGGGGCTGGGCAGGGAGGTGCGGGAGGCGCAGGCTGCAGTGCTTTGTAAGATTCGGGCCAGACACCCCACGTGTAACAAGAGCGAACTAACTTGGGCTAGCAAACCAGACTGTGGGATAGCTACCATGTGAAAAGCTCAAACATAAGACACCACCAGGACCATGCATAGAACAAGGGATGGAACAGAAATAGCCGGCTGCAGACCATCCCCCTCCGGTGACAGGCAGCCAGAGCCGTAAGGGCTGGAAGGGGGCAATCGCAGCCCAAGAGAGGCATTACCTACCAAAATGCAAGCAGGCTTCTTTGCTAACTAAGACTTCTGGGGTTCTGGACAGTAATCATTCACCTGAGAAGGGACGCCAGCGATACACCCAGAAAACTAAGCAGCAGAGATGGGAAAGGCGATAAGTCACAGGCACCATGAGCAGGGGCAGGCCCAGCAGGGCTGAGACACTGCAAGCACACAAGAGTGCTATTTATTTGCAGCATCCCTCCCTCCCACAGCGCGACTAAACAAGTGAGCCTAAAAAAAAAAAGTGTCCACCACCGCCCCTGCTGTGTCAGGGCGGAAACCAGACACTGAAGAGACCAGCAAACAGAAGAAGTTAAACAGAGGGAACTGCCTTGGAAGTGACCCCACACGGCCCACAACACCAGAGAAAGGGCCAGATATATCTTTACTATTTTTACGACCATTCTTTTGTTGTTGTTGTTGTTGTTGTTGTTGTTGTTGATGATGATGATGATGATGATGTTGTGTGATTGTTTTTCTTTTCTTTTTCTTCTTTTTTTTAACATTTTTAAATTTTTAAGTCCTCTATTTCTCCTTTAATTTTTATTTTTATAACCTACTATTACTTCTCAGAAAAAAGAGCCTATTTTTAAAGCAAACACCATATATAGTCTTTTTGTGGTTGTCGTTTTTTAATAATTCCTGTGGCTTTGTCTTTTTTTCTCTTTTTTTCTTCTCCTTCTTCTTCTTTTCTTTACTATTGTATTTTTTAAAATCCAACCTCTACTCTAGATTTTTAATCTTTGCTTTTTGGTATTAGTTGTCAATTTCATACATTTAAAAACCCAATCTTCAGTACCTAATTTTACCTGAGAGCGAGATTACTGGCATGACCACTCTCTCCTCCTTTGGACTCTCCTTTTTCTCCACCAGGTGGCCTCTGTCTCTTCCCTCTCCCTTCTCTTCTCTACCCAACTCGGTGAATCTGTGTTCCAGACAGTGGAGAACACTTAGGGAACTGGTTACTGGCTGGATCTGTCTCTCTCCTTTTCATTTCCCTCTTTTATCCTCCTGGCCACCTCTGTCTACTTCCTCCCTCTCCTCTTCCCTGTATAACTCAGTGAACACCTCTGAGCAGTCCAGACAGTGGAGTGCACATACGGAAGTGATTACTGGCTTGCTTGCTCTCTCCTCTTTTGATCCCACCTCATCTCATTCCAGTCACCTCTAACTACCCCCTCCCTCTTCTCTTCTCCATGTAACTCAGTGAACCTCTCTGGGTGTCCCTCAATGTGGAGAAACTTTTCATCTTTAACCTAGATGTTTTATCATCAGTGCTGTATAGATGGAGAAGTCTTGAGGCTACTGTAAAAATAAAACTGAAAACCAGAAGCAAGAGGCTTAAGTCCAAATCCTGAGAACATCAGAGAACTCCTGAATCCAGGAAACATTAATCAATAGGAGCTCATCAAACGCCTCCATACCTACACTGAAACCAAGCACCGCCCAAGGGCCAACAAGTTCCAGAGCAAGACATACCACGCAAATTCTCCAGAAACACAGGAACACACCCTTGAGCTTCAATATACAGGCAGCTCAAAGTTACTCCAAAACCATTGATGTCTCATAACCCATTACTGGTCACTTCATTGCACTCCAGAGAGAAGAAATCCAGCTCCAACACCAGAACTCCAACACAAGCCTCCCTAACCAAGAAACCTTAACAAGCCACTGATACAACCCCACCCACAGTGAGGAAACTCCACAAAAAAGAGACCTCCACAAATTCCCAGAATATAGAAAGGCCACCCCAAACGCAGCAATATAACCAAGATGAAGAGACAGAGGAATACCCAGCAGGTAAAGGAACAGGAGAAATGCCCTCCAAACCAAACAAAAGAGGAAGAGATAGGGAATCTACCTGAGAAAGAATTCTGAATAATGATAATGAACATCATCCAAAATCTTGAAATCAAAATGGAATCACAGATAAATAGCCTAGAGACAAGGATTTAGAAGATGCAAGAAAGGTTTAACAAGGACCTAGCAGAAATTTTAAAACGTCAATATATAATGAATAATGCAATAAATGAGATCAGAAACACTCTGGACGCAACAAATAGTAGAATAACGGAGGCAGAAGATAGGATTAGTGAAATAGAAGATAGAATGGTAGAAATAAATCAATCAGAGAGGAAAAAAGAAAAACTAATTAAAAGAAATGAGGACAATCTCAGAGACCTCCAGGACAATATGAAACCCTCCAACATTCGAATTATAGGAGTCCCAGAAGAAGAAGACAAAAAGAAAGACCATGAGAAAATCCTTGAGGAGATAATAGTTCAAAATTTCCCTAAAATGGGGAAGGAAATAATCACCCAAGTCCAAGAAACACAGAGAGTTCCAAATAGGATAAACCCAAGGCGAAACACCCCAGGACACATATTAATCAAATTAACAAAGATCAAACACAAAGAACAAATTTAAAAGCAGCAAGGGAAAAACAACAAATAACACACAAGGGGATTCCCATAAGGATAACTGCAGATCTTTCAATAGAAACGTTTCAGGCCAGGAGGGAATGGCAAGACATAAAGTGATGAAAGAAAATAACCTACAGCCCAGATTACTGTACCCAGCAAAGATCTCATTCAAATATGAAGGAGAAATAAAAATCTTTACAGACAAGCAAAAGCTGAGAGAATTCAGCACCACCAAACCAGCTCTCCAACAAATGCTAAAAGATATTCTCTAGACAGGAAACACAAAAAGGGCATATAAACCCAAACCCAAAACAGTAAAGTAAATGGCAACGGGATCATACTTATCAATAATTACCTTAAACGTAAATGGGTTGAACGCCCCAACCAAAAGGCAAAGACTGGCTGAATGGATACAAAAACAAGATCCCTATATATGCTGCCTACAGGAGACCCACCTCAAAACAAGGGACACATATAGACTGAAAGTGAAGGCCTGGAAAAAGATACTCCATGCAAATAGAGACCAAAAGAAAGCAGGAGTACCAATACTCATCTCCGATAAAATAGACTTTAAAACAAAGGCTGTGAATAGAGACAAAGAAGGACACTACATAATGATCAAAGGATCAATCCAAGAAGAAGATATAACAATTATAAATATATATGCACCCAACATAGAAGCACTGCAATATGTAAGACAAATGCTAACAAGCATGAAAGGGGACATTAACAATAACACAATAATAGTGGGAGACTTTAATACCCCACTCACACCTATGGACAGATCAACTAAACAGAAAATTAACAAAGAAATGCAAACTTTAAATGATACAATAGACCAGTTAGACCTAATTGATATCTATAGGACATTTCACCCCAAAACAATGAATTTCACCTTTTTCTCAAGTGCTCACGGAACCTTTTCCAGGATAGATCACATCCTGGGCCATAAATCTAACCTTGATAAATTCAAAACAATCAAAATCATTCCGAGCATCTTTTCTGACCCTAATGCACTAAGATTAGATCTCAATTACAGGAGAAAAACTATTAAAAATCCCAACATATGGAGGCTGAACAACACGCTTCTGAATAACCAACAAATCACATAAGAAATCAAGAAAGAAATCAAATTATGCATAAAAACGAATGAAAATGAAAACACAACAACCCAAAACCTGTGGGACACTATAAAAGCAGTGCTTAGAGGAGAGTTCATAGCAATACAGGCATACCTCAAGAAACAAGAAAAAAATCAAATAAATAACCTAACTCTACACCTAAAGCAACTAGAAAAGGAAGAAATGGAGAACCCCAGAGTTAGTGGAAGGAAAGAAATCTTAAAAATTAGGGCAGAAATAAATGCAAAAGAAACAAAAGAGACCATAGCAAAAATCAACAAAGCCAAAAGCTGGTTCTTTGAAAGGATAAATAAAATTGACAAACCATTAGCTAGACTCATCAAGAAACAAAGGGATAAGAATAAAATCAATAAAATTAGAAATGAAAATGGAGAGATCACAACAGACAACACAGAAATACAAAGGATCATAAGAGACTACTATCAGCATTTATATGCCAATAAAATGGACAACGTGGAAGAAATGGACAAATTCTTAGAAAAGTAGAACTTTCCAAAACAGAACCAGGAAGAAATAGAAAATCTTAACAGACCCATCACAAGCATGGAAATTGAAACTGGAATCAGAAATCTTCCAGCAAACAAAAGCCCAGGTCCAGACGGCTTCACAGCTGAATTCTACCAAAAATTTCGAGAAGAGCTAACACCTATCCTACTGAAATTCTTTCAGAAAATTGCAGAGGAAGGTAAACTTCCAAATCCATTCTATGAGGCCACCATCACCCTAATACCAAAACCTGACAAAGATGCCACAAAAAAAGAAAACTACAGGCCAATATCACTGATGAACATAGATGCAAAAATCCTTAACAAAATCCTAGCAGTCAGAATCCAACAACACATTAAAAAGATCATACACCATGACCAAGTGGGCTTTATCCCAGGGATGCAAGGATTCTTCAATATCTGCAAATCAATCAATGTAATTCACCAACATATGATTATCTCAATAGATGCAGAGAAGGCCTTTGGCAAAATCCAACATCCATTTATGATAAAAACTCTTCAGAAAGCAGGAATAGAAGGAACATACCTCAACATAATAAAAGCTATACATGACAAACCCACAGCAAACATTATCCTCAACAGTGAAAAATTGAAAGCATTTCCCCTAAAGTCAGGAACAAGACAAGGGTGCCCACTTTCACCGCTACTATTCAACATAGTTCTGGAAGTTTTGGCCACAGCAATCAGAGCAGAAAAAGAAATAAAAGGAATCCAAATTGGAAAAGAAGTAAAACTCTCACTGTTTGCAGATGACATGATCCTCTACATAGAAAATCCTAAAGAGTCCACCAGAAAATTACTAGAGCTAATCAATGAATATAGCAAAGTTGCAGGATATAAAATCAACACTCAGAAATCCTTTGCACTCCTATACACTAATAATGAGAAAGTAGAAAAAGAAATTAAGGAAACAATTCCATTCACCATTGCAACGAAAAGAATAAAATACTTAGGAATATATCTACCTAAAGAAATTAAAGACCTATATATAGAAAACTATAAAACACTGATTAAAGAAATCAAAGAGGACACTAATAGATGGAGAAATATACCATGTTCATGGATTGGAAGAATCAATGTAGTGAACATGAGTATACTACCCAAAGCAATCTACAGATTCAATGCAATCCCTATCAAGCTACCAAAGGTATTTTTCACAGAACTAGAACAAATAATTTCAAGATTTGTATGGAAATACAAAAAACCTCAAATAGCCAAAGCAATCTTGAGAACGAAGAATGGAACTGGAGGAATCAACTTGCCTGACTTCAGGCTCTACTACAAAGCCACAGTCATTAAGACAGTATGGTACTGGCACAAAGACAGACATATAGATCAGTGGAACAAAATAGAAAGCCCAGAGATAAATCCACACACCTATGGACACCTTATCTTCGACAAAGGAGGCAAGAATATTCAATGGAGTAAAGACAATCTCTTTAACAAGTGGTGCTGGGAAAACTGGTCAACCACTTGTAAAAGAATGAAACTAGATCACTTTCTAACACCACACACAAAAATAAACTCAAAATGGATTAAAGATCTAAATGTAAGACCAGAAACTATAAAACTCCTAGAGGAGAACATAGGCAAAACACTCTCAGACATAAATCACAGCAGGATCCTCTATGATCCACCTCCCAGAATACTGGAAATAAAAGCAAAGATAAACAAATGGGATCTAATTAAAATTAAAAGCTTCTGCACAACAAAGGAAACTATAAGTAAGGTGAAAAGACAGCTTTCTGAATGGGAGAAAACAATAGCAAATGAAACAACTGACAAACAACTAATCTCAAAAATATACAAGCAACTTATGCAGCTCAGCTCCAGAAAAATAAACGACCCAATCAGAAAAATGGGCCAAAGAACTAAATAGGCATTTCTCCAAAGAAGACATACGGATGGCTAACAAACACATGAAAAGATGCTCAACATCACTCATTATCAGAGAAATGCAAATCAAGACCACAATGATGTACCATTTCACACCAGTCAGAATGGCTGCAATCCAAAAGTCTACAAGCAATAAATGCTGGAGAGGATGTGGAGAAAAGGGAACCCTCTTACACGGTTGATGGGAATGCAAACTAGTACAGCCACTATGGAAAACAGTGTGGAGATTCCTTAAAAAATTGCAAATAGAGCTGCCTTATAACCCAGCAATCCCACTGCTGGGCATACACACCAAGGAAACTAGAATTGAAAGAGACACATGTACCCCAATGTTCATTGCAGCACTGTTTATCATAGCCAGGACATGGAAACAACCTAGATGTCCATCAGCAGATGAATGGATAAGAAAGCTGTGGTACATATACACAATGGAGTATTACTCAGCCATTAAAAAGAATACACTTGAATCAGTTCTAATGAGGTGGATGAAACTGGATCCAATTATACAGAGTGAAGTAAGCCAGAAAGAAAAACACCAATACAGTATACTGACACATATATACGGAATTTAGAAAGATGGTAATGATGACCCTGTATGCGAGACAGCAAAAGAGACACAGATGTAAAAACAGACTTTTGGACTCTGAGGGAGAGGGAGAGGGTGGGATGATTTAGGAGAATGGCATTGAAACAGGTATACCACCATGTAAGAAACGAAGTGCCAATCTATGTTCGATACAGGATACAGGATGCTGGGGGCTGGTGCATGGGGATGATCCAGAGAGATGATATGGGGTGGGAGGTGGGAGGGGGATTCAGGATTGGGAGCTTGTATACACCCGTGGTGGATTCATGTCAATGTATGGCAATACCAATACAGTATTGTAAAGTAAAATAAAGTAAAAATAAAATTAAAAAAAGAAGAAGAAGAAAATCATACTGAAACTCAGGTTCAAAAAATAGCCTGGTCAAAAAACAGAACTTGCAATAAAAAATACAGTGTTCTTAATTTACTAAAATATTTTTTGTCCTTAACTTTGCTTTTCTTTGTCAAATGGAGCAAGATTTTATGAATCTTAAGTGGAATTATCAAAGTAAAATCATATTTAAAGTAAGAAATATCAAAACTATTCAAATCCTACCCAAGTTACACTTAGTTTTATAAACTCTATCTCATCAAAATTTTTCTTCTCAGATCTTGCAATGTCACTACTGGTTTCCAAGTTCTGGAAACCTTTAGATAGCACTAATACTACACTCAGAAAGACGAGACACTAAACTGTTCAGGTTATGTAGCCACTTTTGTTTGTTTGTTTAATTTAATGTTTTTTTTTACTTTATAATATTGTATTGGTTTTGCCATACATCAACATGATTCCGCCACGGGTGTACATGTGTTCCTAATCCTGAACCCCCCTCCCACCTCCCTCCCCATACTACCCCTCGTTTTTATCCAAATAACTTATGTTTGCTTTTCTGGTCTTTTCACTGTGTGAGGATTATAATAAGCATGTACATTATCTATCATTAAAATGTACATGGTGCTATTGAAAGCAAGTTTGTAAAATCAAATTGAAGATAGGAAATAAAAGTCTAAAACTGGTGACTCAAAGAGTCTAATTCCGTGTGCTGCAGTCCATGGGGTCACAAAGAGTCAGTCACAACTGAGCGACTGAACTGAATTGAACTGAATTCCTTATTTGAAGTTTCTAAAGATTAAAATGAAAACATACCAAAATCTCTTTCTCATTGTCAGATTCAGTTACCATAAAAGTTATTTTTAACAAACAGGATTTGATGTAAATAGGGTACAAAATCTTTTTAATAAAGTTCATTTACTATCTTATTCCTTCAGTTCAGTTCAGTCACTTAGTCGTGTCCAACTCTTTGCGACACCATGAATTACAGCACGCCAGGCCTCCCTGTCTTTCACCAACTCCCGGAGTTCACTCAAACTCATGTCTATCAAGTCAGTGATGCCATCCAGGCATCTCCTCTATCGTCCCCTTCTCCTGCTCCCAATCCCTCCCAGCACCAGGGTTTTTTCCAATGAGTTAACTCTTCGCATGAGATGGCCAAAGTACTGGAGTTTCAGCTTCAGCATCATTTGAACTTCAGCCTCCAAAGAACACCTAGGACTGATCTCCTTTAGGATGGACTGGTTGGATCTCCTTGCAGTCCAAGGGACTCTCAAGAGTCTTCTCCAACACCACAGTTCAAAAGCATCAATTCTTCGGTGCTCAGCTTTCTTCACAGTCCAACTCTCACATCTATACATGACCACTGGAAAAACCATAGCCTTGACTAGACGGACCTTTGTTGGCAAAGTAATGTTTCTGCTTGTCAATATGCTATCTAGGTTGATATACAATTAATTTTAATGAGATATCCCCAGATTTAATACATGCAAACTTCTTAAATATATACTTAACACATAGCAATCACTTAATAAAGGTTAGCATTTAAATTATTATGATAGTGAGGCAGAGGTTGGTAAACTTTGGTATACTGGCCCACACTATATTATAAAGTACTTTTTAACTTTTTATTTGATAATATAATGATGTGGGTCAGAAAAGTAAAAAGGCTATCTGAATCAGGGTTTTGAAATTAAACAACAATAACAAGAGTTTCCTTGCTAAACTTTCTGAAATGAGTGGTTTTTGCCTGATGTTACATGTAAATAGGTACATTTAAAACTAAATCCAACATTGGACAAAAATGAGGCATGCTTACCTGTTTGGATTGAAGTTAAATATAATGCTTACCTTTATTAATTGAGTTATTGAGTTAAAAGCTGATAGAAACTGTGAAAGGTGTGTTTTGGGTTTTTTGTGCCTTTTTTTTTTTTTTTTTTTTTGGCAGTAAGGTAATTCATGATACCAAGAATTTGATACCAGGCTTAACCACTCGCTAAAATATCTTCTATCTTCATAACAAATAGGGCTCTTTAAATAAGAATTATTCTTACCCTTGGGATCAGCTTCTTCCCCAGGTCACTTTCTAATTGAGCTAAACCTTTCTGCTTGCCACTCAAGAAGTTTGGTACAACAAGCAAAACCATACCTGTCTATACCACCTGTTCTCTACATTCTCTATATCTCTTGCTGATTTTTGTAATTACTAAGAAATAAAAGCATTGTAAAACATTAATTTGTGATGATATATTATTTTTATAAAATAAAGATGGTCTGAAAAGATATAAATATATACTGTTTTACAGGGAATTTTGTTTTTCTCTCATTAAGAGTTCTGCAATAAGAAATCCAGGACTGTCAGGGCAACTGTGTCATCTTCAATGCAGATCTTCCATTTCCATGTCCATTGTAAAACAATAATTTATGATGATACATCATTTTTATAAAATAAAGATGGTCTAAACAGACGTAAATGTACACTGTCTTACAGGGAATTTTGTTTTTCTGATATTAAGTGTTCTGAAGCAAGAAATCCAGGACTGTCGGAGCAGCTGTGGCTTCTTCAACACAGATCTTCCACCTCTCCGTCTACATGAGCTGGGTAGTCCTCACTGCCTCCCAAACTACAGGGGGACACAAAGGAATGCTCACTCACTCCTTTTCAGATGTACAAACCGGAAACAGAATACTGAATTTCCAGGTATGACCCCTCATATCAACATTCATTACCATATCACGCTAAACTGGAAGAGAGGACGGAAATATTTCTAGCTGTGCTGCCGTGTGTCCGGCCAAGACTTCCATTTCTATCAACTGCCCTCAGCCGTCACAAAAGGCTTCCCTGGTGGCTCAGACAGTAAAGCGTCTACCTGCAATGTGGGAGACCCCGGTTCGATTCCTGGGTCGGGAAGATCCCCTGGAGAAGGAAATGGCAATCCACTCCAGCACTCTTGCCTGGAAAACCCTACGGATGGAGGAGCCTCATAGGCTACAGTCCATGGCGTTGCAGAGTCAGACACGACTGAGCGACTTCACTTCTTCACTTCAAAGCTCCAAGAAGTTACTGTATTGTCTCCCCAGCCAAGCATGCCTTTAAGTTAATTGTGGCAACTCTTGGTACAATGATTATAAAATAATAACAGTGTTTTCTGTAGCACACCCTACAAAGACACATAGACTTACAAAATGCAATGGAGAAGAATATCAGATTTAACTATACAAAGTAGGAATAGATTTATACTCTTATGAAGATTAATAAAGAGATAATTTAGAAATTTGATGCCCTGCATTGAAAGCTATTCAAAACTTATATATATATGCACACACCAATTTTGAATTATATCATTTTGTAATTTGTTTTGTTTAACTCTAACAATTGAAATACATGTGTAGCATAATCTCATTTTTGTTTTCATTTGCATTTTGATAATGACTAGTGACAGTGACTATCCCTTATGTGATCATTTGACTTCTGATTATCTCCTTTAGTAAAGTATCTATTTAAGAGTTTTGTACATTTAGTGGACATTTAGATTGCTTCCATGTCCTGGCTATTGTAAATAGTGCTGCAGTGAACATTTGGGTCCATGTGTCTTTTTGAATTATGGTTTTCTCAGGGTATCTGCCCAGTAGTGGAATACTTGAATCAATGGCAGTTCTACTTTTTTAGTTTCTAAAGGAACCTCCATACTGGTCTGCACAGTGGCTGTATCAGCTTAAGTTCCCGCCAACAGTGCATGAGGATTCCCTTTTCTCCATACCTTCTCTAGTGTTTTTTGTTTGTAGATTTTTGATGATGGCCAGAGAGCTAGTGGGAGCCTGCTGTAAAGCACAGGGAGCTCAACTCAGTGCTCTGCGGTGACCTAGATGACCTTCAGGGGTCGGAGGGAGGGGATGTATGCAAACATTTAGCTAATTCACTTCATTGTACAGTAAAAACTAGCATAATCCTGAATAGCAATGACATTCCAATGAAGGAAAAAAGAAAAATCTTGTACATTGATGTTAGATTGCTTCTTTTCTTCCTGTTGGTTTTGAGACTTCTTTGTGTAATCTTTCTATATATTTCTTATTTGAAATGTGTGACTTTCAAATATTTTCCCTTTTAGCTTGTATTTTCTGTTTGGGCTTCCCTGATAGCTCATTTGGTAAAGAATCTGCCTGCAATGCAGAAGACCTCGGTTTGATTCCTGGGTCGGGAAGATTCTCTGGAGAAGGGATAGTCTACTGACTCTAATATTCTTGGGCTTCCCTTGTGACTCAGCTAGTAACGAATCTCCCTGAAATGAGGGAGACCTGGGTTCGAACCCTGAATTGGGAAGATCCCCTGGAGAATGGCAAGGCTACCCACTCCAGTATTCTGGCCTGGAGAATTCCATGGACTGGATAGTCCATGGGGTCACAAAGAGTAGGACACAACTGAGCAACTTTCACTTTCACTTTATATTTGTGAAGACGATTAAGACAACTTACTCCTCCTTTAGAGACCTTTCAAAAACATTTTGCTGACTTTATCTTAATGATAAAATTTTAGATGTAGGAGCTTATTAAGACTGTATGAATATTCAAAACAAAAATAGATTGAAAATGAGTACAGATCAGTGCAGATACAGGTATTATTAACAATGTCTCTTGAAATCATTTTTATCTTTGGGCCACTATTTCAAGTAATAATGAAGGGGTCATACTTGTTATGAACCAAGTTATAAGAAAAGTTCAAGGCCTGCAGGTTTAACAATGCTTTTACATGTCAGAATTATACAACAACAAAATTGATTACAAAATGAAATATTATTTAAAATGTAAGAGATTTATCAAACAACTACTTTCAAATCATCAAATTCCTAGCTGTGGAATATCATAATTATGAAAGCCACACTTACAGAAGCATGCAATTCTTTTCTTTGAAATATCAAGAGGTCATTCCAGGGCCTTTCTTGCTATTCTTCCCATTGACATTGTGGATATATTAAATTCTTGCAAAATGCTTATGAAATGTGTCTATATACACAGCTGTCTACATCCACAGAAGTTCAGAAATCGGATGAAGTTGGGTTGAATGCATGAACAGAAAAGAAAAGCACACTTCCCTTGGAACATCCAAAACATCAGTCATAACACACACATTAAAAGTATTAAAACCTGATATTATTCAGCTGCTAAAAAGAATGAAGTGATGTCATTTGCAACAACACGGATGGACCTAGAGATTGTCATACTGAGTGAAGTCAGACATAGAGAAATATCGCATGATATCACTTACATGCAAAATTTTTTAAAAAAGAAAGATGTGATGAACACACTGCTATGTTTAAAATGGATATTGGATGAAGGCCTACATACTGCACAGGGAGTGCTGCTCAGAATTATGTAACAATGCAAAAGGGGAAAGAGTTTGAAACAGAAAAGGTACCTGTATATGCATAATTGAATCACTTGCTTTACACATGACATTTTGTGAATTTAGGGAACAGCACTATTTCCATGACATTGTGATTCCTGCTTTCCTAAATTTCAGAAACAAAACTGCTATCGTCATCTTTATCATCACTATTATAATCCTCATCCTAGATTACATTATGGGCTATATATAAAAGTATATAAACATACTAAACATTTAATTAGAAGGTATATATGCATATAGACACTATGAATAAAATGCATAAATAACTAAACCTAGTACATCATATTTACTGCCTAGATATTAAAGGAAGCAAATGGACTGAGACGTGAACTATAACTAGCTTCACAACAGGAACTAACATTGCCTTATACACATGTGTACAGTTATAACTAAAACAACAAGAGTATACTGTCAAAAGAACTGCCAGCGGACATATTCTCTAAATGAGTTGCTGAGTGTGTTTGTGTGTGTGTGTGTGTGTGTGTGTGTGTGTGTGTGTGTATGCTCTCAGTCGCTCGGTTGTATCTGACTCTTTGGGACCGCCTGGACTGTAGCCCACAAGGCTACATGTTCATGAAATTTCACAGGCAAGAAGACGGGAGTGAGTTGCCATTTCCTGTTCCAAGGGACCTTCCTGACCCAGGGATGGAACTCGTGTCTCTTGCATCTCCTGCATTGGCAGGCAGATTCTTTACCACCGTGCCATCTGAATGGAATTGGGAGGATACCTGTTAATGATTCTATTGACAGATGCTCATTTTCCTTGTGAATATCGGTTCAAAGGTTTAAAAAATAATATCGCTTAGAGAAGGATGGAGGACTAGGCAAGGCACACTAATGTAAATGCAATTGTGGAAACTTTGTGTAATTCTGAAAAGAACTTCTAACATTTTCCTCACATTAAAAATGCATATATTTTATTTTTCAATATTAATTAGCATTGGGGTAGTTTGGAAGGCAGTGATGAAATAATTCAAAGCAGATTATTTTGGGGTCAAAATTGCCACATAGAATATAGAAATATGTACAAAGTAAAAGTGTTGAGACAAACAGGGAGATTCTTCTATAGAATGCAGTTGGGAAAAATACTCAGATTTGCTTTTGTTATGATGATTGAAGTAATTCCTCATGAGGGTACAGTGGGCTAAATAGACATATTCTTAGTGTCTATTGATCCTTTGAAGTTTCTGGATTTTGCCAGGATTCTGACATAGGGCAAGGTAATATGCATTTGTTCATTCACTTGTTCAATTCCTCCTTCAAATAGTCATTACTTAACTGCTACTGGTCAGTTTCCATGCAATTGAACCAAAAAAAATGCCAACAATAGAAGTGGAAAAATAGAAGCTGTGATTTAGGTAAGGAATCTTGCATGTTTTAAGGTATATTTAAGCCAAAATTCTTAAGAGCTTGAATTCTATTTTGTTTTTTCATAAAGTATGTCATGAACATTGTTCTTTATTCACAATACAAGATTATTTAGGTATGAAATATTGAAGATGTTTTGACTAATTATCCCTCCAGGCACCTCTGTCCGCGAGGATTCTCCAGGCAAGAACACTGGAGTGGGTAGCCATTCCCTCCTCCAGAGGATCTTCCCAACCCAGGGATCGAACCCAAGTCTCCCGCATTACAGGCAGATTCTTTACTATCTGAGCCATCAGGGAAGCCTAAGAAATATTTAAGCACAGTCAACTGTGGGTTATTTTAAAGTATCTAAAAGTATCTTATAAGCTAGCAATAGTCAAGTTTTTAAGGAGAAAATATAGATATTTAAAATCTTTATCTGGTAATTGTGTGACAAACAGCTAAAACATTTATAAATATTCTCATCATAGTATATTTATATGTTTTCCGTCACCCAGTGGAGTCCAATTTTTTGTGACCCCATGGACTGCAGCACACCAGGCTTCCCTATTCATCACCAACTCCTGGAGCTTGCTCACACTCATGTCCATTGAGTTGGTAATGCCATCCTACCATCCCGTCCTCTGTCATCCCATCTCCTCCTGCCTTCAATCTGTATTTTAAGTAACAATTTTCTCAATGCTGCAATCACATCCTACTTCCAAAGGCTGTATATCATGGGATTGAACATTGGAGTCACTATGGTGTAGAACAGAGAGGAGTCTGTGAGTTCCTGTAGAATGTCTGGATTTGGGCCTTAAGTAGTTAATGGTAGCAGATCCAAAGAATAAAAGCACAACCAACAGGTGAGAAGAACACGTGGAGAAGGCTTTGGCTCTTACTCCGGCTGTTGGCAACCTCAGAATAGTGGAACTGATTTTGCTGTAAGAGGCAAGGATCAGCATAAAAGGTACAGCAACAAACAGCAGAGCTCCTGCATAGACTGGGAGCTCATGTGCAAAAGTGTCTCCGCAGGCCAGCTTCAGAATGGGGGGATGTCACAGAAGTGGTTAATCTTGTTTGAATGACAGAAACGCAGAGAGATCCGGCACATATGCCCTATCTGCACTGGGATTCCACTGACCCAGGAGCCCACAGCCAGCTGGAGGCACAGCTTTGCGGTCATGACCAGGGGATAGTGCAGAGGGTCACAGACAGCTACACAGCAGTCATAGGCCATCACCACCAGGAGGAAGCACTCAGTGGCTCTGAGGATAAGGAAGAAGCACATTTAGGCAGCACAGTCCAGCACAGAAATGCTTCTGTCCTGAGCCCAAAGGTTCACCAGAATCCTAGGAAGAGTGACGGGACTTGAAACAGATTTCCAAGGTGGAAAAGTTTGCCAAAAAGAAATACATGGGTTTGTGCAGTGCAGGGTCAAGCCTAGTTAGTATTATTATGAGACTGTTTCCAGTTAAGATAATGATGTGAATGATGGAGAACAGCCCAAATAGCCCTTGGAGGTTTGGAAGGTCAGAAAACCCCAGGAGTACAGAGTCTATCACTTTGGACATGTTGTCTTTTGCTTCCATATCTTCATATTTCATCTGTGGGAATGATCCAGTCAGAGGTACTATTATTTCACTTTCACTAGCTCTTGTTTTCTTATTTACAAAACAGGAGGCTGCAACTTTCTATTTTTCAATTTCCTATAAAAACCAAACCTATAACACCAGGTGCTCTAAATGTATGATGAAGTGTGTTTTTCATCATTATTAAATCTATCTGCAAATTAAAAAAACACTTTAATCTTTCTTTCTCTGCTATCTACAATATTTATTTAGTTCTGAAGATACGTGATTGTAATTTTGCTATTCATCTGACCACTCAAAAATATAAATTCTGAATTTAAGTTCCTTTGTGAAATAACTTGATATTTTCATTTGACCTCTCCATTCTGTTTTTCATTATCAATTCAAAATTAATTTTTTTTGCCTTTTTAAATGTCTTAAGCAATATAAAATAGTTTTAGGGATATATATGGTTAATTTTTTTAAATGAGTTTTTTTTCAGTTGTATTTCCAACATCTTTTTAACTTTGACATTCTGCATATTTAGCTATTTTTATAAAACAAAATTCATCAGCTAACCACTCAATATTTTTAAATGGTATTTAATTTTTAAAATTGTGTATAGCAAAACCAATACAATATTGTAAAGTAATTAGCCTCTAATTAAAATAAATTTATATTAAAATAAATAAAAATAAAAATTGTGTATTTCAATATAGTGTGTACAAATTCAGCAGTCATAATTTTTATTCAGATTGATGCTATATTTTATAAAGATTAATGATTAGAAAGATGAAAAATGTATTTTAGAAACATTATGTCCATACATGGAATAATATCACTGTTCAAGGTTTATATATTTACTCACAAATGTTGTTATATTATTTTGTGGTTTTTTATTTTAATTCTAGCCATTAAAGTACATGTGTATCACAACTTTAATTTTAATTTGCATTTCAAAATGCAAATGCTAATGCTGAAGATGATGAGGAAGTTTTATGTTATTATTTTAATTCTGTGTATCCTTATAGTAAAATATCTATCAAAGAGTTTTGTACATTTGTTGATTAGGTTGCTTCTGCTCTTGCTACTGATCTTTGGGAGATTTTGTATTATCTATATACATTTCACTTTTTTGAATATGTGATTCACAAATACTTCCACATCTGTTTTACATTAATGTTTTGTTGAGACAAGAATACGACTTATTTTATCCTTATGAGTCCCTCTTTACATATTTAGCAGACTTAATCTTAATAATACAATTTTAGTTATAGGAACTTATTATGACTCGATTGTTCAAAGGAAAGACATTGAAAATCATACTGATGTAGCTATTATTAATCACAAGCCCTTGAACTAGTTTTCCCTACTTTAAGATGCTATTTTAAATAATCATGAAAGTGTCATACTTGCTGTGAGCCACGTTTTAAGGAATCTGCAAAGCCTACAGATTTAGCAATGATTTTTAATATCAAAGATCATGTAACAGCAGAACAATGTTGATGACAAAGTTAAATATTATTTTAAAAATAAAGTATTTGCCTTAAAAAATGCTTTTAGAATATCAAATGTCTGTAAAAAGTTATATTTATGAAAAACAAAGTAACAGAAACATGCAACACTTTTCTTTAAAATATCAATAGATCGATAGATCTTTCTAAAGTTAGACCTTTCTTTCTAATCTCCCATTGACACTGGGAGCATATTAAAATATTACAAAATACTAGTGAAACGTGTCTGTATCCTCAGCAGTCCTTATCAGATGAAAGCGTGTTGAGTACACGCACACCAAAGAGAAGCATCCTTGAAACACCTGAAATATTCAGCCACAACACACACATGATCATCATTAAAGTCTACAAGCACTTTCATCTGATATATGAACTTCTTGGGATATGGACTTCTTGAGGATACTGACAGGTTTCACTGTTATTTTGTAATATTTTAATATGCTCCCAGTGTCAATGGGAGATTAGCAAGAAAGGTCTAACTTTAGAAAGATGGATAGGATGTGGAGAAAAGGGAACCCTGTTGTACAGTTGGTAGGAATGCACATTGATATAGTCACTATGGAGTACAGTATGGAGAATTCTTTAGGAAAAAAAACACTAGTAATAAAACTACAATGTTGTTGTTCAGTCACTCAGTCATGTCCAACTCTTTGAGACCCCATGGACTGCTGCACACCAGGCTACCCTGTCCTTCACTATCTCATGGTTTGCTCAAGCTCATGTCCATTGAGTCAGTGATGCCATCCAGCCATCTCATCCTCTGTCGTCCCCTCTCCTCCTGCCTCCAATCCCTCCCAGCATCAGGGTCTTTTCCAATGAGTCAACTCTTCGCATGAGGTGGCCAAAGTACTGGAGTTTCAGCTTCAGCATCATTCCCTCCAAAGAAATCCCAGGGCTGATCTCCTTCAGAATGGACTGGCTGGATCTCCTTGCAGTCCAAGGGACTCTCAAGAGTCTTCTCCAACACCACAGTTCAAAAGCATCAATTCTTCAGCTTTCTTCACAGTCCAACTCTCACAACCACAGCCTTGACTAGATGGACCTTTGTTTGCAAAGTAATGTCTCTGCTTTTCAATATGCTATCTAGGTTGGTCATAACTTTCCTTCCAAGGAGTAAGCATCTTTTAATGTCATGGCTGAAGTCACCATCTGCAATGATTTTGCAGCCCAGAAAAATAAAATCTGACACTGTTTCCACTGTTTCCCCATCTATTTGCCATGAAGTGATGGGACTGGATGCCATGATCCTCGTTTTCTGAATGTTGAGCTTTAAGCCAACTTTTTCACTCTCCTCTTTCACTTTCATCAAGAGGCTTTTTATTTCCTCTTCACTTTCTGCCATAAGGGTGATGTCATCTGCATATCTGAGGTTATTGATATTTCTCCCAGCAATCTTGATTCCAGCTTGTGCTTCTTCCAGCCCAGCGTTTCCCATGTTGTACTCTGCATACAGGTTAAATAAGAAGAGTGACAATATATAGCCTTGATGTACTCCTTTTCCTATTTGGAACCAGTCTGTTGTTCCATGTCCAGTTCTAACTATTGCGTCCTGACCTGCATATAGGTTTCTCAAGAGGCAGGTCAGGTGGTCTGGTATTCCCATCTCTCTCAGAATTTTCCACAGTTGATTGTGATCCACACAGTCAAAGACTTTGGCATAGTCAATAAAGCAGAAATAGATGTTTTTCTGGAACTTTCTTCCTTTTTCCATGATCCAGCGGATGTTGGCAATTTGATCTCTGGTTCCTCTGCCTTTTCTAAAACCAGCTTGAACATCTGGAAGTACACAGTTCATGTATTGCTGAAGCCTGGCTTGGAGAATTTTGAGCATTACTTTACTAGCGTGTGAGATGAGTGCAATTGTGTGGTAGTTTGAGCATTCTTTGGCATTGCCTTTCTTTGGGATTGGAATGAAAACTGATCTTTTCCAGTCCTGTGGCCACTGCTGAGTTTTCCAAATTTGCTGGCATATTGAGTGCAGCACTTTCACAGCATCATCTTTCAGGATTTGAAATAGCTCTACTGGAATTCCATCACCTCCACTAGCTTTGTTCCTAGTGATGCTTTCTAAGGCCCACTTGACTTCACATTCCAGGATGTCTGTTTCTAGGTGAGTGATCACACCATCATGATTATCTAGGTCGTTAAGATCTTTTTTGTATAGTTCTTCCATGTATTCTTGCCACCTCTTCTTAATATCTTCTGCTTCTGTTAGGTCCATACCATTTCTGTCCTTTATCGAGCCCATCTTTGCATGAAATGTTCCCTTGGTATCTCTAATTTTCTTGAAGAGATCTCTAGTCTTTCTCATTCTGTTGTTTTCCTCTATTTCTTTGCATTGATCACTGAGGAAGGCTTTCTTATGTCTTCTTGCTATTCATTGGAACTCTGCATTCAGATGCTTATATCTTTCCTTTTCTCCTTTGCTTTTTGCCTCTCTTCTTTTCACAACTATTTGTAAGGCCTCCCCAGACAGCCATTTTGCCTTTTTGCATTTCTTTTCCATGGGGATGGTCTTGATCCCTGTCTCCTGTACAGTGTCATGAACCTCAGTCCATAGTTTATCAGACACTCTATCTATCAGATCTAGTCCCTTAAATCTATTTCTCACTTCCACTGTATAATTATAAGGGATTTGATTCAGGTCATACCTGAATGGTCTAATGGTTTTCCCTACTTTCTTCAATTTGAGTCTGAATTTGGCAATAAGGAGTTCATGATCTGAGCCACAGTCAGCTCCTGGTCTTGTTTTGTTGACTGTATAGAGCTTCTCCATCTTTGGCTGCAAAGAATATAATCAATCTGATTTTGGTGCTGACCATCTGGTGATGTGCATGTGTAGATTCTTCTCTTGTGTTGTTGGAAGAGGGTGTTTGCTATGACCAGTGCATTTTCTTGGCAAAACGCTATTAGTTTTGCCCTGCTTCATTCCGTATTCCAAGGCCAAATTTGCCTGTTACTCCAGGTGTTTCTTGACTTCCTACTTTTGCATTCCAGTCCCCTATAATGAAAAGGACATCTTTTTAGGGTGTTAGTCATTACCCCTACCATGGGCCAAACTACAGGGAGGGTACACAGCCCCACTCATCAGTAGAAAAGTGGATGAAAGATTTACTGAGTATGGCCCCACCCATCAGAGCAAGATCCAGATTTCCCCACAGCCAGTACCTCCCAGCAAGAAGCTCCCACAAGCTTCTTACCCTTATTCATCAGAGGGAAGACAGAATGAAAACCACAACCACAGAAAACTAACCAAACTTATTACATGGACCACAGCCTTTTCTCACTTAATGAAACTATGAGCCTTGTAGGACCACCTAAAATGGACAGGTAATGGTGGAGAGTTCTGACAAAGTGTGGTCCACTGGAGAAGGGAATGGAAACCACTTCAGCATTCTTGCCTTGAGAACCCCATGAACAGTATGGAAAGGAAAAAAGATATGACACTGAAAGATGAATTTCCCAAGTTGGTAGATGCCCAGTATGCTACTGAAGAGTGAAAAAATAGCTCCAGAAGGGATGAAGAGGCTGAGCCAAAGTGGAAACAACACTCAGCTGTGGGTGTGTCTGGTGGTAAAAGTAAAGTCCGATGTTGTAAAGAACAACACTGCATAGGAACCTTGGTCCATGTATCAAGGTAAATTAGAAGTGGTCAACTAGGAGATGGCAAGAGTGAACATTGACATTTTAGGAATCAGTGAACTAAAATGGATGGGAATGGGTAAATTTAATTCAGATGATCATTATATCTACTACTGTGGGGAAGAATCCCTTAGAAGAAATGGAGTAACTCTCATAGTCAACGAAAGAGTCTGAAATGTAGTACTTGGGTACACTCTCAAAAATGACAGATCTCTGTTTCCAAGGCAAACCATTCAATATCACAGTAATCCAAGGCTATGGTCCAACCACTAATGCCAAAGAAGCTGAAACTGAATGGTTCCATTATGACCTCCAAGACTTTCTAGAACTAACACACCCAATATATGTCCTTTTCATCACAGGGGACTGGAATGCAAAAGTAGGAAGTCAAGAAACACCCGGAGTAACAAGTAAGTTTGGTCTTTGAGTACAAAATGAAGCAGGGCAAAGTCTAACAGAGTTTTGCCAAGTGAATGCATTGGTCATAGCAAACACCCTCTTCAACAACACAAGAGATGACTCTACACATGGACATAACCAAATAGTCAATACCAAAATCAGATTGATTATATTCTTTGCAGCCAAAGATGGAGAAGCTCTATATAGTCAGCAGAAACAAGATTGGGAGCTGATTGTGGCTCAAATCATGAACTCTTTATTGCAAAATTCAGACTTAAATTGAAGAAAGTAGGGGAAACCACGAGGCCATTCAGGTATAACCTAAATCAAATCCTTTATGATTATACAGTGGAAGTGACAAATCAATTCAAGGGATTAGATCTGATAGACAGAGTGCCTGAAGAACTATAAATGGAGGTCTGTAATGTTGTAAAGGAGCCAGTGATCAAAATCATCCCCATGAAAACTTCCATAAGACTCAGCACTCCTACTCCTGGGTATATTCCCTGAGAAAACCATAATTCAAAGAGATATGCAGCACTATTTACAATAGCCAGGACATTGGAGCAACCTAGATGTACACTGACAGATGAATGGATAAAGAAGTAGTGGTACATATATATATAATAGAATATTACTCAGTCATAGAAAGTAATGCATTTGTGTCAGTTCTAATCAGGTGGATGAATCTAAAGCATGCTATATAGAGTGAAGTAAGTCAGAAAGAGAAAAAACAAATATTGTATATTAATGCAAATAAAATGGACTCTAGAGAATTAGTACTGATGAATCTATTTGCAGGGCAGGATTAGAGAGGCAGACATGGTGAACAGACTTGTGAACACAGCAGGGGAAGGAGAGGGTGGGGAAAATTGAGAGAGTAGCCATGAATCATTTACATTACCGTGTGCAAAACAGATCTAATGGGAAGTTGCTGTGTAACACAGCTCAGCCCAGTACTCTATGACAACCTAGAGAGGTGGGATGGGGTGGAGAATGGGAGGGAGGTTCAAGAGAGAGGGGACATATGTATCGTTAGGGTTGATCCACCTCGCTGTGTGGCAGAAAACAATACAACATTGTAAAGCAATTATCCTCCAATTAAAAAAATAAAAATAAAAAAGCACCAAAATCTACATTTCTGAGAAATGTTTCCTGCCACAATACAGCTTTTCACCAGATGAACAGACACAAGAGGGGTACTATCTACTACCACTTACCATTGTGAAACATTAATATGTATGCAGATGTAGTCTCCTTTAGAATTTTATTTAAGCCTGCGAGATTACTTCACAGAGCGCTTCTGGTAGGGTGGTGTGACTAGTCTTATATTTTAAAAATAAAGACATTGGAGTGTCAGGTTCCTCATGCTCTCCTGCTTTCCCATTCTTAGATATGACTTCTGCACCCTTCCAAGGATGAAAGATGGAGAAGGAAATGGCAACCCACTCCAGGATCCTTGCCTGGAAAATCCCATGGACAGAGGGGCCTGGTGGGCTGCAGTCCATGGGGTCGCAAAGAACTGGGCACAACTGAGTGACTAACACTAAGGATGAAAGTAGTGGAGACAAGACTGAACACTTGTTGACACCTATCTTCATGTTATTAGCCAAAATTGAGTCATTGCTTCATACTCAGCTGGAATGCAGGCTGAGAAATTGGATATTTCAAATCCTCATAGTGCAGCTAAATTGGTTATGAGATTGAAGTTTTGAATTTGTATATTCTGAGCAGGTCTACACCATCTCTTATATTATTTTCTGTGAACATCATTATTTTCTGTGTATTAGTTGTCTCTTGCAGTTTTAGTAAATTACCACCATCTGAGTGCCTTAAAATTTATTATCTTAGAGTTCTGTAGATGATAGGTCAAAAGTGTTGGGAGGGCCACATTCTTTTTTTATGCTCTAGTGAGTATTCCATCTTTCTTGTTCAATTAAATTACTGGCAGAATATGCTTCCTTGAGGTTGTTGGACAGAGGACTGATTCTTTGCTGGCAGACCACCAAATGCCATGCTCACTTTCTGGGGATCAGGATAGTCCTTACTCTTTGTCCCAACAGACTTTGGAGCCAGCAATGACAAAATGAGCCCTCCTTTGCTCTGCTCCATCTGTGATAACCAATTTTTTGAATATTGCTTTTCTTTCTCTTCTTGTTCTCAAGGCTTATGTGATCAGATTGGTTCTACCTGAATAATCTCCCCATCTCAATGATTTATGATATTAATCATATCTATAAAGTCCGTTTTGTCAAGTAATGTAGTGTACTTGTTTCCAGGGATTCTAGTTCATCTCACCTGAAGAGATATCTATCACAATCTCCCAAAGAAATAGCATGACTGGCTTATGTGGTCTTCATTTGATTTAACCATTAACTTCCATAAATTATTCTCTGATACACCATATGATAGTATATCCCAGGATAAAGACAGTTCAGTTCAGTTCAGTTCAATCGCTCAGTCGTGCCCGATTCTTTGCGACCCCATAAATCGCAGCACGCCACGCCTCCCTGTCCATCACCAACTCCCGGAGTTCACTCAAACTCATGTCCATCGAGTCGGTGATGCCATCCAGCCATCTAATCCTGTCATCCCCTTCTCCTCCTGCCCCCAATCCCTCCCAGCATCAGGGTCTTTTCCAATGAGTCAACTCTTCACATGAGGTGGCCAAAGTATTGGAGTTTCGGCTTTAGCATTATTTCTTCCAATGAACACCCAGGACTGATCTCCTTTAGGAAAGACAGGTTATAATTAAAACTAAAACCAGAGAATGAAATAATTGTCAAAAGAACTGTAGCAGAAGTTCTCAGGGACAGCTACAACAAATCATCTCTTAATGTTGCTGATTTGAGAATGGAATTGGGAAGATGGGCATTAATAATCCTAGTGAGATATGTTCACTTTCCTTCATTATATCAGTCAATGATTTAAAGGGGATAAAGACATGGGAGGTTAGTCCAGACACACTAATGTAATGCAGTTGTACAGACTGTGGGTAATTCTGAAAATAACTTCTAAAACTTTTCTTCACTTTTATATCCATATATGTTTTCTTTTAAAAATTCAAATTGATATAGATTTAGCTGTCAGAATGCAGTTATGTAACAGATGAAATAATGCAAAGCAAATTATTTTGGATCAAATTTGCTAAGCAGAACATGCAAATATGTGCAAAGTAAACCAGTTAAGATGAGTAGGAAGGTACTCTTTTATCATGCACTTAGGAAGAGAAAAAAGATTATGAATGCTATTCTTTTGGTTTTATGATTGGAGTAATTTCATATGAGTTTATAGTGGATAAGCAAATATGCTCCCAATATTACTGGTTCTCTGAAAAATCTAGATTTTTTGCTAGCAGTCTGATGTTGGCACTAGCAATATTCATTTACCCGTTCACTCATTCAATCCCTCCTGCAAACATCCAATTTTTAACTGCTGTTCCTGCTGCTGCTAAGTCACTTCAGTCGTGTCCGACTCTGCGCGACCCCTTAGACGGCAGCCCACCAGGCTCCCCCATCCCCAGGATTCTCCAGGCAAGAGTACTGGAGTGGGTTGCCATTTCCTTCTCCAATGCATGAAAGTAAAAAATGAAAGTGAAGTCGCTCAGTCGTGTCCAAATCTTTGAGACCCATGGACTGCAGCCTACCAGGCTCCTCCGTCCATGGGATTTTCCAGGCAAGAGTACTGGAGTGGGGTGCCATTGCCTTCTCCTTTCAACTGCTAGTAGTCATTTTCTGTGCTATAGAATCAAAGAATGCCAACAAATGCAAGTGTGGAGATAGAGATAATTATTTAGATCAATAAACATACGTTTTCCAGCATATTTAAGCCAAAAAACCTAACTGATTCAATTTTGTTTTAGCTTTTTTAATATGTAAATTACTATGTAATTTATGAGGCAGGATTATTCCTTAGGCATGGAGGATTGACGACACATCTACCTGGTATATATCCAAGCCCAGTAAATTGTGGGTTAGGTTACTAAAGTATTCATAAGTGCATCTGAGAATAGAAGTGCCTAACTCCTTAAAGAGGGAAAATAGAAGCTGAAAACGTTTCTCTGTTAACTGTTTAGCAAACAGTTAATCATCACATTATTTTTTAAGTAATAATTTTCTCAGCGCTGTAATCACATCCTTCTTCTGAAGGCTGTATATCATGGGATTGAACATTGGAGTCACTATGATGTAGAACAGAGAGTAGAGTTTGTCAGTTCCTGCAGAATGACTGGATTTTGGTCTTGAGTAGGTAATGGCAAGAAATCCGAAGAATAACATGACAACCAACAGGTGAGAAGAGCATGTGGAGAAGGCTTTAGCCTGTCCTCTGGCTGTTGGCAACCTCAGAGTAGTGGAAATGATTTGGCTATAGGAGGCAAGGATCAACCAAAAAGGGACAGCAGCAAATAACAGAGTTACTGCATAGACTGAGAGCTCATGTGCAAAAGTGTCTCCGCAGGCCAGCTTCAGAATGGGGGGAATGTCACAGAAGAAGTGGTTAACCTCATTCAAATGACAGAAATGCAGAGAGATCCGGCACATTTGCCATATCTGCACTGGGATTTCACTGACCCCAGAGGCCACAGCCAGCTGGAGGCACACCTTTGCAGTCATGACCAGGGGATAGTGCAGAGGGTCACAGACAGCCACACAGCGGTCATAGGCCATCACCACCAGGAGGAAGCACTCAGTGGCTCTGAAGATAACAAAGAAGCACATTTGGGCAGCACAGTCCAGCACAGAAATGCTTCTGTCCTGAATCCAAAGGTTCACCAGAATCCTAGGGAGAGTGATGGACACGTGACAGATTTCCAAGAAGGAAAAATTTGCCAGGAAAAAATACATGGGTTTGTGCAGTGCAGGGTCAAGCCTAGTTAGTATTATTATGAGACTATTTCCAGTTAAGATAATGATGTAAATGATGGGGAACACCCCAAATAATATTCCTTGAAGGTCTGGAAGGTCAGGAAACCCCAGGAGTACAAATTGCATCACTGTGGACATGTTGTCTTCCACTTCCATCTCTTCGTATTTCATCTGTATGAATGATTCAATCAAAGGTACTGTTATTTCACTTTCTCTGGCTTTTGTTTCCTTATATATATATATATATAAAAGATGGTACCCCATTCATTTTTTCCAGTTCCATTAGAAAACCAACCTATAATTGCTAGGTGTCTAACAGGTTGTGAATTACATTTTTCATTATTATTAAATCAATTTGTAAGAAAAGTTATCCATTTAATCTTTATTTTCTGCCGTGAATTATCACTTTTTCTGAAGATATGTAGGTATAATTTTGCTCTTCAACTGAATGCTCAAAAATGCAAAAATTTGAGTTAAATTCATTTACATTAGTGATTTTGCTCTTACAGCCTGTGTTTTTCTCTTCACCTCTCAATTCTCTGTTTATTATCAATTGAAAGTTAATTTGATTGCATGGTGAAATATATTGTAAGTGACCTAAGATAGTTTTAGGGATGAATATATTTAATTTTTATAGTGTTGGTTTCCCTGTGGTATTTCCAAAGTCTTGTTTGGCACTGACATTCTACATATTTCATTTTTTTCTTATAAATAAAATTGATGAGCTGACTATATAATATTATGGGATGTTACTAGTTTTCAAACATGTGTATTTCAGTGTAAAGTCCATAAATTAGTAGTGATAAGTTCTATTCAGATTTCTCAGTTGAGAGAAAAGGAATTTTAAAGTGTTCTTTTGGCCCAGGAACACTCGAGACATAAGAGGCAAGTACATCCAGGTTTATGTTCACGAAAGTAGTTCTAGCTAGAATGTTCACCTCTCACTCATTTACTGCATGAAAGAGACACCACCCACAACTCATCTGTGAGATCTTCCTAAATTACCCACATCCTCAACAATTATTTTGCTGATGATCCCATTCAACTTATTCATTCTTTCTTTTTTGCATGTGTTTGTGTTAGTCATGCATGTGAATGCAATAGGTTGAGATTTTCCATCTTTTTTGCATTTTTCTTATTATTTTAACTATATTACTAGGTTCTTTTGTTTTTCCTGTAGATCTTTTTGGGCAGTACTTAGTACATTTCTTCCACTAAATGTGATTCATTAACTTCTGCTGCTGCTGCTGCTGCTGCTAAGTCACTTCAGTCATGTCCGACTCTGTGCGACCCCATAGATGGCAGCCTACCAGGCTCCTCCATCCCTGGGATTCTCCAGGCAAGAACACTGGAGTGGGTTGCCATTTCCTTCTCCAATGCATGAAAGTGAAAAGTGAAAGTGAAGTCGCTCAGTCATGTCAGACTCTTCACAACCCCATGGACTGCAGCCTACCAGGCTCCTCCGTCCACAGGATTTTCCAGGCAAGAGCACTGGAGTGGGGTGCCATTGCCTTCTCATTAACTCCTAGAATACACTGTGGGCAGATTCTTTACCAGCTGAGCCACAAGGGAAGCCCAAGAATACTGGAGTGGGTGGCCTATACCTTCTCCAGCAGATCTTCTCAACCCAGGGATCAAACAGGGGTCTCCTGCATTGCAGGCAGATTCTTCCAATACAGATTCTTTATCAGCGGAGCTATCAGGGAAGCCTGAAATAACCTCCGCCTGAACAGGGATTTGAACCCTGGACCATAAGACTAAAAGCCTGATGCTCTACTGACTGAGCTATCTGTGCTCTTAAGCAATCCTTTGGAATTTTCCCCAAGGTATAAGGAAGCAATCAAATTGATTCAATCAATTTGATTGAAGGAAGCAATCAAATTGATTCAATCAATTTGATTGAAGGAAGCAATCAATTTGATTGCTTCTTATCTGGGCTCTTATTCCTTGGAGCAATTCCAAAGCAATTCCAAAGAATTCCATACATGACCACAGGAAAAACCATAGCCTTGACTAGACGGACCTTAGTCGGCAAAGTAATGTCTCTGCTTTTGAATATACTATCTAGGTTGGTCATAACTTTTCTTCCAAGGAGTAAGCGTCTTTTAATTTCATGGCTGCAGACACCATCTGCAGTGATTTTGGAGCCCAGAAAAATAAAGTCTGGCACTGTTTCCACTGTTTCCCCATGAAGTGATGGGACCAGATGCCATGATCTTCATTTTCTGAATGTTGAGCTTTAAGCCAACTTTTTCACTCTCCTCTTTCACTTTCATCAAGAGGCTTTTTAGCTTTTTAGCCTCTTTCAGGCTCCCTGGGCTGGGAAGATATGCTGGAGAAGGTATAGGCTACCCACTCCAGTATTCTTGGGCTTCCCTTGTGGCTCAGCTGGTAAAGAATCTGCCCACAATGCAGGAGACCTGGGTTTGATCCCTAGGTTGGGAAGATCCCCTGGAGAAGGGAAAGACTACCCACTTCAGTATTCTGGCCTGGAGAATTCCATGAACTATACAGTCCATGGGGTCACAAAGAGCCAGACACAACTGAGAGATTGTGACTTCACTTCCAAAATATAAACATGGATTCCCACTGAAAATGTAAATCTCTCCTTCCTCTCTTTCCTGTTAGAGATCAAACGTACTTTTTGTGGGGCATGCATGTGTGTATATTTAGAAATTATACTCTTTTTACTCATTCTTGCAGAAGTAGTAAATTGCTTCATTGTTTTCAGCATGTTATACATGTATTTTCATATTATATGTTAACTTATTTGAAAGCCAATAGAAAATAAATCACTGAAAATAAGATACACAGCTAACTGCATATTCTAAAGGTATTAAGTGAGGACAAAAGTTGAGATTTCTGCTGCAAAAATGTAGACAAACATGGGGTAGAACCGATAGTCCATGCAAAAGCAAGAATACTGGAGTGGGTTGCCATTCCCTTCTCCAGGGGATTTTCCCCACCCAGTGGTCAAACCCAGGTCTTCTACATGGCAGGCAGATTCTTAATCATCTGAGCCATCAGGGAAGCCATATACTATTTATATATGTACCATCTACAATATCTTAAACTACACATTACAGTACTAAAGATATTCAAACTTTTTCCATTATTATATAATTCTCTCAATAAAAAATGTGAGTTAGAAATGCAAAAATGCTATGAATGAGTCTTTTAAATGGTCAGAAGCTAGTGGCTGACAGATGCATCATATATGAGTCTATACAATCATGCCTCCTTTTTTCAATACTTTGTCCCAACTTTACCAAATTTTATTCACATACTGAAATCAATGTAGAGTGTAGTACTTGGATACTGATTAAAACTGCTTATTAATGAATCATCAGTCTTTTCAGCAAGCAGCATGCACCTACATTTGATGAGCCACCCATTTCCTGCAGAAACTGCCATCTGCTTTATTCTTTTTATTGTATCTGCTGTTTATGTATGTAAGGTTTTCTCTCATTTTTTAATCCCCGTTGTAAATTATTCCTTGCTGTTCAGGTAGAATAGTACATTTATAAAGCATACTGAAACTAAGATGTCAAAGAAAAGCCCGAAAAAGTAAGAAAGCAAAACTTAATATCAAGAATGGAGTGTTCCACATTTATTAAAATATTTTTGTCTCAACTTTTTATTTGTCAAATGGAAACTTTTTATGAATAGTAAATGGAATTGTCAGTATAAAACCATTTCTAAAGTAAGAAATACTATAATTATTCACATTCTATACAAACTGTACTTATATTCTAAACTCAATCTCAGGTTCAAAGATTTCCTCAAATCTTGTGACATATTTGTTGGTTTCTCTGATTTCTAAAAACTGTCAATGCTTCTCTTTATACAACTCAAAGAGAAAATTACTATATAATTCATCTAAATAGAGCCACTTTTGTTTTTTCTCAAATAATTCATATTTATTGTTCTGGTATTTCCACGGAAATGACAATTTTCTTTGATGTAGGGATTATGATATCATGTAAATCAGCTATATCACAATGCATTTAATACTGTTTAAACCAAGTTTATGAAATCAATTTGAAATAGAAAATGGAAACCTAAAATTGGTGAATGCAGTTCAGAGCCTGCTTCCTTTAGGATAAAAAGGAAAACAAGCCAATATTACTTTAATATTTTCTCATTCATTTGTCATAGAATTTAATTTTAACAAACAAATGATTCCCTTGGTATTGGATGAGAACACATTTAATAACATCTTTTACTATCGTACAACTTATTTAAATAATTTTTAAAAATCTTTTGTGATATATCCTGATTTAATGCTACATGCAAACTACTTAAATATATGCTTACTATGTAGTAATCACTTAATAAATCTTAATACTTAAGATGACTGATGATAATGATAATGAGGTTGTAATCTTTGATATATTGGCCAAATATATTACAAGACATTTCCTGGTGGCTCAGTGGTAAAGAATCTGCCTGGAATGTAAGAGATGAGAGACGTGGGTTTGATCCCTGGGGCAGAAAGATCTCCTGGAGAAGGGCATGGCAGCCCACTCCAGTGCTCTTGCCTGGAGAATGCCATGGACAGAGGAGCCTGGTGGACTACAGTCCATAGGTTCCCAAAGAGTCAGACGACTGAAGTGACTGAGTGCACATGTGTATTACACAGTACTCTGTAATTTCTCACTTGATAATATAATGAGGAGAATCAGAAAAGTAAAAAGATTACCTGAATCAGGGTTTTCTAAATTAATTAACAGTAAGGAGAAAGGATCTATATTTAATTCTTCTGAAGTGAATGCCTTTTTTGCTGATGGTAAATATGCATAGATAATTGTAAAGCTAAATTTGCTATTGGAAAAAAATGATTCATGCTTACCTGTTTGCATTGAAGCTAAATGCAATGCTTACCTTTACAGATAGAGTTAAAAGACAGAAAAAAGTGAGACCTTTTTTGTTTTGGCAATTAGGCAATTTACATTTATTTGGAACAGAAGCTAAACACAACCTAGAATATATTCCTTGTCAAAAAAAATAGTGCTCTTTAAATAGAAAATATTCTTTACCCTTGGGATCAGCTTATTCCCCATGTCACTTCTTAATTAAACTAAACCTTTCTGTCTGCCCCTGGAGGAGTTTGGTACAACAAGCAAAATCATATCTGTCCATTGTATTCCTTAAAATTTTCTACCTCTCTTCCTGTATTTTGTGATTATTAAGAAATGGGAGCATTGTAAAATCAGAAATTTATGATTGCATATTACTGATGCTATAAAATAAAGATGTTCTAGAAAAGATGTAAGTGAGCAATGTCTTGAAGAGAATTGTCTTTGTCATTAAAAATTCAAAAGTAAGAAATCTAGAAGACTTGGGAGAATTAGGTTATGTTCAACATGAATTTTCCATTTCCACATTCACACTAACCAGGTAGACCTCACCATCTCCTAGACTACAGAAAGGGGAGTGAGGGGAAGGGGAACACACACTTATTCCTTTTCAGGTGCACAAGCTGAAAGCAGGAGCCCGGTGGGTTACAGTCCAAAGTGTCGCAGAGACGACTAAGCATGCACACATGTAAGCAGGAATGAATAGACTCGTATAAAGAATAATGGAAAGAGAGTTAGAACAATACATTTTAGAGATATTTTGTCCATGCATTGCCGGGGGCCAGCATGAGGAACTCCGCGCATGGCAAAGGTCATGAGGAAGGAGGCTTGGCATACGCAAAGGTGTGATCAAGCCTCAGGAAACCCCCTGTTCCCGAGCATCTACCCCAAAACCAGAGTCTGTTTTATGCTCTCACCTACACCTCTGACTTTATGGTGGGCTCTCCCCCATAACCGTTTCTCTTGGAGAAGGAGTAGACATGCAGCTCCAAGTCAATAAAAATTCCTGGGCATGACAAGAGTGTTTCAGCTTACGGACTCCTCTGATGGTTATCTAGCCCACCTGTATAGGTTCGTCCGGCCACATGTGATTGTTTATAGCCTCCAAATCTGAGAGGCACGAGATGTTTTAGACTTACTAAGAGCAAATTCTTTTGGGGAGTTAGAAATTATTAGTATAATGGATTGGTTAGGAATTATATTGGTGAAGGGTTTTTCAGTTGTTGTGTCAATAATTGCTGCTAATTCCCTGCTCTGGGTGGGACAAGGATGTCTCAGGTCAAACCTCTCTGCTGACAGACTAGCTTGTGTGACAGGATTATCCATACTCCTGCCACATGATTGTTTACTACCTCTCAACCATAAACAGCACAGAGAGTTTTGGAGTATTTTGAGAGTCTTAATTAGCATAGGGCTTTTTCTTCTTGTTGAGTCAATGATTGCCACCAGGCCTCCATATCCTTAGGCACCTGGGAATATATTAATCAATGTATTTGGAATATAGCAAAGGAAATATAGTAGTTTTTGATGTTAGCAATACTAGACTTTTTGAGCTAATGGATTTTCTCTTTTGTAATAGATCACTGTACTTTGCTATAAATCACTGTGTCCTTGCTATATAAGAATGTAACTTTATCATATCTTAAGACTAAACGGATCTTAAGGGGAGCATTGGTGAAAGGATTTTCATTTGTTGGGCTGATGTTTGCTGCTAAGTCTCCATGTTCCCTACACTTATAATGAATATAACTAGCATATAGGAAGAAATAAGTATTAACCTTTAAGATTAATCATGCTAACCTTGGGTTAAATAAATTCCTTTCTTGATTGTAACTCACTACACCCTCACCCTATAGGAATGTAACTTTATTTGGAGGGTGGTGCCTGGTTTAAGAAAAAACACCCTTGGAAGAAATAAGTTTTTTGGTTATCAGAAAGAAAGGATCATAAGATGTCAGCAGGTCTCACTCATGGCCAGAAGATGATGTACCTTTTTTTATACATTTATGTGAAGCACCTGATTTTGATAAAGGTTAGGACTGCTGACCCCCCCGTGACTCTGTATTCATCCCTGTGTGTAACAAAAGGTATATAAGCAAACCCAAAAATAAAGAAATCGGATCAGTTTCCGGAAAGACTGATTCCCCCATGTTGCTTCTTTCTTGCTCCCATTTTCCTGGCTGAATTCCCATCTGGAGCATGGATGCTATTCCACGTAATCCAAGTTATTCAGCCTCTTTTTCTCCACTAATCTTCCTACTACACTATCCATTTCTAATCTCTCTATATCTGTGATTAAATATGTATTTTTCCAAAGACGCCGACTCCGTCCCCCCACCTTCGAATCACTGTGGATCCACCGGGGCTGGACCCCGGCAATGCATTGAAAGCTATGACTATTGAACGGTTATATGTTACGTAACTTTTCAAGTATCTGGAGGTCTTCCTCTTACTGATCTACATTTTTACTTAATATAAATGTCACATATCACAGTCTATGAGAAGCAGCCAAAGCAGCACTTAAACAAAATATTATAGCACTGAACATTTAGAATATTAACACAACATCTTAAGTCAACAGATTAAATTTTCACCACAATAAATTCTAAAAGTCATAGTAAAATAAATCCAAATCAAACAGAAGAAAAAACAAAAAGAGTAGAAGTGACCAAAACTAAAAAAAAAAAAAAAACAGAAAGGCAATCAAGTAAAAAGCTGATACTTTGTAAATTTTATAAAGTAGATATGATTTTTAAAAAATGGACAGTGAAGAAAGACATATCACATGTATTAAACACAAAGAATGAGAATTGGCACATTGAAATCTATAGATATTATTAAAGGGTTAATAAAGATGCTTTTAATAACTCTGTGTCTATAAAATTGCCAATAAGATGAAATGGACTCCTGGAGAAGGCAATGGCAATCCACTCCAGTACTATTGCCTGGAAAATCCCATGAACAGAGGAGCTTGGTAGGCTACAGTCCATGGGGTCAAAAGAGTCAGACACAACTGAGCAACTTCACCTTCACTTTTCAGGAAGATGACATTGAAAGAAGTTACCCAGTGATTTGTTCCCACTTTTGTTTAAAGGAAAAATGAAGGAATTCCATTCTATACATATGCATTCGGAGCTGGATGAAGCATAGAGAAACAAGTGGAAGGGGTGGTTGTGGTCACCAAACAGAACCACACGATGGGAGTAGGGGAGGAGCTGTTCCCAAGGGAGAGGCTGCCTAACAGACAAAAACACTACACTGTGAAATTCTTAAATTGATGACAAGGAAGTGGGGTTTTGAAGCAATAATGACTGTATAAGCCTGCTGTGCTGCAGTCCATGGGGTCACAAGGAGTCGGACACGAGTGAGCGACTGAACTAATGACTGTATATGTGTTATGTCTATAATTTCAGTTACCTCTGACTTTTGAGGATGTGGCCATTTATTTCTCAGAGCAAGAATGGCAGAATCTAGAGGCATGGCAGAAGGAGCTTTACAAGCAAGTAATGAGAGCCAATTATGAGATTCTCCTTTCTCTAGATAATGGACTTCCCAAACCAGAACTGATAGCCTGGATTGAGCAGGGGAGAGAGCTCTTTAAGAAATGGAGAGAATCACACGAATCAAGAAACACAATTTGCTCCACTGCTGATTTGCATTTTGATCCAGTTATTGAAGGACAGCCATTTTCAGTTTCAGGAAACCAACGAGCTGTGAGTTCAGAAGAAGCTCATTACTATTTCCAAGTAGATCCTCTTCAGAGCCACCGTTCCTGTGAACCCTTATCAGAAAAAAGTGAAGATGTTTCCTTCAGGCCTGACCAAGCCGTCGCCCTCCTGAACCCACAGAGACATAACACTTGGGCTCTACTCCCAGCGGTCCACAGCTCCAGGGAACCCATCCAAAGAGAGAGAATCGTCAGCCCTAGGGCCCTGGGTCTCCCAGGCTTCCAGAAAACCGCCTCAGGGGAGGGCCTCCAGCAGTCTTGTGCCTTTTGTGGGGAAAGCTTTTGTAATGAGAACCTCTTAGAGCGGCACCAGGGGAGCCACTTGAAGGCCTGGAAGAAACTCAGCAAACAACCTGAAGCACAGCAGCCTCGGAGCCAGACTCACTTCCGCTGCCCGGGATGTGGGCGGGGTTTCCGCCAGAAGCCGAGCTTGCTGGGCTCCCTGGCGGTCCGGGCTGAGGAGAGCCACCTGCTGGGCCTCGAAAGTCGAGAAACGTGTGGCCGCCGCCTGACGCTACCAAGGCCGCCTCCGTACCCCGGTTGTATCGAGAGTGCCTCCCGGGCCCCCCCGGGCGTGGAGAGGCCAGTCTCCCCGAGAGAGGGCGCCGGGGCGGCCTCTGAGCGGGCCGAGCTCCCTCCGAGCTCGAACCTGGCTGGTCAGGAGTGTGGCCGCTGGGCTGGGGGGCCGGAGGCCCTCAAGCCTGGCCCCGGAGGGGAGAGGCCGTGCTCCTATGGTACGTGCAGCCGGCGTCCCTCCCAGCGGTGCGGGCTCTCCGACCACTCCCACCTGCACAGCGCGGAGCGGCCCTGCCGGTGCGCCGAGTGCGGTCAGGCCTTCCGCCAATGCGGGCGGCTGCGGCTCCACCGGCAGCCGCCCTCGCACGAGCCGCCCTGCTCAGGCCCGGAGTGCGGCCTGGGCTTTCGCCTGAGGACCCCGCTGCGGGCCCACGGGCTGCGGCACGGAGGTGACAGGCCGCTGGCGTGTGGCGAGTGCGGCCGCGGCTTCGCCCATCCGTGCAAGCTGCGCGAGCACCTGCGGGTGCACAGCGGCGAGCGGCCCTTCGGCTGTGCCGAATGCGGCAAGAGCTTCCGCCTCAAAGGCATCCTGAAGGCGCACGAGCGCACGCACAGCCGCGAGCGGCCCTTCCAGTGCGCCGAGTGCGGCCGGGGCTTCACGCGGCCGTCCAAGCTGGCTGAGCACTTCCGCGTGCACAGCGGCGAGCGGCCCTTCTGCTGTTCGGACTGCGGCCGCCGCTTCCGCCTCCAGGGGCAGCTGCGGAGCCACCGGCGCCTGCACACCGGCGAGAGGCCCTTCCCGTGCCCCGACTGCGGTAAGAGCTACCGCGTAAAGGCCGACCTGAAGGCTCACCAGCTGCTGCATGGCGGCCCGATGCCTTTCTCCTGTGAATGCGGCAAGGGCTTCGCCAAGCAGTCCAAGCTCGTGGAGCACGTCCGGACGCACACAGGCGAGAAGCCCTTCCAGTGTCCACAGTGCGACAAGCGCTTCCGCTTGAAGGCGCAGCTGCTCAGCCACCAGGGCCTGCACACCGGGGAGAGGCCTTTCCGCTGCCCCGAGTGCGACAAAAACTTCCGGGAAAGGGGCCACATGCTCCGGCACCAGCGCATTCACCGGCCCGACAGGCCGTTTGCCTGTGCAGACTGCGGCAAGGGCTTCATTTACAAGTCGAAACTGGCCGAACACGTGCGAGTGCACACGAAATCCTGCCGTGTCCGCAGAGAGCCTGACGTTAAGAAAAGGCTCAGCCAGCTGTTTGCGATGATCGAGGCCGACTGGAGTTGAGGCTGAGGAGGGCACTCACAGTGTTCAGCAGGGTTGGTGTTGCATGGGAAGCCACAGCCGAACCCCACATCTAGTAAGACAGAGCAAGAAAGGAATGCAAGTTAGGAATAGGAGAAACCACGAAGATTCTCTCATTTAAAACATCACCAGCTATTTAATATATTTTTTTATCCATTGGTAAAAACAGGTATTTGTTCTTCCCACCATCTTATGGGGTAATTTCCCGTGACATGCTAATAAGCTAACTCTGAAATCCCGACTTGAATTTAGGCAGCCGGAGAGCCCTCCAGTACTGTTCTCAAAAGCATGGGCTGACTGTTAAATGTCAGCTCTTCTCTTCATGGTATGAACATAAGCAGGGGTTTCAATCCAGTGAATTTTGTTGCAGGTCTGAAATGATACTGGGTTTGGTTTAATTCATTTACTTGAAGCTAATAGCAATAAAATGAGTTCTCTGAAAAAAAAAAAAAAGATGAAATGGACTGATTCCTCAAAGCTCACAAACTATCAGGGGATCTTTCCGACCCAGGGATTGAACCTACATCTTTTAGGTCTCCTGTATTGGCAGATGGATTCTTTACCACTAGCGCCACCTGGGAAGCCGCAGGATATTTATATCAGTATCTGTATCTAGATATCTAATCTATGTCTGTATCTGTTAATATATATTAATTTAAAAATATTCAACTGTTAAATTTAATGAGAAACTACAGCAAACCAACTGGGGCAGCCTGAGGATCACAAATAATCAGACACAACTGAAGCAACTGAGCACACACATGCACACACAGCTCCCGGAATCACACATCTAGTTTCTGGAAATGCATCTCTGTGTGTTTGTGTGTGTATGTGTGCCTGTTTGCAAAAGACTGAGGGCAAGAGGGAAAGGGAGCAACAAAGGATGAGATGAGTGGGTGGCATCACCATTTCTCTCCCTCATTCGATCAATTTTGAATTAATTTTTAAATAAGGTTTTATGGTTTATATAGAAGTTCAGGGGGTTGTTGTTGTTGTTGTTTGTTTCCTTGGATTTGCATGTGCAATAATTTAATAACTTTTTTAAGACAATATATTTTTTCTTAAATATTTTGAATGATTTTGAACCTTTGTCAAAAATCACTTAGTATTATTTGTGTTGGGAAATTTTTTAAATGTCTCAGATTCCATCGGTCTAGTACCTACTCCTCCATCAACATTAGATGCCCTAATTCCCCTAGGATATTTATGTGCTTGTGTACTCTGTAGCTTCAGTCGTGTCCAACTCTTTGTGACCCATTGGACTGTAGCCCGCCAGGCTCCTCTGTCCATGGGATTCTCCAGACAAGAATACTGGAGAGGGTTGCCATCTCCTTCTCCAGGGGTCTTCCTCACCCAGAGATCAAACTGACATCTGCATTGGCCGGCGGATTCTTTACCACTGAACCACCTGAGAAGCCCATCAATTTTATATATATTATCAATAGTACATATGTCAATCCAAATCTCCCAGTTCCTCCCACTCCTGCTTTCCTCCTTGATATCCATGTTTGTTCTCTATGTCTGTGTCTCTATTGCTACTTTGTGACTAAGAACATCTGTTCCATTTTTCTAGACCCCACATGTATGGGTTAATATTCAATATCTGTTTTTCTCTTTCTGGTTTACTTCACTCTGTATGATAGTCTCTAACTCCATCCACATCTCTGCAAATGACCCAACTTAGTTCCTTTTTAGAATCTGCCTGCAATGCAGGAGACTGGGGTTTGATTCCTGGGTCAGGAACATCCCCTGGAGAAGGAAATGGCAACCCATTTTCTTGCCTGGAAAATCCCATGGACAGAGGAGCCTGGCAGGATACAATCCATGGGGTCCCAAGAGTGGGACACGACTTAAACCACCACCAGTATTCCATTACACACGTAAACCACAGCTTCTCCATCCATTCCTCTGTTGTCACCAACTTCACTGATAACACATTCTGTTTCTCTGAGTGCACCTGACACAGTCGCCTTCTCATCAAAGCCTTCTGACACAAGCATTTCCCAGAACTGACTTCCTAGGTTGGCCAGCGTTCAGACAGTGAGAAGAGCAGGCTCACTCAGCCCCTGTTACCGCTCCTGTCCATGGAGGGCTGTCCACTCTCCTGTTACTGCTGCTTTCCCCAGGGGAAGAGCAAGGCCTCGCACTTCATGGTTCCACTACAGGGAAGCACTCTCCTTCACACACACACACAAGCTCAGTGCATTGGAGACAGGGGGACAGTGGTCCTATCTGGAGAGCTACCCCTGGTGGGATGGCAACTGGATAAGGGAGAGTCACCATCCATAAATTTCTGCTCCACATGGCCCAGAATATCAGTTCAAACAGTGAGCCCCTGAGGCCTTCGAAATGAGCTCGTGCATCTTCTAGACACTTGTCACAACCCGGAAATTATTTTTCTCCTTTTTAATTTATTTGGCTGTGCCAGGCCTTAGTTGCAGCATACAAGATCTTTAATGGTGGTGTGTGGAATCACAGTTCCTTGACCAGGTATCAAACCTGGGCCCCCTGCATTGGAAGTGCAGAGACTTAACCACTGGACTGCCAGGGAAGTCCCTAACCTGGAAACTCTTTATTCCAGCTGTGGGCTCTCCAACAGAGTCCTAGCCTCCTTCACTACTAAAGAGCCTGGAGACACTTCTTATTTCAGATGCTTACGGCCCTTGAGAGTTGAATATGAGACATGAATTGAATATTTTGTTTCCTATCCCTTAGCTCAAGGCCCACCAAATTGCATATTTGCCATTTTTGCCCTTGCTTTCAGTCACTGAGGTTGAGTCTTAGTCTCAGTTGCGTTCTCTCCTTTCTCTTCATGTCACCTACTCTGGGACCCCATCTGGGCAGCCTGCTGGCCCTCAGTGTATAGGTCCATCTCCAGGAAGGGCTCTGGCTTGCCCCTCCCAGCATGCAGGGGCACCTCAATCTGTCTAAAACAAGGTCAACAGTTTTCAGAGGGTGGGGAATTACTGAAGATTAAACACAAAAAAAGCCAGGTGGACTCCCCAGTATGCAATAGCACAGAAAGTCTAAACTCTTAGCCACTCAAGTTCCAGGACATCATCTTACTCATCTTTAGATCCTTCAGGACAAGCACAGGTGCACAGTAAGTGATCTAGATTGCTTGTTAAGATGCTAGAAAAGCCAAGAAGTGCAGACAACATTGAAATTTGGGGCAAAATGGTCATGGGAAGGATGGAGCAAATATGCTAGATATGTCCTGAAAGGAGTGTGGTCTTGAGTTGAGCTTCAAAGAAAGTTGGGATCTGCATTTTCCAGGAAGGATGGGAAGGACATTCTAGGCAATAATAGCTCCGGTTTGCAAGTGCCTATGAGTCTGGGTGGGGGGTTGTGGGCGGGGGGAGTGGCAGAAGCAGCGGTGTGCATACCTGTGCTCATCTTTGCTCCCAATGTAGAAATTAATACTTAGTGGTTGGAGAGGAAAACAGTCTATAGTTAATCCTTCACTATGGATACCTGGCACCACCTCTAGCCATCCATCCACCTGGCTGGTTGCTGTTCTCAGCCTCTGGACAACTTCTGAGTTGAAGCTGAATGATCAGGACTCTTCCCCCATGCTTGGCAGCTGTTGCCTCTGCTTGCTCCAGGGCCAAGCTTGGGGACCCATGTCCCAGGCGGGTCACCTAGATCCCAGCCTCCATGGTCTCCTGGCCCCAGACTCACATATGTCCCCTCGTCTGTCATATGGCAAATGCTCACATAAACACCCACCTGAGCTCTACAGCTACAGCCAATGGATGCAATTCACCCAACCCCTCCTTGGGCCATTGGTCTCCTGATTCTGCATTGTTAGCCCAGTGACCTTCCTGCATGCTTGGCAGTGAGAAGAGTATGACAAAGACTGAACAGAGTGGCCAGCAAGGTGGGGGTTAAGGGGACATGTGCCTAGAGCAGTTACCCTTTGATTTCCACTCTCCTTCTGGTGAAATATTTGCTACATATACAGCCTCAGATCAAATGGAATCATGAATGTGTATCTCCCAATTTAAACAGAATTTGCTATCACACTAGCACTTCTCCAACAATTATATTGTGGCTCTTCGAGGTATTAGTGTGCTACAATGGGGTCTTGTGGGAGAAGCTGGGGTACAGGAAGGCCCAGAAGTTTTTTCCACCCCTATTCTCCTTTCCCTCTGCATCCAGGAGCTCAGGATCTGGTGGGTGAGGCCGAGGGATGATCAAAGCCATTGTTGCTTTTGGATTTACCTTATCTGGTGCCTCAGCAGTAAAGAATCCACCTGCCAATGCAGGAGATGTAGGTTCAGTCCCTGGATCGGGAAGATCCTCTGTAGGATGGTATGGCAACCCACTCCAGTATTCTTATCTGGAGAATCCCATGGACAGAGAAGCCTGGTGGGCTAGAGTCCATGGGGTCCCAAAGAGTTGGACACAACTGAGGGACTAACATTTTACCCTGAAGTGCAGAACATCTCATCTCAATTCCAGAGTCTGGAAAAGGCTTAGGGGAGGCCCCACCCAGCATCCAAAAAAGAATAACACAGCCTGTTCCACGATGGCAGAAGTTTTTTCCCACTAGAATATAATAAGCAAGTTAATAGGGGAAAATAATTATTCATATCAGAACTGTAAAATCCTATCACATAGAATAATTGATATGAAACTGTCCCAAAGTTGGGACATTCAAGGATTCCTGAATTTCTTCAAGAAGGTAGAGATCCTCCTTTCTCCCAGGTAAGGCCTGAAAATTCACTGAGGGAAAGAAAACATGATGTTTTAACTATACTGGGATTCAGTCTGCTGAGTGGCAGTTTATGCAGATTGCAGATGCATGAAGCACAGAATTAATAGCGATTCACTGTTTCCTCTTCTCAGTATTTTCCAAAGTATTTGGAGGAGACTGTCAAGAGCCACTGGCATGTGGGGATCAGGATTCCCTCTTGATTCCCACTCTTAAAAACGGTGGAGAAGCAGACTTCCTGGTGGTCCAGTGGTTAAGAATCCACCTACCAATGCAGGGGCCATGGGTTCCATCCCTGGTCTGGGGAGGTCCCACATGTCAAGGGGCAGTTAAGTCAGTACCCAACAACTTCTGAGCCTTAGAGCCCTAGAGCCTTGGGCTCTGCAACAAGAGAGACTACCACAATGAGAAGCCCACACACTGACTAGAAAGTAGCCCCTGCTCTTCACAAACAGAGAAAGCCTGAGTACAGCAACAAAGACCCAGCACAGCCAAAAAGTAAAATAAAGTTATTTTTTTAATGATAAAAAGGCCATTAACACCCCCACTGCAGTCGAAAGGTCTGAGCACCTGGAATGTCATCAGTCCCACCCTGTCTTCTTCCTACAGCAGCAGCAGAGTGGCACCCCTGGTAGCCACCCACAGCTACCCAGCCTGGCTGGAGGCAGAAATGGACCCGCCTCTCCCAGAGGATGGCTGCAACCAACAGTGGAAACAGAATCACCCAGATTACCCAGGAGATGGCCAAGGAGGTGTTCCTGATGGCTCAGAGTCTGAGGAGGAAAGAATGCATCTTAGTACTTGACCTTAAACAGGTGATGGGAGGATGGGACACTCCTGGGGAAAAACAGGAGTCCCAGCTGCTGCCCCACAGGAGCCAGGCCAGCCAGGCAGCTCCCAGGAGAAGGGGAGCCATGCTTGGGGCTGTGGGGCACATAGCATTGTTAGATGCTGTCTTCTCTATCTGGAGGTATCATAGAGCTCACCTCATTTCTCTCTTCCTTCCTCCTGTGGGCTCGTTACTAAGACATTGTCTTGGTCCATCAGGGAAGATGATTTGCCGGAAGTTGCAACTTAGTAAAGTCAAGGACTCTTTCATATCCCAGAGGATGAACTGAAGGGACTGTTTATGTCTATAAAAATTCCCCCAACATAGTGGTAACAGGGCTGCAGGATGGCCTGCATCTGAAGGATGGCCATTCAGCCCAGCACATCCTGGAGGTCAGAGGCTGCTTTCCACTGGCCAACTTCAACCACAAGTCAGCTATTGTCATTCTCTTTAGCCCCCTCCCCCTTTTTAAACTTTTTATCCTGTATTGGGGTATAGCTGTTAACAATGTTGTGATAGTTTCAAGTGGACAGCAAAGGGACTCAGTCATACATATACATGCATTCATTTCCCCAAAAAAGGGCTTCTCAGGTGGCATCAGTGGTAAAGAACCCACCTGCCGAAGCAGAGACACAAAAGATGCAGGTTTGATCTCTGGGTCAGGAAGATCCTCTGGAGGAGGGCATAGCACCCCACTCTCATGGATAGAAGAGCCTGGTGGGCTACGGTCCATGGGATCACAAAGAGTTAGACATGATTGAAGCAGCTTAGCATGCACACACATTCTCCCCCAAACTCCCCTCCCATCCAGGCTGCCACATAACGTCGAGCAGAGTTCCCTGTGCTGTACAGTAGGTCCTTGTTGTTTATCCATTTTAAATATAGCAGTGTGTAACTGTCCCTCCCAAACTCCCTAACTATCCCTTCTCTCCATCCTTTCCCACCGCCTGCAACCATAAGTCCATTCTGTAAGTCTATGAGTCTTTCTGTTTTGTAAGTCAGTTCATTTGTATCATTTCTTTTTAAATTCCACATGTAAGGGATGTCATGATATTTCTCCTTCTCAGGCTGACTTACTTCAGTGTAACAGTCTCTAGGTTTGTCCATGTTGCTGCAAATGTCTTTAGCCCTTTTCTTGATTCAGTGTAAGCATAGTTTACCATCAACCCACTGACACTGAAAGTAAAAGTCCATTTATTGAATGTGAGCACTAGAAGGGACGAGATAGGACACCATCAAGAGCCATTTAGAAAATGCCTTCCAGCACAGGTCGGCCAGGTTAACTAATGGTCCCCAAACCCACAGCTGGCCCCAAGGGGTACAGGAGGGGGCACCTCCAGACTAGGTGAGTGCAAAGGGAAACCCAGCAGCTCCCATCCCAGCCTCAGCACCACAGACACTGCCCTCATCTTTCTCCCAACTCCCGTCCACCTCAGCTAGTTTCTCATGGGACAGTTACTCTGAAGGCATTAGGTCAGAAGTGACAGCTGACAGCTCCCAAGCCCCACCCACTCCTCCTTCTCCTTGAGCTCCAAAAGGGCAAGTCAACAAAAAAGCCCAGGCATGGTCTCCTTTGGTGCCAGCTGGAAGTTCAGACCACACGAGCCCTGACTGATGCGTGGAAACTTGCCGGGAGCCAGCATGAGGAATCCTGCCCGTGGCAAAGGTCATGAGGAAGGAAGCCAGACATACACAAAGGCGTGATCTGGCTTCAGGGGTTCCCCCTGGTTTTCCTGAACATCTACCCCCCAAAACCAGAGTCTGCCTGCCTTACTGTACTGTGCTTTCCACTCTTCTGCCTCTAAAAGGAATTAACGTAGGGCTCCAGTTAACAGTCTCCTGCATATAAAAAGAATGTCTAGGCTTAAACCCCTCTGATAGCTTTCTAACTTACCTGACCGGTCTTCCCGGACTTTTACAACTTGTGATTGTTTATAGCCTCCCAACCACGAGAGGCACGAAGCTTAAAGGATCTTAAAGATACAGAGCCTTTTTTAAAGAGCTAAGAATTATATTGGTAGAGGGTTTTCATTGTTGAGTCAATGACTGCTGCCAGGCCTCCATATTCTTTATCTTTTAGACACCTGAAGGATATTAATCAATGTTATTGGGATATAGAAAAAGGAATATAGTAGTTTTGATGTTAGCAACACTAGACTTTTGAGTTAATTACTTCTCTCTGTTATAAATCTCTGTACTTCTTTCATTGTTATAAATTGTTGTGTCCTTGCTGTGTAAGAATGTAACTTTATTTAGTGCTTTCTGAGAGTGGCACCAGACTTTGGGAAGAACAACACTATTAAGGCAAATAAGTCTTCTGGTTGACAAACCCTTATCAGAAAAGGGCCGTAAAATGTTAATTGGCCCTCTGGCCAGAAGATTATGTAAATCACCTAAGACTTGTGTATACAGCTATGTATGCAGAGAGAAAGCCTGGTCTCGATAAGAGTCAGGGCTGCTGACACGGCATAATTTTGTATTATCCATTGATCTCTATGTACAATCAAAAGTATAAAAAGCCTTTCCAGACAATAGAGGATGGGCCAGTCACTGGAAAGACTGGTCTCCCCCATGTCTTTTCTTACTCTATTTTCAGGCTGAATTCCCATCTGGGGCATGAAGGCTCTCCGAGTCTACTTACTTGCTCTGGCTTTTAAGACCCACGAGAGAGGGAGCCTAAGGTGGGGCACCCTCCGCTATTCAAGTGGGCGCCAGTGGCCTAACATAGACAGTGCAAGTTCCTTGTTTTGGAACTTTGTTAGTTCTCCACGTAAACCAAGTTATTCAGCCTCTTTTTGCCACTAAATTTTCCTACTATACTATTTTTCCTAATCTCTCTTATATTTCTAATTAAATAATTCTTTCTAAGACGCCACGCCATCTCCCCTTTGAATTACCCTGGATCCACCGGGGCTGGACCCCAGCAGAGACCCTCACCCTGGCCCCATCCCCTGCCTACAACAAAGCCAGGCCAGTCTCCTTTCCTTGTTCTCTCAAGCCTCTTCAGACTGGTTAGGAGCCTGCCCTCCTCACTCTATCCTGAAACCTTCATCATCTGTGTAACAAGGCTTTTTTATACCTTCATGCTTCATGTTTGGCATCATCCAAACCAAATTCTCAGAGGAAGGGTCCATCCTGTCTTGGCAGAGTGGCTAAAACAGCAGGACCTGTGACATTTCCTGGGTTTTCCTTTTCCAAACTACATCTACTTTCCTATGGCTGCTTATCTGCTCATCCCAGACAAGCAGCTGAAGTTTCAGTTCGAGTTTCACATTTGCTGGAATACCCCATCTTTATCTGTATTAGTTGCCTCAACATTTACTGTTATGTTTAGGATTTTTGTTAAAATCTTTTTTAAAGTATTTATTTACTCATTTTATTTATGTGGGATCTTTCGTTGCCAGTACAGGGACTCTGTAGTTGTGGGCTGTGGGCTCCGGGGCACAAGGACTCAGTCACTGCTGCAGCACATGGGCTTAGCTGCCCTGAGGCATGCGGGATCTTGGTTCCCCCACCAGGGTTCAGACCTACATCCCCTGCATTACAAAGCAGATTCTTAATCCCTGGACCACCAGGGAAGTCCCTAAGATTTTAATTGAATAAAGTGTTCTGTTGTTTTGTTTTGTTTTTTAAGATGAAGAAAGGAAACTGCTGATATTGCCCAAACTTCTCTTTCAAGTGAAGAAAAATAAGGTCCAAAATGATCAAAATTTTGAATCAGGTAAGAGGTGGCTTCTGTCACCAACATATCATTCATCAGTTCCCAGCTCTACATGTCACTGCTATCTTTTGCCCCTCTGGTCAAGCCAAGATCTCCTTCGAGCTGCGTTTTCCCCACACCTGGCCTTTCTCAGGGGCCTCGTTTCTGCCCTGGGTCTGCTGAGAACTGTCTCTGAGCTCACGCAGGCCACAGCTCCTGTGCAGAAAGTCTAGATCAAGACCAAGGGGCTCGGCCAAGCTCCTTTCAGCACCGCCACCCCCCCCCCCCCCCCCCCCGCCACCCAAGGACAAACGGGCCTGAACCGCCTCGTTCTGTGGTTTTCAGGAGAATAAGCTTCTTATTAACCCAGAGTGGCTGGGCTTAAATCCTGTAGCACAAGTTCAGGATCATGGTTTTAGACCAAATGCAATATTGGATTGGCCAAAAAATTTGTTCAGGTTTTCCCATAACGTCCCATGGATCTTCATCAATGAACAACCCAGTATGTTCATTCTGGGGCTGAAACCAGTTGTGCCAAGTGTGTTTTGGATGTTTACAATTTATCACCGATTTCTTAGGGAAGACCTGTGATGGTGCTGTTTACCTGCATGCGTGCTAAGTTGCTTCAGTTGTGTCTGACTCTGCAACCCCATGGACTGTAGCCCACCAGCCTCCTCTCTCCATGGGTTTTTTCAGGCAAGAATACTGGAAATAGGTTGTCATTTCCTTCTCCATTTTTGGAGAATATACCTCAATTTTTTAAAAAATGTATGATAAAGATAGGTGGGGGACTGGCAGTCAGAACTCTCTGCCCATACTGTCCTCTTACACACGTTGAAACTCATGTAGGAAGATAGCATTTGGTGGTCTCTTATCTCTGCATGTGTGTGAGTGCTAAGTCACTTCAATCCTGTCTAACTCTGTGTGATTCCATGGACTGTAGCCCACCAGGCTCCCCTGTCTATGGGATTCTCCAGGTAAGAATACTGGAGTGGGTTACCACACCCTCCTCCAGGGGATCTTCCCCACCCAGGGATCGAATCTGCATCTCTACCTACTTCTAATTCTTTCACTTCTTTTGGTTCAGACCAAAGATCAGCTCATTGCCTCTGCTAGAAAAATTGCAACTTTTGGGCAGAACTTCGCCAAACTTATCCATATCATTGCTAAGACCACAGATGTCCCCAGGAGCACTTGTGTGTAATAGAGCAGATTGAGACAATGAGCAGCCAGCTCCACATCTTCTCCAGGTAGAAAATGGCTCTGGGGGGAAACTGCCCAGGCTGATTAGGGTAAGGGAATAGTGGCCCTGGGGAGTGTAAGAGCTCCATAAAGAAGATGGTTGAGGGTGTGAGCTTGGGATCAATTGGTTGGCATGTGTAAGTGCACTTGTAGCCAAGTGGTTCACTAATTCTGAAAGTGTTAGTTGCTCAGTCATGTCTGACTCTGCGACACCATGGACTGTAGCCTGCCAGGCTCCTCTGTCCATGGGATTCTCCAGGCAAGAATACTGGAGTGGGTAGCTATTCCCTTCTCCAGGGGATCTTCCTGACCCAGGGATTGAACCTGGGTCTCCCACATTGCAGGCAGATTCTTTACCGTCTGAGCCATCTTGGCTAACCCTGGGAATGAGCAGTCTTTCCAACATCAGATGTCCCTAATGTAGAACACCAGAAATACAGAAAATGAAAAGGTATGATTAACACAGGTATATTTATCAAGCTTTCAGTACTCTAAAAGGATCCAGAAGTCCTGAGATTTTTACCAAAGTTAGTCACTTATGTTTCACGGCATCTTCATTTTCTTTTTAATTTTTTTATTGAAATATAGTTGATTTACAATTTTATGTTAGTTTCAGGTGTACAGAAAAGTGACCCAGTTACATCCATTTAGCTATGTTTGTCATATTCTTTTCCACCATTGCTTATCACAAGATATTGCACACAGTTCCCTGTTTTATAGTAGGTCCTTGTTGTTTATATATTTTATAGATAGCATCTTCATTTTCATTGCTGAAAAATAACTTGTCTCATTAAATTCAGTTACACTCAGTTTAAACCAAATATCACAGAAATGTGTGATTCAACTAAGAAATAACAGTCTGGGACTTCCCTGATGGTCCAACAGTTAAGAGTCCGAGCTCGCAATGCAGGGGGCCCAGGTTCCAGCCCTGGTTGGCAAGTTAGACCCTGCATGCTAAAACTCAGAGCCCACCACATCAACTAAGATGTGGCACAGCCAAATAAATTTTAAAAAAACAAAAAGGACCACCTGTCTTATCTTTGATTACAACTTTTACTTTAAGTCCTGAATGCAATTCTAACATTTCTTGTTCCCTTTCATTACATATGGATGTTGGCATTTATTCTTCATGTACTCTTCAGCTATTTTCATTAAAAATACTTCTTAGCAGACACACAGATATAGAAAATAAACTAATGGTTACCAATGGGGAGACGGAAGTGGGTAAGGGCAATATAAGGGTTGGAGAGTAAGAGGTACAAACTATTATGTATAAAATAAACTACAAGGATATACTGTACAACAGAGGGACTATAGTCAATGTTTTATAATAACTATAAATGGAGTATAACCTTTAAAAATTATAAATCACTCTATTGTACACCTGTAACATAATATTGTGCATCAACTATACTTGAACAAAAACAAAAAAAATACTTCTTGTTAATTTCAAAATGAGTCATACTTTCTTAGTATCAAAATTAAAATGTGATGTTAAATTATACCTTTAGAACTTTCTCTGAATAGTCTCCACAAAGGCATCCCAGTTTCCTGGAAGAGGCTTACATTGTAAATTCTGGTATTTATTTGAGATTATGCCTTTTACCTGGTGTCATGGTAACTGCTTTCCTGCTGCCAACTCCCAAGTGTAAAAGCCTTCCTGACAAGAAGCAAGTCCTCTGAAGAGCTCCTGGTGGAAAATGCACAGCAGCTCCTCTGTGCTGTCTCTAAGACTGTGAGGGCTACAGAAGCTGCAAGTCTTCAGGTAGGCGGACACTGGCATAGAGTACACACTCACAGGACCATGACTCAGGTCACAGGCTGAGAGGAACATTGCAGCATTCATGAGGAAACTCTACCAGCTTCCTAACTACTAAATTCAACTTCATTTCTAACCCAAACCTGTGACCTGATTTCCTGTGTGCTTTAGATTGGCTAATTTCTATCAACCTACCTTCAGTTTCACTTTTTCTTCCTCTTGTGTCCAGTCTACTGATGAGTTATGAAAGCATTGTTCCATTTGTTGCCATCTATTTTTTTCATTTTAGCATTTAAATTCAATTATTTCTAGTAGTTTTGTGTCTCTGCTAAAATTCTCCATTTGTTTATGCATTTTGTCTACTTTTTCTAAGTCATTAATACATTGACCATAGTTATTTTTAATTTCCTATCTGATGGTTTCAACATGTGGCTTATATCTGAGTCTGATTTTTTAATCACTTTGTCTTTTTGTACCAATTAAAATTAAAGAGTACATAAAATAGACAGTGAAAAGCATTTGAAAAATGTGTTTGAACTACAAGTTCCAGAATTTCTCGACTATAAAAAAGGCTGACAGAAAAGCTCAGGACTGGTCCTATGGATCCATGTCTGTCCTGCCAGCATGCTGGCACGGCCACAGCCACAGACTCCCACTGATCCAGCAGAATCACCCAGGGCAGGGCCAGACCCCAAGTTCCAGTGCCCAGACCATCTGAGTGCAGGAGAACCTGAGAGTGAGGCTGAATTCTTGCAGTGTACACCTGCGTCCTGACTCTGCTTAGGCTGCTGCCCAAAGACCCACGGATTGTTTGCATAAAGCAAAATGAATAAGACAAGATCCAGAATGAGGCAGAATTTGGGTCATAGAGAGAATGTTTTTTAATTGATTACTGTCCCAGAACATTCTATTATGATAGACAAGATCCTTTGCTCTGTTGTGCTTCTCCTTTAAGAATGAGTGGGCTCCAATTCAGAGGACCTCTCCAGTTGTGATTCCTTGCTCTCCATTAAATTAGGTCTAGAATATCAGAAAACCAGCCCAAACACCACTCAGAAGAATGGTCTAGGCACTCCAATCGGCTGACACCAGGAAAGAGTACACAGCGTCTCCTAGTACTTAACCATCTTTCTCTCCTCCAGGGTTTCAGACAAACTTCCCCAGACCCAGAGGAACCAGAAGTTGCTGCCTTCTGCATGCAGTGGAGAAGAAAACTGCTAAGGCACAGACTTCAAGAAACCTCAAACCTGGTCTGTGATGAGCTGGGCCTGTGAAAAAACAGCACCAAAGGGCCTGCGACACTCACAGTCCTGCATTAAAAAGCACTGTAAAAGCTGAATGATATTCTCCAGCTTGTGTGCACTGGGCCCAGGACTCTGGGAGCCCCTGGGAAGTGCCTCTTAGGCCAAATCAGCCTGTAGGGACATAGGATGAGTGGGGGGTCGTGTAGGTGCAGGGTGGCCAGGGCCAGGCCTTGAGCAAAGCCGTCCAGACAGCATTCTCAGTTAAGGGGACAGCTCTGGGTCCCTGGTGAGACTGCTGTCTGCCTGGGAAGGATATTTAGCTTTCTGGCATCAAAGGGAACCTCAAATGTAGATTGTGAAGGGATGCAGGAAAAAAACATCCAGGCTCCTTTATCTGAAGCCTTTATTAAGATACTTCAATGTGAGAATAGCCCCAGTATGTTCTTTAGGGAGCCAGGAACTAAAAGATGTATGGATTAGCTTGGCAGTCAGTCAGAGCACACCGAGCTTGAGTAACTTGGCAGTGTTCAGAAACTCAAGGTGTAGGAAAACTGAAGATGTGTTGGTTTAGGACAGAGGGCAAGAATCTGCGAATCTGAAGGCCCTGAGCTGCGATTTGGTGAATCTGGGTTTAGCATTTGGGACAGAGAGGAAGAGCTGGGAGTTAAGGTTTTGGACAGTCAGTGGGTATTTTCCAATTCTCAGTATCTTTCACAAAACCTATTTGGTAAAGGAATGAGGAAAAGGAGAGTGAGGAGACCAGTGACCTTCACCTCGGGGGTTGAACTCCGTGGGCCAAAAGTAGAGAACTGAGTCTGGAGGAGGGGGCCACAGACAGGGACTGTGGACGTGGAAGCAGGGGTGCCCTGGGGGCTGGGGTCCTGTTTTGGGGGGACACCATGCCAGCCTCTTAGATTCTGGTGCCACCCACAGGGAGGAGGGCTGACAATAGATGAGGCTGAATTTCCCATAATCCAGTGGGATCATGGCTCAGATTTAGTTTATAAATGGATTTCTTTCCATAAAAAAAAAATACAATATGTTGAGTTTTGCCTTATATACAGCCATTCAACCATCACCACAGTTAGGATAATGAATATATTTGTTGTTTGCTCAGTCACGTCTGACTCTTTTGCAACCCCATAGACTAGAGCCCACCAGGCTCCTCTGTCCATGGGATTCTCCAGGCAAGAATACTGGAGTGGGGTGCCATTTCCTTCTCCAGGGAATCTTCCCAACCCAGGGATAGAATGCATGGCTCCTGTATTGGCAGGCAGATTCTTTACAGCTGAACCACCAGGGAAGCTCTAATGAATATATCCATAACCCCAGAAATGTCCTTATTCTCTCCTACCCCTCGGTTTCTCCCCTCAGTGTCCTATAATGACGGATCTGCCTTGTCACTTAAAGATGAGTTTGATTGTGCTGTGCTGTGCTAAATCACTTCAGTTGTGACTGACTCTGTGACTCCATGGACTGTAGCCCGCCAGGCTCCTCTGTCCATGAAATTCTCCAGGCAAGAATACTGGAGTGGGTAGCCATTCCCTTCTCTAGGGGACATTCCTGACCCAGGGATGGAACCTGTGTCTCCTGAACTGCAGGCAGACTCTTTACCATCTGAGCCACCAGAGAAGTCCCAGAAAATCCCAAAGACACTACCAAAAAACTATCAGCACTGACACATGAATTCAGTAATTTGCAGAATACAAAATTAATATAACAGACATTTGTTGCATTTTCATACACTAACAACAATATATCTGATAAAGGGCTAATATCCAAAATCTACAAAGAACTTAAACAACTCAGCATAAAAAAAAAAATTAAAATGGACAGAGGACCTGAACAGACCTGTCTTTTCCAAAGACATATAGATGGCCAACAAGCACACGAAAAGATGCTCAATATCACTAACTGTCAGGCAGATGCAACTCAAAACCACAAGGATATATATCACCTCACACCTGTCAATTGGCTATTATAAAAACAACAACAACAAATAAGTGTTGGTGAGGATGCGGTGAAAAGGGAACATTCATGCACTGTTGGTGGGAATGAAAGCTGGTACAGCCACTATGGAAAACAATATAGAGGTTCTTCAAAACATTAAAGATAGAACTAGCAAATGTCCAGCAATTACACTTCTGGGTATTTTTCCAAAGAAAACAAAAACACTAATTTGAAAAGCTATATGCAGCCCTATGTTCACTGCAGTACTACTTACAATAGGCAAGATATGGAAGCAACCTAAGTATTTATTAACAGATGAATGGATAAGTATACATACACAATGGAGTATTACTCAGTCATAAAAAAGAATGAAATCTTACCATTTGCAACAACATGGATGGACCCAGAGGGTATTATGCTAAGGGATATAAGTCAGATAGAGAAAGACAAACACATACGATTTCATTTATACATGGGGTCTAAAAGACAAAACAGACAAATAAACCAAACAAAATGAGAACAGACTCTCATAGTTACGGAGAACAGATGGGTGAGAACCAGAGGGAAGGGGTGAGGAAATGAGTAAACCAGGTGAGGGGATCAAGAGGTATAAATTTCAATTGTAAAATAAATAAACCACAGAGACTTAATGTGCATGGTAAGGGATATAGTCAGTAATATTGTGGTAACTTTGTATGGTGACAGGTGGACACTAGCCTTACTGTGGTAACCATTTTGTAATGTAAAAAGAAATTGAATCACTACACTGTACATCTGAAATTAATACAACATTGTAAATCAATTATACTGGACTTTCCTGGTGGCTCAGATGGTAAAACGTTTGTCTATACTGCAGGAGACCTGGGTTCCATCCCTGGGTCAGGAAGATCCGCTGGAGAAGGAAATGGCAATCCACTCCAGTACTATTGCCTGGAAAATCCCATGGACAGAGGAGCCTGGTAGGCTACAGTCCATGGGGTCGTAAAGAGTCGGACACAACTGAGCGACTTCACTTTCACTTTCAATTAGTTAGATTAGTTTGATTAGTTTACTAATTAGATTAGTTTGCCGTATATAGGGCTTGTGTAAAAATAGATTCATATAGGTGTTCTTTTCCCCCCTCGGGATTCTTTCATTCAGTGTAACTATTTTGAGATATCCATAATACATGTATATTGTGATTCATTCTTTTTCATTGCCTAGTAGTATTTCATTATATGGATATAGGACAATTTTTTATCCACTCACCTGTTGATGGACATTTGTATTGCTTACAGTTCGGAGCTGTAACAAATAAACCTTCTATGCTTTCATTTCTTCAGGAAAATTTCTAATAGTGGAATTGTTGGATAGTAGTGTCAGTGAATGTTTAACTTTTACGGAAGCTGTAGAAGTTTATTTAGGTCACTTCTCTCATTCCTGATACTGGTCATTTGTCTTCACTCTTCTTTCCCTGGTAAGTCTATATAGAGATTTATCAATTTTATTTTTTTATATAACCATTTTTGATTTAGCTTTGTCTAAGATTTATTCTCTATTTCATGAATTCCTTCTTTTTGCTATTTCTTTTCTTCTGTTTCAATTTTCTCTTTTTCAAGTTTATGAATGTCAACGGTAAGGTCATTATTTTGTGGCATTCTTTTCTAATATAGGCTTTTACGTCTGTAGATTTCTATTTTTGCTTCTTCCCACCAATTTTTACTTTTTCCTTTATCATTATACAATCTAATTTTCTTTTAAAATTATTTGCTGACTCATGGGTTATTTGGAACTGTACTTAGTTTCAAAATATTTGTGTGTGGGGGGTGGAAATTCCAAAGATTTTGTTTTGATTTCTGATTTAATTCCTTTGCAGTCAAGAAGCATACTTTGTAGTTCATAATCCTTTTAAATTTATTGAGCCATGTGTTGTGGTCTGGATTATAGTTTATCATGACAAATGTTCTATGTACATTAGGAAAGGAAGTACATTATGCTATTGTTAGTTGGAGTGTTCTATAAAAACCAGTTAGGTCAAGTTGACTGACACTGTTGCTCAAGTCTTTGATGTCCTTAGATTTTCCTTTTACTTGTTCTATCAGTTTTTAAAGTAGGATATTGAAATTTGCAACTGTAATTGTGAATTTTCTGTTATAGTTCTATCAGAGTTGCTTCATTTATTTTTAAAGGTGTATAAACATTTACATCACTTTGATGAATTAAATCTTTCATCATTAATAAAGCAATCTCTTCATTCCTGGCAAAATTATTTGCTCTAAAATTTACTTCGGTTTTTAAAATATTTCCTAAGCCTTTACTTATGAACTTGTGGGATACAATTTTAATATTTTTTTAATATCTTTGTCTCTACAAATTCTTACATCTGTGTCAGTTCTCAATTGCTTTCAATAGATTCATTTACCTTCTGACTGTGAGCAATATTTCCTGATTCTTTGCATGCCTGGTAAATTTTACTGTGTGCCAGACTTGTCTTATTGGGTTCCTGGCAATTTCTGTGTTCCTATAAATATCCTTGAATTGGTTCTGGGAGACAGTTACTTGGAAACAGTTTCCTATTTTCTGTCTTGCTTTTAAGATTTGTTAAGTGGGATGAGAGTAGGGTTCAGTCCAAGGTGAAATAGTTCCTTCTGAGGCAAGACTCTTCTGTGTACTCTCTCCAATACTTTGTGAATCATAAGCTTTTCCATTCTGTCTGGTGAGAACAGGTGCTTTTCTTGGCCCTGTACTAGCCCTGGCACAATTATCTCCAATCTTTTCAGCTCCTGGTAGTTTCCTCACAGATATACACTCATCAGTACTCCCTGAAACCGCTGCAGATCCCCCAAAGTTCTGTGCACCTTTCTCCTCTCTGGTACTCTGTTCTGCAAAATCCTTTGGTTTCTCAGGTCTTTCAGCTTTGTCTCATTTAAAGAAACTGCCAGACTCTTCCTGGGCACTTCCTGTTTCTTTGCATGTCTGGTAATTGTGATTGGATGCCAGGCATTGTGACTTTTAACTTGAATGTGTGCTGGGAGGTTTCATATCTGTGTAAGTATTCTTGAACTCTGGGATGCAGTTAATTTATCTATAAACAGTCTGGTCCTATAAAGTCTTAACTTTAAGCCTTTTTTTTTTTTTTGGATAGGATCAATGCTGTGTTTCTTCTAGAATTTATTTTGCCTCACTACTGAAGCAGTGTTTTTCTGAATGTCTTATCCAATATCACTTTGCTTACATGATTTATCCATTCTGGATGATGGCAAGAAACCTCTGTGGTAAGCTCTGGAGAATGTCTCCTCTAATCCTTTTCATGACCCCAGGAAATTTTTCTCATACACTTGTGTTGATGTGTACATAGCTGAAGACATGTGGCTTTCTGAGCTTTCTCTCTGTGTATCTCTCATCTTCTCATTCTCTGCCCTACAGACTAGAGCTCCCTTGTGTTCCCTGGACTCCCAACTCGGTCTTCTCATGCTGAGACCACTGGCTTCTCCCTGGATTCCCCCTCAGCTTACCACAGCTTGGAAACTCTCCAGGAATTAAGCTGGCTTAGTCAAGGGCTCATCTTTTTTTTCTGTTAAGAATCATTGCCCTAGGGTGGGACAAATTGAGAGAGTAGCGTTGACATATATACACTTCAGTTCAGTTCAGTTCAGTGGCTCAGTCGTGTCCAACTCTTTGAGACCCTATGAATCCCAGCACACCAGGCCTCCCTGTCCATCACCAACTCCCAGAGTCTACTCAAACTCATGTCCATTGAGTCCGTGATGCCATTCAGCCATCTCATCCCCTGTCGTCCCCTTCTCCTCCTGCCCCCAATCCCTCCCAGCATCAGGGTCTTTTCCAATGAGTCAACTCTTCACATGAGGTGGCCAAAGTACTGGAGTTTCAGCTTTAGCATCAGTCCTTCCAATGAACTCCCAGGACTTATCTCCCTTAGAATGGACTGGCTGGATCTCCTTGCAGTCCAAGGGCCTCTCAAGAGTCTTCTCCAACACCACAGTTCAAAAGCATCAATTCTTCAGCACTCAGCTTTCTTCACAGTCCAACTCTCACATCCATACATGACCACAGGAAAAACCATAGCCTTGACTAGACATACCTTTGTTGTGTAAAATAGATAGCTAGTGGGAAGCTGCTGTATAACACAGGTAGCTCAGCCTGGTGTTCTGTGACAACCTAGAGGGATAGGATGGGGTTTGGGGTGGGTGAGAGGCTCGAGAGGGAGGGGATATATGTATATTTATGGCTGATTCATGTTGTTGTTCAGCAGAAATGAACACGATATTGTAAAGTGATCGTGCTATGCTTAGTTGCTCACTCATGTCCGACTCTTTGTGACCCCATGGACTATAGCCTGCCAGGCTCCTCTGTCCATGGGGATTCTCCAGGCAAGAATACTGGAGTGGGTTGCCATTCTCTTCTCCAGGGGATCTTTTTAAAAGCCAAGGATCGAACCCAGGCCTCCTGCATTGCAGGCAGATTCTTTACCGTCTGAGCCCATAAAGTTATTATCCTCCAATTAAAGAAAAAAAGAACCATTGTCTTATGCTGCCTGATGTCTAATATCTAAAGACCAATGTTTTGTATATTTTGTTCAGTCTTGGCCAGCAGAAGTACTTACTCTCCCTTTTTGGACTACCTTCCCTTTGGTTTATGTTCAATTCTCTTTTCTTGGGTAACATTCACTGGACTTTCTCCTTCCAGTTACAACTACGTTTCTATAAGTAAATTTAATCTATCTTTGCAGTTTTATTACCATCCATAAAGTCTTCAAAAATCCGGCCTAGTTTTTCATCTTTTTCTAACTTGTCAGATGAAATCTGACAATCTCAGAATTCAGTCTCTTAAGAGTTCTTGACCCAGGCAAGAATTTCTTGACACTCTGTTCTCCATTGGCCTCCTTTCTGCAGTTTTCATCTTTTGCTGTTTATGACTTTTGACTCCCTTTTGCTTCATTCCACCTGCACTGCTTCTCTCTTCCATACTGTTGCCATTTAAACCACTCTGATTGGCAACTTTATTCATGCCTCCTTTTGGCTTCAAATCGTTCAGTGACCTTAACTGCATATGAGATACAGTCCAAAATCCTTTGCAGGACTTACCAGACTTGCCATGAAATATCTATGTTATCTACTCTCCATGCCTCCCAGACAGACAGACACACCATTCCACTTAATTTCCATCTGTGCTCTAGCCTTACGAGACCAGTAAGAAGAAGTCACTTGTAGACATCTGAATAGATATTTCTATTTCATACTTCCATGTTTTTGGTCTCACCCTTTCCTCTTCATAAATCCCTGCTCCAATCTATCTAATAAACATATTTATTTTACAGAAATCAGATTAACTGTATCCTTTTCTATTAGGCTTTTTTTTTTTTTTTTTTTGAAGATACACAACAGTTTAATGGGCTTCCCTGGTGGCTCAGCTGGTAAAGAATCCACATGCAATGCAGGAGACCTGGGTTCGATCCCTGGGTTGGAAGATCCCCTAGAGAAGGGAAAGGCTACCCACTCCAGTATTCTGCCCTGGAGAATTCCATGGACTGTATAGTCCCTGGGGTCACAAAGAGTCAGACATGACTGAACGACTTCCACTTCACTTCAACATTTTAATACAGTAGTGTTAAGAATCAAAACGAATGCAAAAATGCATGATGGAATAGACATCAACATTTTTAATAAATACAGGATCAGACTCCACCATTGCACAGCCCTGACTGCTTGCATCATTCCGATCCTGGCCCTTGTCCCAAAATAACTTTATTTACAAGACTAGGTGGCCACTGTAGTTACCAGTTTTGATGATGGCTGCCTTTGCTAAGTGCCAACTGGGCACCCACCAAATGTAGGAGGCATTTCTCTAACCCAGACACTCATTAACAACTCTACTCGAATCAACAAGCCCCTCCTGTATGCTTCCTTGTCCTTCACCAATTCCTCCAAATTCTCAACAAAATCTGTCAGAAGACATGTTTGATCTCATTCTGGCCTCCTTCTCCACCTTCAGCCTTTCACACTCCAACCGGTAAGGAACAAGAGACTTTATTGACCTCTCTCCCCTTCCTTCTCTCTTTCCTCTCCTTAACCCTTCCTATCATTCCCTGTTTTTCTAGTTCCCCGGTCCTGGACGCAGGAATCTGGTCGAAGGGCCCTCAGCCTGAGCTGAGGATTGGAGACTGATCACCTCCTCTTGGCAGAGAACGCGAATTCTGGTTCTGGTCTGGTCTGATTTCTGGTAGGGCCGAGTTCCAGTCCTCCCTTCTCTGGAGGCCCAGGGCCAAGTCCCATAACGCCTGGGTATCTGTAGGTGGCAGGAGACGTCTGTAAGGCCACCCCTTTCACACACCCCTCTCCCGCCTCCTCCCCCTTCTTCTTTCAACCTGGCTTCCTTTCCTTCCTTGAAATCTTTGATGTTAGTACTTGGATCTGAAGTTCTGTGTCTCTATAGGTTTTCTGAGAGACTGTATTCTTGTATTTAAGAGCTTCCCTGGTGGTGCAGAGGTGAAAGCATCTGCCTGAAATGTGGGAGACCTGGGTTCGATTCCTGGGTCGGGAAGATCCCCTGGAGAAGGAAATGCCAACCCACTCCAGTATTCTTGCCTGGAGAATCCCATGGACGGAGGAGCTTGGTGGCCTACAGTCCACGGGTCGCAAAGAGTTGGACATGACTGAGCGACTTCACTTTCACTTTCTCTCTTATTCTGATCCAACCACACTAGCCTCACTTCACTTCCTCAGATACAGAAGTCCTGCCTCAGGGTCTTTGCACAAGCTGTTACCATTCCTTAGAATGTATCTCTTTCCGGCCCACTCAGACATCAGATTTCAGTTTAAAAATCACCTTAAACATGTATATATAATTTATTTATTTGGCTGTCTTAGTGTCAGTTGTGGCATGCAGGATCTTCTGTTGATCCTGATGGGCTTTTCTCTAGTTGTACTGCATGACCTCCAGAGTGTATTGGCTCAGCAGTTGTAGTGCATGGGCTTAGCTGCCCCACAGCATGTGGGATCTTAATTACCCAACCAGGGATCAAACCCACGTTCCCTGCATTGGAGGACGGATTCTTAACCAATGGACCACCAGTTCAGTTCAGTTCAGTCACTCAGTCGTGTCTGACTCTTTGGGACCCCATGGACTGCAGCACCCCAGGCTTCCCTGTCCATCACTAATTACTGGAGTTTCCTCAAATTCATATCCATCAAGTCGGTGAAGCCATTCAACCATCTCATCCTCTGTTATCCCCTTCTCCTGCCTTCAATCTTGCCAGCATCAGGATCTTTTCCAATGAGTCAGTTCTTTGCATCAGGTGGCCAAAGTATTGGAGTTTCAGCTTCAGTATCAGTCCTTCCAATGAATATTCAGGACTACTTTCCTTTAGGATTGATTGGTTTGATCTCCTTGCTGTCCAAGGGACTCTCAAGAGTCTTCTCAACACCACAGTTCAAAAGCATCAGTTCTTTGGCACACAGCTTTCCTTATGGTCCAGCTCTCACATTCACACGACTACTGGAAAAACCAGAACTTTGACTAGACAGACCTTTGTCAGTAATGTCTCTTGCTTTTCAACATACTGTCTAGGTTTGTCATAGCTTTCCAAAGAGCAAGCATCTTCTAATTTCATCGCTACAGTCACCATCTGCAGTAATTTTAGAGCCCAAGAAAATAAAGTCTGTCACTATTTCCATTGTTTCCCCATCTATTTGTCATGAAGTGATGGGACCAGATGCCATGATCTTCGGTTTTTGAATGTTGAATTTTAAGCCACATTTTTCACTCTCCTCTTTCATCAAGAGGCTCTTTAGTTCCTCCTCACTTTCGGCAATAAGGATAGTATCATCTGTGTATCTGAAATTATTGATATTTCTCCCGGGAATCTTGATTCCAGTTTGTCCTTCATCCAGGCCAGCATTTCACATGATGTATTTGGCATAGAAGTTAAATAAGCATGGTGACAATATACAGCCTTGATGTACTCCTTTCCCAATTTGGAATGAATCTGTTGTTCCATGTCCAGTTCTAACTGTTGCTTCTTGACCTGCACACAGATTTCTCAGGAGGCAGATCAGGTGGTCTGGTATTCCCATCTCCTGAAGAATTTTCCACAGTTTGTTGTGATCCACACAGTCAAAGGCTTTGGCATAGTCAATAAAGCAGAAATAGATGTTTTTCTGGAACTCTCTTGCTTTTTCCATGATCCAGTGGATGTTGGCAACTTGATCACTGGTTCCTCTGCCTTTTCTAAAACCAGCTTGAACATCTGGAAGTATACAGTTCACGTATTGCCGAAGCATGGCTTGGAGAATTTTGAGCATTACTTTACTAACAAGTGAGATGAGGGCAATTGTGCAGTAGTTTGAGCATTCTTTGGCATTGCCTTTCTTTGGGATTGGAATGAAAACTGTCCTTTTCCAGTCCTGTGGCCACTGCTGAATTTTCCAAATTTGCTGGCATATTGAGTGCAGCACTTTCACAGCAACATCTTTTAGGATTTGAAATAGCTCAACTGGAATTCCATCACCTCCACTAGCTTTGTTCCTAGTGATGCTTCCTAAGGCCCACTAGACTTCTCATTCCAGAATGTCTGGCTCTAGGTGAGTGATCACACCATCGTGATTATCTGGGTCGTTAAGATCTTTTTTGTATAGTTCTTCTGTGTATTCTTGCCACCTCTTCTTAATACCTTCTACTTCTATTAGGTCTATGCCATTTCTGTCCTTTATTGTGCCTATCTTTGCATGAAATGCTCCCTTGGTATCTCTAATTTTATTGAAGAGATCTCTAATCTTTCCCATTCTACTGCTTTCCTCTATTTCTTTGTGTTGATCACTGAGGAAGGCTTTCCTATCTCTCCGTGCTATTCTTTGGAACTCTGTATTCAAATGGGTATATCTTTCCTTTTCTCCTTCGTTTTTGCTTCTCTTCTTTTCACAGCTATTTTGACCCTAAAGAGTTCTTTTTCTACTCTGTGCATTACACTTGCTAGCAATCTCTCAGATTCAGATCTTTTTAACAGAAAATTAATATGCTAATGTTAGAGACACTTCCTTACATAGAAGAGGGCCTTAAATGCTGTTTATCTGTGTGATTAAGTAAAGTACAATCTCTGTGCACTAAGAATAAATTGAAGGATGGCTTACTGCTATGTTCTTTCAGGAAGGCCTGGAAGCTTTCCATTTACAAACTCTCATGAGGACATGGATCCCTGACAGTCTACCTTTAACTACCGAATATTTATTAATATTAAAGCAAAGCAATGCACTGTGAGACAGATATTATTAGAAATATTTTTATTTAAAGTCAGACAATAGAAAGATGTCACAGAAGACAACTACAGAAACTTGAAACAACAAAATGCAACTTGGAAAAGTTACTAGTAAATGAGAAGGGGGGAAAAAAGATATTCCTGATGTTACCAAGGAATTTGTTAGTCCTGGTGTAGAATAATTTATCAGTTCAGCAAAGTATATCCTTTGCTGGTATCTTTTGAACAGACAATAGATTAATGATTTAGTTAATTTACTAAATTAATAGCTACTGAAATCCTCCAAAGTGAAACAGTCAAGAAAGCATTTCCCCAACATTTGAGATATGTGGGGAATTGAAATAATAACTGTAGGAAGTTGTTTTTTCATTAAAAAACACTACTTCATACTGAATGGGTTTAATCTAAATTTCAGCTTACAGATGGTGCTTATAAATCTCATAGAAAAAGGGTGACCACAAGTCTGGACATGGCACCACCCCTTACCAAACACACACTACATCCTAGGACACAAGTGCCATCAATGCCCTTACCATGGGCAAGCACAGCAGCCTAGAAATGACAAAAAATGAAATGACCTGGGCACTGGAACCCTGGATCAATACTGAGCCCTCTCTGAATCCTTGGTGGGGAGCAGTGGGTTTAAGATAAGAAACATAAAAATTTTTTTAAACTTTGGTAAGTAGAGCAATGACTATTTCTCGATTGTCACTTTTAAAGGAAATATTCTACCTCAGGAAAAGATATTCTCCTATCTTATTTGACTTCTCTCTCAAATATTTGGAGGGCAAATTCCTATAAAAAAGAGATGGACTAAAACCTCTTATCTGTAATAATTAATTATTTGCCACCTTCTCTATTTAAAAAGCATATAAAATGTAAAGTCTATCATTAATGACAAATCCCCAAGACCTTGCTTGTAATGGAAGTTTGGAAATGTGATTAATTTTTAAAAAATTGGGCCTCTATGTATTTAATTCCTTTACAATAATCTATATATCAGACTCCTGACAAAATAATATTACCTAATGCAAATTTCATCACTCCTCTCAACCTTAACACCCTCACAGAGGTATTAAAATTAGTAGAGTACTGAGCCAAGGAGCAAGGAGCTTGATAATTTACAAGGTTGATTTTTTTTCTAAAATGCTATAACTAGCTCTATAATAACCTTTTTCTCATAAATTCTAAGTTTAAAAAACAAGAGATTCAATGATAAATCAAGCTATAATATATTATTCCAAGAACTCACAGTCATTGGGACAAAGAGATTTTCTTTATGCCCTCAATGATTTTCCCAACTGTAACACATGACTGTTGTATTCCAAAGGATAATGAAGCGTGTTTAAGGACAAAACACAAGACTCAAATTTATTCATAGTGTTAGAATAAAATGCTATTGGAAATTCACTAGGTTAGGCATATCTTCATAATTCTGGCTGAATTTTGAGGAGAATCAGAAGGGGAAAATTAGAGAAACATTTTAAAATGAAAACATGAGACTTTAATATGCAGTTCTTTCAAAGTACAGAAAGAATCCTTCATAGATCTACAGGGATCTATGTTTGATCTAGTCAAACTTCTACAATGAAGTAGTAAAATCATCTTGTAAAGCTTAGAGGACTCTTAGAATCATGAATTATTGTAGAAACATGTTAACTCTTAAATAAAAGCTGCCATAACCCTACGTTCATATTGTTTGGGTGGGTGGTGGGGAGAAGAGACAAGAAAAGAGAAGGCTGGTGCCCTATGTCTAATGAAAGAGGCATAATTAATGACCATACTCTTTCTAATACAATCCTGGAGTGGCTCTGCCACATCTATTTTGACAGATGGAGGCACCTGCAAAATCTTAACTTGGATGGACGTTGGGAAGCAATCAAGAAGCAGTTAACAAAACACCTACTGCGTGCACAGAACTAGGCTTGTTGCTGTGCGGAAACAGAAGAACAAACAGACGCATACAGGTTCAGCTTCCAAAAACATAAATTTTAAGACATACTTTTCATTTCTTATTTTAAAATCATAAATTCTAAATGTTATGTTGGCATTAACTTAAAGTCTTAGGTCTGTATCCTTTCCAAGAAAGCCAGGTTAAATTAGGGGTTTTGTTACAACTGGTAGATCCTACTGATAAATAACATACTGAGAAACATAACCCCAGCAGTACAGCAATTGGTAACTACTGAAGCTGGTTCTGCAAATCACATGAAGTTACTTGGGGGAGAAGGCATTACCGAAACACAAAGTCATAACACATAAGTGAGGAAAACAAGTTCAAACACTCAGACACTCTTCGGTTACATTTTGTCAAGGCTTACACTTCCTAAACTAAGCCTTATTTAAACTAAGCAAATTTACTAATGATTACTAAACTTTGAACATAATATTATCAAGTGCTCCCAAACCATTTCTGAAGAGATGATTATAACTCTTCATCCTAGAAATTCCCAGAAGCCCTGATACTGAAGGAGGCAGGGGCACTATCGGTGGACTGCTTGACTGCAGATCATCCCTCCAAGGCACGGCCTTTGACACAGACAGCCTCTGTGAGGCGCAGTCCTCAGCCCAGGAGAGTGAACTCAGAGAGAGCGTCTCTATCACGAGACTCTGTGCTGTGCAAATGGAAATATACTGACAAGCCCTAACATCCAGGTCACTGGGAATTTTCAAACTTCAAGATGCCATTAACCAAAGAAAAATGCACCTTTTTCCAACAAGTGATCACTAAGAAAGATCTCAATGTTGCATGCTTGCAGAAATACATAATAAGAGGTGGGAGTAAATATCCTTATTGTTTCTAAAAGCCAACAGCCTCCCATTGACTGAGTTGGCCACTTCACCCATACCACACATGCCATGATTTAAGCAAACACGTCAGTCACAAAACACGAAGTCATAACACATAGGTGAGGAAAACATAACACAGACCATCACAGGATTTTCACCTTCTGTCAATATCCAACCTGTCTAAAGTGAGCATATATGTCAGACCCTGAATAGACACGACAAGCCCATAGAGCTCTAAAGTAGAAAAAGCCCTGTGACTTACTGATACACAAAATGTTCAAGGAAATTGCTAACCTGATGGGTTAATACTCTCTGAAACAACTTCTACTGTGTCTTACTATTATCTGAAACTTCACAGAATTGATGAACCACACAAACCATATTATATTATTTTGGAATCTGTACAACTTAACGCAAACCCAGTGGGAATGTAATGATTATGTGTGTGAAATAAAATATAAATCAATTTTATATTTACAAATACTTTAAAATAATAATTCATTCCCTCCTTACATCAAATCTGTGAACAGTCAAAATCATACCCATTTCACAGATAACAAACTAGACACTGAGATAAAACACCTATAAATCAGTTCAGAACAAGAATAGGAATTCCCTGTCATAAACCTCTAACCCTCATAAGTTCTCTCCTCCCTCTCTCTCTTCTAATTAATTCAGCAAGTAGCTTATATGAACATTCATAAAGGATTTTTTTACTAATCAATTATCCTTCAACTTGCTTCCAAAGGACAGCAAGTCAGAAAATACTTTCTATAATAGCTGTAAATTTCATTTTTTAACCATAAAATGTTATCCAGAATCATTTTAGGCAACAATGTAACCAAAGTAAAAATAGTAGGAACTCACATTCCCTTGAACAACTGTCCTTCCACTTAGAACACAATGAACTTCTGAGGTAGACAGGCAGAGTTCTTGTTCACTTAACTGCAACCTCATTTCAGCATGGAATCAGAGCAAAAGAAGCAAAAGGTGAAGACAGGAATAGGAAAGATATACATTAGTATTAAGCCATGTGCTGAGCTTTAGGTTCCCACACAAATATTTTGCTGTATATTTTAAAAATCACTTCTCAAGTGCTGATTTCCTCTACTTCCATTACCTTTTACAATGAAACGCTCCTTTTAAATTACTTGCTGGAGTTGTTACTAGCAAACACTGTCAGATACCTCTAGTCGAAGATATTAATATATACACTTAGCCTGAGACTTAAGTGTAATACTTAGTTTTAGTTATAAATAATATATGTATAAAGTAAGTAGGGTTGCCATTATTTATATACTGCAATAAAGATATGAGAATGAATACAAATTATTTTTCATAAAAGTACAATTTCTAATCCATTGAGGAGGTTTCCAAACTATGAGGACATAATAAAACACCAAGCAGTCTCCTCTGTTATAGAATGCCAGTCAGGTGAGATCTGAAAGAGAGTCTTTATTGATAGCCATATACAGTTGACTATACCATCTCTGTGTTTTCTTGCTATTTAAGAAAAAATATAGAACCTGCACACTTAAAACATTATCAATGCAATAAATCACTACAGACACACCGGATCTTTTAAAATTTTGTTAAAAACTGCCAAAGTCATGATGAATACAATTATTGCAGCTACACAATTTGAAAAAGTAATATAAATTATGCTGCTAAAGACAAAAGACATCAAAATGCATAAACATCATAATGTAACAGCAATAACTCATAACTATTATTATGAAAAATTAAATTTAAAAAGTTATGTTAGAGAATTTGGAAATTTTTTACTTTAGCAAAACATTCTATTTATATATCTCCAACTTCTATGATACAGTATACCATAAAATACATTTAAAAGATATGACATTCAAATGCTTCATTTACACAAATAATATTGCCAGTAATAATAAAAGTGATGCCCTTAAACATGAACTGCTCTGCTAATATTAGATTTAAAAAATGTTTTCTTTACTTCACTTTACATTTTAGCTAGCAGTTAGCATTACATATTAGTCAGTTCTGTGTTGACAAATTGAGAGGATCCTAGTCAAAATACTGTTTCTGAAAAGTAATGTACATTATATTGCTTGAAACTAACAACCATATAAAAGTGGTGATCATTTATCTAAACACTGATTATGAAAGACAAGTGGCATATGTTCAGGCAAAGTGTTGAGTTCATGATGGTTTATTTACAATAAAAGTACTTTTACTGAAACTAACATGATATATAGGTTTCTATGTCAATGACTACAGTCTCTTAAAATTATAAAAATACTATATAAAATACCACAGGCTTTGGAGGATATAACTTCATGTGGTTCTGATACTAGCAGCTGAAAAGTGTTTATAATTTAAAAATAAATAAACTATAGAGGTAAAACAGTTACAAAACAGCAGGGGACTGCCAACAGTCAGGAGAGAGAAAATAACTGCTTGGTTACACAACAGCTAACAAAACGGTGAAGCTGTTGGGTCAAAAGTTTTAAAAACCTCCTTCAGAGATTTGTCATCTGTTTCTTTGCTGGGATCATCACCGGGGGTGGGGCTCACCTGTCCCAGATGTTTTGACTGCCTGGGATCGCTGTACTGGGGTCTGATTAGGCCTGTTAATGCCTGAATTGGAAGGCTGTGCACTGCTGGGACTTGAACGGTACCGGAACTCCGGCAAACATCCGTCTGTGGGTCAGCTGGGCGGTCAACAGGGACGTCCACATTTGGAGCCATTTTCTGTGGTAGGATTGCTTCTCCAGGAAGAGGCTCATTTTTGTCACTACATTTTAAACTCCCGCTTTTTTTCTGGTTCTCTGCATTTTCTGCTGCTAGCTCTGATGTAGAGGGTGAACCTTGCTCCCTGGGGTCATACAAACTAATACCACTAAGGACTGAACCTGGAGTTCCCAGGGGAAGGCCAGTTGAAGATGAGAGTTTGGGGGCATATGGAGGTAAAGCCCCAGGACCAGAACTGCTAGGTACCGCCCCTGAGGGCTGTGATGACCCCAGGTTTGGCCTGGTCCCTAAAGGAGGGGCAGTCTTAGACATATGGGGGTCCTTCATAACTGCTTGATGAGGCTCTGTGTTGTGCAGTCTGTGAAGTCTAGGATCAAAATTTTTTTGCAGCCTAGGATCTCCTAATTTACTTCCAGAACTATGTGAGTCTCCAAATTGGTCTGGGTAGCCTTCTCTGTTTGCTGTGTTAATTTTGGCTTTGGCTGCTAGTTTTGTATCAGTGGGCACTGTGTTTTGACGAAGATCACTTTTTGTATTCCATAACCTACTGAGCCTCTGGTCAGCTATAAGAGGGGGCAGAGGTAAATTGATTGAAGAGACTGGATCAGGTTTAGGTAAAGGAACTGGTAGTAAGTCTTCTGGAGCCCACACGATGTGTTTGGCAAAGTTGGGTTTGGTTAGGGTAATATCCATTTTAATGTGACTAAACTGTCTCAGCTGTGACCTTGGGTCCTGCAGCATCACACCAGGGGAAGAATCCAGAGGTATTAAGAAAGCCTTTTCTCTCAGCTCTCTTTCTGTATCTTCATCATCATCATCTCCCCTTTTGTGTCTGATGCTAGGGCCGGTGTTGCCATGATGTGAATCAAACTTGGCTCCAGCAGCAGCAGAACTGCCATGGCCGCTTCCACTCCCTCTTAATTTCCTGGGATCCCATGCAAGTCTGAGATCCAGTGGGGCAGTCTCAGAAGATTTTTTAATGTCTTGCCTTGAGATAGTCCTAAGTCTAGGGTCGACAACTTGGTTTCCTTTATTCTTCTCTCTAGCAAGTCTCGGGTCAGTAGGAGTGCCAAGTTCTGTGGAAGGCTGCTGCTGACTCCTCAAAGTCTCTGTTTGTTTCTGTAACGTTCTCAGTATTGACTTGACGCTGCTCCCTTCTTCCTCTTCACTACTGGAGTACCAGTTAACAGTTTCATCTAAATGCAGACAAAAACTATTGTAAAGAGTGACACATTCATATTTGGCTTTAATTAAAAAACACATAGGCTATTTCTGAAAAAAGGGTAGTCTAACTTCAAGACAATGCATCATAGAAATGACGGAGTTTCAACACTGGAACAAGATAAGATGTGATATAACAACTAACAATTCAGTCACTGTACTCTATAAAGAAAGAAGTATGGCATCAGAACATGTAAAATGTCCTTCCAGTCAGAGAAGAGTCTGGACCTTTCATTCCAGCTGGCCAAAAGGAACTCAGAAATGTGTCGGAAGACAGGGCTGAGGGAGAAGGGAAAACACTCTAAAAAAGAAATTCCAAAATGTATTGGATGTCTTTAATTCAAAGTGAAAGTGAAGTTGCTCAGTCGTGTCCGACTCTTTATGACCCCATGGACTGTAGCCTACCAGGATCCTACATCCATGAGATTTTTCAGGTAAGAATACTGGAGTCGGTTGCCATTTCCTTCTCCAGGGGACTGGGACTGGAATGGGTGAATTTAATGCAGACGACCATTGTATCTACTACTGCGGGCAGGAATCCCTCAGAAGAAATGGAGTAGCCATCATGGTCAACAAGAGTCTGAAATGCAGTACTTGGATGCAATCTCAAAAACGACAGAATGATCTCTGTTCGTTTCCAAGGCAAATCATTCAAAATCACGGTAATCCAAGTCTATACCCAAACCAGTAACGCTGAAGAAGCTGAACGGTTCTATGAAGACCTACAAGACCTTTTAGAACTAACACCAAAAAAAGATGTCCTTTTCATTATGGGGGACTGGAATGCAAAAGTAGGAAGTCAAGAAACACCTGGAGTAACAGGCAAATTTGGCCTTGGAATACGGAATGAAGCAGGATGAGTTTTGCCAAGAAAATGCACTGGTCATAGCAACAACACAAGAGAAGACTCTACACATGGACATCACCAGATGGTCAACACCAAAATCAGATGATTATATTCTTTGCAGCCAAAGATGGAGAAGCTCTATATAGTCAACAAAAACAAGACCAGGAGTTGATTGTGGCTCAGATCATGAACTCCTTATTGCCAAATTCAGACTTAAAGTGAAGAAAGTAGGGAAAACCGCTAGACCATTCAGGTATGACCTAAATCAAATCCCTTATGATTACACAGTGGAAGTGAGAAATAGATTTAAGGGACTAGATCTGATAGACAGAGTGCCTGATGAACTATGGATGGAGGTTCGTGACACTGTACAGGAGACAGGGATCAAGACCATCCCCATGGAAAAGAAATGCAAAAAAGCAAAATGGCTGTCTGAAGAGGACTTACAAATAGCTGTGAAAAGACGAGAAGTGAAAAGCAAAGGAGAAAAGGAAAAATACAAATATCTGAAGGCAGAGTTCCAAAGAATAGCAAGAACAGACAAGAAAGCCTTCCTCAGAGATCAATGCAAAGAAATAGAGGAAAACAACAGAATGGGAAAGACTAGAGATCCTTCAAGAAAATTAGAGGTACCAAGGGAACATTTCATGCAAAGATGGGCTCGATAAAGGACAGAAATGGTATGGACCTAACAGAAGCAGAAGATATTAAGAAGAGGTGGCAAGAATACACAGAAGAACTATACAAAAAAGATCTTCATGATCCAGATAATCATGATGGTGTGATCACTCACCTAGAGCCAGACATCCTGGAATGTGAAGTCAAGTGGGCCTTAGAAAGTATCACTAGGAACAAAGCTAGTGGAGGTGATGGAATTCCAGTTGAGCTATTTCAAATCCTGAAAGATGATGCTGTGAAAGTGCTGCACTCAATGTGCCAGCAAATTTGGAAAATTCAGCAGTGGCCACAGGACTGGAAAAGGTCAGTTTTCATTCCAATCCCAAAGAAAGGCAATGCCAAAGAATGCTCAAACTACCACACAATTACACTCATCTCACACGCTAGTAAAGTAATGCTCAAAATTCTCCAAGCCAGGCTTCAGCAATACGTGAACGGTGAACTCCCTGATGTTCAAGCTGGTTTTAGAAAAGGCAGAGGAACCAGTGATCAAGTTGCCAACATCCACTGGATCATCGAAAAAGCAAGAGAGTTCCAGAAAAACATCTGTTTCTGCTTTATTGACTATGCCAAAGCCTCTGACTGTGTGGATCACAATAAACTGTAGGAAATTCTTCAAGAGATGGGAATACCAGACCACCTGACGTGCCTCTTGAGAACCCTACATGCAGGTCAGGACGCAACAGTTAGAACTGGACATGGAACAACAGACTGGTTCTAAATAGGAAAAGAAGTACGTCAAGGCTGTATATTGTCACCCTGCTTATTTAACATATATGCAGAGTACATCATGAGAAACACTGGGCTGGAAGAAGCACAAGCTGGAATCAAGATTGCCAGGAGAAATATCAATAACCTCAGATATGCGGATGACACCACCCTTATGGCAGAAAGTGAAGAGGACCTAAAAAGCCTCTTGATGAAAGTGAAAGAGGAGAGTGAAAAAGTTGGCTTAAAGCTCAACATTCAGAAAACGAAGATCATGGCATCTGGTCCCTTCACTTCATGGGAAATAGATGGGGAAACAGTGGAAACAGTGTCAGACTTTATTTTTTTGGGCTCCAAAATCATTGCAGATGGTGACTGCAGCCATGAAATTAAAAGACGCTTACTTCTTGGAAGAAAAGTTATGACCAACCTAGATAGCATATTGAAAAGCAGAGACATTACTTTGCCAACAAAGGTCCGTCCAGTCAAGGCTATGGTTTTTCCAGTGGTCATGTATGGATGTGAGAGTTGAACTGTGAAGAAAGCTGAGAACTGGACAATTGATGCTTTTGAACTGTGGTGTTGGAGAAGTCTCTTGAGAGTCCCTTGGACTGCAAGGAGATCCAACCAGTCCATTCTGAAGGAGATCAGCCCTGGGATTTCTTTGGAGGGAATGATGCTGAAGCTGAAACTCCAGTACTTTGGCCACCTCATAAGAAGAGTTGACTCATTGAAAAAGACTCTGATGCTGGGAGGGATTGTGGGCAGGAGGAGAAGGGGGTGACAGAGGATGAGATGGCTGGATGGCATCACTGACTCGATGGACGCGAGTCTGAGTGAACTCTGGGAGTTGATGTTGGACAGGGAGGCCCGGTGTGCTGCAATTCACGGGGTCACAAAGAGTCGGACAGGACTGAGCGACTGTGAACTGAACTCTCCAGGGGATCTTCCCGACCCAGGGATCAAACCCAGGTGTCCCACATTGCAGGCAGACGCTTTACCATCTGAGCCACCAGGTAAGCCTTCTTTAATTCAAGCAATCCCTTAAATTTCATACCTCTGGATTTATCAGATAACACGGAAGAGCTATTTAAAAAAAAAAAAAACCTGGAAAGAAAACAAAACACTAACATTGAATGTTAGGAAAGCAAAGGGAACTGAGCATATATGGGCCCCAGGCTTTTCTCTCATAAATTTTTAAATGTTTGACCTTGTGAATATATTACTCAAACACTAAATTAAAAGCAACAAATGAAACTAACACCCTAAAATTTACATACTTTAACTTTATAAGAACTTTGGGCCTTACTCTTAAAGCCTATGTAACTTTAGCATGAGCCATAATGTTAAGAAGCTTAACCATCAGAGGTCTTCTCTCTAGTAGAGAAGGAAATAAAAACTGACACCTCAGGAGGGTGGGTTTCCTTCTTCTCCATTAACACATATATAGATTATCTCTGAATTAGCCATGTACATGTATATATGTACACACAGACACTTATGTATATCATAGAATATCTCTAGTCAACAGAATAGCACATACATTCTCATTTTTATCTCACTGCTCACCATGCATTTCTGTCACATGGAAATTTAGCATTACACAGTTAGTTTGAACAGAAGAATGCTACAGAACAAGCACTCATATTTAGGGGAGGATGTGGCTTTAAAATAGTATACACTATATCACAATGGCAAAAACTTTAATTCATACCTCAGTGTCTGAAAAAAACTACTTCTAGACACTGGATCTCTTTTTTTCTCTGACCTCCAGGAAGTCTAGAGCTAGACCTGTGGTTCACTTTCAACTGTTGTAGTTATTTTAAACATTTCTGTGTAGGAGTTTCACTCCTCATAGAATTTGGTACTTAATCCAAATCCGATCCAAATAGGTAAGATGCTATTTAATTTTCACTTTCATATAAACATATTTTATAAGCAGTCTTAAAATCTTTTTGGAACAAGAATGAATATGGAGCAGAAAGAAAGTAGAACAGCAGAGAGGTCAGTGGAAAGCAGGTATTAGAAAATGATTAAAACATTTCTATCAGCTTTTTATCAAAGGACAAATAAATTCACAAAGGCAATAAAATTTGTAAGAATGAACACAAACACACAAAAATCTGTTTAAGATGTTTTCTGATTCCAAGAAAACAAGCCTTATAAAACATTACCAATTTTATAGTATTATATATAAAATTTTATATCACTTAGAAAAGTTTTATTTTTTTCTTTATGAAAATATAAGACTCTGTTACACTTTAAAGAAAGAATACCATTAAAATGATTATTTCTTAAAATTAGCACCTAAAGGAGTAAATATAAATTATACAGGAAATTAACTTATTAGAAATTCCTCACTTCCCTGTCATGTTAAATAAATGAAGGTTTAATACTATCTTTGCAAATGTAACAATATTTATATAACTTGTGGCTGCTAGCATTATCCAGTTTTACATAGTTATTCATAAATTTCATGTTTCTCTCATTTTTGGCCATGCCTCACATCATGTGAATTTCCCTGACCCCTGCAGCAGAAGGATGGATTCTTAACCACTGGAATGAGGGAAGCCCTTAATTTCATGTTTAAGAGTGGCCAAACATATCAATTTTTTAACTCATAATAACAACTGGTTGATTTCAAGTTTTCTTCCCTTAACTGAATTAACTAATTGCTGTAGATTTATCAGTATCAAAAATACTAAGGGAAACTTAAAATATAATCTTTTATATTAAAAATAATATCCTTTAATAGTATAGCAGAACCTGAAGGAAACAGCCTCTGGCCATAAAAATCTAATAACCAAATAATTTTGAACTTGAGTTAAAGTTAAAATTCTTAAGCTCAAGGCTATCTTGTTTCTGTTCTATTTCTCTTCAAAAACAAAGCTTAATAACAAGTGTGCTTCCAAGGCCTCACACTCCAGTCTGATTTATTGCTTCAAGTCAAACCTATTGCAATTAATTACTAATGCATCAATGGCACTGGAAATGACAATCAGCCCCAAGAAGATAGTAGCTGTAAGGTAGCTGGAAATCGAATAGGTAGATCCAAACAGATACGATGCTATCATGACACCTGACACACCTTCTTCCTTGCTTGGTGTCCTCTGAGGCTGGGTGCTGCTTGGTTCTTCATCTTCTTGGTATTTCTGAGTAAGTCTGACAAAAAGAGCTCTCTGGACAGCAGGGAGGAGACCCAGTGCAGGCAGGGGGCCCTGGCCTGCCACATTACTGCTGCTGTCGGACCCACTCCCACGGTTAGGTGAGTCTGGAACAACTGGAGCCTGGTGCTGGGCAAAGTCACCGTGCCACACCCCATCTACATACACAACACAAAAAGACACAAGACACTGATTGAGCACAAAACTCCAGGAGACAAGGACCACTGTGCCTTGTAAGAAACTGAGTTACAATAATATCACATTTGATTATCAGATTATTATGTAACAGTAAGCACTGTTTAAAGTTATCTCAAAGTCTATTGTTAGAAATATTTGGTTAAATTGAAAACACATTTTAACATTTCAATTTCATCATATTTTCCTTTATTTAAAACACACATGCCTTTCATGTTACTAAAGAAACATAGGACTCCAGATATTTTAAGTTAGAAATGAGTTATTTAGAAAGGTAAACTTACCACCAGAGTGACTGGGTGGCTGAAAATTATGGACAGCATGCTGTGAATAGTAATGATCATAAAACTCAGCGGGATTTTGTAAGGAATCATAGCTGGTACTGAGCTGCCTTTCACCAGGTGGGTGCGATGAGCCTGGAGAGCAGTGATTCTCTCTAGGTACTTTCATTACATGTTCTGGAAAGCCCGGGCAGTGGTAAGAACCACTCATATTTGGTGGTGTCAAAGGCGTATCTGGTTGACCAAGTACTCCAGCTTGACCATGAGGGCCCACAATTCCTGGGGGGCCAGGCAGCAAAGGTGGGCTCTGTGGCACTGGTAAGCCAGGACAGTGTCCGGGGGAGCCTGGGTGGATCACAGGACTGTTGTGTCCCTGAGACATGTTAGGGCCAGGACCTGGACTTGACCCCGAACTATAGACATGTTGAGGATGTGGGCTGCTTTCCTGAAATTGTGGTCCTGGTGGTGAGGCACTGTTATAAAATGCTGGTGGCCTGTGGACAAAATAATAATATTTCTTAGTTCAAAGAAAAGAGATAAATAAGAACATTACATCTCTAAATAGATATTGGACCTTTGCTGCAAAGATCTGTCTAGTCAAGGCTATGGTTTTTCCAGTGGTCATGTATGGATATGAGAGTTGGACCATAAAGCAAGCTGAGTGTTGAAGAACTGATGCTTTCGAACTGTGGTGTTGGAGAAGACTCTTGAGAGTCCCTTGAACAGCAAGGAGATCAAACCAACCAATCCTAAAGGCGATCCACCCTGAATATTCACTGCAAGGAATGAAAAATTTAACTTACTTCTTTCCAATTTTATGTGCTAAATCCACAGTAGGTTTTACAACTATTTCAAAAAGAGATGGAATCTTCTTGAAATCATCAGAGAGATCTGTCTGAAAACCATCTTCAGGATCAGAAAAGGGAAAATGCTCCAGTGGGGTTGGCAGAAGTCCAACTCCTGGAGGTGGTTTGGGAAGAGGAGTTATGCCATGCTTTCTAAGTTCTTCTAATTCTCTTTCATCTTCATTTGCAGCTTCTTCAGTATTCAACACCTAAAGATAATCGACCAAGATTTACTATTTCAAAACTAGCTTTCTTCCTCACATTTAAAACTGTGAAGACTTGAATAAACTAGTTTTGTTAAGAGAAAAATATAATATTAAAGTTGAAATAGATCAGAGATAGTGAACTAATTTTTTATAAAGAATATGAGGTTCAAAGAGGTAAAGGATATTTCTCAAAGTAAATTAGCTTTTTTAGAGATCACATTTTGTGGTTACCAAAGGCAGAGGGTAGTATGAGTAGGAACTGGATGAAGGTACTAAAAAGATACAAACTTCAAGTTATAAGGTAAGCAAGCACTAGTGATGTGAGGCACAACATGGTGACTATAATTAACAGCGCCGTACCGTTATATATGAAATCTGTTAAGGGTGTTCGTGGAAAAAAATCTTTTCTGTTTCTTTAATTTCGTATTTATTTGAGATAATGGATGTTTGCTAAGCTTGCAATAATTTCATGATGTATGTAAGTTGACTCATTATGTTGTACACCTTAAATTTATACAGTGTTGTATACCAATTATATCTAAATAAAATTGGAAAGTAAATGACATTTGAACAAGAGCTCAACCAAGAAAAATAAAATTTATGATGGACTGGTTGAAAAAATTTGTGATGGACTGTTTTTTAATGGCAGAACAATGATAAGAACAAAAGATTCTGGGTTTTTTTTTTTAAGGTTAAGGCAATTCTATTATATGCTATCATTAATAAGTAAAGAACTATAATAGGTGCCACTAACTGCTGCTGCTGCTGCCAAGTCGCTTCCGTCGTGTCTGACTCTGTGCGACCCCACAGACGGCAGCCTACCAGGCTCCCCCGTCCCTGGGATTCTCCAAGCAAGAACACTGGAGTGGGCTGCCATTTCCTTCTCCAATGTATGAAAGTGAAAAGTGAAAGTGAAGTCGCTCAGTCGTGTCTGACTCTTAGCCACCCCATGGACTGCAGCGCATCAGGCTCCTCCATCCATGGGATTTTTCAGGCAAGAGTACTGGAGTGGGGTGCCATTGCCTTCTCCAGCCACTAGGAGTGGTACAAAGTGTTTCATGTACATCACAATTGAATCTTATAAGAACAAAATATTCTTAATTCTTAGTCCAATATTCCTGCTTTTCTAACACACTACATTAACAGAATAAAACATAAAATAAGTCCTTGCTTTCTCAGCAAGATAGTGAAGTTGCTCAGTCATGTCTGACTCTTTGAAACCCCATGGATTGTACAGACTCCTCTGTCCATGGGATTCTCCAGGCATAAAATATGACTTATAAAACATGATTAAAGTCTAATGAATCTGTAATCAAGGTGCAAAAATATTACTCACTTTGTCCAAAAGTTTCTTTGTTTCTTTAGTCAGATCATCATGTGAAAATTTACAGTTGTCTCCTTGGTAACATTTTGCTCCACTATGATAGAACTTACATGGAAATTCATGTAAATAAAAACATTAAGGAACAGACCAAGTAAAATCAAACTCTCATATTTTTAAAACAAAAAATACAACTGTGAAATCAATATAACTTTATTACCATATACTGTACTAAATTTTCAAGTCACAGATTATTTAATTTTTAATTTTAAGATTAATTATTTTAAATATGCTGTTGCAGAACATTCAAAAATTTTAAGTCTCTTCTACTCTATTAGAACTAGAGAACAATTTTTTAAGAGCTTAATTTTTTTGTTTTAAAAAACTTGACTGTACAAACTATTATTTTTTCTGTCAGTGATATTTATGTCTTCTATAATAGTAGAGTTAGTAATGTGGGTAATTAACACAGACTTCCTTAATAAGAGCTCTCAATCAAGATTTACAAATTATCTCCCAAATTACCATTGTAAATAAATTATGTCTAAAATCTAGTGCAAACTCTAGCTGTTTTCACCACTGATCAAGAGAGTCATGTTAAGGTTTCAATAGTTTGTTGAAAGTACCACGCTAGGAAAATGTTACATATAAATAGAGCTTGGATAATTAGCTAATTCCACTAATACTTCTAAAATTTCACTTATTTACTTTCACTCATGTTTGGCTGCACTGGGCCTTTACTGTTGTGCGCAGGCTCTCTCTAGCTGTGACTGGGGGCTGCTCTCTAGCTGTGGGCACAGGCTTCCCACAGCACTGGCTTCTCCTGTTGCTGAGCACAGGCTCTAGGGTGTGCAGGCTTAAGCAGTAGCAAAGCATGGGGCGCAGTAGTTGTGGCATACTGGCTTAGTTGCCCCACAGCATGTGGAATCTTCCTGGAACAGAGATTGAAACTGTGTCCCCTGCCTTGGCTGGTGGATTCTTTTTTGTTAGTTACATCAATTTTATTTTTTTAATTGGAGGATAACTGGTTTACAGAATTGGGTTAGTTTCTGCCATACATGAACATGAATCAGCCATAGGTATACATTATGTCCGCTCCCTCTTCAACCTCTCTCCCACCTCCCTCCCCACCCCACCCTTCTTGATTGTCACAGAGCACCAGGTTTGATCTCCCTGTGTCACACAGCAAATTCCCACTGGCTATCTATTTTACATATCATAATGCATATATTTCTGTGTTACTCTTTCAATTTGTCCCTCCCTCTCCTTCCCCTGCTGTGTTTACAAGTCTGTTCTCTATGTCTGTGTCTCTATTGCCTTGTAAACAGGTTCATCAGTACCATCTTTCTAGATTCCATATATATTTGTTTCTCTCTTTCTGAATTACTTTACTCTATATTCATCCACCTCATTAGAACTGACTCAAATGAGTTCTTTTTTATGACTGAGTAATATTCCACTGTGTATATGTACCACAACGTCTTTATCCATTCATCTGTCAATGGACATCTAGGTTGCCTTCATGCCCTAGCTATTGTAAGTAGTGCTGCAGTGGACACTGAGGTTTCTTCAATTACCAATTTTTAAAAATTGAAGTATAGTTAATTTACAATGTCATGTAAGTTTCAGGTATACAGCAGAGTGATTCAGTTATACATACATATATACACATATATATATATATATATATACACTCTCTTTCAAGAAAACAATTTTTTAAAGTAAAAATGGCTATAGCTATTTATAATGGCTATGGTATAATTTAATTATGTAAACTGTTACTTTATACAATAAAACAAAATACAGAGCAAATAAATTTTGAGCAAATGTTTATATCTATGAAGAAAAATAAAGGAGTCTGATATTGTCACGTTAAAGTTAAATATCCCAACAACCAAAACCACAAACTAATCTTAAAATTTTGGAGACAAAGATCTAAAGAAAATATTAAATCTAGAAGTATAGTGAAAAATATACCATTTCAGCTGGTGTATGTTCTGAGAATTTCTGAGGAGTTTTTGGAAATTTATTACTGAAATCATCACACTGATAAGGTCAAGAAAGAAAAATAATGTGATTATCTTAGCAGATACAAAAAACAACTGATAAAATTCAAGTTTTTTTATATTAAAACCTCTTAGTAAAATAAGGATATATATTAGATGTTGTTGTTTAGTCTCTGAGTCATGCTCGACTCTGCAACCCCATGGACTGTAGCCTGCTAGGCTCCTCTGTCCATGGAATTTCCCAGGCAAGAATACTGGAGTGGGTTGCCATTTCCTTCCCCAGGAGATCTTCCTGACCCAGGGATTGAACACGAATCTCCAGGCATATTCTTTACTACTGAGACACCTAGGAAGCTGAAGAATTTATATACTTAACTTGATTTTTTAAAAAATCAATCTTAAAATTGTAGCCACAAGCCAAAGCAAAAGGGCATTACCCTTAAAACATGTTTTATGCTTCACAATCCCTATTATTTAACATTTTTCTGGAAGTACAGCCAATACTATTAAAATTGTCATGCCACAGATGGCATGACTATGGAGAAAACGTAAGAATAGATGAGAAGATTTCAGAAACTGTTCAATAAGGTGTCTGGTTTCTAAAGAAATACATCAAATCTTTAAAAAAAAATTTGTTTGAATAAGACAAATTTATTATAACATTTTGATACAAAAGGAGTATTTGCCCTTAGTAAGTATCAAACATACTACTACAGAGCAGAATGGTCAGATAGCACAAGGTATAATGATATATTACAGAAACAAAACTATGCTCGCTGAAAACTTAGAATATGGGCAAGTGACCTCTTAAATCTGTGAAGAGGAGATGATGAGCTAACCATTTGGAAAATAATAAGGTCTTTACCAAAGGAAATGTTTTATATATATATATTTAAATTATTTTTAACTGAAGGATAATCGCTTTACAAATTGGTTTTCACACATCAACACAAATCATATATATATATATATGTACCATATACAGTGAAATGCCACATGGTAGAGGCAGGAATACAATTTAAATGTATCAGAAGTAGGGAAGAATATACAGGGTAGTGCTTCTCATTTGGTGGTAAGATTTGACAGTACTTGAACTTTATAATTCCCAACAATGATAATTTATTATTTATAAACCCAAGTAAATAGTAATTAAGTCACAGAATAAATATGTTGCCAACTCCTTCAGAAAACACAGCCTCTTGAAATACTTATAAATATTATTTAAAATACATTTATTTCAGATTTTTTTTTCCAAAAGGAAGCTATTTCATTTCCCTAAAGAAAAGAACTCAGTTGACCTTCTGAAGTGCAAAGGCTGAAGAGATCTGGTTTACATAATGTGTTATTTTAAACTTAAAACCAAACTAGGCTTTCCAGATTGTACTTAAGATTTTTAATGCCTCAATGCCACTTGAAAACTGCAATATTTTGGTTAACATTTTTAATAAAGGATATTATGCATATAAATGCAGTTCTCTCCTTTGGTACAATATCCTTGTAAATAAAATTTGCAGATCTCTTTCCTCTTCTCCAACTCTGCATCATGATCAAATTTACATTGATCTCCCTGTTCACAAAAAAAGAGAAAAAAAAAGTAACCATTGAGTTAAATTTTCTCTGTGGTGTTTCATGGTAGAACCATGGTCATATCTCCCATCTTTAAATAATGAGCTCACAGTAATTGAAACAATCCCTTAGAATTCTTGCCCAGGATAGTGGAGGTGGCTTTGGGCAGAGAGGCAGAACAGTGAACATGACCTCAGAGGACACTGCTTGGCTCCAGCACTCACCATTTCTGGCTGAGCTACTCTGGGGACTCGTTTAACCTGTTGGTTTGACCATGATTAAAATGAGAATAATAACAGTAACTGAACTTTACTGCATCATTGTAAACATGAAAACATTTAATATTAGTAAGACAATTTGAAGAGCATGTGCCACATAGCATCATGTGTCAGTAAAATAAAAACTGATTTCAACAAGCTATATTATTGTCCCAGAATATAATTATATGAGTTCTGATATACAGTATTCAATGCAAAATCCATTTTGAAGAACTAGTTTTATTCCAACTATATGAGAAAACACTCACCACCCCCTAAAATGACCTTAAATTTTAAAGATTATTTCAGAAGTTAAAACGATTTATGATACCCCTATAAATTTACCTTAATACATCTCCCTTCCAGAAAGTATTTACAGATTTGTTTTCCTTTATGTTCCACTGTATGTTGATTAATAAATTCCTGAGTCATAATCTTCCATTTTTTCCCTGGTTTACTATACTGCAAGAAAAAAATTTACTTAAATAAAACATATGAAGTATTAAAAAAGACATTAAAATTCATACTAAAATGGATCTAGAAAGCAGTACATATTGATTATTAAAAGTGGTTAAGACTGAACATTATGATGCTATTTATTTATCTGGAGAGAGGCGATCCACACAAGCATGCTTTTAGAAAACTGCTTACGATACTGGTAGTTGCAAAGAACCCTATCTCTAATTCAATGAAGACATCTAACTACATTTTTCAAAATAAAATTGTGAAAATTTTAAACTTAATAATAACACTCAGTTTTGGCAAAGACACAATAAAATATGCACTTTCATGTATAGTTGGTAGAAAACTTAAAATATTGATATTGTTTGACACAAAATTTGTACTTTTCAGTACAAAATTCTGAAGGAATTACCAGGAAGGCACATGAAGATTTATCCACAAAAATGACCATTGCAGAATTATTTATAAGTAAAACAAACAAAACCAGGAAATACTCTGTATCTAAAACTAGAACACAAAAAACACATTATGGTACATTTAGAATATTATAAAGTCATTTAACAAATCATCAGATGGAAAGACAATCTGGGGACACAGAATGTTCACAATACCTTACCAAGTGAAAAAGTGATCTGAGTTTATAATAATAAAGACAAAGAAAAAAACAACTAAAAGAATATACCCCTACCTTTAAGAGTGTGTATCTCTAGATGAATTTCTAAAATGTTATAGATTGTTTGCATGTGTGGTTATTTTGTATTTTCTTTAGGGAAAAAAATTGAGGATATATTACCTTTAACTTTTAAACTTAAAAATTAAGAAAACCTAGTATATGATAGGAAATCTCACAGCCCTACTTGCTTTCCTTAGTTTTTCTCAGGCCCCTATTCAACTTTTGCTGCAAGTATAAGAAGGCTGAGTAACAACAAAGTATGACCTTTATGAAAGAGCACTGCTTTTCAAGCTCCTAGCAGGCACAGTGCCTTGCACACTGTAGGAGGTTCATAACTATTTACATTTCTGAATTGATATCAGTTTTCTCTTTTCCCTCAATTTGCTAGACAATGGAGAACAAAGCACAATCTACTGAAATCTCTCATAGCAAACACCTGAGGCAATAGAGAGGTAAAGTTAAATCTGATCCTCAGTGCTCACAACTGATGAATGATAGAATTCACCTGATTTCTGGAGAAAAAAAAAAAGTATCAGAATACCAGGAAAACATAATCTTTGAGTTTCTTTTAAAAAAGTATTTATAGATACACACATATATACATATATATATACAGACATATACACACACACGTGTGTGTATCCCATGAAAACTCAAAGACTTTAACTCATTATACTCTACTCTGATAGGATCATTTTAAATGTCTTCAGTTCAGTTCAGTCGTTCAGTCGTGTCAAACTCTTTGTGACCCCGTGAACTGCAGCACGCCAGGCCTCCCTGTCCATCACCAACTCCTGGAGTCCACCCAAACCCATGTCTATCGAGTCGGCAATGGCATCCAACCATCTCATCCTCTGTCGTCCCCTTCTCCTCCTGCCTTCAGTCTTTCCCAGCATCAGGGTCTTTTCCAATGAGTCAGCTCTCAGCATCAGGTGACCAATGAACACCCAGGGCTGATCTCCTTCAGAATGGACTGGTTGGACCTCCTTGCAGTCCAAGGACTCTCAAGAGTCTTCTCCAGCACCACAGTTCTAAAGCACTGATTCTTCAGCACTCAGCTTCTTTATAGTCCAACTCTCACATCCATACATGACTACTGGAAAAACCATAGCCTTGCCTAGACTGACCTTTGTTGACAAGTAATGTCTCTGCTTTTTAATATGCTGTCTAGGTTGGTCATAACTTTCTTTCCAAGGAGTAAATGTCTTTTAATTTTATGGCTACAATCACCATCTGCAGTGATTTTGGAGCCCAAAACATAAAGTCAGCCACTGTTTCAACTGTTTCCCCATCTATTTGCCATGAAGCGAAGGGACCAGATGCTATGATCTTAGGTTTCTGAATGTTGAGCTTTAGGCCAACTTTTTCATTCTCCTCTTTCACTTTTATTAAGAGGCTCTTTACTTCTTTGCTTTCTGCCATAAGGGTGGTGTCATCTGCATATCTGAGGTTAGTGATATTTCTCCCAGCAATCTTGACTCCAGCTTGTGCTTCTTCTAGCCCAGCATTTCTCAGGATGTACTCTGCATATACATTAAATAGGCAGGGTGACAATATACAGCCTTGATGTACTCTTTCTCCTATTTGGAACCAGTCCATTACTCCATATCCAGTTCTAACTGTTGCTTCCTGACCTGCATATAGGTTTCTCAAGAGGCAGTTCAGGGAGTCTGGTATTCCCATCTCTTTCAGAATTTTCCAGTTTATTGTGATCCACCCAGTCAAAGGCTTTGGCATAGTCAATAAAGCAGAAATAAATGTCTTAAACCTACATAAATTTTATTTACAAACATTTTCTATTTCTATGGGAAGCTTCCATAAGCCTCTTATCCTTATCCATCAGGGGGCAGATAGAATGAAAATCACTATCACAGAAAACTAATCAAACTGATCACATGGACCACAGCCTTGTCTAACTCAATGAAACTATAAGCCATGCCGTGTAGGGCCTCCCAAGATGGATGGGTCATGGTGGAGAGTCCTGACAAAACGTGGTCTACTGGAGGAGGGAATAGCAAACTATTTCAGAATTCTTGCTTGAGAACCCCATGAACAGTATGAAAAGACAAAAAGATATGACACTGAAAGATGAACTCACCAGGTCGGTAGGTGCCCAATATGCTCCTGGAGAAGAGTGGAGAAATAACTTCAGAAAAAGTGAGGCAACAGAGCCAAAGCAAAACAATGGCCATCTGTGGATGCGACTGGTGATGGAAATAAAGTCTGATTCTGTAAAGAACAATATTGCATAGGAACCTGGAATGTTAGGTCCATGAATCAAGGCAAATTGCAAGTGGTTAAACAGGAGATGGCAAGAGTGAATATTGACATTTTAGGAATCAGTGAAATAAAATGAACTGGAATGGGTGAATTTAATTGAGATGACCATTATAACTACAACTGTGGCCAAAGATGCCTTAGAAGAAATGGAGTAGCCCTTGTAGTCAACGAAAGAGTCTGAAATGCACTACTTGGATGAAATCTCAAAAACGACAGAATGATCTCTGTTCGTTTCCAAAGTAAACCATTCAATATCACAGTAATCCAAGTCTATGCCCCAACCACGAATGCTGAAGAAGCTGAAGTTGAATGGTTCTATGAAGACCTACAAGACCTTCTAGAACTTACACGAAAAAAAAAAAAAGCTATCCTTTTCATCATAGGGGACTGGAATGCAAAAGCAGGAAGTCAAGATACACCTGGAGTAAACAGGCAAGTTTGGCCTTAGGCTACAAAATGAAACAGGGCAAAGGCAAAGAGTTTTGCCAAGACAACGCACTGGTCATAGCAAACACCCTCTTCCAACAAACAAGAGAAGACTCTACACATGGACATCACCAGATGGTCAATACTGAAATCAGACTGATTATACTCTTTGCAGCCAAAGATGGAGAAGCTCTACACAGTCAGCAAAAACAAGACTGGGAGCTGACTGTGGCTCAGATCATAAACTCCTTACTGTCAAATTCAGACTTTAATTGAAGAAAGTAAGGAAAACCACTAGACCATTCAGATATGACCTAAATCAAATCCCTTATGATTATACAGTGGAAGTGAAAAATAGATTCAAGGAATTAGATCTGATAGAGTGCCTGAAGAACTATGGATGGAGGTTCGTGACACTGTACAGGAGGCAGTGATCAAGACCATCCCCAAGAAAAAGAAATGCAAAATGGCAAAATGGTTGTCTGAGGAGGTCTTACAAATACCTGAGAAAAGAAGAGAAGCTAAAGGCAAAGGAGAAAAGGAGAGATACACCCATCTGAATGCAGAGTTCCAAAGAATAGCAAGGAGAGGTAAGGAGGCTTTCCTCGGTGATCAATGCAAAGAAATAGAGGAAAATAATGGAATGGGAAAGAGTAGAGATCTCTTCAAGAAAATTAGAGATACCAGGGGAACATTTCATGCAAAGATGGGCTCGATAAAAGTGAGAAACGGTATGGACCTAACAGAAGCATAAGATATGAAGAGGTGGCAAGAATACACAGAAGAACTACACAAAAAAGATCTTCATGACCCAGATAACCATGATGGTGTGATCACTCACCTAGAGCCAGACATCCTGGAGTGAGAAATTAAGTGGGCCTTAGGAAGCATCACTATGAACAAAGCTAGTGGAGGTGATGGAATCCCAGTTGAGCTATTTCAAATCCTGAAAGATGATGCTGTGGAAGTGCTGCACTCAATATGCCAGCAAATTTGGAAAACTCAGCAGTGGCCACAGGACTGGAAAGGTCAGTTTTCATTCCAATCCCAAAGAAGGGCAATGCCAAAAATGTTCAAACTACCACACAATTACACTCATCTCATACGCTAGCAAAGTAATGCTCAAAATTCTACAAGCCATGCTTCAACAGTATGTGAACCATGAACTTCCACATGTTTAACCTGCATTTAGAAAAGGCAAAGGAACCAGAGATCAAATTGTCAACATAGGTTGGATCATCAAAAAAGCTAGAGAGTTCCAGGAAAACATCTACCTCTGTTTTACTAACTATGCCAAAACCTTTGACTGTGTGGATCACAACAAACTATGGAAAATTTTTAAAGAGATGGGAATACCTGACCAGCTTACCTGCCTCCTAAGAAATCTGTATACAGATCAAGAAGCAACAGGTAGAACCAGACATGGAACAACAGACTGGTTCCAAATTGGGAAAGGAGTACGTCAAGGCTATATATTGTCACCCTGCTTATTTAACTTCTATGCAGAGTACATCATGAGAAACACTGGGCTGGATGAAGCACAAGCTGGAATCAAGGTTGTCAGGAGGAATATCAATAACCTCAGATATGCAGATGACACCACCCTTATGGCAGAAAGAGAAAAGGAACTAAAGAGTCTCTTGATGAAAGTCAAAGAGGAGAGTGAAAAAGCTGGCTTAAAACTCAACATTCAAAAAACGAAGATCACGGCATCCGGTCACATCACTTCATGGCAAACAGATGGGGAAACAATGGAAATAGTGACAGACTTTATTTTTGGGGGGTGCCCAAAAATCACTGCAGATGGTGACTGCAGCCATGAAATTAAAGGACGCTTGCTCCTTGAGGAAAGCTATGACCAACCTGCTGCTGCTGCTGCTGCTAAGTCACTTCAGTTGTGTCCGACTCTGTGTGACCCCATAGACGGCAGCCCACCAGGCTCCCCCGTCCCTGCCATTCTCCAGGCAAGAACACTGGAGTGTGTTTCCATTACCTTCTCCAATGCATGAAAGTGAAAATTGAAAGTCAAGTCCCTCAGTTGTGTCTGACTCTTAGCAACCCCATGGACTGCAGCCTACAAGGCTCTTCTGTCCATGGGATTTGCCAGGCCCAAGAGTACTGGAGTGAGGTGCCACTGCCTTCTCCGATGACCAACCTAGATAGCATATTAAAAAGCAGAGACCTTGCTTTGCCGACAAAGGTCTGTCTAGCCAAAGCTATGGTTTTTCCAGTAGTCATGTATGGATGTGAGATCTGGACCATAAAGAAAGCTGAGTGCCGAAGAATTGATGCTTTTGAACTGTGGTGTTAGAGAAGACTCTTGAGAGTCCCATGAACAGCAAGGAGATCCAACCAGTCAATCCTCAAGGAAAGTAGTCCTGAATAATCATTGGAAGGACTGATGCTGAAGCTTAAACTCCCAATATTTTGGCCACCTGATGTGAAGAACTGACTCATTTGAAAAGACCCTGATGCTGGGAAAGATTGAAGGTAGGAGGAAAAGGGGATGACAGAGGATGAGATGGTTGGATGGCATCACCAACTGATGGACATGAGTTAGAGTAAACTCCGGGAGTTGATGATGGACAGGGAATCCTGGCGTGCTGCAGTGGGGTTGCAAAGAGTCAGACATGAGTGAACAACTGAACTGAAAATTTTTTTAATAAACGTTTTCTATTTCTAGGCTCACTTAGAACAAGTAGTTATAAATGACCAGTTCACATATGCCTTCTCCACAAGGATTGTGGCTGTAATAAAATAGGCAGCCAAAGAGTGCACCATGAGAAGTCAAAGAGCCAACTTGAGGAATATAACTCTGAAAATCAAAAAGTAAAAATATTAGGTAATGACCCCCCCAGTAAAACCCACTGAAGAATGCACCAAGTTGTACTATGTAGCAGCCCATCAGGCTCCTCTGTCCGTGGGGTTCTCCAGGCAAGTATACTGGAGAGGGTTGCTACTTCCTCCTTCAGGGGATCTTCCCAACCCAGGGGTCAAACCCATGCCTCTTACATCTACCTGCACTGGCAGGTGGGTTCTTTACCAGTAGCAGCAACTGGGAACCCCTTTAGTCACTCAGTTGTGTTTTACTCTTTGTGACCCATGGACTATAGTCAGCTAGGCTCCCCTGTCCATGGGATATCCCAGGCAAGAATACTGGAATGGGTTGCCATTTCCTTCTCCAGGGATCTTCCCGACCCAGGGACAGTACCCATGTCTCCTGCTTGACAGGAGATTCTTCAGGAAAGGAAAAATGTCCTAAATCTGATAAATGCACAAGAAAGAATTTATTCTTATTTTCTATCACAAGATTAAGAAATTTTTTAGTTGCAAGCTAGATCTGGAAACATCTAAAATATTAGTGCTTGAAGGGGCCATTAGAGTTAATTTTAATACTGTACTCTAATATTACAGGTTAAGCAAACTGAAGCTCAGAGATAGGCAGTAACTCCCTCAAAACTATATTTTCCTGGAAGCTAACATTTTTTCACATATAGGGTATAAGTACTGAATATAGGAGGAGGTTTACTCAGAAAGTATTCAAATCAATTTGGTCTAGTGAAAGCAGCACATCCTAGACAACCACACCTGCCTAGAAAGATGGAGAGGCAGGTTATAGTTTCCCAGAAATTTTAAGCTTATTTGCAAAGCTGTTATTCCACAGAACAGTGAGTTAAGAATGAATGTTTGTAGGTGAGTGGGGGAAAAAAAAGAGTTCATGGTGAAGTAAATTTTAGAAATGATGGGTTGAACAAAGTCAGACTTCTTTCTGCCTAACCTGCTCAGAGCCTTTAAACATTCATGTTGACTGAGAATCACCAGGAGTAGAGTAGTATGTGCTGGGCTTCACAAATTTATTTATTATTTATTATTTATTTATTTATTATTTATTTATTTATTTATTATCCTAAACTTTTTTTTAAGGTCATACTTGCTAGCAACTCCCTAAACAGTATACTAAGGAGTATATTAAAAAAATCTTTTCCTATTATCTTTAAACCCAGATATTAGAAAACTGAGCATTTTCCAATTGCAATGTTAGTATCCCTTTTCTATCAGTCAGGGTTATAGCTATTGATAACCCCTTGTTCTGCATAATTCAATCAAATCTTACTGGAACAATGGCAGAATACAGAAACTGGATTACTCTAATCTAGAAAGTCACTACAAGGTTGAAATGCATTTGTTCAGAGTTCAGTTCAATTCAACATACATTTATTCAGTCTCTACTATACACATGGTTCATAAATTGACCCTTCCAAACATTAATACCTCCTTTCTTCTCTTTCAAGGATTTCAATTCTAATAAGTAAGTAAATTTACCACTGTCTCCCTTCTTGGTCCTGCCACGTATTGAGCTACCAAGCATCTTACTTCCATTTGCATCAAGGGAAGATGACCCCTAGGAAGGAAAAGTACAACAGAGAACCTACAGAACAAAAATTTTTGCTTTCAGACATATCAATTTTATTTTGAAGTGCTTTTGAACTTAGCAATTTCATTTCAATGTCACCTAAACGTGCATCTGTATACTAGTATCATAACTAAGTAAAACAAAACTTGTTTTTGGAATTCATCTATACTCATTTGACCTGAACTGGAAATTTTTCATTTACTAGGAAAATAGTATTAAAATCACAATGCTTTATTTGCAGCCAAGTAAGTTAAAAGGTAGAATCCTCAATATACATAAATTCTCATTACCTCATGATAGTCATCAGTTCCTGAAAACACATTTGGCCCTTTGTTGACCCTTCCGCCACGGTCTTTGCGTTTGATTTTTTTCAGCAAACCTCGTCCACGAGCAACATTAAAACTTTTAACCCTCTGCTCAGTACCTACAAAAGTTAAAATGTACTCTAGATGTTATAAATAAAACAGCACACCAGGCTACTAGTTTACAGAGAATAGCATATTTTAAATAGTCTACAATGTACAGTGCATTCTTTTTTCCCTCTAGATTCAATGAAAAAACTAATTCCATCTTTACATTTTACTTGAAGGTACTGCTTCTTATTGTTTTGTTTCTCAAGTGATGTTAGCAACATAAGGAAGGCAAAGAACAAGGATACACGTAGCTGGAGAAGTCAACTCTAGTTTTATCCTTCTCAATTCTCCTTAGAATAAACAATTAAGGAGGTTTTCTGTTTTTTAAGAGAATTAAACATTGCATTCCTCTCTAAGGAAGACAATGAAGTATTATTAGTGATTAATTTGTAGCAAATTGTTTCTATTGATAATTCTGGATATCACATATATTGCCAAGCAAAATTTATACCTGTCTTTTACTTTTGAAAAACTTGATGTTTAAAAGTATCTAAACAGATACTTAAATTATAAAAATTATATATTAGGGTAGTAAGTTACAGTACAAAGTGATTTCTCATTTTACCAAAGTCATATTGGACTACTAAGTTTTACAATGATCTTAAATCTACAAAACAGCCAATAAACGCATGACAAAAATGTTTCACTTCATTAAAAGAAATTAAAAATTAACACACCAATTTTCACCTCAAAGAAATAACGGTGGTAGGGATTTGGAGAAACTGGCATTTTCACACACTGGCAGAAGTGTTATAAACTGCTATAACACCTTTTTGGATATCAGCTTGGTATATAGGTCAAAAATTTTCAAATGTGCCTATGCCTTTTGACTTAATTCTACATTTCAGCATTTATTATTAGGAAAAAAATGTTTACCAAGATGAGATATGTATAAATATGCAGGGTTAATCACAGAATTTTCAAAAAATGGGTGCAACTTAAATCTCAAATAATTACTAGCAAACAAATTTAGCAATTTAATAGATAAATTATGGTGCATCTATTAGAATGTAGGCATTAGAATCTACTCATTAACGTAAGAATGACAGAAATACAATTCACAGTTAAAGGGGGAAAGAAAGGAGTTTTAACAGTGTATAGTTTTTTGTTAAAAATAATTCTCAAAAATTCTAGAGAATGTTTGCCAAAAATATTAATAGTAATTGTCCCTGGGTGTAGAGATTCAAATTTTTTTTTATCTTTGATCTTTGCTGCGTTATCATTTTTTACACATAGAAAAAGTTTTCTGCATTTGACTATATATTACTTTCATAATTCTGGGGAAAAAATGAAATTCAGAATAAAACGCAATACTCAATTCATTAACAGAACGAAAAGAAGGAGTCTGAAAGGAAAAACCCCAGGTAGGAAGGGATGAACAAGAACTTCACATTCCCTTTATTCCCCAAGTGAAATGATCCCTGACACCACTATGTCTGACTCCAGGAACAAACGTGCCAATTACAATAACACATGTATAGACAAATTCCTCCTCTTTAGTTCAACAAAGCCTCGGTTCACATTTTTCAAAGGAATTTTGCTAGGAAATCAAGAAAAAATAAAGCAGTAAAAATAACCAAATTTACTCATAATGGACTTTTTTTTTCAGTGCTAATTAAAAGATGTGAAACGAATTGCCAGTCCAGGTTCGATGCATGATACAGGATGCTCCGGGCTGGTGCACTGGGATGACCCTGAGGGATGGGATGGGGAGGGAGGTGGGAGGGGGGTTCAGGATGGCGAACACATGTGCACCCATGATGGATTCATGTTGATGTATGGCAAATCCAATACAATACTGTAAAATAATTAGCCTCCAATTAAAATAAATAAATTTATATTTAAAAAATAAAATACAATAAATAAAAATAAATAAATAAATTTTTAAATTTACATTTTAAAATTAAAAAAAGAAAAGATAGTTACATAGGGTTTGGGTTTCATCGTTTCACCTCAGCCTCATCTTGCTCCAGTTTTCTTGAAGCAGACATGCTAACTAGACAATTTTTAAGGCTAATTTGACCCTTATGTGATCCATAATTTCTATGGAGACTTGTCCTGGTTTTCCCAAGGATGATGTACCTCAATATAACAGATGAATAGGTTACCATTCCAGAAATTTCTTTAGGTTTTGTTATTTCTGATTCAGAAAAATGTGTATAGTCCTTGGTTGGGTGGATGAAAACATGTGCATGTATGCACTTCCGTTTACCACACCACTCTGCTTGACTCCCCCTCCCAAATTGTAGTTATTTTATATTGTTAAGTTAATCCATTATGTACCCACTGTTTCCATTATGGCTTGCAATTGTAATTCTTTTATTTTTTGTATGGCTATTGATTGTAAAAACTGATAACATCTTTTACTCTTGTGATTATGTAACTATTACTCACTTAATACCACTGTATCATGATTGGTCAACAGAAAAATAATAGAACTCCATATCACCCAAACTAGGATCTAACAAAAAAGCCTGTAATCACTTTTTAAATTCCAGATGCAAATCAGAGTTATCTTGAAACTTTCTGAAAAATACAAATGATCAGGTATTGCTTTTTTTCTCCAGAGCTCCAGATAAGTTTCTAATGAGCAGTCATGTTTAAAAATGATGCTTTTGAACTGTGGTACTGGAGAAGACTCTTGAGAGTCCCTTGGACTGCAAGGGGATCCAACCAGTCAATACTGAAGAAGTCAGTCCTGAATACTCATTGGAAGGACTGATGGTGAAGCTGAAACTCCAATACTTTGGCCACCTTATGCGAAGAACCAACTCATTGGAAAAGACCCTGATGCTCAGAAAGATTGAAGGAGGGAGGAAAAGGGGACGACAGAAGATGAGATGGTTGGATGGCATCACCCATGCAATAGACATGAGTTTGAGTAGGCTCTGGGAGTTGGTGATGGACAGGGAGGCCTGGCATGCTGCAGTCCTCCTCTTTGGGGTGACAAAGAGTCAGACACAACTGAGTGACTGAACTGACTAAACTGGACTATATGATGATCTTTTATTTTTATCTAGTTTGTTTCACTTTTTCTATTTCATATTCAGTGCCTCATTTCATTTAGTTTATGTTTTCCAATTTCTTGATCTCTCTTTTATTTTTATTTTTTGATGTTCTTTCTCAAGCCTTTATCAAGTATAGTAGAAAAGCTTTTGTATACATATGTATAAACATGTATAATACATATATTTTAGGAAAATTATGAATTTTTACATAACAAAAAAATATGACATTTTGATTTCACTTGTTTGGCTTAGTATGAATAGAATGCTAGATTTCTAGCATTTATTTAGGTTTACTGTATAGCATAGGGAACTATAATCAGTATCTTGTAATAACCTATGATGAAAAATAATTTCAAAAATAGTATTTGTGTAATTGTATAACTGAATTATCTTGCTGTGTACCTGCAACATTTTAAGTCAATTATGATTCAATAAAATACATATATTTTTTAAAAAGTATACAGTCGAGTATATTTAAACAGCAAAGATGATCACTACATTTTAAACTCTAATAAAAGAATAGCTTTCCAGGATTCTGTCTTTATAGGGTCTAAAATATAAAGTAACACAAGGTAACAGTTGAAAAGGATAGGTAATTTTTTTTTTTCAGTATACTGATACCATATAGAAGAGAGGGGAAATTTTGTAACAGGAAAGTTTTTCTACATTTTATATACTTTAAAAATATTAGGAAATCTATTAAATGCAAATTTTAAGATATCATGCAGATTGAAATATCTATAGATTTTTGTCCTCAAGGTCTACAAAATAAAGAAAAACAAATTTAGGAACCACAGGAATAAACTGACAATTACAAAGGGCTAAGAAATTTAAGTTTTTACTTCATAGCTACCTGTTTATCTTAATAAAGTTTTCATAGTCAAAACCAGACAATTTCAAACTTACCTTGCTGAATTCCTTTCAATCTTTGTTTTTTCCCTGGTTCTTTAGAAAAAGATGATCCTAAAGAAGTATTCGAGGTTTCTTTAGCTTGCCTGTATTGTTTCAGCTGACTGGCAAAATCTTCCTCTGTTTCCTGACTGTAGCTACCAAAGTTGTCATCACTGTAGGTACTGTACTCATCATATTCTTTACTTTTAAATTTTCTGTTATGTTGACTCTTCTTTGATGCCATGTAGCTTCCTGATATATGTCCATGCTAAGTGAAAATGAATAATCATTGTCAGGATTTTTCAGTTACATATAGAGGAGTTGATAGTAACATAGGACATCTTCCCCCACCCCTCCACCCCTAGAAAGCTGGGAGAAAAAGGGGAAAAGAGTTGTTCTGTCTTGTGGTTAGAATTTATCTATGGAACTATTTAAAACTAAGTTTAAAAACCTAAATGCTACTCTGATGTTATTAAACACTGTAATGTTCATAAAACCTTGCTGGTGAGTGTGTCTTGTTCACTTTTGTTTCCCATGCCCATGTCTTACATTTCTCATGCTCCACACCTCAATATTTCTATCCACAAGAATACTTTAAAATCCGTATCAACATACACGAATTCCTTCTCCAAAAACCCACAGAGGTCTTTGTGAAAATAGAAAAAAAATAGTAAAATAGCTTGGAGAAAGGGTAGAAAATATACAGTCTCCTTAAGATTGAAAAATTCCCAAATGACATGTTTAAGCATATTATATTTAATAAAAAATATGTAAGGTCAAATTTGTAAAAAGAAAATGTTGCATATGAGATTTAATAGGAAAAAATATAGATGTCCCTAATAATGAAAAACATCTAATGAATAAATTGCTCATTAGAAACTATTTATTGCATTTACCCATTATGAATTTTATTGCTTTTTACTAAAGCATGTAAAAATAAAAAAATACATTGTAGTCCTAGGAGTTTATTTAGTGATAGGATTCAAGTACTTCTCTATTCACTGAAATATTTTCATTACTTCTATCATATCTTGTCAATTTTTTTATTAGAAAGCAAGAAAAAAAATTGCACATAATTACAACTTGAGGATCTAGAAAAAGTCAGACCATGACTCATTTTCAGTTTAGTACATTTTAAATGTGATATAAAATACTACCCTGGCAGAATACCAACATGAGACTGTGTTTTTAATAAAATACAGAGAAATATTAAGTCCTTTCTATAAGAGTCAGGCACGACTGAGTGACTTCACTTTCACTTTTCACTTTCATGCACTGGAGAAGGAAATGGCAACCCACTCCAGTATTCTTGCCTGGAGAACCCCAGGGATGGGGGAGCCTGGTGGGCTGCCGTCTATGGGGTCGCGCAGAGTTGGACACAACTGAAGCGACTTAGCAGCAGCAGCAGCAGCAGCAGCAGTAATTATAAAATAGAGAAAAAGTATATAACTGAAGCAATCAAGAAAAACAATTAACATCGATTTAGAATTTTCAAGACACTGTATTAGACTTCCAACACTCTGCTTTTTTTAATATAAATTTATTTTTTTGTTTATTTAATTGGAGCCTAATTACTTTACAATAGTGTATTGGTTTTGCCATACATCAACATGAATCTGCCATGGGTGTATACATGTTCCCCATCCTGGACCCCCCTCCCACCTCCCTCTCCATCCCATCCCTCTGGGTCATCCCAGTGCACCAGCCCCAAGCATCCTGTATCATGCATCGAACCTGGACTGGCGATTCATTTCATATATGATATTATACATGTTTCAATGCCATTCTCCCAAATCATCCCACCCTCACCCTCTCCCACAGAGTCCAAAAGACTGTTCTATACATCTGTGTCTCTTCTGCTGTCTCGCATACAGGGTTATCGTTACCATCTTTCTAAATTCCATATATATGCCTTAGTATACTGTATTGGTGTTTTTCTTTCTGGCTTACTTCACTCTGTATAATCGGCTCCAGTTGCATCCACCTCATTAGAACTGATTCAAATGTATTTTTTTAATGGCTGAGTAATACTCCATTGTGTATATGTACCACAGCTTTTTTATCCATTCCTCTGTTGATAGACATCTAGGTTGCTTCCATGTCCTTGGCTATTATAAACAGTGCTGCAATGAACATTGGGGTATGCGTGTCTCTTTCAATTCTGGTTTCCTCGGTGTGTATGCCCAGCAGTGGGATTGCTGGGTCATATGGCAGCTCTATTTCCAGTTTTTAAAGGAATCTCCACACTGTTCTCCATAGTGGCTGAACTAGTTTGCATTCCCACCAACAGTGTAAGAGGGTTCCCTTTTCTCCACACCCTCTCCAGCATTTATTGCTTGTAGACTTTTGGATAGCAGCCATTCTGACTGGCATGAAATGGTACCTCACTGTGGTTTTGATCTACATTTCTCTGATAATGAGTGATGTTGAGCATCTTTTCATGTATTTGTTAGCCATCTGTATATCTTCTTTGGAGAAATATCTGTTTAGTTCTTTGGCCCATTTTTTGATTGGGTTGTTTATTTTTCTGGAATTGAGCTGCATAAGTTGCTTGTATATTTTTGAGATTAATTGTCAGTTGCTTCATTTGCTATAATTTTCTCCCATTCTGAAGGCTGTCTTTTCACCTTGCTTATAATTTCCTTTGTTGTGCAGAAGCTTTTAATTTTAATTAGATCCCATTTGTTTATTTTTGCTTTTATTTCCAATATTCTGGGAGGTGGGTCATAGAGGATCCTGCTGTGATTTATGTCGGAGAGTGTTTTGCCTATGTTCTACTCAAGGAGTTCTATAGTTTCTGTCTTACGTTTAGATCTTTAATCCATTTTGTGTTTATTTTTGTGTATGGTGTTAGAAAGTGTTCTAGTTTCATTCTTTTACAAGTGGTTGACCAGTTTTCCCAGCACCACTTGTTAAAGAGATTGTCCTTTCTCCATTGGGCTTCCCTGGTGGCTCAAAGGGTAAAGCAGCTGCCTGCAGTGCGGGAGACCCGGGTTCAATCCCTGGGCTGGGAAGATCCTTTGGATAAGGAAATGGCAACCCATTCCGGTACTCTTGCCTGGAAAATCCCATGGACAGAGAAGCCTGATAGGGCTTCCATGGGGTCCATGGGGTCACAAAGAGTCAGACACGACTGAGCGACTTCACTTCACTTTCTCCATTGTATATTCTTGCCTCCTTTGTCAAAGATAAGGTGTCCATAGGTGCGTGGATTTATCTCTGGGCTTTCTATTTTGTTCCACTGATATATTTCTGTCTTTGTGCCAGTACCATACTGTCTTTACTGTGGCCTTGTAGTAGAGCCTGAGGTCAGGCAGATTGATTCCTCCAGTTCCATTCTTCTTTCTCAAGATTGCTTTGGCTATTCGAGGTTTTTTGTATTTCCATACAAATTGTGAAATTATTTGTTCTAGCTCTGTGAAAAAATACAGTTGGTAGCCTGATAGGGATTGCATTGAATCTATAGATTGCTTTGGGTAGTATAACTCATTTTCACTATATTGATTCTTCCGATCCATGAACACAGTATATTTCTCCATCTATTAGCATCCTCTTTGATTTCTTTCACCAGTGTTTTATACTTTTGTATATATAGGTCTTTTGTTTCTTTAGGTAGATATATTCCTAAGTATTTTATTCTTTTCATTGCAATGGTGAATGGAATTGTTTCCTTAATTTCTCTGACATGAAGGAAACGCAGCCCCTTGGTCTCAAGGGTGGGCCTCGCGGACAGCTTTTCCCCCTCCCACTCCATGACAATGAAGCCCCAGCCGGCCCCGCGCCGCACACTCCCACCAAGTCAGCACAGAAAGGGCCTTCACCTTCTGGTGGGCCCATAGTACACTGGCGCCAGGGGCCAGCTTCTGGCCTCCCATGACTTCCAACATTCTTAAAGCAACGTTTTTAAAGTTTATCAACTGTTCTCAGTCTAGCACTTCAGAAATTCAGAAGTGGATTTAGGATTATAGCCAAGAGGCAGTTTCTTACATTTTTTAAAAAGCCACTATTAAAACAAAAAATAATTGTTTTGATTAAGCTGAAGATTAATTCACTGAATGGTACTTATATTCCTTTTATTAAAAATGTGATTGTATTAATTTTTCAATGATATATTTCAATACTTAATTACTAAAGATTACTGTTAATGGGCAACTATGAATTTTCCTCTAGAAATTAGATGCTTTCCACAAAAACTTTTAAGCATTAATATTAATCCAGTTCTCTTGATTTTTCACAGCCTTTACAAAAATAATGTTCATAATTCCTACTTTTTCAAGCAGAATTACCCCTAAACTTAAAATTCATCCCTCCCTTGATTTCCCAACAGCAAATAATCCTATCCCTCTAATGATGCAAATCTCCCACCTCAGGGCTCCTTCTGCAGTGACAGACTCTAATGTGCCTGCTGCAGTGCTTAGTGTTTACATCAGGGCACCACCCAAGCTCTCCTGGAAGTGCTAAATGGACTGAGGGGGTACAGAGCAGCCCCAGTTCTCTAGAAGAAGAGCTCCTCATGCTTCTCAAGCTCATCATCTGGAATGAACAAAATGTACTCACCAGCAAGGATCTAGCAAGTATTTTTAAAAGCCCTCCTAAAGATAAAAGAAACAAAAAAGACTATAAATTCTACCAAAAGATTTTCTTCAATCACTTTGCTTATTGATTATTAGGCTATATACCTGCTAGAATGTCTGTGGGGGCAGATTTGGTTTCCGTAATACAGGCTATCATTATGAACATGAAATAATAGTACAGGAGACCCTGAACAAGGATGAGGAAAAAGGAAAACATATTAAGTACTTCAATTTCATAGTTAGATGCTAATACTATATTCTATTATTGCCTTTTAGAGTAAAAGTTTCATATAGTACCTACTTATAATCTCATTAAATGAGATTTTCAGGATATACTTTCTAATCTCAGTGAGTCAACCCTAAAGCTTATGTGAAGGAAATGACCCTGAACTTTCTTTTCTAATGCCAGATTAGGTAATTTAATTCAGATCAGCCCTTCTCCTAAAAAAAATGCAGAAAAGGTAGACAAAATATTTTTTTTTCAAACTACTATAGACATCAGAGAGCTAATAAATTAGTGAAGAATTTCTGGACCATTATTCATGGAGTAGCTGAAAATCCCCAGAAATGAGCAGTACTTGGAGCTGTTTTTGCTCTGAAAGCATTAGCCCATCATGAAAAAACATCTGACAGGTTCAACAATACTTTTGACTATCGTTTTAACCTTTGGGAACAAAAGGAGAAGTCCAGAGTCTGGAAAGAGTGGAAACCTTAGTAATCCCCAGCTGCAAAAACTCAGAAAGTCTGGGGTTTTTAAGGTATACACACACTGACCTGAATACTCCTCAGTACTCCTGAGAGCACCAGGATTTTTCCAGCACAAAGTAATTATTTATATTGAAGTCTTGCTCATACAATCCAATATACTTAAGGAAGATATAAAGTATATCATGTTTTACTTTTTTTTTCTGTTTAAAATACACCAAATAACATTTGCACTTGAAAAGGTAGATGGCACAAAAGTCATATATTGAAGCCCTAACCCTCAATACCTCAACATGTGAGAGTGTTTGGAGAAAGGGACTTTAAAGTGGTGATTAAGTCACAATGAAGATGTTAGGGTGAGTCCTGATCCAATTTGACTGCTCTCTGTCTAAGCGGAAATTTGAATACACAGAGGAACCAAGGGTTCACATGCACAGAGGGATGATCGTACAAGGACAAAGCAGCAAGTAGATCTACAAGCCTACAAGTCTATAAGCCAAGGAGAAAACCCAAACAGACCCTTCCTTTGCAGCCCTCAGAGAAAACCAATCCTGCCAGCACCTCAATCTTGGACTGGACTGTGAGAAAAGTAAATTTCTGCTGTTTAAGCCACCAGTCTGTGGTATGTTGTTATGGCAGCCCTAGCAAACATTCTTTATGTTCAAAGATTTGAAATTTGTAGCATGTTTTATAGAATATTTTTTTAAACATCAGAAAGCAAAGAATGAAATTGAAAGCTTAATTCTTCTCTTTAAAAGGCAGTAATTCAAAAGATATCATTTCACACCCATTAGGAAGGCTCTTGGGCTTTCCAGGCAGCTCGGTGGTAAAGAATCCACCTGCAATGAAGGAGATGTGGATTCAGTCTCTGGGTCGAGAAAGTCCCCTGGAGGAGGAAATGGCAACCTGCTCCAGTATTCCAGCCAGAAAAATCCCATAGGCAGAGGAGCCTGGTGGGCTATAGTTCATGGGGTTGTAAAGAGTCAGACACAACTTAGCAACTGCACACATACACATAAGAAGGCTCTTATCCAAAACAAAACAAACAAAAAACAGAAAAGAGCAAGTTTGACAAGGATGTGGAGCAATTAGAAAAGTCGCAAGCATTGTTGGCAGAAATGTAAACCGGTGCAGCCTTTGTGGGCAATAGTTGATAATTCCTCAGAAAGTTAAATGCAGAAATAACATATAATCAAGCAATTTCACCCCTAGGTCTACACCCCCAAAGAAATGACAGCAGAGTCTTGAAGAGATGTCTATGCACTCACATTCATAGAAGCATTAACAATAGGCAAAAGGTGGAAGCAATCCAAATAACTATTAATAAAGGAATAAATAAACAAAATGTAGTATATACCTATAATAGAATATTATCCAGCTTTAAAACGGAAGGAAATTCTGATACATACTATACAACACAGATGGAAAAAATTTTTTCAACAAAGATGAAAAAATTATGCTAAGTAAAAAGAGTCAGACACAAAAGGACAGTGTGTGAAGTGCCCAGAGCAGACAAATTCACAGAGATGGAAAGAATAGTGGTTACCAGGAGTGGGGAAGGGAGAAATGAGGTATTACTGTTTGGCAGATACTGCTTCTCTTTAGGATGATGAAAATGTTGTGGAAATGGATAGAAGTGATCGTTGCTAAACACGGTAAATACACTTAATGTCACTGAGAAATTGTTATTTTAAAATGGTGAAAATAGTGAGTTTTTCCAAAGAAGATATATGAGTGGTCAACAGGCACATGAAAAGATGCTCAATATCACTATCACTAATCATCAGGGAAATGAAAATCAAAACCACAAGGATGTATTACCTCACACCTGGCAGAATGGCCATCATCAAAAAGATAAGAAATAACACGTATTGGTGAAAATGTGGAGGAAAGGAAACACTTGTACACTGTTGGTGGGAATGTAAATTGGTGCAGCCACTACAGAAAACAGTATGAAGGTTTCTCAAAATATTAAAAACTAGAACTATCATATGATCCAGCATTCCACTTCTGGATATTTTTCCAGGGAAAATAAAAACATTAATTTGAAAAGATATATGCACCCCTATGTTCACTGCTGTATTATTTACAGTGGCCAAGATATGAAAATGACCTAAGTGTTCATTAAAGGATGACTGGATAAAGACATGTAGCACATATACAATGGAATATTACTCGACCATAAAAAAAAATGAAACCTTGCCATGTGCAACAACATGTATGGACCTACAGGGCATCATGCTAAGTGAAATGACTCAAAGAAAGATAAATGCCATGTTATTTCTCTTACATGTGGAATATAAAAACCAAACAAATGAGCAAACAGCAAAAGGGAAACAGATTCACAGAGAATGAACAGGTGGTCGCCAGAGGGGAATAAAAGAAATAGGTCAGGGAGATTAAGAGGTAGAGCCTTCCAGTTGTAAAATAAGTGAATCACAGGGATGAAATGTACAACATAGGGGAAACACAATAATGTAGTATCTCTGTAGGTGACAGCAGAGATGAATGGATAAAGATATGTAGCACATATACAATGGAATATCACTTGGCCATAAAAAAGAATGAAACCTTGCCATGTGCGACAACATGAATAGACCTAGAGGGCACCATGTTTTAAGTGAAATAAGTGAAAGTCTGGTAACCAGATTTGTGATGGTATCATTTTGTAATGTACAGAAATAATGAATGCTATTATTATAATACATTGTGTACCTGGAAATAACATAGTGTTGTAGGTCAATTCCACTTCAATTTTTAGAGAAAGAAAAATAGTTAAAACTGTAAATTTTTGCTATGTATATTTTATGACAATAAAAATAAAGAAATACCTGAGAAAATGGAATGTCATAATCTCTGTAGAAACCAGATCTTTTTCTGTGGGAAGTTTCTGTATGTTCGACCTCTGAATCAAGGCTATAGTCTGAGCTATCATCACTGGATGGAGAATTATGCTGAAAGAAGGAAAAACCAAAACTGTTACATTTACAAAAGGAAGAAAATTTAACTAGTAACTGAATAACCTTGTTTCAACCAGAGGGGCCAACCAACAGATTATATCATCCTAGTAGGTTCTGAAGTATTAACTGAAAAATTCTTGCTCCAAAACACCACCTCCACCCCAGCTTCTCTAAAATTTTCTGAAGGAAAGTACATATTCCTCTTTTCTCAGAGATTTTATGGCAGCATTTTCTCCATCATCCCTTTGGCCCAAGGACTTCAAACAGAAAATATGCTCTCAAGGTATTTAAATTTAAGTTAATCTTAAAGAAAATAAAATTGGTTCCTCATCACCAAAAAGGTCCTAGAACACGAATTGAGTATGACTTATTATTTGTTTTTACATAAAACGGCTTTAGAGTTCTTAATCTATTGTATAAGTACCCTAAATCTAAAAGATACCAAAACATTCCAAATTATAAATATAAAACAAATACAATCCATAAAATTGAACAAAGATGAAATGCAAACCATAAGTAATTGATACTGATTGACAAATATCATGAATAAGTTTTTTCAAGTATGAATGCAATTTCACTCATTCAGATCACCAAATCTCCTCCATCTGGTCAAAATAATTACCTTCCCAGTTTGAGCATCCTCTTTAAAAATATTTTTTAAAGTTCTTATCAACAAAGACACTGGCTCTGTATTTCATCGTCCTTACATTTCCAGCATGAAGGTCTAGAACAAACTCAGTAAAAATGTGCCAAACAAAACTGAGCTCCTGATACTTGGACAGAAGGATCTGTTTTCCTCTATTCCATTCTTACATGCTCACTTAAGATGACTGTTTTCCTCTACATTGTTCTTAAATGTTATGGGGTTTAGTTTTGTGGTGCTGCTCTGTTTCTGTTGATTTGATACGTGATATGAAGATCTTTTTATAATTCTGCTCTGAAACACTTCAAGCTTAAGTATCTAATCTTTTTGGTTAGGATTTGAAATAAATATTATCGATTTAAAAGCCAAATTTGCTGTGTTATTAGCAGAAGCCAGCTCTGGCTAAAGAGAACACTTCTCATTTGAAGAACACTAAGAAGACTTGCCTAAGAAGAAGTTCAAACAAGGGCCTTGCTTCAGAAAGAGCCATCAGAGAAGAGAAGATTCTGCTGAAAGAAGAAGAGTCTTCAGGCTATCCCCCCAAAATGAGTCTAGAATACAGATTTAAGAAGCCATTAGGTAGGCTATTATTAAAAATATATACTATGTGGTTCATATATAGTAATAACTAAGAGTAATTATTAACTTGGAATTAGCAACTGGACTACATTAAAAATAGCTAGAAATAGAAGAGAGTAATTAAAATTATTACATTTTTAAGTGAAAAGGATAGTACACTTTTTATTTCAGAATTTTTGTGTTTCTTTTTTGGGGTATTGTTTAGTATCTGTTTAGTGTTTGAAAGTGTTCCTTTAATTTTGTTATTTTACTTATAATACACTGGTAGATTATTTCTTTCAATCCACTTGGTTGCTAAGTACTAAAGTTCAAGTCTAAATGATTGTTTTCTGTGGGACTCTTTAACAGCATGACACCACATCGTGGTGAGTAAAGAGGGCAAAAGATGGATAGTCAAGAGCTAATTAACAGAATGGCCACTTAGTGCACCCTTCAAATATTCAGTGCCAGAAAGAAATTAGAGACTTCAGTGACTTCCATGAACATGGCAGCCTTTTCATGCCTTTTTGCTTTTGTATTCTTTGTGTCTCTTCGGTCAACCGACTAATTCCTACCTGTCCTTCAAAAATCTACCACAAATGAAGAAAATAGTTTTCTGTTTCACTGTCTATTTTTCCATGTACCAGTATCACACTGCTTTAATGACAGAAGCATTAATGTGCTTTAATATGTTAGGGTCACCTCCTTTGGGGGTTTTCCTATCTATTCTTGGATGGTCGTTTTAAAGGTAAAGTCCACAAATTATTACTCCTGTCCTCAAGAGGTAAAGATTAATTCTTCTCCCTGAGTGAGGCCTAAACTTAGAAGCTTGTTTCTAGTAAATACATCTTGTCCAAAGTGCTTAGGTTAAGAAGACTGTAGCTGTCATCGTGGGTGCTCTCGCTTGCTCTCTCACTGTTGGCTCGCTTGCTTTGGAGGCAGTGAGCCAAACCGTGAGGACGCTGCTGTGACATGTAAAGAGGCTCACATGGTGAGGAGCTGAGGCTGCCAAGAGCCTCATGACTGAACTTGGAAGAGGAAATGACTGCAACCTCACAAGAAGTGCTGAGCCAGAATCACAGTTAAGCCATACCCACATTTCTGACCCACAGAAACAGAGAGGCAAACTTTCGTTGTTTTAAGCTTCTAAGTTTGGAGTAGCAATCTGTGCAGCAATAGTTAGCTAATACAGATTCTGGAAATGTGGTGCTGCCAGTACAAACACTAAAAGGCAGGACTGGTTTTGGAATCAGGGAAGGAATAGATACTGGAATGACCTTAAAGGAGCATAGTGAAAGCCTAGATCATCCTTAATGATCACTAGTAAAATTTTGAACTTTGGGGTAACTTAAAGGAAAGAGAGAGAGAGATCTTATTAAAAGTGAAGGGGTTTCCCTGGTGGCACAGTGGTTTGATCCCTGGTCTGGGAAGATTCCGTATGCTATAGGGCAATGAAACCGGAGTGCTACAAGTACTAAGCCTGTGCTCTAGAGCCCGGGGGCCATGCCTACTGAGACCATGCACTCTGGAGTCTGTGCTCTGCAAGAGAAGGCACTGCAATGAGAAGCCCGTGCACTGCAGCCCCAGCCGCCACTTGCGGGAACTACAGAGAGCCCATGCAGCCATAAACCCAGCACAATCAAAAGTAAATAAAGGAGTGGCGGCAGGGAGATCTCCGTTCTATAGTGCAGAAACCTGGCAACACCGTTACATTCAGTAAAACGGAAAGTAGGAAATAAGCCTAATGAACTAGTTACGATTTTCAAGCAAAATGTTGAAAGTACCTCTCTATGAGGGAAGATAGATAACTTAAAGGAAGAACTGTTAAAAAGGAACCAGGGCATGATGGTTTTAAAAGTTCTTGGCCTCAAAATATCTTTGTTTTTGCATCTCCTTTTTCTTGACTAGTTTGGCCAATAACTTATATATCTTGCTGATTTTTTATAAAACTGACTTCATATTTTAATTTGTTAAATTCTGCTTGTAACTTTAAGTTCTTCCTTTTTGTTTCTCTCTTTTCTGTTTTCTAGATTTTAATACCATAATACTTTTTCTTCTGATAATTTTTTAGTTATCCTCCATATGTCAAAGTTTTATCATTGTATTCCTGAAATTCTGCAGTTTTAATCTGTGTTCAAAGACATTTCTGGTTTCTGACTTTTATTAATGTCTTATTTTATTGCATTGTGGTTTGAGATTGCTCTTTATATTATTTCTACTCTACTGAATTAACTGGAGTTTGTTGCCTATGACATGGTCTGTTTTTGTGAGTATTCCAAGTATACTTGAGAGGAAGATATATTCTCAGGATTCAGAGCTTACTATATATTTATAATATTTCTTTAATATCCTTATCAACTCTTTATCCATTTGATTGAGGTCTTTGGAATAAAAGAGGTTACTAGTGTATCTCCTTTTATTACTATTCCTATTTCTTCTCACAGTTCCTATAGTTCCTACTTTATTAAAATTGATATTTAAGAGAATATAAAATATTAACAACATAGCTTCATTGTGAATTATAATCCTTAACATTATAAAATGCCCTTCTTTGCTTCTTTCAATGCCTTTTCAAAAAAATTTGTTTTTAGTTGGAGAATAACTGCTTTACAATATTGTGTTCTCTTCTGCCATACAATGTGAATCAACCGTAAGTATACATATGTCTCCTCCCTCTTGAATCCTCTCCCCTACCCACCTCAACACGGCACCTTGTTCAATACCTTTTTGACCTAAATTTGACTCTTCTGCCATACCCCTACAGCAGGCAGGATCTTAGTTTTCAGACCAGGGATGGAACCCATGCTCCCTGTATTGGAAGCATGGAGTCTTAACCACTGGACTGCCAGGGAAGGTCCTTGACTTTTTCATATATCAACACTATGACTTCTGCCTTCTCTTTCTTTGCATTTGCCTGGTATTTCTTTATCCATTTTTAAAAATCTTTCTCTTTTACATAGCTTAGAATTAGATTTTGCATTGTTGAGGAATGTATCTTTTGGTATTAGGAAGGTATTTGGTATTAGGTATTGGTATTTTTGTTTGAATTACTTCTTTCAGACTGCCTTTTCCCAATAACCTGAATCCCTGCCCCTTCTTTGCATATTATTTGTTTCCTAGAAGAACTAATGTTGAAATTAGGTAGTAACCTCTTCTTTTCTTTTCTCTCTTTCATTCTCAGGATAATAATTTGAGGTATATTTTTAAATTCTCAGTTAATAACTATAAAGCTACCAATAAAGTTATCTTGCTTACCATATATTCTTCTGCTTTTCCTGATACCTTCTATAGCCATTATGTTTCAATACATAATATTCTTCCCTGCTTATGTTCATTGTTTATTTTTAGTTTTATAGATAACTATGCAGTGTATATAGATCACTCTTGCTTTATCACTCAGTCATTTTGGATATCTGAACTTGTTCTCTAGTAGATTTTATGAGAAGGCTTATGACACTGTTTCCTATACAGTTTTTCTGAGGACATTATATTTGAAATTTGGTATGTACCTGGATATAAAATGCTTGGCTCACATTTTATTCAAATATGTTACTCCATGATCTTCTGACACAAAATAGTGACATCAAAAAAAATTTTTTTTAATCTGATTTCCCTTTCTTAAAAAGTGACTTGGTCTTTTTGCCTAAATGATCAAAGGATCCCCCTGCAAATTCTACTGATGCTGTCTGATCATAGTTTGTATTATTTTCGTAATTTTTAAAAATCATTTTGAAATATTAGGTTAAGTTTTTCGTGCTTTGTGGGCACTCTTTCTTTTCTGGAAGAATGTTATTCTCTCCATTTTCCTTTTTTTTTTTTTTAATAACAGTAACTTATATGGAAATGTGATCATGGTCCAATCTTGTTGCTCATTATCACAGGAAGAATGGACCAGGAAAACTGCCCCAGCTTCACTCTCATGTTGTTAACACGAAGCATGAAAAAATATGGCTGCATATGTTCTGAGATAAGCCACCCCTGCTCTCTAACTCATTTTTCTTTCCTTAGCCCTATTACTCTTGTCTTCTCCATCTAGATTCTATTCCCAGCAGCTGTCTCTTCAGGGTGGGACTCTGTTCTAGAAGAAATTTAGTTGACCAGCATTACGAGTTCATCAGACCCAGACCATTCCAGCACCATCCAGTTTTAGCTGGTCACCTTATACTCACACAGGAATTGGAAACTAGTACAGTCCCCTCTCGGTCTCTACTGAGGTTTCTCAGTTTGGCCAACAGGCTCTCCACATTCACTGGGGACTTTCATTTGAGATGAATACCTGTTGGTATCTGTTTTCTGGAAATTTCTTTACCTTTTCTCTGCTTCATTTCACACAGCTGCTGATCCTACTTTAGTCCTGAGTCTGTGGTTTAGCCTTATCCTTTTGTATTTTTGAGGTTTGTGGAGGTAACTTGTTACTTCATTTTTCGGTAGATGTTGCCAATGCATTTTTGGTTTTGCCATCCTAACTGCTCTGTTTTTATGGGGGAAATTCAGGGAGTTAAAAAAAATTACCCCACTACTACTGCCAGCTTTAGTTCTCTGTCAATATAAGTTCTCTCTGCTCAACCCTAACCCACATCATTCTGTATCTAGCACTCAACTATTCTCTTGATAGCATTTGGCTTTCAGTTGTTTCATGCCTCTCTCCTTCTCATTTCAGTGTAATCTCTGTAGGAGCAGAGACTGTTTCATTCACTACTGTAACCCCCAGCATACAGCACAGAGATTTCCACAGCAAGCATGTAGTAATACTTATGGATGAATAAATAAATAAATGAGCAAACAAGGCCAGTGCTGACAATCTACATCTGTGGAGAATGAAATTTTCTTTCCTTAAGCTTTCAGTATGCTTGCACACAATCTTCTATCAATTTAAAAGGTTTATTCTAATTTGTATTAAAATTTACCTTGATCATTTTTAAATCTTTAAGATATCTCGTTTAATCTTTAAAGTCTATTAAGCACATAAATCAAAAGATCTAATCCATGTATTTTATAAGAAAATAGGCAACGATTTATACTCTCTAATTTTCAGTGTAATGTTTACATTTCATAAAAATTTACCAAAGAAACAAAAAATAGATTCTAACTAACCTTATGCTTCTCACGTTTTCTCCTTTTGGACTTTTTCTTCTCTTTTTCTTTCTTGTGTTTTTTCCTTGATTTTCGGTAGGCTTTCTGATTTTTCTGCTTTTCATCCTCTTTTGCTTCCTGTTCCTGTGTTTCTTCAAATCCTGCATCATCTATTTCACCATCTTCTAATTCACCATCTTCTCTGTAAAAGGCAATGAAAATGTCAGTTTTCAAATGTCAATTCTAAAGGGAATACTATAGAAACATTTCCAAAAGGAAAGAAAAATGAGTCAAGATTTTAAGTTATACTCAGTAAGATTAGGGATTGGCCAATTTTCTATAAAGGGTTGCTACTGCTAAGTCACTTCAGTCGTGTCCGACTCTGTGTGACCCCATAGTCAGCAGCCCACCAGGCTCCCCCATCCCTGGGATTCTCCAGGCAAGAACACTGGAGTGGGTTGCCATTTCCTTTTCCAATGCATGAAAGTGAAAAGTGAAAGTGAAGTCACTTAGTCATGTCCGACTCTTCACAACCCCATGGACTGCAGCCCACCAGGCTCCTCCATTTATGGTATTTTCTAGGCAAGAGTACTGGAGTGGGCTATAAAGGGTTAGACAGTAAATATTTTAAATTTGCAGGCCACATATAGTTTCCATTGCAAATCCTTCTTTTTTAAAAACACCCTTCAAGAATGTAAGCAACAATTTCAGTAGCTATAGTTTGCCAAACTTTGATTTAGATTAAAAGCATTGACTCTCACCAAACAAATGAATGAATGCATAATGCAATACTGTCCAAAAGTAACACTGCAATAATTATTAGGTTGCTGCAAAAGCAATTGGGGTTTTGCATTGTTGAAATTTGCCATTTGATTTTGGAATACATTCTTAAGTAAATGTGGCTATGTTATACGTAATTTTAATGTGCATTTCTCACTTTATGTTTCTTTGGTAATGACTTATTGCTGCTTATTTTATATTTATTTCAGACTACGGAAATGATGTTAGACAAAAAGCAAATGTGAGTGATTTTCTTATTTTAGTTCAAATGGGTCATAAAGCAGTAGAGACAACTCACAACATCAACTATGCATTTGGACCATGAACTACTAATGAACGTACATGAAGTGGTGGTTCAAGAAGTTTTGCAAAGACGAGACCCTCAAAGATGAACAGCATGGCCATTGGAAGTTGACAATGAACAACTGAGAGCAATCATCGAAACTGATTCTCTTACAACTAATCAAGAAGTTGCCAAAGAACTCAACATAAACCATTGTATGGTCATTTGGCATTTGAAGTAAGTTGGAAAAGTGAAAAAGCTTGATAAGTGGGTGACTCAAATAAAAAAAAGTTATCGTTTTGAAGTATCATCTTCTCTTATTGTATGCAACAACAAACCATTTAAGTGTATTTTATATTACAATCGGCAACCAGTTTCATGGCTGGATTGAGAAGAAACTCCAAAGCATTTCCCAAAGCCAAACTTGCATCCAAAAAAATGTGATGGTCACTGTTTGGTGGTCCACTATGACTTAGGGCGAAACCATTATATCTGAGAAGTATGCTCAGCAAATCAATGAGATGCACTGAAAACTGCCACACCTGCAGACAGCCTTGGTCAACAGAATGGGCCCAGTTCTTCTCAGTGACAGTGCCCAACCTGACTCATGTCACACAACCAGCACTTCTGAAGTTAAATGAACTGGGCTATGAAGTTCTGCCTCATCTGCCATATTCAACTCACCTCTCACCAACTGACTACCACTTCTTGAAGCACCTAAACAACTTTTTGCAGGGAAAACACCCCCAAACAGCAGGATGCAGAAAATGCTTTCTCAGAGTTCATCAAACGCTGAAGCATGGATTTCTAAAGGAATAAACAAACTCATTTCGCACTGGCAAAAACGTGTTGACTGTAATGGTTCCCTTTTTAATAATGATGTATTGAGTCTACTTATAATGATTTAAAATTCACGATCCGAAACTGCAATTACATTTGCACCAACCAAATACCATCTACTAAGCTACCATAAAAAAGAAAAGAAGGAAGGACAGAAGGGAGAAATTAAAATACTTTAGGAAGCAAACATTCTAACTACTGGAAGGGATTTTTTATTTTTTTTGGCCCACAGACAGCTATGTATATTAGTTCTCATCGTAAAAGTAAACTTTAATAAGAAAATAAATTTTAATAGTAGATAAGTAATAAAACCTGAACCACAAAAGCAGAATACTTCAACTTGAATCTATAAAAAATATTCACAGCAAAAGCAAAAATCTACAAATTTTTATGACATTTTTATAGTTATAGAAGCCCAAATGTTCAATAACAGCATTTTAAAACGCAAATTAATCAACTGATCTACATGGAAGATGCGTGTGTGTTACTCGCTCAGTCATGTCTGACTCTTTGCAACCCCAGGGACCGTAGCCTGCCAGGCTCCTCTGTCGACGGAATTCTCCAGGCAAGAATCCTGGAGATTGCCATTTCCTTCTCCAGGGGATCTTCCTAACCTAGGAATCGAATTCACCTCTCTGTGGCTCCTCTTGCATGCAGATTCTTTACCGCTGAGACACCGGGAAGTCCTCCATCGTAAGTACTCCCCTAACAATTCTCAGTTGTTTATATCTGCACTCTGTAGATATTATATATGAATGACTTGCTTATTGTTTGGTGAAAGCAGAGTATGTGACTGTGTCTTTCATAGCTGTATCTCTAGGCTCTGCCACAGTGCCTTGCTGTTTACTGAATGACTGAATGGAAAATATCCATAACCCTTGCCATTTTAGAACAGGCACACAATATCACCCTAAGATGATTGTGAAGGCAGTGTTATTCTTCCCCAATTTCTATCATAAAATCAGAGGTATATGTCTAATTTAGGTTGATGTGAAAATTTCATGTGAGACAGGTTCAGCATACTGGCTATTTTAATTTTAAAAGTTTTCAGCTTTTATAATACTGTAATATCTTACAGCCTAAGAAAAATGAGTGCATATATTCACCAAAGGACAACTATAAGAAAGTTTTTAACAGCTTTAGTCATAATGGTAGGAAATTGTAAACCCAAATCTCCATCAACAAGTGAATGGATAAATAGTGCTTTATTTATATAATGGAATCCATAAAGCAAAGAGAAAATTAAATATTGTACCACTAAACACAATATGATGAATCTGCAGACATAAGCAAAAGCAGCAGACATAAGAGACTACTGTGTGATTTCATCTATATGCACTTCAAGAATAGGCAAAACTAATCGATGGTGACCTACGTTAGAATAGCAATTACCTCTTGGAGGTTTATAACTAACAAAAAAAGACTACTAAGGAGCTGTATAGTACAATAAAATATTCTCTATAGATGGTTACAATGATTACTTCATACACACGTGTAAAAATTCATCAAGTCTGAAAAATTCAATTAAGAACTGTGTGTTTTACTGTCTGTATGTAAAATTCTAAATGCAAATAATAAAACCTAGAGGTATGCATCCTTTCTTTTACCACCAGTCTCAACTGGCTTAAGCTCCTTGGTGTAACACCTTTTATATCTTCATATTTAGAATTCATATTAAGAATTCTGACTAGAGATACTGAAAATATTGAAGAAAGCAGGGAAGAAAGTAGGGGAAACCACTAGACCGTTCAGGTATGACCTAAATCAAATCCCTTATGATTATACAGTGGAAGTGAAAAATAGATTCAAGGAATTAGATCTGATAGACAGAGTGCCTGAAGAACTATGGATGGAGATTCGTGACATTGTACAGGAGGCAGTGATCAAGACCATCCCCAAGAAAAAGAAATGCAAAAAAGCAAAATGGCTGTCTGAGGAGGTCTTACAAATACCTGAGAAAAGAAGAGAAGCTAAAGGCAAAGGAGAAAAGGAGAGATACACCCATCTGAATGCAGAGTTCCAAAGAACAGCAAGGAGAGGTAGAGAGGCCTTCCTCAGTGACCAATGCCAAGAAATAGAGGAAAATAATAGAATGGGAAAGACTAGAGATCTCTTCAAGAAAATTAGAGATACCAAGGGAACATTTCATGCAAAGATGAGCACAATAAAGGTGAGAAATGGTATGGACCTAACAGAAACATAAGATATGAAGAAGAGGTGACAAAATACACAGAAGAACTACACAAAAAAGATCTTCATGACCCAGATAACCATGATGGTGTGATCACTCACCTAGAGCCAGACATCCTGGAGTGCGAAATTAAGTGGGCCTTAGGAAGCATCACTATGAACAAAGCTAGTGGAGGTGATGGAATGCCAGTTGAGCTATTTCAAATCCTAAAACATGATGCTGTGAAAGTGCTGCACTCAATATGCCAGCAAATTTGGAAAACTCAGCAGTGGCCACAGGACTGGAAAAGTCAGTTTTCATTCCAATCCCAAAGAAGGGCAATGCCAAAAATGTTCAGACTACCGCACAATTAACACTCATCTTATACGTTAGCAAAGAAATGCTCAAAATTCTCCAAGCCAGGCTTCAACAGTACATGAACGATGAACTTCCAGATGTTCAAGCTGGATGTAGAAAAGGCAAAGGAACCAGAGATCAGATTGCCAACATCCGTTGAATCATTGAAAAAGCTAGAGTTCCAGAAAAACATCTACTTCTGCTTTATTGACTAAGCCAAAGCCTTTGACTGTGTGGATCACAATAAACTGTGGAAAATTCTTAGAGATGGGAATGCCAGACCACCTGACCCGCCTCCTGAGAAACCTGTATGCAGGTCAGGAAGCAACAGTTAGAAGTGGACATGGAACAGACTGGTTCCAAATTGGGAAAGGAGTATGTCAAGGCTATATATTGTCACCTTGTCATATTTAACTTATATGCAGAGTATATCAAGAGAAATGCTGGACTGGATGAAGCACAAGCTGGAATCAAGATTGCTGGGAGAAATATCAGTAACCTCAGATATGCAGATGACACCACCCTTATGGCAGAAAGTGAAGAGGAAATAAAAAGCCTCTTGATGAAAGTGAAAGAGGAGAGTAAAAAAGTCGGCTTAAAGCTCAACATTCAGAAAACGAAGATCATGGCATCTGGTCCCATCACTTCATGGGAAATAGATGGGGAAACAGTGGAAATAGTGTCAGACTTTATTTTGGGGGGCTCCAAAATCACTGCAGGTGGTGATTGCAGCCATGAAATTAAAAGATGCTTACTCCTTGGAAGGAAAGTTATGACCAACCTAGATAGCATATTGAAAAGCAGAGACATTACTTTGCCAACAAAGGTCCGTCCAGTTAAGGCTACGGTTTTTCCAGTGGTCATGTATGGATGTGAGAGTTGGACTGTGAAGAAAGCTGAGTGCTGAAGAATTGATGCTTTTGAACTGTGGTGTTGGAGAAGACTCTTGAGAGTCCCTTGGACTGCCCGGAGGTCCAGCCAGTCCATTCTGAAGGAGATCAGCCCTGGGATTTCTTTGGAAGGAATGATGCTAAAGCTGAAACTCCAATACTTTGGCCACCCATGCAAAGAGTTGACTCATTGGAAAAGACCCTGATGCTGGGAGGGATTGGGGACAGGAGGAGAAGGGGACGACAGAGGATGAGATGGCTGGATGGCATCACTGACTCAATGGACATGAGTTTGAATAAGCTCCGGGAGCTGGTGATGGACAGGGAGGCCTGGTGTGCTATAGTCCATGAGGTCGCGAAGAGTCAGACACACCTGAGCAACTGAACTGAACTGAACTGAAAGGCTCCTGCCACTAAGCAGACGGACACAAAGGATCCTGCTACAAGCTACAGATTAGAAACTGAGTCTTCTGGAAGAAACACAAAAGCCTCAATAAAAGAGTATACAAGTACTCTGGAGGGATGATATTACAAAGATATTACTCATGAACACAGTTTCTTGGGATAAACTGTTCACAACAAAAAAGACATTTTTCAGAGTACACAACCTGACAGAAGTAGACTGCTTATCCTAGAACCAAGAGAACACAAATTCTAGATGCTTGAAAACTATCGCCTGTAGCACTTTTCCTGCTTTGTTCTAATTCATTCTGTCACTTCCTCCCTCAGCATGGATGATAATGCTGGGAAACTGCTCTGCACCAGCACCCCCCTGACCACCATACATGTCTCCACACAGGCAAGGCTTAATCACAGGCTGATGTAAGCCTGAGCAGGCACCCTGTGATCCTCCCAATTATGAAAAGGAAAGTGCTGCTGCAAGGCTATTTCTCACCTGCTTCCTTATTTGGAGGGAGGCTGCTGTAAGGCAATTTCTCATCCACCTTCCCTGGTTTCAGTGAGGGCTTAGATTTTCCACCTTGCCCACCTCCTATCATATAGCTGTAGACTAAGAAATTGCAAAGTTGCACTACAGAAACTGCTCCTCAGTGACACAGTGCCGTCACCCACCGTGCCCACGCATCTCTGTCCCCTTTGGTCTCAGTGTTACCCTGTCAGACAAGGGAGGTGAGGAGCTGACACCGTGCTAATCGGGCATGTGTCGTCTGCGTATAAATAAGCTGCCTGAATCTTACTTGCTGAAGCTGTAGCAAGTGTCACCAAAAGCTTGCTTGAGTCTGGGATTTGCCTGTGCCTACTCTGTTTCCTTCAACCTGTATAGCTTACGTATGATCCTCTAATGATTAAGCTTTAGCCTAAATCCCTACCTTAACCTCCAAAACTAGGTATTTTCCCTTAGAGAAAATACTGGTTGGCTATACTGGTGTCATAGAAGAGCTCCCTGACCTGAGTTTTTGTGATTTTTTTGTTTGTTTGTTTATAAACGGTTAAGGTCCCAAGCTGGACCTTGGACATTTAAAAAATGTTTTAAACATTTAAAAAACTAGATGGTTTATCTTATGTGTTCCAGAAAAAGGTTTCTCCTTATAAATTACCAGTGGTAAAATCTGGATATCTACAAGCCTTCAAATCACTTCTATGTTTATCCTTTACCCAATACATTCTTACACCCTCTAGAATGTATTTGGCTTACAGAAACTAGCTTATTCCTTTAAAAGACTATCTACAGCCATGACAATTTTCACTTGGTTTGTTTTTTTCTCCAAGTCAGTCTTAGCACTTAGTCAGTCTCAACCAAAATACAAATTCCTTCAGGAATGGGACTTCATACAATCATGGGCAAAATTACATATTTTAATTAGCCTAATATCATTCATAGTCATATGATAACCTTTGCAAATTTTGTTTAATTCTATATATGTTATCTGTACTCCAGAGATAACTGAGAATTCCTTCCCTACTTTTGTTGTAAGTAACTGGTCTTTTGTTTTTAAAACTATATGTGGTCCTTCTAATCTTTATATCCTGTATCAACAACACACTTTATCACATTTACTTCATCAAAACCTCACTTGCAGGACTTCCCTGGTGGTCTGGTGGTTAGACTGCACTTCCTGCATGGAGCACCAGATAGATCCCTGGTTGGAGAACTAAGATCTTGCATGCCAGAGGGGCCAAAAAAAAGAAATAACCTAACTTGCATATATAGGTAAATATATATTTTCTTCCCATCTCCTTCAGGAGACCATTCTTCTCTGGGACGAATGGGCATTGATCTGAAGGGGTACTAACCATCCTAGAGGAAAAAAAAAAAGTTACTCCCTTAAACTTAGAATCACTAGGGCTCTGTCTTCAACTAAGGGGGTCATATAATTAGAAAAATTAATAAAAAGTGTGTTAATAACATTGACTGAGAAGATAATATTGTAAAGTCCTAAAAGAACAACAAACTAAAGTCACTGATTCAAGTGGTTGTAGATAACTGCATGGCCCTGGGTTTCTTCCTGGCAAGCCAAGAAAAATATATAATATATAGCTAGCACTTCCTGCTTCTCATGGAATAATTCCACAGGGGAAATTGATCAATCTATACCCAAACTAAAAGACAACTTGGCTGTCAAAAGTGGACTCAGAGGGGAGTTTTATCATCTCACCCACTGGTCAGGAAAGGCGTCTCTGGTTGGCATTCTAAAGTGCCTTCCAGTTTCTCCTTATGACACTCATGGCTACTCTTACTTTTCCTTCAGCACCTTGTCTCCAGAGACAGATGTGCCACTGCACAGCTGCTATTTCATCAGATGGTACAAAAATCAATTTTTATAACAGAAGGAAAACAAAGGAATTCAGTTAAACCAAGGCAGAGTTCCCACAAAGACCATAACCTACACAGCAGTAAACATGTAACTTGCTCTTTATCTGAGTAGGAGTAAGGGGAGATTTTTGTTAAAACTCTGCCAAGCTCCCAGCATGTATATACAGAAGAGCTAAACTGTATGCCCCTGAGCCTAACAGATACTTTCATAACCCTGCTAAGACATCTTCATAAAGTAATGCCTGTGCTTTTTTGACATAAGCAGAAAAAAAATCAAAAGAACTTCCATTTCCCAAATTAACCAATTAGAACTTAATACCCAGAATTCCTCCCAACATGTAATAAACATTGTATATCCCTCTTTATCCCTTCCACTTTCAGCATGGAGAGACACACTGAACTTGTTTCCTACCCAGCAAGCAGATTAACAGATTAATTTCTCTTTTTCAATAAAGTTCTAATTAAAACATAAATTTAAAAAAAAAAAGAATTTTAAACACTTGGGGAAAAAGAGAAATTCTCCTCTGAGCCCTTATAAAGACAATATCATTGGATACAATAGGCAGTACTTGGTGTAATAAACAGTATCAATAGTGTCCATACAACCAATACAACAGTTTATCATTTACAGTATACCCCAATTTGAACCAAGGTCATACTGCCAAAGTTCAACTGAGGAAAAGCAATTATATGAGGAAATAAAGTAATAGTGTCCAAGTGTTCAAGCACACAACCATCTGACGTTCTGATTTAAGCCAGGGATGACAACCACAACATCTAGAGCAACAATTCTCAAAAACTATATAAGAATCTTTTGTCCTCCTAGCAAAAAAAAAAAAAAAAAAAAAAAGCACCATTCATTCATTCAACATATTTATTCACTGCTAATTGGGGATACAATGGTAAACAAAAAAGATACGGTTTTCTTCTCTCCTGAAGTTTTCAATCTAGTGATGGAGGAGTCCAGACATCAATCAAAGACTCATACAAATAAATATAATAACCATATATTAACATTAACATGAAGGAGATAAAGGTGCTACCAGTAGACACAACAGGAGGAAATCATCTCTCAGGGAAGTCTGGAAGGCTTTCCCTGAGGGAGCCATGAATGAATTGAGAGGAAGAGTCTGCCTAGGAGGAAGGGGTAGGGAAGGGTCTCTGGCAGACAAAGAAAACAGGATAAACAACATTTCCCTGTAGAACTGAGATAGGAAAGGAGACAAGGCCAGTGTCCCTGGGTCAGAGGAAGGGCAGAAACTGGCTCATCACACTGGAGTGATGGGGTAGCACGAGGTCATGCAGCGCTTCGACCATGTTTGGAGTTTATCCTAGAGAAATGAAAACTCACTTGCAAGTATTTCTAGGAAAGGAGGTGATGTAACTAGATTTCTGGAGAAGGAAATGGCAACCCACTCCAGTACACTTGCCAGGAAAAATCCCATGAACAGAGAAGCCTACAGCCCATGGGGTCGCAAAGAGTTGGACACAACTGAGCAACTTCACAACTAGATTTCTATTCTGAAATATACATTTAGTTGAGAGTGAAAAACAGGTCTAGAGGAGAGACAAAACAGGTGCAGGAAAAGCAGGATGCCACTGTGACAATCCAGCATGAGTCCAAAAGAAGAATGGAACGTATATGAGAATTCTGACACTAGACGCACTCCACTCGAGTATACTGTTACTAACGGGAATGTTTTTCCTCCAACAGTCTTGAGGAAAAAAAAAATTGCTGAAAACTACTCATATAGCGAAATGAATAATTATCCTTCGGGCAATCCTCTGTGAATATTACAAACATTCCCATGAATTATACCTTTAAAATGTCACCTCATTATTGCTGAGCCCATTCCTTTGAACAGGATCAAGATTTCCCTTAAATACAGTAAAGAATATAAATAAATAATATGCTAATCTTCTCTATCACAGCAGCACATTATCCCAATCAGTTAAGCCTTAAAGTATTCAAAGAAGACATAATTATCCAATGCAGTAATTAATACATCAGTAACATAATAAAGAAACATCTAAATTCAAGCAATGTAACTTACCAGTGAACTTCCCAGTATAAATTTATACTGTGCATACTGCCATTTTACAGAGCATACTACCAAGTCATTTAATTAAAAAACCTGAACAAAGAAAAGGAGTCCTTGGAGGGAGACTTCGGAGAAGACAATGGCAGCCCACTCCAGCATTCTTGCCTGGAGGATCCCAGGGGCGGTGGAGCCTGGTGGGCTGCTGTCTATGGAGTCACACAGAGTCGGACACGACTGAAGTGACTTAGCAGCAACACCAGGAGCAGAGGGAGACTTATGCTTTTATTTAAATACATTTTTGGGAAATAATAAAGATTAAAAACAAATGGATGACCCGGAGGGATGGATGACCCAGAGGTGGGAGGGGGGTTCGGGATTGGGAACACGTGTACACCCATGGCGGATTCATGTTGATGTGTGGCAAAACCAATACAATATTGTAAAGTAAAATAATAATAATAAATTTTAAAAATATATACATAAAAAACAAATGGACTCTACATTCAACTAAAGAACTAAAAAAGGGGAAAACTGAAAATAAGAAGAATGAAAATAATAAACATGAGGACAGAAATCAAAAGAGAACAAAAACAACAGAAAATACAAATAAAGCCTTCTTTAAAAGGCTACCTTTTAAAGAAGCATTATTACAGTACCAGTTTGTCTTAGTCCTGCAATCATTCAAATCTAGATATGAACAAACAGAAAATGTAAATGATTCCATTTTAGCTGTAATAAGTTAACTTTGTTTCCCCATAAAGGCCAAAATATTGCTTGGAACCAGAACCTTTAAAAAGCTTGGGGCTATCACAGTATTATGGATACATGACTTTAACAAATAAAAATATCTCTCAGCAATTTTTAGTCTACACTTTCTAGCATCTAATTATTTCACTATTTGCCTATCTTCAATTACAGCTGTGTTCATAACAAACTAGTATTAGTTCTGAAGTAAAGTAACATCTCAATCCAAATTTGTAGGAAAAAATAAAAATTTTATATCATCATATATAATATGAGAGTTAACAATTACTGAGCATTTACTAGACTGCCAGCCATGCTGGATCAGTTCACTTCACGTTCATGTTAACTCTACGAAAAAACGTTGACCCTTAACAATGTGTGATGTGACCCTCTGCACATAATTGAGAGTGGGTCCTGTATATCAGAGGTTCCTTGAAACCTCAAGGTTCATAACTGCAGATTCAACCAACCTAGGTTTGCATAGTACGTAGTCTTTATTATTGAAAAAAAAAAGTAAAAATGTACCCACACAGTTCAAACCAGGTTTGTTCAAGGTTCAAATATAACTATTATTATCCCCATATAACTGGTGAAGAAGGGAGACAAAGAGCTTAACTAACTCTGTTAGTATTAAGTTGGCCAAAAGTTTTGCTTGGTTTTTTCGGTATGATGGCTCAGTAATGCTGAGTTGTCATTAACTTCATTAGAAACAATTCCCTTAGACTGCATTGTGACAGGTGACATATCAGCATGCATTAAAAAAAAATCAACACCGGTGAATTTTTGTGTAGCCATTTTAATATGGAAGAAAAAAAGCAGCATTTTTGGCATACTATGCTTTATTATTTTAAGAAAAGTAAAAATCCAAGTGAAACACACAAAAAAAGATTTGTGCAGTGGGTGGAGAAGGTGCGATGATTGAGCGAACATGTCCAAAAGTGGTTTACTAAGTTTCGTGCTAGAGATTTCTTGCTGGACAATGTTTCATGGTCAAGTAGACCAGTTGAAGCTGATGGTGATCAAATCAAGATATTAACTGAGAACAATCAACGTTATACCACGCAGAAGATCAATTTACATACTGAAAATATCCAAATCAAGTGTTGAAAATCATTTGTATCAGCTAAGTTATGCTAATCACTTTGATATTTGAGTTTCACATAAGTTAAGCAAAAAACACCTTTTTGACTATACTTCTATTTGTGATTCTCTACTTAAACATAATGAAAACATTCCATTTTTAAAACAAATTGTGATGGGCAATGACAAGTGGATACTGTACAACAATATGGAACAGAAGAGATCATGGGACAAGCAAAATAAACTACTACCCACCACATCAGAGGCCAGCCTTCATTCAAAGATGATGATGGTGTATATATGGTAGGACTGGGAGCCCTCTATTATGAGCTCCTTCCAGAAAATGAAATGATTCATTCCAAAAAGTACTGCTTCCAATTTGACTAACTGAAAGAAGCATTCAGCATGAAGTATCCAGAATTAGTCAACAAAAAATGCATAATCTTCCATCAGGATACCGCAAGACCACATTTCTTTGATGACCAGGCAAAAACTGTTACAGCTTGGCTGGGAAGTTCTGATTCATCAGCCACATTTACCAGACATTGCTCCTTTGAATTTCCATTTGTCTTTACAAAATTCTCTTAATGGAAAAAATTTCAATACCCTGACTATAAAAGGCACTTGGAACAGTTCTTTGCTCAAGAAATTAAAAACTTTTGAGAAGATGGAATTATGAAGTCGCCTGGAAAATGACAAGGACTCCCAAGTGGCACAGTGGTAAAGAATATGCCTGCCAACCCACTAGATTCAAGAGACGTAGGTTTGATCCCTGGGTTGGGAGGATTCTCTGGAGGTGCAAGTGACAACCCACTTCAGTATTACCTGGAAAATTCCATGGACAGAAGAACCTGGTAGGCTATGGTCCACAGGGTTGCAAAGAGTTGGACATGACTGAGTGACTAAGAACTGCACAGCACAGTGGAACAAAACAGTGAATACGCTGTACAATAAAGTTATTGGTGAAAATGAAAAATGTGTCTTTTATTTTCCTTAAAAACCAAAGGAGCTTTTTGGCCAGCCCAACAGATGACAAAGCTAAAATCCAGTCTAAGCCATCTGATTCCCAGATAATATCTCAGTTAATATCTTTCTTAACTTTGTTGCTCTAATAGCTACAAATGGTGCATAGCATATGAAGGTGTTTACTGTAAAATTCTTTCAACATATTTGTATGTTTGAAAATTTTCATACTAAATTTTAGGAAAAAGAAACTTCTTGATTTAGGTGGTGTTTTAAGATATGATACAGAGAAACTATTGAGAAGTTGCATTTCTGAGATGTAAAAGTAAATGTGCTATATTCCAATAAAAATTAACTTAAAAACTAGTAAACATGAGTTACTTCAATTCCATAGGCGTTATTTTAACGGTTGTCAGGAAACAGAGCCACCATGCTATACCAGTTGGAGTGAGAGAACAGAGCTTGGAGTTATGAGATGTTATAGGGTTTTCTTTTCATTGAATACTATGTTTTTAAGTGCTCTAAAGGTAACAGTAAAAAAGCAAATTTATTGAAAAGACTTTTTTAAAGAGGTAAAAAGACTTGATCAAATCATGAGCACTGAAAAATGGTCTCCCTATTTCATTTCAGGGTCCTCAGCAAGTTGTTAAAAGTGGTGCAGTTCAGGTAACAGCCTACTAAGTGAAATCCTCTACATCAAACTCACAAGAGGGGAAGAAAAGAGAGGAATGCTGGAAAAAATGAAAATTGCTATGTTATTACTAAGGTTCCACATTCAGTTAAAAGAAGAAGGGGCCCAGCACCAACATCCAGAAATGAACATGAAATACTTAAGGTAGTTGGCTTTGATCCAAACCAAAATCAAAAAAAAAACCTTTCTTATTTAACGAGGACCCAGTACTCTGGCAAAGTGAGATCACCTGAACCTGGAAATTAAATTAGGAGTGTTAAATAAGAAAAATAACCAACAACAGACTTCTTAAAAGGACAATTTAATGCTTTAAATTTGTGGCATTTTACAACCAAATACTTAAACAAACAAACAAACAAAAAAATCATAGTGTAGAAAAGCTCTAGAGCCAGAAGGATTGTGGGTTCAAGCTCTGCTTCTCAGTTATACACTAGATATATGAATTTGAACAAATTATCTCAATCCCTAATGTTCGTTTCCTCATCATTGACTCAAAGGACCTGAGTTTGAGCAAACTTCGAGAGATAGTGAAGGACAAGGAAGCCTAGCATGCTGCAATCCATGGGGTCACAAAGAATCAGACACCACTGAGTGACTGAACATCATCTACGAAAAAGGATTAATCAATTTACCACCGGAGTTAAGGATTAAGTGAGAAAAAGTTAGCTAGTGGAGGTGATGGAATTCCAGTTGAGCTATTTCAAATCCTGAAAGATGATGCTGTGGAAGTGCTGCACTCAATATGCCAGCAAATTTGGAAAACTCAGCAGTGGCCACAGGACTGGAAAAGGTCAGTTTTCATTCCAACCCCAAAGAAAGGCAATCTCAAACAATGCTCAAACTACTGCACAATTGCACTCATCTCACACGCTAGTAAAGTAATGCTCAAAATTCTCCAAACCAGACTTCAGCAGTACGTGAACCGTGAACTTCCTGATGTTCAAGCTGGTTTTAGAAAAGGCAGAAGAACCAGAGATCAAATTGCCAACATCCGTTGGATCATCAAAAAAGCAAGAGAGTTCCAGAAAAACATCTATTTCTGCTTTACTGACTATGCCAAAGCCTTTGACTGTGTGGATCACAATAAACTGTGGAAAATTCTGAAAAGAGACTGGAATACCAGACCACCTGACCTGCCTGCATGTCAGGAAGCAACAGTTACAACTGGACATGGAACAACAGACTGGTTCCAAATGGGAAAAGGAGTATGTCAAGCCTGCATATTGTCACCCTGCTTATTTAACTTATATGCAGAGTACATCATGAGAAACATTGGGCTGGAAGAAGCACAAGCTGGAATCAAGATTGCTGGGAGAAATATCAATAAACTCAGATATGCAGATGACATCACCCTTATGGCAAAAAGTGAAGAAGAACTAAAAAGCCTCTTGATGAAAGTGAAAGAGGAGAGAGAAAAAGTTGGCTTAAAGCTCAACATTCAGAAAATGAAGATCATGGGATCCAGTCCCATCACTTCATGGGAAATAGATGGGGAAACAGTGGAAACAGTGTCAGACTTTATTTTTGGGGGCTCCAAAATCACTGCAGATGGTGATTGCAGCCATGAAATTAAAAGATGCTTACTCCTTGGAAGGAAAGTTATGACCAACCTAGATAGCATATTGAAAAGCAGAGACATTACTTTGCCAACAAAGGTCCATCTAGTCAAGGCTATGGTTTTTCCAGTGGTCATGTATGGATGTGAGAGCTGGACTGTCAAGAAAGCTGAGGGCCAAAGAATTGATGCTTTTGAACTGTGGTGTTGGAGAAGACCCTTGAGAGTCCCTTGGACTGCCTGGAGGTCCAGCCAGTCCATCCTAAAGGAGGTCAGTCCTGGGTGTTCATTGGAAGGACTGATGCTGAAGCTGAAACTCCAATACTTTGGCCACCTCATGCAAAGAGTAGACTCATTGGAAAAGACCCTGATGTTGGGAGCCATTGTGGGCAGGAGGAGAAGGGGATGACAGAGGATGAGATGGCTGGATGGCATCACCAACTCGATGGACATGAGTTTGAGTAGACTCCGGGAGTTGGTGATGGACAGGGAGGCCTGGCATGCTGCAATTCATGGGGTCGCAAAGAGTCAGACACGACTGAGCAACTGAACTGAACTGAATGACTTAGCATTGTACCTACTAGAGAGCCCTCAACAAAAGTTCCATTTCTTCTGTGATCTACTTGAAATACAGGCATGTGAATAAAATGGGTATGCTAGACTGAAGGAGGAAACAGAATAAGTTCTATGTTGAAAGCAGGACTCCATCTTGGGCCGATCTGCAGACTTTGCACTATATGCCCAGTATCTATGGAAACGACAAATCAACTGGAAAACTAGGCCCCTGCAAGGAAGAGCCCCAAGGCTCTCCATTACCTAAAAGGATACCCTAATTATCTGTGTGACCAAATAGAATCATACATTCTATTATGTTTATTGGGGAAGGACCACAAACCTATTGATAATTGTCCACTGTTAACTACCCAGGTTTAAGGCATATGAATCACGGGTTGACTTTGATTGTATCTTTCTCCTCCTTTGTTCAGACTAATTGCAGGGAATTTGGGGAGGTGGGTTTGGGTATGTACACTTAGGGTATATAAGGTTTTCACAAAAACTGGTCGGGGTCCTTGGCTAAGAGGAGACTCTGCCTTGGGCGCGCTGGCATAACAGACTGCACTCCACATCTGCATTGTCCTTCTGAGTGAGTTTGTCTCCCGGAACGCGTGGCTACAACAAGACTACAGGTACTTCCACACAAATTGGGAAGGGTTATAAATCCCTGGAGCATGGATTCTTAAGGGAAATTTCTTTTATTTTCCTTCAGAGAATAACAATGAAACACTATCCAAAACAAGTAAAAGGGAAAAGGCATCTAAGATAGACCAGGTTTGAAGTCTGTTCCTGAGGGTATTTCTATACTTATCCTATCATTAAGCAACAGGTAGCAACAACAGTCTGTGTGAAAGCTTCCATATTTCCAAAGTCTCCTGAATTCAACAAGATACAAGATGGAGTAGAATACCTAGTATTCAAAGAGATAATGAACAATATGTGTTCATGCTAAGCAGTCAAAAAAAGGTTAAATCAGTAACAGTCTATCGAGTAAGATAGGAAGGCATGCCATGTATTTTTTAAGGGTTTCATTAAAAAAAAAAAAAAAAAGGTTCCTTCAAAAAAATTCACAAATTTGGTTTCCTATAAAATCTTTGTTAATCCTTAATTCCCTGCTCACATCCAATGGCCGCTAGAAGAGGTACTGCAGTGTATTAACTTATGAAATTAAAATTTTTAACCCATTCTTAAACTTGTACATCTAACATCCTGAGAGAAAAACACACCATTCCTCAAACATCCTTTATGCCATGAGCAGAGACTATCATTAAAACTGAATTAGCTTGCCGTATTTCTTTTTGAGACTGCACTTTTTAAATTCCCCTTTTTTTTTGTTTAGCCCCGTCTCACAACTTCCAGTAACTCAGTTCCCCAACCAGGGATTGAACCCAGGCCACGGGCCTGGGTTCCTGACCTAGAATGCCGAGAATCCTAACCACTAGGCCTCTCCCTAAAATTTCTTTTTATATTTCATTTCCTATCTTGGCTACTTCACTAAGCTAAAATTCACTTATTTTCATTCCCTTTCAGTTTATCCTTTTTCTGATGTAGATCAGAGAAGCTAGAGATTCAACAGAAACAAATCTCAGCAAATAAAATACCCTTAGAATCTGAAAGCCAGAAAACAATTTTCTCAGCATCATGTCAAAACAAAAAAAATGAAGAAATCTTTTTGGATGAATCTGTAAGACAAGCTAGGTAAAATTGCCTATGATCCAACAATATCCAAAAAGGGTAACTGGTATGTAATTGTCCAATATCCCAAATTGATTGATAACCAGATTAACTACAGTATGAGGTACCAGGGCTCTGGGATTTGGTGAGTGTGGTGGGATCAGACTTTACTTAGATCCAAAATTAGGCTTTGCCTGAAGTATTGTTTCTTATCTCTCCTTGCTATTCTTTGGGACTCTGCATTCAGATGGGTATATCTTTCTTTTTCTCCTTTGCTTTTAGCTTCTCTTCTTTTCATAGCTGTTTGTAAGGCCTCCTCAGACAACCATTTTGCCTTTTTGCATTTCTTTTTCTTGGGCATGGTCTTGATCACTGCCTCCTGTACAGTGTCAGGAACCTCAATCCATAGTTCTTCAGGCACTCTGTCTATCAGATCTAATCCCTTGAATCTATTTGTCACTTCTACTGCATAGTCATAAGGGATTTGATTTAGGTCATACCTGAATGGTATAGTGGTTTTCCCTACTTTCTTCAATTTAAGTCTGAATTTGGCAATAAGGAGTTCATAATCTGAGGCACAGTCCACTCCCAGTCTTGTTTTTGCTGACTGTATAGACCTTTTCCAGTGCTCAATGAGGAAAGCCTTCCTCAGTGATCAATGCAAAGAAATAGAAGAAAACAATAGAATGGGAAAGACTAGAGATCTCTCCAAGAAAATCAAATACCAAGGAAAATTTTCATGGAAAGATGGGCACAATAAAGGACACAAATTGTACAGACCTAACAGAAGATATTAAGAAGAGGCAGCAAGAATACACACAAGAATTATACAAAAAAAGATCTTCATGATCCAGATAATCACGATGCTGTGATCACTCACCTAGAGCCAGACATCCTGGAGTGTGAAGTCAAGTGGGCCTTAGGAAGCATCACAACGAACAAAGCTAGTGGAGGTGATGGAATTCCAGCTGAGCTTTTTCAAATCCAAAAGATAATGCTGTGAAAGTGCTGCACTCAATATGCCAGCAAATTTGGAAAACTCAGCAGTGGCCACAGGACTGGAAAAGGTCAGTTTTCATTCCAATCCCAAAGAAAGGCAATGCCAAAGAATGCTCAAACTACCGCACAATTGCTCTCATCTCATACGCTAGCAAAGTAATGCTCAAAATTCTACAAGCCAGGCTTCAACAGTACGTGAACCGTGAACTTCCAAATGTTCAAGCTGGATTTAGAAAAGGCAAAGAAACCAGAGATCAAATTGCCAACATCCGTTAGATCATCAAAAAAGCTAGAGTTCCAGAAAAACATCTAGTTCTGCTTTATTGACTACACCAAAGCCTTTGACTGTGTGGATCACAACAAACTGTGGAAAATACTTAAAGAGATGGGAATACCAGACCACATGACCCACCTTCTGAGAAATCTGCATGCAGGTCAAGAAGCAACAGTTAGAACTGGACATGGAACAGACTGGTTCCAAATTGGGAAAGGAGTACATCAAGGCTGTATATTGTCACCCTGCTTATTTAACTTATATGCAGAGTACATCATGAGAAACGCTGGGCTGGATGAAGCACAAGCTGGAATCAAGATGGCTGGGAGAAATATCAATAACCTCAAATATGCAGATGACACCACCCTGATGGCAGAAAGCAAAGAAGAACTACAAGAGCCTCTTGATGAAAGTGAAAGAGGAGAGTAAAAAAAAAAAAGTTGGCTTAAAACTCAATATTCAGAAAACTAAGATCATGGCATCTGGTCCCATCACTTTGTGGCAAACAGATGGGAAAACAATGGTAACAGTGACAGACTTTACCTTTTGGGGCTCCAAAATCACTGCAGATGGTGACTGCAGCCATGAAATTAAAAGACGCTTGCTCCTTGGAAGAAAAGTTATGACCAACCTATACAGCTTATTAAAAAGCAAAGGCATTACTTTGCCAACAAAGGTCCATCTAGTCAAAGCTATGGTTTTTCCAGTAGTCATGTATGAATGCAAGAGTTGGAAAAAGAAAGCTGAATCCCAAAGAATTGATGTTTTTAAACTGTGATGTTGGAGAAGACTCAAGAGTCCCTTGAACTGCAAGGAGATCCAAGCAGTCCATCCTAAAGGAAATCAGTCCTGAATATTCTTTGGAAGGACTGATGCTGAATCTGAAACTCCAATATTTTGGCCACCTGATGTGAAGAAGTGACTCATGTGAAAAGACCCTGATGCTGGGAAAAATTGAAGGCGGGAGGAGAAGGGGATGACAGAGGATGAGATGGCTGGATGGCATCACCGACTCGATGGACATGAATTTGAGTGAACTCCGGGAGCTGGTGATGGACACGGAGGCCCGGCATGCTATGATTTGTGGGGTCACAAAGAGTCGGACACGACTGAGCAACTGAACTGAACTGAACTGAATTTCATGAGGAGAAAAAACTCGTTATATTCAGCATAATCAATCATGTTTGCCTCAGATGGTTAAATATATATATATATAAAAGAAAATGTTAGAGGAAAAAAAAGTTCCCTCAACTATATTGTATTCCACTAATCTCAGTTGAAAATGATCCTCTATTCACTATCGTGTGCATTACAATACCAGTCACAGGAGCAACCTAACAACAGGCAGTGCTGAAAATGATTGTTACTGTACTCTCATGTCCTATTTTAAGAGAGATCACCAAAATTTCTAATAACAGATTATAATAATTTGAGGGACAATATTTCAGATTTATCCACATATTCCAAAAGTTTAATCTATGGCTTCAGCCCTAGCTTTAGTCAAATACTGGTTTTCACACTTGGACATTTAGCAACAGAAAAAAAAAAAATGTGTGTATGTGCATTTATACTGTCAAATATGTAGGTGTTTCTAACTTACATGCATTATTTTACTTCTTTTTCATTTGCTTGCACAAAACAATTTTAAAACAGACTCCCAAGTACTCCCAGAGTACAGAAATCAACACACAACATCCTTTATAGGCCACAGAGGTTATAAAGAACTTAATCCCAGACACAAGCACCAGCAATCTAACATTTTACTGTCAGCTGCCAGTATCCAAGCAAAGAGGTATTGGTTCTTCTGACCTCTTACGAATCTTCAATTAATTCCTGAATCTTCAATGAATTCCCGTAACAGTTTGAAACTTATGTTTTCTATAGTTAAAAATGTGTAGATTTGTTAGTTCATTTAACTCATTTCATAATCTCTTTAAAAATAATGTGAAAAAACAGTATTCTTTAATTCATTTTTAAAACATAGAAAAACCCTTAGTCATGTAAGATGAATTTATAATGAACCCAGATGAAAATTATCCATGATCAAGTAATACTTCAAAACAAAAACCCTTTTAGTTGTCCCAAACCCAACCCAGCATCTGATATCAGATTTCCTATCTTTACAAGAAAATGGAGGCAACACAAAGAGTCGTGAACTGAAAGCTATGAGACACAGGTTGTGCTTCTCATGCAGCTGCTCAGTCACCATGGCCAAGTTCTGTATCCTCTAAATCTGTTTCCTAAATCATAAAATGAAGACATTAGTATCTGTTCTGTCTATACGGTCCAAATGAATGTTCATTATGAACAGCAACATACGTATAATATTGAGTATCATCAGTCCTAAATCTTGCTTTTTATTTTTGTAACAATTTCATAAACAGATTGTTATTTTTAAGTAGTTTTATAATTTTAGTGATTAACTTGGGACTCCTTTTATCTAATAGCTAACTGGTGTTCTTTTATATATATACATATTTTCTTGTGATGAAGATGTCTACTCAACCACAAAAAGTGCAGGCTCTGGAATCAGATTATTTGAGCTCCCAGTGATTTACTCTGCTTATTTTGGATATTTACCAATCTCTTGTTATCTGTTTCCTCATTTGTAAAAAGAGGAAACACTACTCCCCAAGGTTGTTGTGAAGATTAAATTCATGAAAAGCACACAGAACAGAATCTGTCACACAGTAAGCACCAAATAAATGCTAGCCACTGTTAATACTTTTGAGCATGAATTAACATCCCCATGTCTAATCTGCTCTGAGACTGATCAATTTCTGAATCTGAAAACCTAAAGCTGGGCCACAGTGTTATACACCTCCAGGGCCATCTATGCACAAAAGAATACTCTGGCAGCCCCAGACTGAAGGACTGACCTGGCAAATTCAAAGGCACCCACCTCTTAAGTTTTGTGGTAGTTAGATTGCCAGTCTTTTCTGGTGAACATTTCACTGCATAACAAGAGGTTGCAAACTCAAACCTCTTAAGTGGCCAGGCCGCTTCCCAAATGAGGAAAGCACATCTCGTGTGCCGAGTATGAGTGATAGGACTATGCAGGGTGGAGAACAAGAGTCAAGCCTAATGGAATTTATTTCCAGTTCTGTCAATTCTAAGAAATAATCTCATGAATGTTGCCTTTTGTCTGCTTTCTCATTGCCAATTATTTTGATCAGATCTTCATTGCCCAATTCCTGAATTTCCACATTTTCACAGTAGCTTTGCCTTCTATCTTCTTTCCTGCTACACATCCATCCATCAGCATATCCTGTTGGTTCTACCTCCAAACCATACCAAAATCCAACCATTTTCACCTCCCTGGCGTCACTGCAGCACCTTCTCTTTTTTTTTTTCAACCACTTTTTTACCACACTATTACCCTGCCCCTCTCTGCTCAAATCCTCTGCTGCTGCTGCTGCTAAGTCGCTTCAGTCGTGTCCGACTCTGTGTGACCCCATAGACGGCAGCCCACCAGGCTCCCCCGTCCCTGGGATTCTCCAGGCAAGAACACTGGAGTAGGTTGCCATTTCCTTCTCCAACGTATGAAAGTGAAAAGTGAAAGTGAAGTCTCTCGGTCATGTCCGACTCTTCGCAACCCCATGGACTGCAGCCCACCAGGCTCCTCAAATCCTCTAGTGGTCCCCAAACTATTTATAGGGATGTCTAAGTTTCTTACAATGGCTTACAAGGCCCCACACAACTGCCCTTTTGGCCCATCTGGCTTTGTCTCTTATTGCCCATGCTCAAGGGCTTCCCTGGTGGCTCAGTGGTAAAGAATCTGCCTGCAAGGCAGGAGACCCAGGTTCGATCCTTGGGTCAGGAAGATCCCCTGGAGGAGGGCATGGCAACTCACTCCAATATTCTTGCCTAGAGAATCCCATGGACAGAGGAGCCTGGTGGGCTACAGTCCAAGGGGTTGCAAAGAGCTGGACGCGACCAATTCAGCACGCATGCACAACCCTTGTTCAAAATTTCTCTAGCCACACTGCTCCCTTGATTTTTCCTTAATTACATGAAGCTCATTTCTGGCTCCAATCTCTGTCCTCTTTATCTGGAGTGTTCTTCCCCCAGATGTACTACACTTGGATTGCTTTCATTTGAGGGGTTTGCTCAAACGCTTCTTTTTCATTAAGTGCTTCCCTAAATACTCTATTTAAAATAGAAATATCCTTCCTAAATGCAAAGGATGCACCACCTCCCTTTCTGCTTATCTAACACATTTGTTTTTAATGTTGTGTCTTTCTCTGTCTCCAAAGAAAATGTAAGCTCCACTAGGTAAAGAATTTTTTCTTTACTGCTGCTGTCCAGAATAATACATATTAAATACAGGGTACCTAGTATTTAATGAGTGAAAGCTACCTAACTTCTTCTACTGCTCTCCCCTTCCATACTTTCTTCTATCTCCCAGGTATCGTTTATCATCTGATCATTTTCCTGCTTACAAAGCTTTGATGACATCTTTACATCCTTCATCTGACTCCTAATTAGTTGCATCCTTTTCCTCATTCCCCAAAGTATGTTGTACACATTTCACATACTAACACTTTTATCACACCCAACCCTATCTTGCCATTTCATTTCTTCAGGCTTCTCTTATATTTCTGCCTCCACTTAGCCAAACTTTTACTCATCCTCCAGACCCAGCTATTTCATACCTCCCTGAAGCCCCATTTATGCCACCACCGCACGCAGTCTCTACCTCCATTCTGGTGTTAAAAATTACATATTTATCAATCTGTTTCTCCTACTAGATCATAAGATCCTAGAGAGCAGGATCAGTGATATTATATTCAGATTTTTTCCCACCAATGCTTAACACTGTATTTGGCATAGAAGTCTTTTCAATGAAAATTTAATGAACAAAATTTAAAAGTGAATTAAACAATTCATGAGGGGCTAGAAGAAAAACGTCTTCATAAAAGTCAAAGTGCTTTCCAACATCAAACCTGAACATGATGTATACCTTGAGTGCTCTACCTTTGCTAAAGAAAAACTCACTTTGACAGTTTTGATAGTAAATTAGTAGATTCAGGAATCCAAAATAATAATAGTGTTTCAGTTTTGCAAGATGAAGAGTTCTGGAGATTGGCTGCACCACAATGTGAATATACTTAACACTACTGAACAGTACACTTAAAAATGGTTAAGACGGTAAGTTTTATGTTGTATTTTTACCACAATTAAAAATACACAGAAGAGGGAGGAGGAATTGGATGAAGGCAGGTATAAGATAAATAAGTACTAAGGCTGTTATGTAGGAAATGGCAACTCACTACAGTATTTCTGCCTGGGAAACCCCATAGAGTCAGATAGGACTGAATGACTGAGCATCCACGAACATGCACAGGGATGTAATGTACAATAAGATAAATGTAATTAACACTGCTGTATGTCATATATGAAAGTTAAGAGTAAACTCTAACAGTTCTCATCAGAAGGAAAAGAATATTGTTTTCTATTTCTTTAATTTTGTACTTATATGATGGATAGTCACTGAACTTACCACCATAATAATTTCATCATGTATATACAATCAAATCATTATGCTGTACTGCTTAACCTTATAGTGTTGTATGTCAATCACACTCAATAAAACTGGAGGAATATATAAAGTAATTAATTGCCTAGTGAGGGGAGACACTTACTCCAGTAAACATATTTGCAAACCAGATGATGTGTAGGGCATCAAAGTGAATTCCAATGTAAGAAAAGGCATCTGCAATTTTTTTTAATTAAAATTACTGACTTCTTAAAGTAGAAGAGAGTTTGGAAGTAATTCAGTTCAACCACCTTATTTCACAAACAAGAAAAAATAATCATGGAAAAAGAAAAGAGCATCAACCAAGCTAGAGGAAAAACTAGGATCAGAACCAAGGTTTTATTCAGAATACAGGGTTGGCTTAAACATACCACATTACAATCCCAAACAATTCAAGAACTAAAGGCTAGAATTTATTGGATTAATTCCCCATGCTTAACTTAATGAAGAGTTTAACACTGTTGGTAGGAGTTTGTAGTCCTGAATTCTCACCAGGGCTCTATCTGTGGTACCTCAGACAAATCACTGAGCATTGCAGTACTGTATTACCTCATGGGATTAATGTGAGAATCAAAGGAAAACCCACTTACAAAAGAAAAGTGTAACCATCTCCATCCTCATCCCTTCACACTCTCTGGTGTCAGGTTTCAATCACTATGTGAGGGAGGGATAGGAACAGGTAATATAAACTAGTACAGTTCTGACTAGCTGTAGTTTTGCTATTCTGGGTTTACATGAGGAAGGAAGGAAAGCAGGGAGAGAATGGGAAGGTGGGAAGGTTGTTCCTAATGGGCAAAGAATACCCTCCTTCCAAAGAAAGGTACTGGGAATCCCTGGTGGCTCAGCAGTGAAGAAATCTGCCTGCAATGCAGGAGACACAAGTTGGATCCCTGAGTCAGGAAGATCCCCTGGAGTAGGAAATGGCAACCCACTCCAGTCTTCTTGCCTGGAGAACCCATGGAGAGAGGAGCCTGGCAGCCTACAGTTCATGGGGTTGCAGAGACAGACACAACCCAGCAGGAGCACAAAGGAAAGTATTACTCGTACCTCCTATCAACTAAAGACTCTGAGACTCACAAGTTTTCATACAATTCATGTTAAAATTATCTTTTTTTTCTCAGTGTAGGGCCTGTAAAACTTTTTACCTTTAGCGTATTTCCAAAAATTATGTAACAGTTACTTGGGTGTACATTTTATCTTTCCTTCTCTACTACAGATGTGTCCAGCAGGGACTCACAGTATCAAGCCTTTAAGAGTTATTTCTGAGTTGTTTTTATTAGGTCAACATTCAGCTGAAATATAAAGATAGGCACCTGGAGTTGTGCTTAAAAGAACTGGATGAAAGGGAAGACCTGAATGCAAAGAGAGACAAAAACTTTATCTCCCTTTGTCTTGCCCAACTCCTTCCCCACCTCTATGATTTAATTCTAAGCGGAAGTCCTCTACTAACAGTCTACAGAGCCACAAGTTTATTTATAGGTATTTTTATATTCATAACACTTTATAAAAATACAAAGTTTTCACTCCAAGAATGAAACTATTTAAAGGAAAGTACAAATGGGTATTCTTTAATAAGTTAACTCTTTGGGCAAACAAATTTTATGCAAAATGTTCACCATATAAAACAATTTTTTAAAAGAAAATAATTGTGCATTCTGTGAATTTCCACTTACATGTAGAATCTCATGTAAACTATCATAGTAATATTTTAATTTGCATAATTATAGCAACTGAAAATAAAAATCACAGATTTAACTTTTTTCCTGCACTCACACAATATACCTTAATTTTCAAAATATCAGAAAAAGAACATCCTTGAGACAAATGCCAAGCTCCAAATTCCAGAAGTCATATATCTTTTCCACCTAATTCACGGAAATTTTTACTACAGTATAAAGTAACTATAAGATGGAAACAGAGAATATTTGGGAATTCCATAGATTAGTCCATTTTTTCCCACAAATTTCTTAAGTACTAGCAAGGGAGCTTATAAAAACTACAGATTACCACAATCCTTCCCTAGAGAATCTGATTCAGTTGCTCCGGGCAGGACAAAAATCTTTATTCCTCAAAGTGATTCTGATGGGTAGCTAAGCTTAATATTGATCTCCTAGACTGGTTTTCAACTTGGTACATACTAGACCGACTGAGCGACTTCACTTTCACTTTTCACTTTCTTGCACTGGAGAAGGAAGTGGCAACCCACTCCAGTGTTCTTGCCTGGAGAATCCCAGGGATGGGGGAGCCTGGTGGGCTGCAGTCTATGGGGTCGCACAGAGTCGGACACGACTGAAGCAACTTCGCAGCAGCAGCAGACCTACCTAAGGGCTTCCCTGGTGGCTCAGATGGTAAAGAGTCTGCCTGCAACGTGGGAGACCAGGGTTCCATCCCTGGGTCGGGAAGATCCTTTGGAGAAGGAAATGGTAACCCACTCCAGCACTCTTGCCTGGAAAATTCCATGGACGGAGGAGCCTGGTAGGCTACAGTCCATGGGGTGGCAAAGACCTGGACACGACTGAGCGACTTCACTTTTCACTTTCAGACCTACCTGAGGAGCTTTAAGAAATCTTGAAGTTCAGACCAATGGAAATGACTTCAATACTTTTTAAAAAGCTCCCCAGAGAAGGCTGAGAACCTCTAACCCCTCTGCATATTAAGAAACTAAGCTTGCTCAAGTTCATAAAGCTAAAGATAGCAAAGTTGGGAGTTAAAGCCATTTCTCCCAACTCCTAGTTCACTTTGTTTTTAGATAGTTATTTTTCACACAGGTTGACCAAAACAGGTGAGAAAAAGAAAAATCTATATTCTTGTCTCAGAAAAATACTGTCATTTAACAAATGGATAAATTAAAACTGAGCTCATCTTACTGCTTCAGAAATCACCAGAAAATAATTTTCTTAATCCTAATATAAAACAATTTTTAAAAAAAGACATTACTGCTTAATCTTTAGTTCCTACTACTAATCTGGTTATATATATCTTACAAAGAACTGTTTAAAATTTGATTTTTAACTTCTGATTCAGTCATTTTTTTATTCGTATTTTAAAACAAATTATTTGGTCCTTTCTAGCAAATTAAATCAAGATCTGTAAATTTGGCAACATGGCTTCTTCCTTATGTACAACACATAATTCTACATACTGAAGTTGCTCTGTGAACTAACAGAGAGTTCCTTCTTCCACACAAAAGAATGAATTTTAGGCTGCAGTAGCAAAACTCCCATCATTGGTTTGTCCACAGATCCTCAGAGTGCGAAACTTCTCAAAGTATTAATTAACCCCTTCCAAGAATTTTCTCATTTTACCAACAGGATAATGGAAAATAATTACGAAAATTGTGTCAAGTGCAAGCTTACCTGCCCATAATTTTTCTAAGAGTATTCTGACTTTCTAAAAATTACATGTTTACTTGCTTTCTGGTGACCTACATTGGTTATTACAGTAATAAAACTGTTAAAATAACATTTTTATTTCTCTCAAGGTTGTCAGATGTTTTGATATTTCAAATTTCAGGAATGTTTGTGATTTCTGCTTTTAGATTTAAAAGTGTTTGGTATACTTTACCAAAAGCAGGTCACATTACTCCACAGATAAAATTTCAGCAATCTGTATACAGCCTAGAGTACAATGTATGCTTTTAATTCATTTGCAAAGGAGTAATTTGCCAGGTTCTGGATCTTTTAAATATTCTAAACAAGAATCAGATGCAATGGATTTTGTTCCAGCAGTTTTAATGAATGAAAGCACACCCTTTCTTTTTTATTAAGTTGGATAGCAACAGAAATTAAAAACCTAACCAAAAGTTAAGTGCACTATTTAAAATATGTAAACACCCCGAAACCGTTCCTTGGAACCAAGAATGGGCCTCTTAAGTCATAGTAAAAACAAAAAAAAAAAAAAAAAATCTCAGATAAATGTTTAAATGATACATAGTATTTAGAAAATCGGGCTAGACTGGACGATCCATGGAGTTCGCACAGTAGGAGAAAATTGTGCTACACTGAGCAGGTTTGCAAAATCTTAACTATTTTGTAGTCAACATCTGAAACTTGCCATTTCCAATTGGGAGAGGTAAGCCTGTAACAGATACACGGCTTTTGGGATTGCTTAAAATTTTTCCTAAAAAGAGACCCCCCCCCCCCCCCCAAAAGAAACACACATGTTTATTTTCAGGAGCTAGGGTCGAAGTCAAAAGAAATCACCAGTTACTGACAATTCTTGGCGGGTCCTCGTTGCGCAGGGAGGCCGGACCCCGCACCGGGTGCCGCCTCCTCCGAGCGCAGGCTGGACCGCAGCCCCGAGCCGCGCGCAGCAGCCGCCCGGCGCCGCCGCCGAGCCCGCCCGAGGGCGGGGGGCTCGCACGTGCGACCGGGGGGCGGGGCCGGCCGGGAAGGCCCCCGCGCGGGAAGGCGGGCGCGGCCGGGCCGGCCTCCCCGCGGCCGCGGGCCCGGGCTTTCCGTCCGGGCGCACGTCACGGGAACGGATGGAGCCACACAGAGACGTCTAAGTCATGCAGGAGGCGCGCGGCCCCGGCCCGCTCCCGCCTCCCCAGACCCCTCCTCTCCGCCGACAGAAAGACAGACAAGAAGGGTTCCCGACCTGTCATGCCCTGCATGTTCAGAGTCTGTCATGTTTGGTCAAGAACGGGGCGGGGCTGGAGGGCAGGTCTGCGAGGCCGGCGGCGGCGGGGCGCGGGGAGAATCCCTGCGCCGCCTGCGGGTACCTGTTCCCGGCCGCCGCCGGGAGGTGACGAAGTGGTAAAAACTCACGGTTACTAGTGAGCGACACAGACACAGACTTTCCAGTCTATTAACAACCACGCCAGAGAGGTGGGGCTCTAACTGCAAACACTGGGCCACGGCCCCGCGCTGCCGGCGCTGCCGCTTTAGTCTCTATTCGCCGCCGGTGGCTGAGGCTTGGGAGCGGGCGGGCGGCGCGCAGCGACGCGGGGATTTGGACAGTGGCCGTAACGGTGATTTCTCCTCACCAACATGGCGGCACCCGAGACAGGCGGCTCGATAAAATGGCGCCTGCCGCAACACCTAGCCCGGGACTAAAGGGCAGGAGAGATTCCTCCGCGTGCCGCGGCCCTTGCCCAGCCCGCCGGGGCCGAGCGCGCCGGCCATTGGAGGACGCCGTCCGTCAATCACCTTCGAGAGCGAACTCTCCCGCTTCCCTTGCGAAGTGGCGGAGGAGGCAGTCTCTTATGGCGGGGCCGGGCGGCGCCTGGAGTAGTCAGCATAGGGGAGGCGTCCCGAGGGATCCGCTGTCCTTCCGCGGCTCCCGGGCCGGTCCGCGGCGACTCGCGGTTTTCTCTGCGAGACTTCGCCTCCAGGAGATGGGGAGTTACAGACGTGCCCTACCGAACGGGCCCCATAAAGCCATTATCCGCACGCGGCTGCCCAGTCGTCATTAGAAAAAGAAAAACAAAAACCTTCGTTGCTTAAGTAATGGGAAAATGTACTTTCTCCTTCAAGGTTGTAATGAATATCTCTTCATGTACAGCAACAACGATTCCTGGGTCGGGAAGATCCCCTAGAGAAGGGCATGGCAGCCACTCCAGTGTTCTTGCCTAGAGAACCCCATGGGCAGAGGAGGCTGGTGGGAAGAGTCTGACACGACTGCGCGACTGACCACTACCCAAACACAACAACGTCTAATATGCAGAATCAAAAGGAAAGACGGAATTTAAAAAAACATAAAATAATCATTTTTTGAGAAAAATAGTTTGGCACGTAGCTTTTTCTGACACTTAATCCTAAATTTACCTCTCCGGTTATTAGTTAATAATGACAGAACACTTGTTAAAAGAATCAAAACCATTACTATTTTATATGGAAAACACAAATAGTTTATAAATAAAACAGCTATCATATTTCTTTACACTTCTGAACGGACAGTTCATGAAATTCTTTAAGCCAGAATACTGGAGTGCGCAGCCTTTCCCTTCTCCAGGGAATTTTCACGACCCATAAATCCAACTGGGGTCTTCTGAATTGTAGGCAGATTCTTTACCAACTAAGCTATCAGGGGAGACCCCGTCTTTAGAAAAGGAATTTTTTAATGACCACATTTTGGCCTAGTTAGTGTGCTACTTGGTTTTGAAAGGGTGTCCTTGTTTTTTTACTAACATGATGGATTGATTGGTCCGCTCAGATATCTGACTTCCTTTGGGTTAAATGTGCTTTGTAGTGCTGTTGGAGGAAACAGACAGAACAGGCTCCGTCTTGAAAGCAGGACTCCATCTTGAAAGCAGGACTCCATCTTGGGCCGGACTGTGGACTTTGACCTATATGCCCAATATGTATGGAAATGACATACATACCTAGACTCTCCATTGCCTAAAAGAATACCCTAATTATCTGTGTTACCAAATAGAATCATAAATTCTATTATGCTTATTGGGGTATGACCACAGGCCTATTGATAATTATCCACTGTTAACTACCTAGGCTTAAGGCATATGAATCACAGGTTAACTTTGATTGTATCTTTCTCTTACTCTGTTCAGACTAGTTTCAGGGAATTTGGGGAGGTGGGTATGGGCACGTACACTTGGGTATATAACGTTTTCACAAAAAATGGTTGAGGGGTCCTTGGCTAAGAGGAGACTGCCTTTCGGGCCCGCTGATGTAATAAACTGCACTCCACTATCTGCATTGTCCTTCTGAGTGAGTTTGTTTCCTGGAACACGTGGCTACAACAGTGCATTTAGAAGCAATTGCAATTAGATTTTAAAATTTGAAATGTGTATGTACATATTGAAAAGTAAATCACATTTCTTTTTTTCTAAGTTAAATGAAGCCATGGACAGGAGTTGTACGCTGGTGGATTTTTCTGCAGGCACTGCCCACCTTTGGATGTGATACATTTCTAGGAATCTTTCAAAAGCAGATACATTTTGTCTGGAGTAACAATAATTAGCATTTTGGAGTTACATTAGAATTTGAGCGTTCAGTCCTTCAGTCGTGTCTGACTCTTTTGTGACCCCATGGACTGTAGCCCACCAGGCTCCTCTGTCCATGGAATCCTCCAGGCAAGAATACTGGAGTGGGTTGCCATGCTTTCTCCAGAGGATCTTCATCTTTTCCAGGGATTAACCCCTTGTCTCTTGGATCTCCTGCACTGGCAGGCAAATTCTTTACCACTGGCCAGGCTGGGAATCCCTCAGAATCTCTGCTTTGCCTCTATTGTAGCGTTGTTACTCAGATCTTGTGCTGTGCACCGCTCTGCTTAGTCGCTCAGTCGTGTCCCATTCTGTGTGGCCCCAGGAGCTGCAGCCCGCCAGGCTGCGCTGTCCATGGGGTCCTCCAGGAAGAAGACTGGAGGGGGCTCTTCATGACCCAGGGATGGGACCCGGGTCTCCTGCACTGCAGGAAGCTTCTTTACCATCTTAGATCTTACTGTAACTAAAGGGAGTGACCATGTGGGTGTTAGGGCAGGAGGCATGCTCCTTTAAGCTATGTGTTTGGAATCTAGACGTGCTCAGAGATGTCAGATAAAATATTTAAGGTGAAGGCTAAACCAAACCCAGGTTTCTTTCTTTTCTTTCTTTCTTTTTTTTTTTTTAATTATTTATGGCTGTGCTGGTTCTTCGTTGCTGCGCAGGCTTTTCTCTAGTTGCAGTGAGTGGGAGCTTCTTTCTGACCCCTGTTCTTTAGTTCTCCCACAGGACAAGAGCGTCTTTCTCAGGGACCTGAAGCCATTCATTTGAAATGTATTATCAGGAAAATAAGCTTCTGCTGGCAAGTCTCTGTAGGAAGAGGGGTCTAACTTCCATCATGGCCAGCAGGCAGATACAGCTGGATTAAAAGAATTAATCAAAAGAATTGCCCAACCCAATCACTGCGGATGGTGACTGCAGCCATGAAATTAAAAGATGCTTACTCCTTGGAAGAAAAGTTATGACCAACCTAGACAGCAAATTAAAAAGCAGAAACATTACTTTGTCAACAAAGGTCTGTCTAGTCAAGGCTATGGTTTTTCCTGTGGTCATGTATGGATGTGAGAGCTGGACTGTGAAGAAAGCTGAGCGCTGAAGAATTGATGCTTTTGAACTATGTTGTTGGAGAAGACTCTTGAGAGTCCCTTGGACTGCCAGGAGGTCCAACCAGTCCATCCTAAAGGAGATCAGTCCTGGGTGTTCTTTGGAAGGACTGATGCTGAAGCTGAAACTCCAGTACTTTGGCCACCTGATGTGAAGAGCTGTCTTACTTGAAAAGACCCTGATGCTGGGAAAGATTGAGGGCAGGAGGAGAAGGGGACGATAGAGGATGAGATGGTCAGATGGCATCATCAACTCAATGGACATGGGTTTGGGTGGATTCCGGGAGTTGGTGATGGCAGGGAGGCCTAGCATGCTGCAGTCCATGGGGTCATAAAAAGTTGGACACGACTGAGCGACTGAACTGAACTGAACCCTTTGTAATTTTACGTTTGCCTTGCCCCTGCCGCTGCCACTTAGTTTTTTTTTTTTTTTAAAGCTTTATGGGTAAAGTATATGCTATAAAATCCACCCATTCTTAAGTGTACAATTAAGTGATTTTCAGTAAATTTACCAAGTTGTGCAGCCATTTCGAGCATTCAGTTTTAGAACATTCCATCAACCCAAGTGCCTATGTCCTGCCTTGCCACCCCTGCCCCCAGGCAAACACTACTCTACTTTCTGCCTATAGATTTGCTTTTTCTAAACATTCGATTTACATTGAATTATACAATATATGTTTCTTCATCCTACATTCTTCCTTTAACATGCCCAGTCACTTCTGCACAAGTCGAAATGGAGCTCAGTTCTTTCCTCTCTGGTCAGTAGTTACCGAATAAAATATGTTTTCGCTGCTTTAACTAGTATCTGGCTTTGTTTATTTTTTTACAGTAATGCTCATCACCAATGCACACGCACACACACACACATGAAAATGTGCCGGGGGCCAGCGTGAGGAACTCTGCCCAGGGCAAAGGTCATGAGGAAGGAGGCTTGGCATACACAAAGGCATGATCAAGCCTCAGGAAACCCCCTGTTCCCGAGCATCCAACCCCAAAACCAGAGTCTGTTTCATGCTCTCACCTACACCTCTTACTTTACGGGGGGCTCTCCCCCATAACCATTTCTCTCAGAGAAGGAGTTAACTTGCAGCTCCAGTTAATAAAAATTCCTGGGCGTGACAAGAGTGTTTTAACTTAGAAATTCCTCTGGAGGTACTCTAGCCTCCCTGATCAGGTTCGTCGGGCCACATGTGATTGTTTACAGCCTCCCAACCTTGAGAGGTACGAGATGCTTTAAAACTTTCTAAATACAGACTCTTTTGAGAAGTTAGAAAATTATTAGTATAGTATAGTGGGTTGATTAGAAATTATATTGGTGAAGGGTTTTTTCATTTGTCCTGCCAATAATTACTGCTAATTCCCTGCCCTGGGTGTGACAAGGGTGCCTCAGGTCAAACCTCTCTGCTGACAGACTAGCTTGTGTGACAACCTCTCAACCATAAACAGCACAGAGAGTTTGGAGTATTAACATAGGGCTTTTCTCATTGTTGAGTCAGTGATTGCTGCCAGGCCTCCATATCCTTAGGCACCTGGGAATATATTAATCAATGTATTTGGAATATAGAAAAGGAAATATAGTAGTTTTTGATGTTGGCAATACTAGACTTTTTGAGTTAATGAATTTTCTCTTTTGTTATAGATCACTATACTTTGTTATAAATCACTGTGTCCTTGCTATGTAAAAATGTAACTTTATCACTATCTTAAGACTAAATAGACCTTAAGGGGAACATTGGTCAAGGGTTTACATTTGTTGAGCCAATATTTGCTGCTAAATCCCCATATTCTTTGCCCTTATAATGAATATAACTAGCATATAGGAAAAATAAGTATTAACCTTTAAGATTAATCATATTAAACCTTAGGCTAAGTAAATTCCTTTCCTAGTTGTAACTCACTACACCCTCACCCTATAGGAATGCAACTTTATTTGGAGGGTGGCGCCTGATTTAAGAAAGAAATCACCTCTGGAAAAATAAGTTTTCTGGTTAACTGACCGGTATCAGAAAGGGCCATAAAATATCAGCAGGTCTCATGGCCAGAAGATGATATCAAACCCATAAGACCTTTGTATAATTTTATATGAAGCACCTGGTTGTGACAAGGGTCAGGTCTGCTGACCCCCGCGTGACTCTGTATTCATCCCTATGTATAACAAAAAGGTATAGAAACAAACCTGAAAAATAAAGAAATCGGATCAGTTTCTGGAAAGACTGATTCCCCCATGTCATTTCTTTCTTGCTCCCCGTTTTTCTGGCTGAATTCCCATCTGGAGCATGGATGCTATTCCACGTAAACCAAGTTATTCAGCCTCTTTTTCTCCACTAATTTTCCTACTACACTATCCATTTCTAATCTCTCTCTGTATCTGTAATTAAGATTTTTCCTAGGACGCCGATTCCGTCCCCACCTTCGAATCACCCTGGATCCACCGGGGCTGGACCCCGGCAAAAATGGTAATTGATGTAAAGGGGTCAGTATTTTGCCAAATAAAGACTTTAACAAACCTTATTATGGGTATTTTGTAAAATAAAGGACATTTTAACAACAAGAATATGTTTAACTTTAAGAAAAATTCACTTCTTTGTCTTTGTTTTGCCCCAGGGCAGTAAGAACAAGCTCTGTAAACCATATTCCCAATTATGACAAAAATTTCAGTGGTCTAATGTGACCTGGGCGTCCCAGGTGCTCAGTGGTAAAGAATCTGCCTGCCAGTACAAGAGACCTGGGTTTGATCCCTATGTTTGGAAGAGTCCCTGGAGGAGGAAATGGCAACCCACTCCGGTATTCTTGCCTTGAGAATCCCATGGATAGAGGAACCCGGCAGGCTACAGTACATGGGGTTGCGAAAGATTCAGACATGACTTAGATTCCATAACAAAAATGACGTGACTGAGAGAGACTGGTCAACCTTGGGCAAAAACGATCTCCAAGGTGATCATTCTAAGTGAAGGATTAGGGGGCCTTTTCCTCAATCTTCCGGTGAGCTTGTAAAGTTCCTAACTGCTTGTGGGGCTCAAAGTAATGGTGGGGGGACCCCATTACAACTATGATTTTTGTGTATCTTGCAGGATGGGGGTGTCAGGTTGGAGTTAATTTGGGGGTGGGGAGATTCCCTATACAGTACACTTTAAGGTTACAAACAAATACCTGTTTTATTCACATTCTTTGGAAATTTTCCCAACCCCCCCCCCCCCCCAAGCACCTGGATATCAGCCCTGGTTTTGTGAAAGCGCTTTCAAAATGTTGCTTCCAAATGAGATGAAGATACTGACACATATGGCAGGCTCCATCATCTCTAGTTCATGCTCTCTGACAGCCTCAGATGGTAAAGGTTGGGATCAGTCCATAGTACACTTCAGGTGTATGTCTCAAAGGTAGAATACGGAAGTCACTGAGTCATATTAGAGGAGTTCCCTGGTGGCCCAGCGACTAGGACTCTGTGCTTTCACGGCAAAGAACAAGGGTTCAACCCCTGGTCAGGGGACTGAGGTCACCAAGCCCCACAGGGCAGCCAAAAAAAAAAAAAAGTCATTTTAGAATATCAGATCTTCTTTACACCTGCTTCTTAACTATTTTTGTTGTTTAGTCACTGAGTCATGTGACCCCTATGGCCTGTAGCCCACCAGGCTCCTCTGTCCATGGATTTCCCAGGCAAGAATACTGGAAAGGGTTGCCATTTCCTTCTGCAGGGGATATTTGTGACCCAGGGATGGAACCCTCGTATTATGCACTGGCAGGCAGATTCTTTACCACTGAGCCACCAGGAAAGCCTGTTTATTAAATACCTTCCTCCAAATTCTTTATTATTATTCTGCAAAGATAATGAACTCAGTGGCAGCTCTCAGGAGTTGTGAAAGCATTTTCTGATGCAAAAAAAAACAAAAATAGTCTTTATTTTAAGATATCACTTACATTCATCTGCAGTAGAAACTTGATGTTTATTTTTCCAATATTGAAAGTATGTACTGAACTCTATCTATCCCCACCCCCAGCATCTTAATCTTGGGAGCATTGATTCACTCATTTGTTTATTCAGGAAATATTTATAGATCGTTATGCTTGACATATCATGCTATCTTCTGAGCAAAGTTACAGATATACTACCTGGGATATCTATTCTCATGGAGCTTAGAGTCTAGTAATTTGTACTTGTGAAGCCTGCACTTATCAAAATGTTAAGTGGGGTCAAGGATACCTACTCAGTTGAAATTGAACTTGATTGCATGTAATGAAAACTCAACTATACGGCTTAACTAAAAACAGATTTTAAGTTTCTTTAATAATGAGATAGCTGTTGGTAGAGGTCCAAGACTAAACACAGGCTCTGGTTAGCTTCTTGCTCTGCGATTCAGTCTGAATTCAGTCTGCGATTCACTTCTTGCTCAACTATCGTGTGACCTAGGCCATAGTCTGTATAATATCTATCTTTAAAATTTGTTGATGCTTTCTGTACATGATTAATTTTTACAAATACTCCATGTGTGCTTAAGAAAATAAAATTCTCTCATTGTTGGATGCAGAACTTTTAATACCTGTCCATTAGGTCTATCCTATTAACTTCAAAGTGTTTATTAGCTATATCCTTGCCAATTTTTCTCTGTCCACTTAATAAGTCAATCAACTAAAGGATGTTAAAATCCCTCACTATGATGTTGGGGTTATCAGCTCTTCTCTTTCATATATTATAATGATATTTTATTAGGTACATAGATGTTTAAAGTTGTTTTGTTTTCCTAGTTAATTATTGAGTAACATTACATCAAGCCATCTAGGTTTTGGACACATTTACTTCTTTTTCTGTGGCTACTTTAAAATTTTTCTCTGCTTTTCTGCAGTTTTATTGAGATGTGCCTAGGTGTGAATTTCATTTAGTGATCTTGCTTGGTATTTGTTGAGTGATGTATACACATTTCTTGATGTGTAGATTGATGCGTTTCATCAGTTCTTAAAAATCTCAGCCTTTTCTCTCAAAATATTTCATCCACCTTTTTCTCTTTCTCTTTCTCACCTTGTGGTTAAAGTTAATTATGTTTAGACATCTTGATTTATTATTGTTATTTCTAATAGTCGCTTTTGTAGATTCCTTTCTTAAAGGGGGAGTATCTCTGGATAATTTCTTCTGACTTGTCTTCCGGTTCACCTGCTTTCCCCTATAGTCCTGCCTAGTTTTCTACAAAAGGCCATCTTATTAATCAAGTTTCTCTCAGAGAAGCAGAATCACTAAGAGACAGATTTACAGGCAATTGGCCTTAAGCAATTGTAGGAACTGTTAAAAATAATCTGTGTAAAGCTTTTCTCTGAATCTAGAACTTAGGATCTTCAAGGCAAGGACTCAGGAAGGGGAATTGGATGTAAAGAGGGAGAGGAGAAATGAGCTAGAATCCCTAGGAGACAAACCAGAAACTATCTTCATCTCTCACCACACCCAACTTTTGTGATGTGGGTTCTCTGAAGGAAAATCTTATGCCCTTTAGCTTGAAGTTAAACATACCTTGCCCAGAAGATGGAGAAGCTGAAGGAAGATCTGTGGGAAGGCGGGTCAGCTAAAGGTCTGGTTGTTGCCCCATAGCAAGAAGGTGAACTAGCAGATAAATGATAATGTGCATGTATTGCACCAACATCTGCACGCCTTCACTGACTTTCTCAACATAAAAACAATATGACTGCTATTTCACTTCCACCTTCCGAATTTTGTGCAAAATCTCTCTTATAGCCCACCCCAACTGGAAATATGCAAGAATAGGAATTCTGCACAACATAGAGCAGCCCAGCCAAGACGACACACTACAGAATCACCAATACACACTTTTCAACTAGGCACCCATATGTACCTCTTTCACTGGTACTTAACTTCTATCCAGATTAAAGACAATAGCAGGGACTTCCCTGGTGGTCCAGTGATTAAGAATCCACTGCCGTCCAGTTCAACGACACAGGTTTGATCCTTGGTCGGGGAACTAGGGGTAGGGAATGGCAACCCGCTCACTCATTGGCAGCCCAAAACATGGACAGAGGAGCCTGATGGGCTACAGTCCATGGGGTTGAATAAAGTCTGACACAACTGAGCAACTGAACATGAACGGATAGATGGGAAACTAAGATTCCCCCATGCCACGAGGCAACTAAGCCTGCCTGCCACAACCACTGAGCCCTCACATCACAACCAGAGAGATGCCCAGGTGCCACAGCAAAGACCCAGGATGGCCGAAAAAAGAAAAGACAATAGCAAAATCATACTTTGGCCTATTATGGTCCTACTACACTGTGTTCAGCCAAAAACATGTTAACCCTCTTCCCTAAAAAAGATGAAAATTCTCTTTTCCATCTTTGGGTTATGTTTATTCTTCTAATTTTTCTTTTAGTTCAGTCACACTCCTCCTTTCATATGAAATAACTTGAGTAAAGAGAAATAAAGTTAACTACTATTAATCCATTATGTGTTAGAAGGGAAATGAGAGGGGAAAGATTTCATATATTTTTTATGTATACATAATTATATTTCACACACATTTGTGTGTACACATACACATTTATCCCTGGAGAAGGAACTGGCAACCACTCCAGTATTGTTGCCTGGAGAATCCCATGGACAGAGGAGCCTGGCGAGCTACAGTCCATGGGGTCACAAAGAGTCCCACACAACTGAGCAACTAACACTATACACATTTATATCAAGTCGAGGATGAAATATTCATAACTGTTACAATTATGTTTGCTACTGGTCACACGGTTGTGTTGTTTAATAACTACCTCCTCCCTTTACTTTTTGTTACATTCCCTTTGCCCTGAGTTGTTCTTGGCTCCTTATTGGTGAATAACTCAGATCTTCATCCCTAAAGGGTTTGGGCCATTAAAGTACTGCTTATGGGTTTTTGTTTTCTACTGACTTTAAGAATAGGACATAGAATTAATTAGAATACCTTCAAGAATTCTCCTGAGTTTCTTTAACCTCATTGTACAAGCAGGATGACTTGATATTACAATTAATCACCCCAGCCAGTATAATAAGCTCTTTCTTTATCCGTTGATTCACTAGCCTAAGAAGTTCTAAGTGGCCAAATGGCTGTTCAAGTTTAATTAAACTATTGTCATGTTCCAAGCGTTCCTGCTTTGGGAATTAATCACTCTAGACCAGTGGTTCTCAATATGGGGATGATTTGCCTTCCAGAGGACATTGGCGATGCCTGGACACATTTTTGGTTTCACAACTGTGGAAGCAGTGCTACTGGCATCTACTGCGGAGAGGCCAGGGATGTTGCTAAACATCTTATTATGCCCTAGACTGTTCCTCACAACAAAGGATTTATTACCCAGGGCAAAATTCCCTATACGGCACATTATAAACCTGTGACTTATCTATTTTTGAACTGAAAGTTTGTACCTCTTAATCTCCTTCCCTTACTTCGCTCCCTTCCCCTCCGGCAACCACCTATTTATTCTTTGTATCTATGAGTCTGTTTCTGTTTATGTTTGTTCATTTCTTTTGTTTTTCTAGATTCCACACATAAGTAAAACCACATGGTATTTGTCTTTCTCTGTCTAACACTTCATTTAGTGATACTTTTAGGCCCGTCTATGTTGCTGCAAATGACATTTCTTCATTCTTTTTAATGACTGAGTAGTATTCCATTGTATATGTACCCCGTCTTCTTTATCCATCCATCTGTCGTTGGGCATCCAGGTTGCTTCCATGTCTTGGCTATTGTAAGTAGTGCCACTAGGAACATTGGGGTGTGTGTATCTTTTCAAATTAGAGCTTTCATCTTTTCCAAATATCTTCCCAGGAGTGGGATTTCTAGATCATAGGGTAACTTGAGTTTTAGTTTTTAAGGGACCTCCATCATGTTTTTCATAGTGTGGCATGCTATTTTCCCTGCACACTATTAGTTAGTCTGAAGTCCAACTCAGATTAAGGAGGATTAAACAAAAAATGAAATACAGTCCATCTGTGGTGGGAGGAGTGTCAAAGTCATACGGTAAAGGATGCAGATATAGGGAAAGGTGGAGAACGGGGGCCGCTGGAGGAAGTCCACCTACCACAAACATATGTAGCCTTTTACAGTCTTTATATGAAAAAACTAGTATCTGATGCCTTTTCAGGTCAGTTTTCCCTGCTTCCTGATTTTGCTGATTTCTTTTTGGCCATGCCCTGAGGCATATGGGATCTTAGTTCCCCTACCAGGGATCGAACCCACATCCCCTGCACTGGAAGGTCGGAATCTTAACCACTGGACTGCCAGAGAAGTCCCTTATCTATCATTTTAATTTCCTTTTGCAGCCTGATTATCTTTTGCTATACGATGGACATTTTATGTCAAAAAGTATGCATGGTAATACTTTGAGTTTTGTAATAACAGCCCTTTCCTTCAATGAAAGGTCACTACCTTAATTTAATTTTCGCCTTAGTTGTGCTTCATGTGTAAAAGAAGGTGACTGCCAACAGCATGAACAACAGGGGAAGGTACAACTTCCCTGGGGAAAATGTCTGGCTTCAGAGAACTTCCCTTGGCTTGTCTGTGAAGTAGACCCTAATTTGGGCCAGGAGTCAAACAGTCCTTCCCTAAAAGAAGAAGCAAGTGAGGCTATCATAGGGTGGCCAATCTGTTAGGGACCAAACGATGGTCTCTAGGACCTGAGTCATGTTTCCCAAAAAGAGACAGGATATGCGCTCATCCTGCCTGGCCAATCACGTAACGCCAGCTATTCCTGTAACTGAGACAAAGAACTGTCTGTATATAAGCCACCATACTCCTTTGTTCGGGGCTCTTGTCAGATTCCCTTGTGTGGGATGAGACTTGGGCCCTAGTGCGCTAGGAATAAACAAACTCCCTTCTTGCGTTTGCAATACTGTGGTGGACGTGCTCTCTCGGTCGGTTCGGAGATACGGGCTCGGAGCATAACACAATCTACCTTTTGAGATTTCTTTTTCATGATTAACCTTATACTGGCATCATATTAAGCAAAATTTAAAAAATTACCAATTCCCTGTTTTTCAAATGTGTGCTTTATTTTCCTGACCTGATACATTTGTCTGCATATGATGCCCATTTGCCTCTAACTTCATCTCTTCCAATGGAAGTTACCTCAAGACAAACCTCAAATAATACCCCTTTTGAGGAGTCTTCCCAACCAATGTGCTTTTTTCTCTTCTGTATCCCCTTAGCACTTAATATCCACCCCTTTTCTCCCTCCAACTAACCCTGGGCATCTTCATTTCACAAAAGTCCACTGTCAACAGTCTTTTTAAAATAGACTTTGTTTTAGAGCAGTTTTAGGTGTACACAAAAACTGGGAAGTACAATTTCCCCTGCCCCCCAACACGGTTTACCCCATTCTTTACATCTTGGGTGAGTGTGATACATTCGTTACAACTGATGAACCAATACCAATACATTAACATCCACAGTTTACATTGGATTCACTCTGTGTGGTATTCTATGGGACAAATATACAACAGCGTGTGTCCCTCATCACTGTGTACAAAATAGTTTCACTACCCTAAAAATTTGCTGTGCTCTACCTAGTCATTCTTCCTTCACTACCCCACCCGCAGCCCTACCCTTGACAACTGCCGATTCCAAATAATTGACCCAAAATCCTGGAACTAACAAGCAATTAAAGCAAACTTGCAGCATACAAGGTTAATATACAAAAGTCAATTGCTTTCATACATACTGCTGCTGCTGCTAAGTCACCATACATACTAGTCATGAATAATTGAAATTTGAAATAAAAAACGTTACATGAAGACCAAAAACAAAACCCCTTAGGTATAAATCTAACAAAATACATACATGAATCTGTATGAGGAAAGCTACAACCTCTGATGAAAGAAAATTAAATAAATGGGCATTCTTTCATTTTTTTAATTTTAAAAGCCAACTCTCCATGTGTTGAGAATCAGTGACCAGCAGAACAGAGAGGAAACCATTCATTATAGCCTTTGATGGACTTGGGCTGGCTACACAGGACCCACCTTTCAAATCAGAGATTCAGAAACTGCTTCCTTCTCAATGATGATTAACAAAAAATTCTTCAAAACAAAGGTAGCCCCACAAATATGCAGTTACAAATGAAAAGCTCAGGGCCCCACCCCCTGTCTGCTGCAGCAAGAAAAGAGGCACCAAGATAAAATATAAATAAGTGTTTAGTATATGTAGGTCCTAAATATTGCATGGGACGTGCTTGAGTGCATGCTTAGTCACTGAGTCGTGTCTGACTGACTCTTTGTGACCCTATGGACTGTAACCCACCAGGCTCCTCTGTTCATGGGATTCTCCAGGCAAGAATACTGGAATGGGTTGTCATTCCCTTCTCCAGAGGATCTTCCTGACCCCAGGATCGAACCCAGGTGGCCTACATTGCAGGGGGATTCTTTACTGTCTGAGCCATCAAGGAAGTTCACTGTAGAGTCTACCAGTCACAAAATCTGTCCACAGCTCTGTTTACTCAAGTGTGGAAGGTGATAGTATATACCTTAGAGGGCTGTTTTGAGGATGAAGTGAGTGAAAACGTGAACTGATGCTTGGTACAAAGTGAGCGCTCAAATAAACATCAGCTAGAAGCGCGCAAGTGATTTTGCCTCTCCTACCATCTTGCTGGGGCTTCTCCTTTGCTCTTAAACACAGGGTAACTCCTTAAAGTCCCTCCAGCGCCACACAGCCGGAGCTTCAGCTGGGAATACCAGACCACCTGACCTGCCTCCTGAGAAGTCTGTATGCGGGTCAAGAAGCAACAGTTAGAACTGGACATGGAACAACTGGTTCCTAACTGGGAAAAGAGTACATCAAGGCTGTATATTGTCACCCTGCTTATTTAACTTATATGCAGAGTACATCATGAAAAACGCTGGGCTGGAGGGAGCACAAGCTGGAATCAAGATTGCCAGGAGAAATATCAATAACCTCAGATATGCAGATGACACCACCCTGCTAGCAGAAAGCAAAGAACTAAAGAAAAGCCTTGATGAAAGTGGAAGAGGAGAGTGAAAAAGTTGGCTTAAAACTCAACATTCAGAAAAGTAAGATCATGGCATCTGGTCCCATCGCTTCATGGTAAACAGATGGGGAAACAATGGAAATAGTGACATACTTTATTTTGGGAGGGCTCCAAAATCACTGCAGATGGTGACTGCAGCCATGAAATTAAAAGTCATTTGCTCCTTGGGAGAAAAGTTATGACCAACCTAGACAGCATATTAAAAAGCAGAGACATTACTTTGCCAACAAAGGTCTGTCTAGTCAAAGCTATGGTTTTTCCAGTGGTCATGTACAGATGGGAGAGTTTAACTATGAAGAAAGCTGAATGCCAAAGAATTGATGGTTTTGAACTGTGGTGTTGGTAGAAGGCTCTTGAGAGTCCCTTGGACTGCAAGGAGATCCAACCAGTCCATCCTAAAGAAACTCAATCTTGAATATTCATTGGAAGGACTGATGCTGAAGCTGAAACTCCAATACTTTGGCCACCTGACGGGAAGAACTGACTGGTTTGAAAAGACCCTGAGGCTGGGGAAGACTGAAGGCGAGAGGAGAAGGGGACTACGGAGGATGAGACGGTTGGATGGCTTCACCGACTCAATGGACATGAGTTTGAGTAAACTCCGGGAGTTGGTGATGGACAGGAAGGCCTGGCGCTGCAGTCCATGGAGTCGCAAAGAGTTGGACACAACTGAGCGACTGAACTGAAGAGCGCGCACGCATAATTGGTATCATTCCTTAGAAACACTGTGACTTCGGTCGAACAGTTTACACCAAAGTAGAGTCTCAGGACTGAGGTTTTAAAATTCTACTAACGATTCGAGATAACGTATTCAGAAAGTGTTGGTACATGTTACTGAATAGAATTAGCACAGCGCCTGCGCAGAGCGGCGGGGCGGGGAGAGCGCCGATTTGCGCAGCGCAAGGATTGAACGGCGCATGCGCAGTGTGACCTGCGGGCGGCGAGTAGCGCCGCGTGAGAACTCCTTGAACGGGGCTTGTTTCTTGGTAGCTCCGCGGCGCCGGCGCCGAAGAGAAAGATGGATTTTGAGAACCTTTTCTCCAAACCCCCAAACCCGGCTCTTGGCAAGAAGTCCGCCACGGTTTCTGACCAAAGGTGACCGCTAGTCTTTTCATGCTTTGAACGCAGGGACTGCAGCCGGGTTCCGCCTTAGTTGCTCAGGGAGTCCGCGGGGGCGGCGCCGTGAGGTCCGACGTCCAGAGGTCGTTCGGGGGCAGGAGTTAGAAGCCGGGGTTGGGTCCCGGTTCGTAGACCGCCGCGGCCAGAGGCCCGGGGAGCGGCGGGGTTCAGGCGGCGAGCGGGGTGGGGGCGGGGGAGGTTCAGTATGCTCCCTTTTCTCCGCGCCCAGGTCGCTCTGGCTGGGAGGGAGCCCGCCTGCGGCCCCTGTAGCATTTGTCTTCCAGACCGTCAGCTCCTGGAGGACAGAGATCATTTGTTGTTCTCACTACACGTGCTGGGTGCTCGTCGGTAGAAAAGATGAGTCGTGAAGGATAAACAGCGAGTAGTCTGTCTTTAGTCTCCCGATTTACATAGAAAAAGCCTAAAGACCATAATAAAGCAGCGAACTATATTGCGGTGTATTATTTCCCTTATGTTTAAAGAGGTACTGAGACTGCCGTGGAGAAAGTGAAAGCTGGGTAGCGGGTAAGGGAGGATGGGATGGTAGGGAAGACGTAGATCTTTTAAAGAAGGTAGGTAAGGAACGTTTACTAATAACATTGATGAGGAATATTTGAGTAGGGGCTCGAAGGAGGCGAGAGAGGTTGATTATCTAGTGGGAAGAATATTCCATGTGAAGGTCTTGAGCTGGAGTAGACTTGCTGTGATGGGAGCGAAGTGGCCAGAAAGACAGCTGCAGTGGAGAGGAAGAATGGTGGGACTGGAAGAGCAGAGCCTGACAGGTGTTGGAATGGGGGCCGGAAGGGAAGGGGCAGATTGTGTAGGGACTTGCAGTTACCATAATAAGGACTTTGGCTTTTACCTTGAGTGAGGTGAGAGGTAAGTATTGGAGGGTTTTTAGCTGAGACTTACACATTAGCAGGACCATCTGGTGGTTGAGAGTAGACTGTAGTGGCCGCTAGTAGTTAGGGTTAGTAGCAAGAAGTGGTCAAGTCTGGGGCTTCTCTGGTGATCCAGTGGTTAGGAGTCTGCCTTGTAATGTCTGGGAAACTGGTTCAGTCCCTGGTCAGGGAAGATCCCACATGCCCCAGAGCAACTATCTGTGCACCACAATTACTGAAGCCTTTGTGTCCTGCAGCAAGAGAAGTCCTGCAGTGAGATCCCAGAGCTCCAAAACTAGAGAAAGTATATGCTATGTAGCAAGGAAGACCCAGCAAAGCCAAAAATAATTTAAATGTTTTTAAAGTGCGTGTTCAGTCGCTCAGTTGTGTCCAACTCTTTGAAACCCCGTGGACTGTAGCCCGCCAGGCTCCACTGTCCATGGAATTTTCCAGGCAAGAATACTGGAGTGGGTTGCCATTTCCTCTTCCAGGATCTTCCTTGACCCAGGGATTGAACCTGGTGTCTCCTGCATTGTCAGATGAATTCTTTACTACTGAGCAATTGGGACGAAGCTCAATAAAGAGCACATGGCTAGATTTTTTTTAAAAAGTGATCAGGTAAGGATGTATTTTGAAGACTGGATGGGGAATATGAGAGAGGAGTTAAGATCGACTTCAAGGTTTTTGGTTTGTATCATTAGGCTAGAGTTGCTGTTTAAGATTGTAGGGTGATTGGATCAAGAGTTCAGTTTTGGATATAAGATTTTGTCTAGTAGATATTTGGAGCTTCCTTGGTGGCTCACATGGTAAAAAATCTGCCTGCATTGCAGGAGACCTGTGTTCAGTCCTTGGGTCAGGAAGATCCCCTGGAGAAGGGAATGGCTGGAATGGCTACCCACTCTGGTATTTTTGCTTGGAGAACCCCATAGACAGAGGAGCCTGGCGAGCTACAGACTATGGGGTCGCAAAGAGCCGGGCCTGACTGAGTGACTAACACTCCTACTGCTAGTAAATATTTTAATTGCCTTTTTTTTTTCTTTTGGCCAAGTGACATTCGAGATCTTAATTCCTCAGCCATACCAGGCATGGAACCCTTGCCCCCCCCCCCCCCCCCCCCCCCCCCAGAGGCAGTGTGAAGTCTTAACCACTGGACTGCCAGGAAGGCCCTAGTAGGTACTTTGAATGGGAAGTTGGCTCTGCCTGCCTGAACTCAAATCTCAGTTCCGCTCTGCTAGATTTCTGACATGTTTTGTAAACATTCTGTATTCAGTTTTCTCATCTATAAAATGGGCTTTTTAACAGTAGCATGTATGTGGAGGGCTGTTGTGGTGTGTCTAATGTGCATGGAACAGTGCCTGGCACAGAGTAGGCGTAAAGCATGTCAGATGCTACTGTTACTGTTGCTGTCGTCATTATTGCTCTGCCTAAGGAGAGCTTGCTTCCTATATAAGACAGTTCATGACTGGAACCTAGACCAGTGCCAGTCCACAGTATTTGGTTTATTGGCTCTCGTAACAATGGCCTTGGTCCCTCTTCTGATAGATGTGACGGAAGCTCTGACGCAGGACAGATGAGTATAGTAGCTGTTGGATTGGATGAAACTAACGTCCCAGTTTCTCCTGTAACTGAAAGAAGTGCAGAGTCACTGTTCAGTCCTGTGCTGGCGGCAGTTTCCACTCGCAGCCTGTTCTTCTGAAGTTGTCTAGTCCTTGCCCTTGTCTGGCGTGTGACTCAGATCTTAAGCTTTCGTCACGTAGTCACTCCTTGTCTTCAGCCCCCTGTGTCTATGTGTGTGTGAGTCGCTCAGTCGTGTCTGATTCCTTGCAACCACTAGTCTCTGTCCATGGAGTTCTCCAGGCAAGAATACTGGAGTGGGTTGCCATTTCCTTCTCCACCCTGTGTCTACAGCATCTACCATTAATTAGGGTTAGCTGTATATTTTATTGGCCTCTTTGTTTCTTATAGTTCCCATTTTCATCTTTCTTAGGTTCGTTTTTAGTTTTGTTGGAATATCCTCTAGTAGTCATCTGAGACAGCCTCTGCTTGTTCAACTTCTCAATTCTAGTGACCCTGAGAACAACTTTTCTTTCCTTTTTTAAAAAATATATTCTTAGCTGCGCCATGCGACATATGGGATCATAGTTCCCCAGCTAGGGATCAAACTGCAATGGAAACAGAGTCTTAACCACCAGACCGCTGGGGAAGTCCCAACAACATTCCTTTTTGATCTTCCCACTTGACTATAAGTTTGGCTCCCTTCTGACCTCAGAAGGCACCCTGAATTCTGCCTGAAATATTTTTCTCCCTGATATTCCTCTTTGTTTTCAATTCTTACATATCTTTTAGGTTCAGAAAACCTTTGGTCCCCATATCTTAGATTTAAAATGTTCCTCATATATACACCAGTTCTTATCACCCCATACCGAAATTAATTAATTTCTTTCTCCCAAATAGATAGAAAGTTCTCAGAAAGTGGGAACAAGGTCTTTTTCATTGTTATATCCCAGGATTTAAGACCCAGAGCCTGGTATATGGTGGATTCTCAGTATTTGTTGAACGAATAGATGATTCATATAGCTGCTAATAGTTGACTATTAAGGTTATGTAAATTAAAGTTTCAGCTTTGCAGTTTACTCATAAACATATGTTAACATTTACTGTTTATCATAATTTTGTGCATTTCTCTGAAATATTTGGAGTAGAATCTGATTTTGGAATTTCTTTGAGGGCAAGTTGAAGGTAAACCAGAGCAGTGGATATTAATGCTGTGGTATGAACCCCTTTCAGGTTGAAAACCCTTTTGTGTTATTTGATATTTTTGCTACAGAATCGGTGGTGAAATAGATGATACAGAAGTTGAAGAAACACAAGAAGAGAAAATAAAATGGAAAGTAAAACTGGAATGTGAGCAAATTCCCAAAAAAGTAAGATTAAGTTGGTGTCTTGAAAAAAACAGATAGGAAAGGGCGTGAGAAATTAAACAGAGATTCTGTTTGTCTCATTTTAGTCAGCATTTGAGACCAGGCTACTTAGATCAAAGGAAACCTGTTTGTGCTTTATACAAAATTAATTGTTTAAGAACTTTGTTGTCATTTAACATGAACTGATTATCTCTGAAGTGGTTGTAAACAATTTCAAAAACTTCTTTCTTTTCAAATTAGAGTTTTGATTTGCTACCTTAGCTAGCCTTAGTGACTTACAGCTTAAAGATTGTATTAGTTTGCTAGGACTGCCGTAACAAAGTACCACATACTGAGTGGTGACTTAAACAACCGAAGTTTATTGTCTTGTGGTTCTTGAGGCTGGCAGTCCAAGAGCAAGCTGTTAGGAGGGTTGGTTCCTTCATAAGGCCATGAGGAAGGGTTGGCTCCATGCCTCTCCCCTAGCTCCTGGTTGGCTTGCTGCTGGCCTTTGGTCCCCCCGCGGCTTTGCTTCCAGAAGCATCACCTTCATTTTTACCTTCATGCTCCGAAAGGCATTCTCCCTGTGTGAATAGGTCTGTGTCTAAATTCCCCCCTTTTATAAGGACACTAGACATATTGGATTAAAGCCTATCCTAATGACCTCATCTTAACTAATTGTACATATTATGACCCTATTTCCAAATGTGGTCATGTTCTAAAGTACTGGGGGGTTAGGACTTCAATTTGGGGAGGACACAGCCAACCCACAGCAAAGCCAACATCTGCTTCTCTCTTGCTTTTTCTCTTTTGGAACCTTTGTTATTGTGAACTTTAACACACTACAAAAGAATGAGTTCAAATTGGCAGTGAGATCTGCAAGACATACATGGCCTTTAATATAATACTGTTATAGTCAGCTTTATAAAAGGATTCAGGGCGGAAAGTATAGCATCTTCGTCTCAGAAGGCCTCTCAGCTACCCAGGGACATAACTTCTTTTGCCCTTTGGGGCATATATGGCTGCTATAGACGAGAGCCCTGGTTAAAACTGAGAAATGATAGCGTGAATTTCCCAGACGTTTTTAATACTTAAAAAAAAATTTTTTTTAACTTCCTTGGTGGTGCAATGTATAAGAATCCGCCCACCAAGGCAGGGGCACAGGTTCGATCCCTCCTCAAGGAAGATTCCATGTGCTGCAGAGCAACTAAGGTTGTGCTCCACAACTGTTGAGCCTGTGCTATAGAGCCGGGCGCTGCAGCTACTGAGCCCATGGGCCACAGCTGCTGGAGCCCCTGCTCCGCAACAGGAGCCACTGCGCTGCAAAGCCTGAAACTAGAGAAAGGCCCGCGTAGCAACAAAGACACAGCACAGCACAGCACAACAAACACTGACTTGTGCACCGCTGCTACTGCACCCACGCTCTAGAGCCCACAAGCCGCAGCTGCTGAAGCCTGTGCTCTGATGAGAGAAGCCACTGACGTGAGAAGCGCATGCGCTCCAGAGAACCCCCTCCCCGCCCCCCGCCTCGATGCAACTAGAGAAAGCCTGCACGCAGCAATGAAGACCCAGCACAGCCGAAATAAGTAAATAACACTACTTTAAAAAATTTTTAATATTAATCACATAAGCCCCAGTCCTTTGTGCCCACTTAAAGTTCCCCAGTACATATAGAACCCCATACAGGATACAGGCAGATACAACCTTCTATGGTTATCTTAAGGAGTTTCTCAGAAACAATACTATGAGAATGTAGACACCTAGATTATTTGTAAGTAGGCTTACTTCAGGCCAGGCTCTTTGCTTACAAGTGTATAAAACATAAGTATATCACAGCTAATTAAAAAAAGAACTCAAGTAAACACTGTGCAGCTCTGCTTTTCTCGGTCGTGTTCCTTTTTTTCCTTCCAGAGACGACTACTGTCCCAACTTGGGCACGAACCACTTGCTTGTTTGCAGTTTTCCTACTAATGCTGTCCTCCTTAAGAGTGTCGTTTTCTCGTGGCTATTTTTGCACTTGGTAGAATAGTGTTGTTGTCCTTTTGTCTCCTTTTTCTTAACATGATATTTTTAAGACTCATGGTATGCATAACGTATACTTATAGAATATGCATAGTGCACGCAAGTGATGTATTCTTATTTGTTCATTTTCTTAACCACATAGCATTCCATTATTGAGTATACTAGGTGCTGGCATTGGTAGACATTTGGCCTCACTTCCAGCTTTGGAGGTTGTGATCAGTGCTGCTGCGTCTCAGTGGTGTCCTGCTGCACATCTGCTCTGCAGTTCCTGTGGAGTAGAACCGCTGGGTCTTAGAGGATAAGCATCTTTCCCTCTACCATGATGCCAAGCTGTATTCCAAAGTCATTCTACTGATTTTTATTCCCAAAGGCGGTGTAATGAGAGTCTGTATTTCTACAGAGATATCTCCACACTTTCTTAAATTTTGCCATCTGGTGAGATACCTTCATTGTCATTTAGTTTGCATTTTATTGGTTACTGTTAAGATGGAGCATCTTTTCATGTTTGTCCAATTTAGATTTCCCTTTTTTGTGTGCCAGTTTAAGTCTTTTTACCTTTTTTTCTTTTTTCTTTATTCCGGATATATGGGATTTTTTTCCCCCGTGTGGATTTATGTGTTGCAGGTATCAGCTCATTTTGTAGCTTTTTTCCCAAGTTAATAGCAATTTTTGATAAAAAGTTAATGATTTTAATGTATTCAAGTCTATTAATCGTTTTTTCATAGTTAATGCTTTCTGTGTTTTATTTACATATCCTGAGATAATAAAAATATTTCCATACAGTGTCATCTAAAAGTTTTGCTGTTTTTCCTTTCCATTTAAGTTTATAATCACCCACAATTGATTTTTGTGTTTACAATGAGGTAGAGGGGACAAATTTTGGATTACTTTTTTTTCCATTATCCTACTCAGTTGTTTCAACACCATTCATTGGGGGAAACGGCGGTTCTTTTCCCATGAATCTTCAGTGTCACTGTTGTCAAAAATCAGGTGTTTGGAAAGTGTTTGTGTTCTGATGGATCCATTTCTAGAGTCTCTTTTCTCATCCACTGGTTTATGTGTCTACCCCTCCCCTTAAGACCTCATTGTATTAATTAGTACAGCTTAATGATAATGAGTTTGGATATCAAATAAGTAAGTCATCTCACGTTTTTCTTCTTTAACTGTCTTGGCTATTCTTAGCCCTTCATTATTTCCATATAAATTTTAGAAATAGTTTGTCAAGTTCCACAGAAAACGCTTGTGGGACTCTCACTTGGGAATGCATTGAAACTCTAGGTCATTTGGGAGAGAATTGACATCTTTAGAATATTGGATTGTCCAGTCTTTAGGTCCTCTTTTAATTGTCTTAGCAGTGTTTTATAATTTTCTTTGTAGATATCTTACATACCTTTTGTTAGATTTAATGCTGGGTGTCTGATGAGGCTTTTGTGAATTACATCTTTTTTTTTTTTTTAAGCACTATTTTTAACTTATTTTCATTTAGCTGGCATGTTCTATTATATAGGAATGCATGGGATAAAGCTTTTGAGTTCCTGTAAACGTTTCTGAGAATACTGACTTTATCCTCATCGCTGATAGGTATTTTGGCTGAAATAGACTTAAGCTTGAGGGTATTTGCCCTGTTCTCTTCTGCTATCCATGTTGCCAGTGTGAGTCTTGCCAGTCTGGTTCTAGTTGCTTCGTAAGCATCCTGTTCTGGGAGCTTTTACATTCTTCTCTTTATTCCCGGTATTGTTAGAGACTATGAATCTTCTCATTCATTGTCCTTAAGTATTTGGTGAAACTATTCATACCCTTCATGCACAAGGAATGTGTTTTATTTTTATTCTTTGTCTTTTATCTTTATATTCTAAAAAACTTCCTCTTTCTGTTTATCTACATTTCATGAGTCATAATTTAATGATTCAAGAGTTCTTTCTTGTTCTGCTGTCTTGTTATAACTTTCTAGCGTTAAAAATATATATACCATGTTGATATCTTTGTGTATTTGTTTAAATTTTTTGTGTTCTTTTCTTTCCCTTGAATTGTATTTCTTCTTCTGGGTCAGGTTTTCTCTTTGTCCCACTTTTTTGTTTTATTCTCTAGATCTGTTTTGTTTTGCTCTCAGGTTTCTCGTTGCAGTGGCTTCTGTTGCAGGGCATGGGTTCTAGAGCACAGGCTCAGCAGTTGTGGCTGCGGGCCTGCTTGCTCTTCCGCATGTAGGATCTTCCCGGATCAGGGCTTCCCCCTGTGTCTCCTGCATTGTCTTTACCACTGAGCCACCAGGGAAGCCCTGCTTTTGTTTTTCTTTATGTCCTTTGAATTAAGAAAGGCCTGGGGAATTGATGAAAGTCCTTTGCTGATCTGCTGGTGGGTCTCCATAGGCATTTCTTCTCAATGGGAAGCCTGATTGGGCGCTTGATACCTGAGTGGGCTGTGTGCATCTGTAGGTTTCCAGCAGCATGCTGCTGCTGCTAAGTCGCTTTAGTCGTGTCCAACGCTGTGCGACCCCATAGACGGCAGCCCACCAGGCTCCCCCATCTCTGGGATTCTCCAGGCAAGAACACTGGAGTGGGTTGCCATTTCCTTCTCCAATGCCTGCAAGTGAAAAGTGAAAGTGAAATCACTCAGTCGTGTCCGACTCTTCGCGACCCCATGGACTGCAGCCTTCCAGGCTCCTCCGTCCATGGGGTTTTCCAGGCAAGAGTACTGGAGTGGGGTGCCATCGCCTTCTCCATCCAGCAGCATAGTAGTTTAAGAACTACTCCTTATGTGCCGTGTATCCCCTTTGGCAGTCTGGCAAAGCTCTTGGGCCCCTTCTCAGAATAATGTTTTTAAGTGAATAAAATAAAATACGTTGGGTTGTAATGGAAGTTGATTTTATTGAAACACAGTTATCAAAATATTAAGAAATGAGGTAAGAGTAGTATATTCTTTGTTGATGCACTAAATAATTAGATCCAGCTGTAGGTCTCATTACTGTGTTGTAGGTCTAAATATTATGTTGGCAAAGTGATGACCATAAAACATAACATACTTTGAGATCTGCAGTAAGTATAACATGAAAAGTCCCTGTGATTTCTGTCCGTGACAGTTGCAGCTACTGCTGATACTACTGTGGTTGCAGCCAGTGTTCAAAACAGAAGAAAATGCTAAATGTCACTTTACAGGTTGATGAAAATTAACATGTGATTTTTATTCTCATCCAAGTCCATTGAATTCTATCGTTCTGTCCATAGACCCTTGGCCAGGGGCAGGCAGGAGAGGGGCATGCATCTCCGGACAGCAGGTTATGAACCCCTGATATAGAATAGAGGATGGAGTGTTTTTCTGATGGAAGTTGTTGCCACATGTCAGAATGTGAAGGATTTCATTCTGGGGTCTTAGTACTCGTGCAAGAAGACTTGGCCTTTATCAGACATTTTAATAAATTTCTTTAGAGAATAACCCTCTTTTTGGCATGGGGTAAATTTTTGTTTGGTTATATTCTGGGTTGAGAGGGGGTGGTCAGAGATAATTTGTTACAGTAGCTTTGTTTTTGTTTTTTTATGTAGCATTTTAATTCATTCTCCTTTATAGCCCTATTTCTCACACTGCAACCTAAGCCCCAAATTATAGCTTGCTTTATGTTTGTCAAAAACTTGCCAGGAATTTGTTGAGCCCTTCTTAATTCCTTCCTGACAAACTGTACTTCATTTCCCCCACTCCCTATGCACACACTCTTTTGAGACTATTAATTTCTACATTTCTGTACTTTTATTTCTGTGGAATTTCAGGAGACCATACTAGTTGTATAAACCATTCTGAATCAAGTGCAAGAAAATCTTTCACTTAAAAGAGGAGACAAATACTTCAGACTTTCTTATGGAAGGGGGATAAGTTGTAATATTGTGTTCTTATAGTTTCGAAGTTATATAGAGAACAACAGACATCAGAGCAATGAGTTTATAGCAGCTGCATGAGGACATATTTAAGCAATCATTGTGTTAATATATTGTATTTCTCAGTGCCCTCTGAAAAGAATGTCAATTAGAAATGCTTCTCTAATGTATGGGCTTCCCTGGGGGCTCAGATGGTAAAGAACCTGCCTGTGAATGCCAGAGATATATAAGAAATGTTGGTTCAATCCATGGGTCAAAAAGATCCCGTGGAGGAGGGCTTGGCAACCCACTCCAGTGTTCTTGCCTGGAGGATCCCACGGGCAGAGGAGTACATTGGGCTACAGTCCAGGGGGTGGCAAAGAGTCAAACACGACTGAGCAACAACACTTTTACTCTCTCTAATGTCTAATAAAGCAGCATAGCTGATGATCGTCCTGGCTTTATAATGTTACCAAGTCGTCTCATCTCTTCATTTAATACAAGCGAGTCACTTTCGTTACTGCTTGTAGTGAAAAGGGTCGGCTTCAGGATTGCAGGCCTGTGGGTCTTGTGGGGTGGGGGTGTTGGGGGGACATGTGATATCATTCATCTGGATCCTTGTAATGTTTTGATTCAGATGCACTGAATAGAATCCCATGGTTGTGCTAAACTTCATGTGCACTGTTGCACTTGAATGATTTTTTTGGTTCTCCCTCTGCCTGCTAAATAATGTGAAAGGCTGAAACCAAGGTAAACGTAGTTATTCTCACAGCCCCACCCATCAGCAGAAATTTGGATTAAAGATGTACTGAGCATGGCCCCGCCCATCAGAACAAGACCCAGATTCCCCCACAGTCAGTCTCTCCCATCAGGAAGCTCCCCACAAGCCTCTTGTCCTTCTCCATCAGAGGGCAGACAGAAATGAAAACCACAGTCACAGAAAACTAACCAAACTGATCACATGGACCACAGCCTTGTCTAACTCAATGAAACTATGAGCCATGCCGTGTGGGGCCACCCAAGACAGACGGGTCATGGTGGAGAGTTCTGACAAAACATGGTCCACTGGAGAAGGGACTGGCAAGCCACTTCAGTATTCTTGCCTTGAGAACCCCATGAACAGTATGAAAAGGCAAAAAAGACACCAAAAGAGGAACTCCCCAGGTTGGTAGGTGCCCAATATGCTACTGGAGATCAGTGGAGAAATAACTCTAGAAAGAATGAGGTGACAGAGCCAAAGCAAAAACGACTCCCAGTTGTGGATGTGACTGGTGACGGAAGTAAAGTCTGATGCTTTAAAGAACAATATTGCATAGGAACCTGGAATGTTAGGTCCATGAATCAAAGTAAATTGGAAGTGGTCACACAGGAAATGGCAAGAGTGAATTTGGCAAATTTATTTCAGATGACCATTATAACTAGTACTGTGGGCAAGAATCCCTTAGAAGAAATGGAGTAGCCCTTATAGTCGACAGAAGAGTCCAAAATGCAGTTCAGTATGGTGGCTCAGTCACGTCCGACTCTGTGTGATCCCATGGGCTGCAGCATGCTAGGCTGCCCTGTCCATCACCAGCTCCCAGACTTTACTCAAACTCATGCCCATTGAGTCAGTGATGCCATCCAATCATCTCATCTTTTGTCATCTCCTTCATCTCATCTTTTGTCATCTCCTTCTCCCGCCTTCAATCTTTCCCAGTATCAGGGTCTTTTCAAATGAGTCAGCTCTTCCCATACGGTGGCCAAAGTACTGGAGTTTCAGCTTCAACCTCAGTCCTTCCAGTGAATAGTCAGGATTGATTTCCTTTAGGATGGACTGGTTGGATCTCCTTGCAGTCTCTAAAGAGTCTTCTCCAGCACCACAGTTCAAAAGTGTCCATTCTTGAGCGCTCAGCTTTCTTTATAGTCCAACTCTCACATCCATACATGACCACTGGAAAAACCATAGTTTTGGCTAGATGGACCTTTGTTGGCAGAGTAATGTCTCTGCTTTTTAATATGCTGTCTAGGTTTATCGTAACTTTTCTTTCAAGGAGTGTCTTTTAATTTCATGGCTGCAGTCACCATCTGCAGTGATTTTGGAGCCCCAAAAAATAGCCACTATTTGCCCATCTCTTTGCCGTGAAGTGATGGTACTGGATGCCATGATCTTAGTTTTCTGAATGTTGAGCTTTAAGCCAACGTTTTCACTCTCCTCTTTTACTTTCATCAAGAGGTTCTTTAGTTCTTCTTCACTTTCTGCTGTAAGGGTCGTGTCATCTGCATATCTGAGGTGATTGATATTTCTCCCGGCAATCTTGATTCCAGCTTGTGCTTCCTCCAGCCCAGCGTCTCTTACGATGTACTCTGCATATAAGTTAAATAAGCAGGGTGACAATATACAGCCTTGATGTACTCCTTTCCCTATTTAGACCCCATCTGTTGTTCCATGTCTAGTTCTAACTGTTGCTTCTGGACCTCCATACAGATCTCTCAAGAGGCAGGTCAGGTGATCTGGTATTCCCATGTCTTTCAGAATTTTCCACAGTTTATTGTGATAAACTTGCAATCTCAAAAACGACAGAATGATATCTGTTAGTTTCCAAGGCAAACCATTCAATATCACAGTAATTCAAGTCTATGCCCCAACCTCTAATGCCAAAGAAGCTGAAGTTGAATGGCTCTATGAAGACCTACAAGACCTTCTAGAACTAACACCCAAAAAGATGTCCTTTCATCATAGAGGACTGGAATGCAAAAGTAAGAAGTCGAGAGATACCTGGAGTAACAGGCAAGTTTGGCCTTGGAGTACAAAATAAAGCAGGGCAAAGGCTAACAGAGACTTGCCAAGACAATGCACTGGTCATAGCAAACACCCGCTTCCAGCAACACAAGAGACAACTCTACACATGGACATCACCAGATGGTCAATACTGAAATCAGATTGATTATATTCTTTGCAGCCAAAGATGGAGAAGCTCTATACAGTCAGCAAAAACAAGACCAGGAACTGACTGTGGCTCAGATCATGAACTCCTTATTGCCAAATTCAGACTTTAATTGAAGAAAGTAAGGAAAACCACTAGACCATTCATGTATGACCTAAATCAAATCCCTTATGATTACACAGTGGAAGTGAGGAATAGATTTAAGGGACTAGATCTGATAGACAGAATGCCTGATGAACTATGGACGGAGGTTTGTGACAAGTATAGGAGGCTGTGATCAAGACCATCTCCAAGTAGAAGAAATGCAAAAAAAGGCAAAATGGTTGCCTGAGACCTTACAAATAGCTGAGAAAAAAAGAAGAGTAAAAGGCAAAGGAGAAAAGGAGAGAGATACCCATCTGAATGCAGAGTTCCAAAGAATAGCAAGGAGAGATAAGAAAGCCTTCATCAATGATCAGTGCAAAGAAATAGAGGAAACCAATAGAATGGGAAAGACTAGAGATCTCTTCAAGAAAATTAGAGGTATCAAGGGAACATTTCATATAAAGATGGGCTCGATAAAGGTCAGAAATGGTATGGACCTAACAGAAGCAGAAGGTAATAAGAAGAGGTGGCAGGAATACACAGAAGAACTATACAAAAAAGATCTTCATGACCCAGATAATCATGATGGTGTGATCACTCACCTAGAGCCCGACATCCTGGAATGTGAAGTCAAGTGGGCCTGAGGAAGCATCACTATGAACAAAGCTAGTGGAGGTGATGGCATTCCAGTTGAACTATTTCAAATCCAAAAAGATGATGCTGTGAAAGTGCTGCCCTCAGTATGCCAGCAAATTTGGAAAACTCAGCAGTGACCGCAGGACTGGAAAAGGTCAGTTTTCATTCCAATTCCAAAGAAAGGCAATGCCAAAGAATATTCAAACTACCAAGCAATTGTACTCATCTCACACTCTAGCAAAGTAGTGCTCAAAATTCTCCAAGCCAGGCTTCAACCATATGTGAACTATGAATTTCCAAATGTTCGAGCTGGCTTGAGAAAAGGCAGAGGAACCAGAGATCAAATTGCCAACATCCACTGGAGCATAGAAAATGCAGGAGAATTTCAGAAAAACATCTATTTCTGCTTTATTGACTATGCCAATGCCTTTGACTGTGTGGATCACAATAAACTGTAAAGAGATGGGAATACCAGACCGCCTGACCTGCCTCCTGAGAAATCTGTGTGCAGGTCAAGAACCAACAGAACCAAACATGGAACAATGCACTGGTTCCAAATCAGGAAAAGAGTACGTCAAGGCTGTATATTGTCACCCTGCTTATTTAACTTGTATGCAGAGTACATCATGTGAAATGCTGGGCTGGTGAAACACAAGCTGGAATCAAGTTTGCTGGGAGAAATACCAATAACCTCAGATGTGCAGATGACACCACCCTTACGGCAGAAAGAGAAGAGGAACTAAAGACCCTCCTGGTGAAAGTGAAAAAACTGGCTTAAAACTCACCATTCTGAAAACAAAGATGTGGCATCCAGTCTCATCACTTCATGGCAAATAAATGGGAAACAATGGAAACAGTGAGAGACTTTATTTTCTTGGGCTCTAAAATCAGTGCAGATGGTGACTGCAGCCATGAAATTAAAAGACACTTGCTCTTTTAAGAAGTTACGACAAACCTAGACAGCATATTAAAAAGCAGAGTCGTTACTTTGCCAACAAAGTTCTGTCTAGTCAAAGCTATGGTCTTCCCAGTGGTCATGTATGGATGTGAGTGTTAGACCATAAAGAAAGCTGAACGCTGAAGAATTGATGCTTTTAAACTGTGGTGTTGGAGAAGACTCTTGAGAGTCCCTTGTACTGCAAGGAGATCCAAGCAGTCCATCCTAAAGGAAATCAGTCCTGAATGTTCATTGAAAGGACTGATCCTGAAGGTGAAAGTCCAGTACTTTGGCCACTTGATGCAGAGGTGACTCATTGAAAAACATGGTGATGCTGAGCAGGATTGAAGACAGAAGGAGAAGGGGACCATAGAGGATGAGATGCTTGGATGACATCGCCGATCTGATGGACATGAGTTTAAGCAAGCTCCGGGAGTTGGTGATGGACAGGAAAGGCTGGCGTGCTGCAGTCCTTGGTGTTGCAAAGAGTCAGACACGACTGAGCAACTGAACTAGACAACTGGGCCTTTTACAGATAAACTGTTTAATTAAAATGTATTGTCAGTACCGGTTGTAATAATAACTCTCGATTAGCCCTGGTGTCTCGAAGTACAGACACCCGTAACCCGTACTTGGGGGTGTTTCTGCGCCAAGTGCTGGAAGGCGTCTGCTGCTTGGGCAGCTTGGCAGTTTCCTGTCGCCATTGCTGCTGCATCCCCTGCCGGCAATGCTCCGAGCTAAGGGAGGAAGCAGACTCTGGTAGCTGGTGAGGTGGATTTCCAACTCTCGATGACAGATTACTGAGTTAAACCTAAAAAGATGGTCAATGCAGAGGGAGAAATAAAATGTGGACTATATTACTGTACTTCTTTTATAGCAAATAATTAAGTTGTGGGGCTTTAGTCTTTCAATCTAGTAAAGTACACACAGTGAACAGATAGTCTTCCCTCAAAGCATCTTTTAAGTGTGGATGCATGTGTTTTTGTTTTTTTTAATTCCGAAAGATTTCATATACATCGAAGTGGCAAGACTAGCATATGAAATCCTTGTGTTCTCATCAGTCAGCTTCAACAATGATCAGTTCACAGCCAGCCTTTATTTCTCCTTCATGATCAGATTGTTTCAAATCATGCTAGGTTTTTAAATTTGAAAATTTAATTTTTACTTAGTTTAGGCACTCTGGAAGCTCTACATCTCTGAAGAATTTGCAACATAGGAAATCAAGAAGTAAGGACTATGATGCATATAGTGACGATGACATCTGCAATCAGGAGCCAGAAGATAATTTCGCTAAGGAGCTTCAGCAGTACATACAAGCTAAAGAGATGGCAAGTGTTACTCAGTCCCTACTGTGTCCTGAAGGATCTGTGAAGAAAGAGACAGCAAAGGAGACCACGAAAGGTAAGAGTCAAACTGCTTGATCATTTAAAGTTACCGGGAGGAGTAGTCACCACTGTCCATGGATGGAGGTGGGGGTGGGGTCTGCATTTTATCTCATGGTAAGACCAGATTTTCTTGAATCTTGACATCAAATGTGAGCTGGTCACTTGGTGTACAGATGCTCAGTTTGCAAGAGGAGTGGAGGGTGCAGCAGAGTTTTCAAAGGATGACCACTTTGGGGCTCCCCTGGTGGTTCAGTAGCTAAGACTCTGAACTCCCAATACAGGGTGCCCAGGTTCGATCCCTGGTCAGGGAACTAGATCCTATATGTGGCACCTAAAAATCCCGTGTACACAACTCAGACCTAGTAAGGCCATATAAATAAAATTTTTAAAGGACATGACAACTTTGCAAGGGAGAATGCTAAATCCCTGGCTTCAGCGTATGTAAAGGACAGGAAATACCTTTTCTGGTTCCTTTCCTTTGAAGAAGAATAGATTGGGGTAATAGTGTATGAGACTAAACTTGGGAATATGTTCCTTTTTATAAATATTTATGTTTGGCTGCATCAAGTGTTAGTTGCTTCATGGCATGTGGGATCTTAGTTCCATGACCAAGGGTCAAACCCATGTTCCCCACATTGCAAGGCAGACTCTTAACCATTGGACCACCAGAGAAGTCTCCCAGGAATATATTCTTTGAGATTACTGAAATAAAATTAAGCCATAGATATGACAATAAGGGACAATTGTAAGTAAAATTCTCAATCCTCTCATTTTTCCCCCTGTTGAAATGTTTTTCTATTTTAAATGGATCTATAGATCAACTTAATCTATATAAAATGTTTTCAGTGAATAATCTGACAGCCATATATGAGGTCCTTTGAAGCTTTTACTATTGCAGCGCTATAGCAATTCCTGATGAGATCCATCGCACTTTGAAAGAATCTGGGCTGGTGGCTCGCAAGAATGATTTCGTTAATTATCTTGCTTTTTTCCTGGCAGTGCCTTATATATTTTCACAAGGAATGAATTTGGGATCCAGAGTATATTAATCCCAGAGCTGTTGGAAGGACAGGTCCACATCATCCCACTTTTTACTTTTTGAATAGTGGAGAACTTTTCCTGCATTATTATAGAATATCCCTCGTAAGAGTAAACTGCTGTTGGTGTTTTATATTGTCTTTAAGTTAAATTTTTGTTGTTGTTGTTGTTGTTAGCTGTTAAGCAAAAAAATAAAAACCTTAAAGCTGTTCACAAGAATGGTAAAAAGAAGAAAATGAAGCGAAAGTGTCCTGGCCCTGGAGACAAAGGAAATGCTTCCCTGAGGAGCAGTGGCTCACAGGACCAGGTATGAGAATCCACGTGTGTCGGAAGGCACTGCATCTCACACCTCAGGGGGGCCTCCTTTACCCCCAGCAGGCTCCCCACATGCTTCCTTCTCCCTGTTAGGCTCCCTTCCTCACACTCAAACTTTAGTGTCGTACCTGCTGCCCCTGAATACATAGGCACAAGCCCCCTGATTTCTGAGTGCTGTGCTGTCGATGACTGTGAAAAAACAGATGTGGGAAGCAAGGAAAAGAGAAAACAGCCACGGGTGCATGCGTGCTAAGTCACGCCCAGCTCTTTGCAGCCCCGTGGACTGTAGCCCGCCAGGCTCCTCTGTCCATGGGATTTCCCAGGCAGAAACACTGGAGTGGGTGCCATTTCCTCCTCCAGGGGATCTTCCCGACCCAGGGATTGAACCCACATCTCTGTGTCTCCTACACTGACAGGTGGATTCTTCACCACCGCACCACCTGGGAAACCCAGACCACTGGACTGCCAGGAAAGTCCCTAGATAGCTGTGAGGGCATTCTAACGGCCATTGGTCTATTGGTTTTTGACTCCCTCTGGAAATTAAAAGTGAATATTTTTGAGACACCCCCTTCCAGATACCAGACCCCCCCCCATCCCCTCTGGTATTTTGATTTTGCCTTCTAGAAGTTGTTCTTCCTTGGTCTGCAGATGTAATCACAGTAGAGCAGTAAGTGACTCTTGTGGACTCTACTTTTCTGAGGGCTTCTAAGCTGGATGGCAGCCATTTGTTAAGCTTGGTTCAGGAGACAAGAGTTAGGGCTTGGTAAAATATTAGAAACACCATATATTATGGACTGAAATGTATTTATGTAAAATTTGTTTTACAAAAGGCGACTGTGAAGCCATAGGGTTTAGGTCTGTAGTCACCCAGGGCCAGGCAGGGCTGCACTCAGGCAGTGTTCCCTTTCCTTTGGTTTAGATTGACTCAAGTGATTATTCCACCATAACTGACAGCTCTTCTACATGAGAAACAAATTGTAAACATGTTTGTTAGAATTCAATCACATGATCAAATAAAACCGAGAGTTAAAACTGGCATACTTGTTAGGCACATGATTTTGAGAGTGCTGAGTGGAATTTTGACATTATTACAGAGCAGCTCACATAAGTGTGCAGTCAGCTCCCTTCTTTGTACCTGTGGAATTCCTAAGACTGTATGTGGGAATACCATATGTAGATGCTGTAAGTTGTACCACAAGTTAACACGCTGAAAGTGATTTATGTTTCTAAAGACCTGTAATAAAATTCCCCTTTCATTTTTATGTGAAAGTCCCATTTTGTTTTCTTACCTTTATCACCATCTTGGAGGGTCTGTTTCTAATTATGTTTACTAATTTGAGCTCATCAGTATACTCAGCTCGCACCTAATGAGCCTGTCATTGAAATGAAAGATTACGCTACTTGTGGTTGGTTTACCTTTTGATTTTGAGGTTTGTCCCCAGTGTTCTAAAGAGCCTTGTTCTTAGACTTCACTGTTTATCACAATGAGTGGAACTTACTTTTTAAAAATTTTTAAATTTTTTAAGTGAGGGCAAGTACAATATAATCTCAGGTGGTGCAGTAAGAAAGAATTGGTAGGTAAAGAATCCACCTACCAATTCAGGAGCTGCAGGAAACTCAGGTTTGATCCCTGGGGTTGGGAAGGTCCCCTGAAGGAAGAAATGCAGCCCACTCCAGGATTCTTGCCTGAAGAATTTCATGGACAGAGGAGCCTCACAGGCTTCAGTCCATGGGGTCGCAAAGAGCCGGACACAGTTAGCATGCAGTCAAGATACAATAAAAATCAGATTGCACAAACACTAATGTTCAGTGGTGGAATGATACCAAAACTGACAATCGTTCATTTGTTTCAAATGATATACAAAAATCCAAGTCTTACCTGAAGGGCAATTCAGAAGAGTTACTTTTTAATCTTTTAAAAGGTGGTTTAAGATAATTTTGTACAGTGGAATCAAATGTTTAATCTCATTTTTCACTTTTCGTTTTTTGTTTTTGTCTTCATAGAATGGGAAATCTAAAGAGCAGCAGCAGCCTGTGAGAATGAGTCAGGGGTTCATCAACCAACATACAGTGCAACGCCAGGGAAAGCAAATTTGTAAATACTTTCTTGAAAGGAAGTGTATTAAGGTATAGTATAAGCAAAAATACATTAAGATGTAAGGTATAGCAAAAATGCTCTAAAACCAGCTTCTGTTTCTGTTAGACACTCCAAAAGCATACCTGTATAATTTTAGAACTGTTTTCTTCTGGAAAGGTTTCAAGTAGAAAATTTTACTGAAATATTCTTTTGTAGTTAAAAAGTAGTAATGTAATTCCACAGTAATAAGAGAACAGAGTCTGTATGATTTTAAAACTTTAGACCATGAAATTTTTGTACCTTGTTTTATGTCTCTGAAAACAGATAATTTTTTTTCAATGCTTTGTGTTAAAAATGTTAAGGACTTGACAAATTGCAAGCCAAAATATGTAATACGATGCAGTTATAATAGCTCTTTAAAAAGCAGACTATACTGCTTCTAACTAAGACTTTGTTTTCTTCTGGAATCATTTGCTTATCCAGAATTAAGTAGGAATTGTAATGGCTTAACTGTGAGAAATAATAGCTTTCCCTTGTTTCTTCCTTTGGCCCAGGGAGACCAATGTAAATTTGATCATGATGCAGAGATAGAGAAGAAAAAGGAAATGTGTAAGTTTTATGTACAAGGATATTGTACCAGAGGGGAAAACTGCCTTTATTTGCATAATATCCTTTATCACAAGATACAGTAAATTTACTTTTCGTAAATGTTTACATGAATGTAAAATCTTGAATGAAACAAATGTTTTAACCATGGCGAAATTATATTATCTAAGCTCAACTCAGTATTGAAGTGATTAAATTGTTCACAGATTAGAAATTCTCTCAAATGTACATCCTCTCTAACTGGGTAGTGTAACAGGGTCATGAGACCTTACATTTTAGGGCCCAGGAAAACTTTCTCAGAATTTCTGCTGTGACATCCCTGAATTGAATCTGTATTCATGAAATCTACTTCATAAAAGAGGCAGGAATTGCCTAGTTTGGGAGTACTTCTTTTCTGTTATACTCTGTGCTGTATAGAGATTAATTGTCCCTTAATTGAAGAGTAACCCTAACTCTTGAGTATAAATGGTCTAGACATGCTGTGAAGACATGGAACATAACATTTTAGGACAACTGCACATTTGGTCACCACAAAAGTTGTTTTCCTTTAAGTCATTCAATATAAGAAATCTCAAACCCTAACTTGAGAAATTTTTCCTGGAAAATAATACCGGAGTTGTGTATATGGATCCCATTTTAAACAAGTCTAACAAGGATCCAGATTTGCAAGACACATTATTATTATTGACTTTAATTCCCTCACCCCAAAAGAATGCATTAAAAATAGTCAAATTTCTCCAAGTATTTAAAATGCACATCTCTTTTGTCTTATCAGTGAAACATACCTGTGGTTTAAGAATGATTATGAGGGAGAAACTTGTCCTGTGATAGCCAATAAACTTCATGTGTATAATCATCCTAAAGTTAATTTTCTTATAACCCAGTTAATAATTTATTGTCTTGTGCTTTATTTTGTTAAGAATGGATCTTTTTATTTTTTATTCATTAATTTATTTGGCTGTCCTGGATCTTAGTTGCAGCACGTGGGATCTTTAGCATGTGGGCTTTAGTTCCCTGACCAGGGATCGAACCCGGGACCCTGCGTCAGGAGTGCTGAGTCTCAGCCAGTGGACCACCAGGGACGTCCTGTCGTCTCATATTTTACATAGAGAATTTAATGTTTCCACTAGTAGAAAAGAACTTCATGAAGGAAAAATAAAGTTATTAGATTAATAATAAGTTATTTTAGCAGGATTAAAATTTTTCTCTTCCTTAACACCTGAGTTACATGAATATCCTTGCAAGTTTTACCATACAGGAGCAAAATGTTACCAGGGAGAATATTGCAAGTTTTCACATGCTCCATTGACTGATGAAACACAAGAACTGTTGGCTAAAGTAAGTACAATTTTAATTTTTGTTTTTCTTTTTTAAAGAATACATTTGAACCTAAGGGTGGGAATTTAAAAAGACACTTATTTAAGCAGAGTGCTTCATGGGTTAGCATATGGGTTATATTATGACAACTTACTTCAGTATAGAAAATTATTATTCATTTGTATGTTTTCCCTTGTAGCTTAAAGGAAAATTTATACTTGTTGCTGGTATAAATTGAAATGTCCTTAAAAACTTCAGTGTATTTAGCGACTTCAGTAGCGATGTCGGCCAATGGAAAACAAAGCAGATAGGAGAAATAGTACTCCTGATACACTCTTAGAAGGAAAGTTAAGGATCATTGGTTGATAAATATTTTAGAGTTACATCAAAGCATACTCAAATGATTATTTCAAAGTTTTCTTCAAAAGCTCTTTCAGATTGTAAGAAAAGATAGTTGAAAAATAATAGTTGTTTATGTCCTTTCATTTCCATGTGTGAGTTGGACCTGATCTCTTCAAAATTAAATTGAAATGTGAGTGAAAAGAAAAGATTCTTTTTTTTCTTTTTTTTTTCTTTTTTTTTTTTAAATTTTTACTTTATTTTACTTTACAACACTGTATTGGTTTTGCCATACATTGACATGAATCCGCCACGGATGTACATGAGTTCCTAATCCTGAACCCCCCTCCCACCTCCCACCCCATATCATCTCTCTGGATCATCCCTGTGTACCAGCCCCAAGCATCCTGCATCCTGTATAGAACATAGACTGGCAATTCGTTTCTTACGTGATAGTATACATGTTTCAATGCCATTCTCCCAAATCATCCCACCCTCTCCCTCTCCCTCAGAGTCCAAAAGTCCATTCTATATATCTGTGTCTCTTTTGCTGTCTCGCATACAGAGTTATCCTTAACATCTTTCTAAATTCCATATATATGTGTTAGTATACTGTATTGGTGTTTTTCTTTCTGGCTTACTTCACTCTGTATAATCGGCTCCAGTTTCCTCCATCTCATTAGAACTGATTCAAATGTATTCTTTTTAATGGCTGAGTGATATTCCATTGTGTATATGTACCACAGCTTTCTTATCCATTCATCTGCTGATGTACGTCTAGGTTGTTTCCATGTCCTGGCTATCATAAACAGTGCTGCGATGAACATTGGGGTACACATGTCTCTTTCAATTCTGGTTTCCTCAGTGTGTATGCCCAGCAGTGGGATTGCTGGGTCATAAGGCAGTTCTATCTGCAATTTTTTAAGGAATCTCCACACTGTTCTCCATAGTGGCTGTACTAGTTTGCATTCCCACCAACAGTGTAAGAGGGTTCCCTTTCCTCCACACCCTCTCCAGCATTTATTGCTTGCGGACTTTTGGATCGCAGCCATTCTGACTGGTGTGAAATGGTACCTCATTGTGGTCTTGATTTGCATTTCTCTGATAATGAGTGATGTTGAGCATCTTTTCATGTGTTTGTTAGCCATCTGTATGTCTTCTTGGGAGAAATGTCTATTTAGTTCTTTGGCCCATTTTTTGATTGGGTCATTTATTTTTCTGGAATTGAGCGGCATAAGTTGCTTGTATATTTTTGAGATTAGTTGTTTGTCAGTTGCTTCATTTGCTATAATTTTCTCCCATTCAGAAGGCTGTCTTTGCACCTTGCTTATAGTTTCCTTTGTTGTGCAGAAGCTTTTAATTTTAATTAGATCCCATTTATTTATTTTTGCTTTTATTTCCAGTATTCTGGGATGTGCAATCTCTTTAACAAGTGGTGCTGGGAAAACTGGTCAACCACTTGTAAAAGAATGAAACTAAATCACTTTCTAATACCACACACAAAAATAAACTCAAAATGGATTAAAGATCTAAACATAAGACCCAAAACTATAAAACTCCTAGAGGAGAACATAGGCAAAACACTCTCCGAAAAGATTCTTTTGAAACCAAACTGTTTAATCTTGCAACAAAAACTCCCTTGAGCATATGCAAATATTGGAAAGTCAAAGGTCCTTATTTCTGGAAAGTCAAAGGTCCTTATGTTTTTAGTTTTGAAATAGGAAGAGTTATCCTGGAATTAGAAATTATAGCAAATATTTGGTTGTTTATTACCATGAAGCATATATGGAAGAAATGATGTATGTAGAATTCATTTTCCAATTCCCCTTTTAGTAAATATTATTAGGTGATTACTAGAATTAATGGTGTAGGAATCTTTAGAAAATTACAAGAAGAAAAAAAAAGGAAAATTACAAGAGTATGATGATGTACCTGAATTAGATAGTACATGAAAATGATTGTGAATTTTTTTCCCTCTATATTAGATTTTGGATCCTGAAAGGAAGTCATCATGAAAATAAAATAGATGAAAAAGGTAAAATTAAACTTTAACATTTTTTTTTTCCCCATGAAATGTCTCTAGAAATTGGCATGGGAACATAATATTTTCTCAAATAGAAGTCTTTTTTTTGCTCACTTAAAAAAATTATACAATATTTGATAGATATAAATAGATATATATGTGGGTCTCTGTCTTCCCACTCTGGATTTGTCACTATCTTTTTGTATTTTTATTCTCTTGTTTTATTCTTTGTAGATTTACCAAACGTGTAAGGTTAACTGAATATTATGCTTGGGTTTGGATATTATTTTAAACAGTATCATATTTGATATTTATTAGTGACTTGCTATTTTTACTCATCATTATGCTTCTAAGATTCATTCATGTATATGCATGCAGCTGTCATTCATTTGTACTCTTGTATAGCATTTTTTTCTATGAATATATTACAATTTATTGATACATTCTAGTGTTGATGGACATTGAGGTTATTTTCAATTTTTAAAATACAAACACTTATTATAAATAAGTGTTTTACCTGTCTTCTGATGGAAATATGTGTGAGTTGTCCTGAGTATGAATCAGGAAATAGAATTGTTGTATCATCTTAAAACTTAAGATAATCTTTATACTTATGCCTGATTTATATTGTGGTACAGCAGAAACCAATACAACATTGTAAAGCAATTTTTTTCCAATTAAGAAAATAATAAACTTAGGATAATGCCAGTCTTTTCTAAAGTAGTTCTTACAGTTTTTATTCCCACCAACTATGTAAAAGAAATTCCATTACTCCACCTTCAGAAATGGTATGGACCTGACAGAACCAAAAGATATTAAGAAGAGGTGGCAGGAATACACAGAAGAACTGTACAAAAAAGATCTTCATGACCCAGATAATCATGATGGTGTGATCACTCACCTAGAGCCAGACATCCTGGAGTGTGAAATTAAGTGGGCCTTAGGAAGCATCACTATGAACAAAGCTAGTGGAGGTGATGGAATCCCAGTTGAGCTATTTCAAATCCTAAAAGATGATGCTGTGAAAGTGCTGCACTCAATATGCCAGCAAATTTGGAAAACAGCAGTGGCCACCAGACTGGAAAAGGTCAGTTTTCATTCCAATCCCAAAGAAGGGCAATGCCAAAGAATGTTCAAACTACCGCACAATTGCACTCATCTCACACGCTAGTAAAGTAATGCTCAAAATTCTCCAAGCCAGGCTTCAACAATACGTGAACCGTGACTTTCCAGATGTTCAAGCTGGTTTTAGAAAAGCAGAAGAACCAGAGATCAAATTGCCAACATCTGCTGGATCATGGAAAAAGCAAGAGAGTTCCAGAAAAACATCTACTTCTGCTTTATTGACTACGCCAAAGCCTTTGACTGTGTGGATCACAATAAACTGTAAAATTCTGAAAAAGATGGGAATACTAGACCACCTGACCTGCCTCTTGAGAAACCTGTATGCAGGTCAGGAAGCAACAGTTAGAACTGGACTTGGAACAACAGACTGGTTCCAAATAGGAAAAGGAGTACGTCAAGGCTATATATTGTCAGTGTGCTTATTTAACTTACATGCAGAGTACATCATGAGAAACACTGGGCTGGAAGAAGCACAAGCTGGAATCAAGATTGCCAGGAGAAATATCAATAACCTCAGATATGCAGATGACACCACCCTTATGGCAGAAAGTGAAGAAGAACTAAAGAGCCTCTTAATGAAAGTGAAAGAGGAGAGTGAAAAAGTTGGCTTAAAGCTCAGCATTCAGAAAACTTAAGATCATGGCATCTGGTCCCATCACTTCACAGGAAATAGATGGGGAAACAGTGGCAGACTCTATCTTTTGGGGCTCCAAAATCACCACAGATGGTGATTGCAACCATGAAATTAAAAGACGCTTACTCCTTGGAAGGAAAGTTATGACCAACCTAGACAGCATATTGAAAAGCAGAGATATTATTTTGCCAACAAAGGTCCATCTAGTCAAGGCTATGGTTTTTCCAGTAGTCATGTATGGATTTGAGAGTTGGACTGTAAAGAAAGCTGAGCGCCGAAAAGTTGATGCTTTTGAACTGTGGTGTTGTAGAAGACTCTTGAGAGTCCCTTGGACTGCAAGGAGATCCAACCAGTCCATCCTAAAGGAGATCAGTCCTGGGTGTTCATTGGAAGGACTGAAGCTGAAACTCCAATACTTTGGCCACCTGATGCATAGATCTGACTAATTTGAAAAGACCCTGATGCTGGGAAAGATTGAGAGCAGGAGGAGAAGGGATGACAGAGGATGAGATGGTTGGATGGCATCACCAACTCAGTGGACATGAGTTTGAGTGGACACCGGGAGTTGGTGATGGACAGGGAGGCCTGGCGTGCTGCGGTTCATGGGGTCTCCAACAGTCAGACACGACTGAGCGACTGAACTGAACTGACCTTCAGCAATGCTTTAATTGTCAGGATTTAAAATTTTTGACCAATTTACTGGATGTAGAAATGGTGTCACATAGCTTTATTTTCATAAAGTTGTACATCTTTCCTATGCTTGCTAGCTTTTGAGCTTCAGCTTTAGTGAAATGCTGTTAATCTCTTTTGCCAGTATTTGTATATTGGACTGATTTCAGGAAAAAGAGAGTGGCTATAGGTGTAGGGAAAACGGAATAATTAAGGCTAATTGATTTTTTTTTAACAAGGTATGATAAAGACTTTATTTTCTTTTTTTTTCCCCATATGGAGAACCACTTCCCAGAACCATTCAACTGAAAAGACTGCTTTCCCCCACTGATTTGTAATAGCCCCTGTGTTGTATATTGAGTTTCTTCAAATGAAGGTCTGTTTCTGGGATCTCTGTCTGCTCCTTTTGTCTGTTTCTCTAATACTCTACTGCTTTAATTACTGGGGCTTTACTGGATTTTGATATAGTTTGATAGAGAATCTGCTGTCAGTGCAGGAGACACAAGATGTGGGCTTGATCGCTGGTTGGGAGGATGCCCTGGAGTAGGAAATGGCAACCTGCTCCAGTATTCTTGCCTGGAAACTTCCATTTACAGGGAAGTCTGGTGGGCTACAGTCCACGGAGTTGCAGTGAGTGCACCGTGATTGAGCACCACACCACATAGTTTGATAATTTTTCTAATGTTCTTCAGGAGCATCTTGACTATATTGGACTAACTTTGTTAGTTTAGGTTAGTGTTTTGTTTTTTTTTTAATAGCTTTAGAGGTGGGGTGTGTGGCTAAGTTCATAATTTTTACCAACTGATAATGTGTTTTTTTTTTGTCTTGGTCTTTTTGGCCACACTGCATGGCGTATGGGATCTTAGTTCCCCAACCAGGGATCAAACCCGTGCCTCCTGCATTGGAAGCCCAGGATCTTAACCACTGGACCACCAGGGAAATCCCCAGCTAATGTGTTTTTGTTTTTTCTTCTATAGCTTTGTATGGATGAAGAGTGCTTGTGTCTGTCTATCCCTGTTCAAGACTATTCAAGACTTGATTTGGAGTGGTTTACAAGATTCCTGGTGTAGAGCGCCCCCTTGTGTCATTACAGTGAAGTGCAACTCTTCCGTGGACAGTGCGGAGGGATAGCATGTGGTGTCTAATGTGAAGGGTTGGTCTCCACCAAGATGGTTCCAGCCATTGAAACAGGAGGAGTGTATATGGCAGAGATGCCAGCTGGTGGACAGATGTTATGGTAGTAGGTTGCAGAGGTCTCTTCTGAGTGATTGCATGTTCTCAATAAAATAGGAAGCAAGGTTAGACTGAGTAAGGATGGATGAAGAGGTATAGGAGTTTGAAGAGAGAAAACCATCAGGTTTCTCATAGAAGACGTCTGGATAGTAGACAGTAAATACACAGTTAGCTCTTTTCATGTCATTAACTACATTCACAACATGTTGTTAATGGTTGCTCATAGCTTTGTTTTAAATTGTGGTTTGATGATGTTTTTTAAAACCCATTTCCTGTTGTTGGACAAAAAAGTTGTTTCCAGTTTCCTACTATTATAAATAAAATGGAACAGTGTCTCTTGCTATACCGTTCTTTTTTTTTTTTAATAGAAATTCCAGTGATGACGTTTCGTTCCCTGGCCGCCTCACAGCCTCTGGCGCTCTGCTGCCCCGGCCCAAGGGCTCAAGGCGTGTCCCCACGGAAGCCTGCCCCGCGCGCGGGCCGGGCAGGACGGAGCTTGGCAGGCCGCAGGGTGCGCGCTGACACCCCCCTGGGCGGCCGGCCGGGTGAGAGCAGAGGGGGCGGGGAGCGCGCTGCGGAGCGACGGCCGGGGCTTCTGCTATACCATTCTTAAGCTTGGAGTTCCTAAATCTTTTGTCGATCAGATAGAAGAATGGTTTTTTCTCATTGGTTCGTAAACTGCAGTAGAGTGTAAAGTTTAGGAGTGTTCAGTTCAGTTCAGTCGCTCAGTCGTGTCCGACTCTTTGCAACCCCATGAATCGCAGCATGCCAGGCCTCCCTGTCCATCACCAACTCCCAGAGTTCACTCAGATTCACGACCATCGAGTCAGTGATGCCATCCAGTCATCTCATTCTCTGTCGTCCCCTTCTCCTCCTGCCCCCAATCCCTCCCAGCATCAAAGTCTTTTCCGATAGGAGTATGGTGATATCTTAATATAATATTCAAATACAGAATTTTCCAAGCACAAATAATAAGCTTCTAAGCATGTACTTTTGTTTAGTAGTACTGATGATTATTAGAAAAATACAATGAAACTGAAACGATCATCATTATATATAATAGGATCACAAGTGTGCTGTGTACAGTAGAGGCCAGCATTAGTGACACTTGTTAGCAAAGCCCTGTTTGAAAATATGAGTCAGAATTATTTTGGTTGTAACCTAATCCCATAAAAGCCAGAAAGGAAATTGAATATACTCAAACAGAGGTGTATCAGACAAGACCTGGGAAAGGAAGAAACAAGGATGGATCCTGGGCCGTTAGCATGGGGAGTCTGTGAGCTGAGAGCAGGTCATCTCTCAGCACCTGTTGCTGTCTGCCAGATTTACTCCATGGCTGTGATTCGGAGGGGGAAGAGAATGCACCAGAATCGTCCATAGGAAGCCACATGGGAGAGACGCTGAGTCGATGATTTAACAAGGTTCGGTATAAGAACCTTCTATTATTTAATGACATTGTTCAAGGGAGTGGTTATGTTACCTGTAGAATTAATATTTTATATCTTCTTTAAAGATCACACACAGTTGAAAGGAATTCAAGATCTTGTCTTGGGCAGTGGTAGAAGGTACATTTTATGGCCAACCTGTATGTAAGCTAACATTGGCTATTGTGCAGTAAGCTAACATGAGCGCATACTTAGCATGTGCAAGCGCTGGGGTATTTTATTCAATACTGTTTGACTTTTTATAATTTAAGCCTCAAAACCTTTTGAGGTGGATAATGGGATCCATTGCTTAGAAAAGAAATAAAAATATTTAGCTTATACTTTCTCTCTTTTCATGAGCCTTGAAAATACTTGTATTTAATCTTCTATGACAGTTTTTAACAATTTTTTCCTCATGTAACGTCTAGTTTAAATACATACAAAGTTTATGTATAAGAAAAAAGTATGTTTTCGAAGAGGCAGTACCCACCTCACCTCTGAAGTTAGAAGCCCAAGCAGAGGTTGGAGGGACTGCGAGTCACGGAAATTTGAATAGCTACAGCTATTATTATTATTTTGAAGAGGCAAGCATCTCTGTGTCAGGGGAGTCTCTTTAACTTGTGGCATTAAGTCATCCTGAAGGAGAGGCATGTTCTCAGCGGTGCCCTCTGTACCTGAAGCAGCCTCAGGCCGTGGGCCGCTTGCGTGGGGGCTGTTAGAGCCACTTTCAGCTCCTCTCCAACCTCCAGTTTCCACTTGCTTCTCTGCAATTCACTCTCTTTTCCTCAGAGCAGGTTTTCCAAGGTACTACCTCAGTCAGGCCTCTACTCTGTTGTACCTTGAATCAGGGTCTGTTTATCTGCCCAGTTTTAAGCACTCTGAAGCCTGGGCATCACCAGACTGAAGTGCCTGCAGCCTCTGCTGCTTCCCTTGGTTTCCTCCTGTAAATTATTGATGAATCTCACTGACCCTTGAGGCACTCACAAGCAAGTACATGTACAATAAAACCGTAGCCATAGAACTTCATGACTCAGGTATCGAACCCAGGTCTCCTGTGTTGCAGGCAGATTCTTTACCATCTGAGCCACTAGGAAGGCTCATAATAAAACCATAGTTTAAAAAAAAAAATCCGAACCAGGGGAAATAATAAAAAAGTTGTAATGGGGAAAACTGTACATGAATTTACACATCGTTTGGTCTGCACGGTTGTGGCTGTATTAAATGTATCTCTGGTTTTTTTTTTTTTTTTTTTTTTTTGCCATGTTGCACAGCATGCAGAATTTTAGTTCCCTGACCAGGAATCGAACCAGTGCCCCCTGCAGTAGGGGCATGAAATCTTACCCACTAGACCACCAGGACAACCCTATCACTGATCTTTTTTAGAGCCTTAACAAAGACGATGAAGTGATTATCTGTTTACGTCTTATTTTCAGGAAGGAGAAAAGATATAAAACCTAACTGTTCTAATAATAGTTTCATAAAAACAATTCTTACATAGGTCTTCATTATGGAAATCACTGAGTGGGACGTAAACAGATTTCTCATTCCTAAGATTCTCTGTGACGTTTCATAGAACTTTTTTGCAGTCAGTTACTAAAAGGCACGTGACAGGAAAACTCGGTGTTTGTCAGTTGGTGAGACAGTATAAGTCAAGTATGTAGCCTTCCAGCCATGGAATCAAGATATGTGCTCCTTGGAAGAAAAGCTATGACAAACCTAGACAGCATGTGAGAATGCAGTGACATCCCTTTGCTGACCAAGGTCCATATAATCCAAGCTGTGGTTTTTCCTGTAATCATGTACAGATGTGAGAATTGGACCATAAAGAAGGCTGAGCGCCGAAGAATTGATGCTTTCGAACTGTGGTGCTGGCCAAGACTCTTAAGAGTCCCTGGGACTGCAAGGAGATCAAACCAGTCAATCCTAATGGAAATCAACCGTGAATATTCATTGGAAGGACCAATACTGAAGCTGAAGCTTCAATACTGTGGCCACCTGATGAGAAGAGCCGACTCATTGGAAAAGACCGTGATGCTGGGAAAGATTGAAGGCAGGAAGAGAAGGAGACGACAGAGAATGAGATGTTTGGATGGCATCACAGACTCCATGGACATGAGTTTCAGCAAACTCAGGTAGATAGTAAAGGACAGGGAAACCTCACGTGCTGCAGTCCATGGGGTCACAAGAGTTGGACGTGACTTAGTAACTGAAAGACAATGTAGTCTTCCAGTATGTTAACTTGACCCAATTGTAGAACTTCAGTAATTTCAGGTGCAAAAGTGTTGGATTACCTGCCCCTAGTCTTAATAGGATTCCTGACATCCAGCACAGTTAGCTCAGTTCACTGAGAAGTTTTATTAAACATAACCATTCAGGGGTTAAAAAAAATACTGATGCGTGGGGCCCACTCAGGCAGAAATTTTGATTTTGGAGTTTTGGAGGGAAGCCTGGGATGTGTGAACCTGGGGTTTTTTCAGTAGCTTTCAGGTGACTCAAGAGCACAACCAAGGTTGAATACTACTGGTCTCAACAAGTAATGGAAAAGTCATTCTTGCCATTAGTTGGCTTAAGCTTGAAATACAAATTCAGGTCCTCTGCTGCACTCCCGGCAAAGCTAACATTTCTTGAGATACTTGGTAAGGAACTAGATGTTGCCATGTCTAAACAGACACCCAGAACGGATACAGCTGTCTTAAGACCTCAAGGGGAGCTGGCTAGTCAGTGGAAGATGACAGAGAAGAGACTTGGGAAGAACCTGGGTCCTTGAGAACAACTGAGCCATGGAACTCACGACTCTTAAAAGATGGCCAACATTCAGATTTCATGTTAGGCCACGTGAAATCATATATTCTCTCTACTGTTTAGACCATTTTCATTTAGGCTTTATGTTAGCTGCAGTCAAAGACAAGCTAATCCACGTGACCCAAAAGTAAACTATTTGTTGATCCAGAGGCCACGAGTCCTCACCCAGCGCTGTCCTCACCTAGACTCTGTTTACCATGTCAGTTCCTGTAGGCGCCACCGTGAGAAACAGTGAGAAACAAGCGTGCTCCCTTCCACAGTCAGCATCTCTGAAATTGGGATACACCTGACAGCTGAAACGCCAGTGCTTTGGCCACCTCATGCGAAGAGTTGACTCATTGGAAAAGACTCTGATGCTGGGAGGGATTGGGAGCAGGAGGAAAAGGGGACGACTGAGGATGAGATGGCTGGATGGATCACCGACTCGATGGACGTGAGTTTGAGTGAACTCCAGGAGTCGGTGATGGACAGGAAGGCCTGGTGTGCTGCAATTCATGAGGTTGCAAAGAGTCGGACACGACTGAGTGAACTGAACTGAACTTATAGCTGATGGAATATCACATTTTCATTGAACATTATTTTTTCTTACTGGTGCATTAAAAATGGTGGCTTTTATTAAGTTACCGACATTTCAGTTTGAAAATGGGGGAGGCAGTATTCTAAGGTGGCTCCCCAAATTTTTGACCCCAGTGTAAACAGCCTGCATAATCGTCTCCATTGAGATCTCTGATCAGCTGGTTCTGAGTTCATCAAAAGAAGATGATTACAGGTGGGCTGTAACTAATCAGATGAATCCTTAAAAAAGACTAGGGCATTCCCAGGTGGCCCTAGTGGTAAAAGAACCCGCCTGCTAATACAGGACACAAGAGGCGTGGGTTCAGTCCCTGGGTCAGGAAGATCCCCTGGAGGAGGGCATGACAGCCCACTCCAGTACTCTTGCCTGGAGAGTCCCATGGACAGAGGAGCCTGGCAGGCTGCAGTCCATGGGTTCAGGAGCTGAACACAGCAGCATGCATGCACTGCCTCTGCCTGGTCTTGGGACTGCAGACCAGAGTTCAGGTGTTACTTTGGGAGGTCTCGATCTTTAACGCTGCCAGGGAGAGAAGAGTGAGATTAGGGAAGTCATTGCCACAAGACATTTTACCCAGATTCAGCTATTTTTTCTTTTTCTTTTTTTTTTCTGGCTGTGCCACATGGCATGTGGGATCTTAGTTCCCCAACCAGTGATCGAACCTATATCCCCTGCATTGGAAGTGCGGAGTCTCAACCACTGGACTTCCAGGGAAGTCCTTTCAGCTGTTTTTCTTGAGTAAAATTCTCTTTGAATTGTAAGCCTTTAATTTCCAGAATTCTGAAAAAAAAATTTAATTTTCACTGTTTTGGTCATTGTCCTCTCATACTTTTTATGAAGCAGTAGATTTCAGAGACCCTTTGTCCTTTCAGGAGGGATGACAACATCCCTTCTGAAGTATTGTTTGACATGGTTTTCTACCATGTCTGCACTTTAGAAATGCTTATCTTTGCCTGGTATGAAGACTGCAGGTGTCCCATCTTCTAGTCTTTTATTTCAGAATCCCCCTTTCCTGCCTGGCGGTCCAGGAACTCATCTTTCCAGCCTGATGTTCCTCATTTCTGAGTGGGTAAGGCCATCACTCCTGCTCCAGATATTTAAACTGCCTCTTTCAGGGGTTCCGCAGAAGTGGCCTTATTTACCATTCATACAAGTCTTAAGTAAATACAAGTTTTGAATCCCAGCTGTATCCTGCACAAAAATATTTTAAATTTATTTGCGTGGATGTATTGCTTGGCAGGTAAGCTTGTTACATAATAATATAAACTGGACTTAATATTGGACTTCCTGAACAAATTCATGATTCAGCTCATATCTGCTGACACACCAGCCTTTCTGTGTACCCAAGGACCGTAAGCCAATTTCAACTTCCTCATGTCGCAGAGCTCAGTTTGGTGAATCCAGATTCAACAGAAACACTCCTTTTTTAGCCAAAGACATATAAAACGGTCCCTTCGGTGTGAAAAGAAGGAAAACCTGGTCCCAGTGAATTCCTGATTGTCTCGGGTGCTGAATGGCTGTCCTTGTGTGGCCGTGAAGGGTTCTATGTTCTCCCCAAGCTGCAGAGGTGATGTGAGCTGCCCCTCAGGAAACAGAAAGCTGCCCAGCCTCCTGCAAGACTGCCATCACCTCTGCTGGGCTGAATTCTTGGGGATGCGCCCTCCAGCTAAATCTGCACAAAAAAAAAAAAGAAGTGACTGACTTTTGAATGGGATATACAGGCCCCTCCAGGTGGGAGACTAGAGGGCAGGATGGGGAAGGGAGCACCCTGGGACAGATGGCGAGGTGGCTGCTCCCCATGGCCTTGGTTCTGGCAGATCTCAGCAAGAGGGCTTCCCTGGTGGCTCAGTGGTAAGGACTCTGCTTGCCAATGCAGGAGACTTGGGTTCAGTCCCTGATCCGGGAAGATCCCACATGCCCTGGGACAACTAAGCCCATGCGCCGCCGCACACGTACCCTAGAGCCCAAGTACCCTAGAGCCTGTCCTCTGCAACGAAAGAAGCCACCACTATGAAAAATCTGCATGCCACAATTAGGGCATAGCCCCCGCTCACTGCAGCTAGAGAAAAACACGCAGCAATGGAGACCCAGCACAGCCAAAAACGAATAAATTTTTTAAAAAAATCTCACAAGGTACCGTGGCTGTAACAAGATTGAGCTGCACGAAGGACCCTCTCTTCTGAGGCCTCACCCAAATTTTCTCTGGTGTCAGGGGTGCCCTTCCTGATATTCTGAAATTGGCACATATTGACTTAGCTGCCCCAAGGCATGTGGGATGCTCCCAGACCAGGGATCGAAGCTGTGTCCCCCACATTTGCAGGTGGATTCTTAACCACTGGATCATCAGGGAAGCCCAACAAGAGTTTTTGAGTCAGTCCTGGGGTGGGGCAGATTTTGTTAAGTACAGAGTTGCTGGACAAGCTGGTGGTCTGGTCTCTGGGAGTGAGCAGGTATTGGAAGTTTATGCTTAGGCAGTTTGTGACGCTCACATCTGAATGGGTGCAGTTTCTGGGTGGTATAAGTCCCGGAGCAGCCTGTTTGGAAAAGCCACAGAAGCTTTGGCTTCTGTTTCCATTCTCAGTTTCCCCGCAAGGCTGGCTGACAGCCGAGCAGTTTTTCCCTTTTACCAAGGAGAAACTGGCCCAATGAGAGGTGGAGCAATCCTAGGAAGTGACCTGTCTGCCTGTCAAGTAGCCAGTAGGTGTGTGTGCAGCAATGCCCATGGACTTGGCAAGGTTGTTTCTCAGGTTCGAGGAAGGCCCTGACTTTCCAGGAACCCTCTGCAGAATTCCCGTCCATTTGTCTTTTGATTCACACACACGTATATATATTGGCCATGCCCCACTTTATAGGGGATCTTAGTTCTCCAACTAGGGCTCAAACCTTTCTCCCCCACACTGGAAGCATGGAGTTGCAGAGTCTTAACCACTGAACCACTAGGGAAGTTCCTCTCACTTTTGATCAAGATTATGAATTGTGTTCCCCTTCTGTGTGTACCAGAAGAGAAGGAAATGCAGGCCTTGCAGTCATTTTTAGGGCAGAACCCAAGTTTATCTGGTCCTTCACTTGCTCCACGAAGCCCCCTGATGTGAGTGACAGCAGTTTCGTTCACTGTAGACCACAGAGGAGGGGCTTCCGAGGCTGCACTGGAAGGGGAAGGGCTTCTTTGCCTCCTGCTGTAGGGATCTTTTTTTCTAATAATAATTTTATTTATTTACTTACAGCTGTGCTGGGCCACAGAGGAGGGGCTTCCGAGGCTGCACTGTAAGGGGAAGGGCTTCTTTGCCTTCTGCTGTAGGAATCTTCTTTTTTTTTTAAATAATTTTATTTATCTGCTTACAGCTGTGCCGGGTCTTCACTGCTGCACAGGCTTTTCACTAGCTGTGGTGCGCGGGCTTCTCTTGTTGAGCATGAGCTCTAGGGCATGTGGGCGGCAGCAGTTGCAGCTTCTGGTCTCTAGAGCCCAAGCTCAGTAATTGTGACCCGCAGGCTGTTGCTCTGCTACGTCGGATCTCCCCAGATCAAGGACTGAACCCATGTCTCCTGCACTGGCAGGCAGATTCGTTACCACTGAGCCACCAGAGAGGTCCTTCTGTAGGAATCTTGCTGGAGAGATGGTGGGGGTGGGGCGGCCAGGTAGGGGCTGTGGGGAAGGAGAGGATGAGGGTTCGGAGAGGAAGTTTTTGGTTCTGCAGACCCTGAGGGGAGAATGGTTTTGATTCTGTGTCCAGTCTTCTAGCCTAATAATCCAGGGTTGGGATTAAGAGTCCAAATTCCTTCCATATCCCTGGAGTCAATGAATTTATGAAATATTTATGAAATATGCTGATTGGGCTGCTTGTTTCAGCTCCGACTGCTGAAATAAGTAGAATTATGTCACTGCTAGTTATAAAATCAACCAACTTCTCTTTTGTAAACAGAAAAAAGACCACAGTGTTTGAAAATTAGCCTCCTGAATGTCCCCAGCGTGACTCTGCATTCACTGCAAGATGGTCTTCTCTCAGTTTAGCAGGAATTTCATGAAGGAGGTGATTGTTTTTATCACTTTTTTAAAAAAATGGAATTTCATCTCAGTACATTGGACTCCAGACACCTGAGGGCTTTCTCTTTTTTTTAAGATTTTAAAATTTATTTTATTTTTGACTGTGGTGGGTCTTCACTGCCGCATGCAGGCTTTCTCTAATTGCAACAATCAGGGGGCTACTATCTGTTCTGATGTGCAGACTTCTCATTGCAGTTTCCTCCGTGTTGCCAGGGAAGCTACCCCAAACTTTGAGACCTACCATTGTAGCCCAGTTTTCCAATGTAAGATATCACTTGTGCGTGTGGGTTTTCTGTTTGGTGTAAAGCAGGTATAAGGAATTCAGTGCGTGCCATCCTCCAACCCATAGCATGATCTCATTGTCAGTGAAGGAGGGATTCCTCGTTTTTCTCTCGCTTTGCATTGTCAGGATAGGTATGCTGGAGTAACAACTCTAAAATCTCTGTGGGACTTCCCTGGTGGTACAGTGGACCACTGCCTGCCAATTCAGGGGCCACGGGTTTGGTTCCAGGTCTGGGAAGATCCCACATGCAGCGGAGCAACTACTGAGCTCGCATGCCTAGAGCCTGTGAGCTGCAGCAAGTGAAGCTACCACTCGCCACAACTACAGAAAACTGGCATACAGCAACGAAGACCCAATGCGACCAAAAATAAATAAATAAAATTTAAAATAAACTCTCTGTGGCTTGGGACCATATTTTGCTCATGCCGCGCACATTATGTGCCAGCAGTTCACCTGCGCTGTTAGGGGGGCCTCCACCTGAGTGGAGATGCCAGCTTGGAGGGGAAAGAACTCTGTAATACTGCGACCCAGCCACAAGGGGGCAGAAGGGCACAGAGGTGGGAGAACAGGCGCCTGCCTGTGCCTGTTGTGTGCTCGTTCAGTCGTGTCCGATTCTTTGCGACTCCAGGGACTGTGGCCCGCCAGGCTCCTCTGTTCATGGTATTTCCCAGGCAAGAATATTGGAGTGGGTTGCCATTTCCTTCTCCAGAGGATCTTCCCGACCCAGGGATCGAACCCGTGTCTCCTGCGTTGGCAGGTGGATTCTTTACCACCGCGCCACCAGGGAAACCAGCCCTAGAGATACAAGGCAAAAATGCACAAAGACAAGCAGGTATTGCTGCAGTATTTTAATAGCAACAGACTAGATAGAAGCCAAATGTCAATCAAGGGTGACTGGTGGAATAAATAATAATATGTCCTCATAAAGCAGCATTTTATAGAAGAACATTCTATCTGGTTCTGTGGATTTGTATTCAGTATATCATTAAGGGGGGAAAAAACCAAGATCAGGGCAAGTGTTGAATTAGTATGCTGTCATTTATCATGTGTTTATATGTTTTTAAATGAAAGGGTAAAATGGAAAAAACTTGATTATGATAGAAGGGGGAAAGAGGGTGAAGGGGACAATGTTAGGATATAGACGTCTTTGATCACTGCTCATTTTGTGGATTTGACTTCATAACCATGTAAATGGTTTACACGACTTTTAAAAATTAAAATGAAAAAAATCTAAAAATGGAAGCAAAACAAAGTGAATAATCCTAACCCTGATTCACGCTTGGGCCATAACCACAGAGCAGGGAACTATTCCAAATTATTTGATTGTACATCCTCAATATCATAAACCATAAGGACAAAAAAAAAATGCAAAAGGAAAACCTTCACTTTTTCAGTAATTTTTTCGTGATAATTTTGGCATTGTTATCCTGAGGGTTTAAAAAGTCCCTGATGCTGGGGAAGACTGAGGGTAGAAGGAGAAGAGTGTGTCACAGGATAGGATGGCTGGATGGCACCACCAATGCAATGGACATAAACTTGGGCAAACTCTGCGAGATGGTGAGGGACTGGGAAGCCTGGCGGGCTGCAGTCCGTGGGTTGCAAAGAGTCGGACAGGACTGAGTGACTGAACAACAACATAATTATTTTGGTCATTTTTGAGAAGGAGGCCTTCAGAATGACAGAAGAGCAGATGTAAGATCAGTGACGTTACATTAAAAACTCTGTAGTCTTGAGTTGAATTGGAAGTATCAGTATAAACGAATGCAGAGTTTCTTCTTTAAAAAAATGGATAGTACCTATTTCCCAGCTCTATTCACTAAAACCAAGAAACAATGACTAAACCACTACCAATGAGCTCTCCTTACACTCAGATTTTGATCTAATGACCATGCCCCACTGAAAGAACACGGATGGATCCCTGGGCGGGGAAAATGAATGACTTCAGGCTGGAGCATAAAATAAATGAGACAAGTTTGAAACATCTTGTCTTGCAAGATAATGACACAATTACCAAAGAGCAGTGTGTGTGTTAGTCCCTCAGTCGTGTCCAGCTCTTTGTGATCCCGCAGACTGTAGCCCACTAGGCTCCTCTGTCCATGGGATTCTCCAGGCAATGATCCTGGAGTGGATTAGACCAGTAGAGTCATGTCAAAAAGAATTAGTCAACTTGAAGTAGTTCCCAAAAGCCAAACGGGACAATTTGAGTGACAGTAAAGATAATAACATCTATAGATTGAAGCATATGTCGAATATATCTAAGCCACAAGTTCATAAGATATCCAATAAGAAAACAACACTCACTGGAAAGCTTAGAAAGATGCCAGGGAACCACTTTAGAAACTGACAAGAGGGGAAGAATCCAAAATTCGTCGTCTTGGGCTTCCCAATGGTCCAGTGTTTAAGACTGCTTCCACTGCAGGGAACGCAGGTTCGATTCCTGGTTGGGGAAGTTCTGCATGCCTTGAGGTGCAGCCAAATAAAAAAAGAAGAAAAAGAATAGGGGAAAAAAATTAAGAAAATTCTATCCAATCTTTCCAGTACAAACCAAGCCTCAGGGGAGCCAAATAACCAAAGAAAGGAAGTTTCTCCTTAGAAGGTATGCCACTAATGAACAACAGCACCAGGATATTATTCGCAGCTCCTAAGGAAGTAGTGGGTCTCTACCACAATCTTCAGGAGCTGCTGACATCAGAAAAGAGAGGCAACCAGAGAGAATACGGCTCCCACTGGAAATACCTGTCATCAATAGAGCAGTCCTGTGAGAATTAACCTAACTGCTCTCTAATTTAATTTCTAGCTATAACTACTGACATATAAAAAATAGCACAGAAAAGTGAACGTGGAAGTCACTCAGGCATGTCTAACCTTTTGTAACCCCATGGACTGTACCCCACCAGGCTGGTCTGTCCATGGAGTTCTCCAGGCAAGAATACTGGAGTCAGTAGCCATTCCCTTCTCCAGGGGACCTTCCCAACTCAGAGACTGAACCCGGGTCCCCTGCATTGCAGGCAGATTCTTTACCACTGAGCCGCCAGGGAAGAGAGGACAGAGGGCCATGTTAAAAGAAGCTGCAGAGGTGCACTCGAGAAAACCTAGACCGCGAGGAGTACTCAGGACACAGGACCCAGTACTCGGGGTTTGTTTTATTTAATCAAATGGGTTTTTAGTGTTTTTGTTTATTTTTGGCGGTGCTGTGTCTCCACTGCTGCACTGGCTTTTCTCTAGCCGCCGAGAGTGGGAGCTGCTCTTCGTTGCAGTGTGCAGGCTTCTCGCCCCAAGTGGCCCCTTGTGTGTAGCATGGGCTCCAGGTGAGTGGGCCTCAGTAGTTGCAGCCCCCAGTCTCAGGAGCTGTGGTTCCTGGGCTCTAGGGCACAGGCTCAGTAGTTGTGACTCATGGACTTAGTAGGTCTGAGGCATGTGGCGTCTTCCTGGACCAGGGATCAATCCTGTGTCTTCTACAGTGGCAGGTGGATTCTTTGCCATTGAGCCACCAGGGAAGCCCCAGGGCTCTCTCTGTCTTTTAACAAGCCTCCAGGTTATTCCAGTATATGCTCAAGTTTGAGAACCACTGCTATGGATTAGAGATTTAAGAGGTGAACCAGCAAATTATAGAGAATGGACCTAATTCAAACAAACAAACAAAAAAACCAATGAGCCACTCAGAAACATGAACAATGACTAAATATTTAAAGGTGTTATGGAATTATTGCTGATGTTTTAGATTGGATTGTTATCCAGGTCATGGTTTTTGTTCTTTTTTTTAAGTTCTTATGGTTATACATAAGAACATTTAGATATACATGCTGAAATATTTACGGATGAAATGTGAAGTCCAGGATCTGCTTCAGAATTGTCATGGCATGGGGTAAGAGCAGAGATGAAACAAGATTGTCTGTGAGACTATTGTTGAACCTGCTGATTTGGACATGGAATTCATTCCATTATCTGTACTTTCGTCTATGTTTGCAACGGTGTCTAATAAAAAGTTTTAGAAGCCCCCTACCAAATAATATGAAACTATATTACATGAAAAGGGCTGCAAATTAATACCTGTTGTTAGGTTAATCACTCAGTCATGTCCAACTCTTTGTGACCCCATGGACTGTAGCCCACCACACTCCTCTGTCCATAGAATTTCCCAGGCAAGAATACTGGAGTGGATTGCCATTTCCTTCTCTGGGGGGACCATCCCCACCCAGGGATCGAACCCAAGTCTCCTACATTGCAGGCAGATTCTTTGCCATCTGAGCCACTACGGAAGCCTCCTAGCTCTTCTGACCTAGCAGACTGGAGCAATGAATGGGCAATGGAGAAATTGGTTTCCATAGGGGAAAGTTGAGAGAGGCGAAGAACAGGATGTCACCCAGGGAGGAAGGTCCAGGCATAACCCACAAGACAGTGGGCTCAGGCAGGAATTAATAGGTAGGCGCTGGGGCTCAGCATGGCATTCATAAGTGGGAAACAGGCTTGATGATGGTGGATTGTGATGATGGAAATTTTGGGTTTTGATTTGGCCTATGTCATCATCCTACACAAATTAGGGAGGGCATCTGCTCTGTAGTCCCCCAAATCTCTCCTTACCTGCTGGGAGGTAAGAAGCTTGTCCTTTGGCACCACTCGTCCTCCCCCCAGCAAGGAGGAAGGCCCACACTCCTGTTACATTGCACTTTCAGGAGCATGGCCACGCCTTGGTCCCTCCCACCTGGCATTCTCCTAGGGATCAGGTGACAGGCAGGCTTCTGACCCACCAGGCACTATTTGGAGACACAAAGCCATGGACGATAGTTTTCTTTCTTCTTCTTTTTTTTAATCTTTTTAGTTTTTGGCCACGTGACACATGGAATCTTAGTCCCCCAACCAGAGACTGAACCCGTACTCCCTGCATTGGAAGTGTGGAGCCTCAACCGCTGGACCACCAGAGAAGTACTCTTGTTTTTTTCCTGGAATGATAGGGCTTTTTTTCCTTCTGAACTTTTATAGCCAATTAACAATGTTGTGATAGTTTCAGGTGATCAGCGAAGGGACTCAGCCATACGTATACATGTATTCATTCTCCCCTAAGCCCCCTCCCACCTGGATGACAGTTTTAATAGTGACCTGTAACAACACAGGGAAGCAGATCTGCAGGCCCTAAGTTCTGTTGCTGGAGAAATCACAGCTGATCCCAGAAGAGTCAGAAGGAACTCTTGGCCGTGTTTCACTCTTTGACGTAATACAAAGAGAGGCATCCTAGGCACCACCTTGGTGGAGGGCTTGATCACTAAACTGGCAACACACTCCCTCGGGTGCCACCTCACACCAAGGGCAACACAAAGAACTGTTCAGTAGGACATCTGGGATGAAATCTCACCTGGATGAACGTGATTTCCCGATGACTCAGCTAGCATCTAAGTTGTCTTTTGAACACCCACACCCCCACCAACTCCCAACACCAGAGAGAGTGTTCGAAACTCAGTCACTGGAGGGTGTCCCCACTGGGCTCCTCCATCAGGAGTAGAAGGCCCTGGAATCAGTGGTTTGCAACGCACTTGTGCCCAGTTGTGTCGAACTCTGCGACCCCATGGACTGTAGACCACCAGTCTCCTCTGTCCAGGAGATTCTCCAGGCAAGAATACTGGCTGCAGGGCCAGGGCGGGGGGTGCCATTCCCTTCTCCAGGGGACCTTCCCAACCCAGGGATGAAACCCGTGTCGCTTTTGTCTCCTCCACTGGCTGGCAGATTTTTTCCCAGCTGAGCAAGCGGGGAAACCGGGACCCAACGGCGACTCGAGCATTTTCTTAAACTCTCCACGGGCAGATGTTGCCTTACCAGGCTCCCACATAGCCAAGCCAAATTCCTATTGACAGAGCAATCCTACATCACCTCTGTGTTCCCTTTCTCATTTGTTTATTCCAGTTTATTCCAGCCTAGACAGGAGAGAGCTGGGTATCCCCTCCTGGGAAGAACTGGGCTAGCTCACCGTCAGGAAGAGGCCAGATGGACAGGGATGAGCAACAGACTTTATTTTTTCAGTTATAATACCAGGTTATGTTTCGAGACATGGTTTCTCAAAAGGGAATTCATTCAGGCAGAATCTGCACATAAAACTCTGGCTCCTTGGTCTGGAAGAATCTGTGTGGGGGTCCAGCCCTGCCATGACACTCTGGTGAGAAGGCCAGCCGCGTGGCACAAAGGGAAGTGCAGACAGAAGGACGGGCCGAGTCGTGGCAGGAACCCGCCCCCCACGCCACAAGCACAGGGCCGTGATTCACCCTCAGTGTGCCTGGAGGCCTGACTCTAGCGATACAGACGCTGGGCCACCATCTCAGACACAGGCCATAAGCTCCTCCCTCCCCCGCTGTTTCAAACTCATAATGCCACTCATGCAGCATTTTGACAAGCTGCCTGTTACCCTGTGAAAAAAAACACAAAGATTTGAGAAAGTGCATCATCTAATGGGAGGCCGTAAAGCAGAAGAACATATGACAGCAATAGTTTGGGCTGTGGGTTTGCACTTCAGCATCATGGGATGGCATGCGGTGCTGTCCTGGGAGCCACGGGGACAGGCAGGCGGGGAGAGATGTCTGCTTCAGCCCATGCCCGCAGCTACGTCTCTGCGGAAGAGAAACGAGCCCAGGCTGCTGCACCCCGTGACCTCAGGACCCCCTCAGAAGTCATAAGGGGACACAAAGATGGTGACCTTGGACACGTGGCTGGCCTGGAAAGAGCGGTCCAGGTATTCGGACATGTCGACGTCCACCTCCAGCGTCTGAGGCCCCTCCAAGGTCTGGACCAGAATCAGCTCCCCAGTCTGGCGGTCTGAGCGCTGCATCACGAAGTGGCCGCGGCTATTCCCACCCACGATCCCGAAGCGCAGGCTGTTGGGCCCCGGCCGACCAGGGGCTGAGGCTGTGGCCATGCGGAAGAGTGTGATGGGCGTCTTCAGGTTGGAGGGCAGAGACAGGTAGTGGAAGGAGATTGTCTTGGGCATGTGGCGGCAGGGCCTGCTGTCCATGGGGCAGGGGTTCCGCTCACACTGGCTGGAAGAGAGGCAAAACGTAGGGGACGCTCAGCCTTGGGGAAAATCAGCAGGGGCTGCTCTGACCAGGCCGGTCTGTCCCCCCTGCCTTCCTAAAGAGGCACTGGAGTGACTCCTCCAGCCATGTGTTCTTTGACACGGGCACTCCAAAACCACAGGCCCGGGAGCGTGGCTGGGGTCAGGCCAGGAGAAGGTGCTTCCCTGACCCATCTGTCCATGTATGTCTGGGTGTGCGTGTATGCTTATACAGGCTATTACTACCGTTTACATACTATGCTATTACTACTATAGCATGCTATTACTACTGTTTCCGACTCTGCAAATGTAGCCTGCCAGGCTCCTCTGTCCGTGGAATTCTCTAGGCCAGAAGTGGAGTCGGTTGCCGTTCCCTTCTCCAGGAGATCTTCCCAACCCAGGGATCGAACCCAGATCTCCTGCATTGCAGGCGGATTCTTTACCCTCTGAGCCACCAGGGAAGCCCTTTTTCTTTCACTGTTTCTGTAGAAAAATAAAGCCGGCAAAGATTCAATGATGATGGTGCTAGCATTCGAACCAGGTGCCCCTTCTAGAGTGCTGCGACCCCAGCAGTTAGCTGGTGACATCCTAGAGTCTGGTTCTCCACCTGTGGTGAGCTTGCTAAACAACCAGTGTTCTTTCTTTCTTTTTGTCAGTGTGTCATGGCTTAAGGGATCTTAGCTGCCCAACCAGGGCCACAGCGGGGAAAGCACTGAGTCCATGCTGCTGGGCCGACGGGAACCCCCCAGTGTTCATTCTTGAGCATGACACTCTGCCTTCCGTAGGCATGTGGAGTCAAGGTCCTGTGAAAGTGCTTTGATAGTTTTGTTTTTTTTTTTTCTTCACCTCATTCAACACAAGCGTGAGTGCTAAGTTGATTCAGTTGTGTCTGACTCTTTGCGACCCCAGGGACTATAGCCTGCTAGGCTCCTCTGTCCATGGACTTCTCCAGGCAAGAATACTGGAGTGGGTTGCCATGCCCTCCTCCAGGGGATTTTCCTGACCCAGGGATCAAACCCATGTCTCTTAAGTCTCCTGCACTGGCAGGTGGGTTCTTTACCCCTAGCGCCATCCAACACAAGAGATAGATGCGATTTAGCGATTCTGGTGACTCAGATCATCCCCGTTAAGGAGGTCAAGCAGCACTTCTGGCTGTTCATCAGGGATGTCTGCCAAGGCCTGACATACAGGTCCCTCTGTCCCTTCACGACGTGACACTGCAGAAAGACCCTGGTGTCTTCACTCTCGGTGAATAACTGCCACTAACTTTCTGGCTGCTTCTAACCTGCTGTAGCCCCCACAGCTATTCAAGGAGCTGCTTCACTGGGTCAATGCATTCTAAAGACGATGCTAAGGCTCTTGTGATCTCTCTCTCAGAGAAAATATGTGTTGTTTGTGATAGTTGCTGTTATTCTCCTTAAAAGCCTGTCTTCATCTTTCGAAGAAAAAAAAGTCTGTGAGGGGCTGAGGTTACTGGAAATCAAAACTCCTAGTAGCAGCAGCAAAGAAGAGTGATATAATGCAAAGTGTACAGATACCCTGTGAACACAGGAAGTGATCCTCTTCTGAATCTGTGTCCCATACATACCTCCTGGCAGCCTCACCACTGCCCTCTTCCCCCCAGTGGCCTCCCTGTCCTCAGGGGAGCGCTCAGGAACATCATTCCTACTACCCAGGGCAGCAGCACACTCAATGCAAACCCTAAAAGGAGAGAGAGGGAAGCTCCGAGAAGCCAGACACAGCGCCGTGCCTGTCATCAGACATACCTGTCCCTTCTCCCGAGAACATCTAGGAAGAATGCAGCCCAGCCCTGGGGAGGCCTGGGTGGAGGGTGAGCGCGCTCAGCTGAGGGCGGCCCTGGTCATACTCACAACGGCGACGTCCTCACATAGCTCACGTTGCTGCCGCCCTCGGGGCACTCTGGGCTGACGCACTGGAAGCCTCCTCCGGTGTTGATGCACACGGTCCCCCGGGGGCACACAGGCTGTGTGCCCACACATTCATCAACATCTGAAACACCAGGTGAGGCAGAGTGCGGGTGAATGGAGCTTGGGATGAATATATGCACAGCGCTCTATATAGAGCGGACAGCTAGTAAGAGCCTACTGTGCGCAGCACAGGGAGCTCTACTCAGTACTCGGTCATGATCCATATGGGAAAAGAATCTAAAAAAGAGCTGCTCTTCAGTCACCAAGCCATCTCTTTTTGTGACCCAAAGGACTGCAGCACCCCAGGCTTCCCTGTTCTTCACTATCTCCCTGAGTTTGCTCAGAGTCATGTCCATTGAGTTGGTGATGCCATCCAGCCATCTCATCCTCTGTCGCCCCCTTCTTCTCCTGCCCTCAGTCTTTCCCAGCTTCAGGGTCTTTTCCAACAAGTCAGTTCTTCACATCAGGTGGTCAAAGTATTGGAGCTTCAGCTTCAGCATTAGTCCTTCCAATGAATATTGGTTTCCTTTAGGATTGACTGATTTGATCTCCTTGCAGTCAAAGGGACTCTCAAGTGTCTTCTCCAGCACCACAGTTGAAAAGCATCAATTCTTTGGCACTCAGCCTTCTTTATGGTCCTACTCTCACATCTGTACACGACACTGGGAAAACCACAGCTTTGACTATCCGAACCTTTGTCTGCAAAGTGATGTCTCTGCTTTTTAATATAGTGTCTAGGTTTGTCATAGCTTTTCTTCCAAGAAGCAAACGTCTTTTAATTTCATGGCTGTGGTCACCATCCTCAGTGATTTTGCCGCCCTAGAAAATAAAGCTGCCGTTGTTTCCCCTTTTTCTCCTTCTATTTGCCATGAAGTGATAGGACAGGAGGCTGTGATCCTAGTTTTTTGGATGTTGAGTTTTAAGTCAGCTTTTATACGTATATATATATATATAACTAAATCACTTTGTTAGTAGAAACTAACAACATTGTAAAGCAACTAAACTCCAATAAAAATTAAAAATAAAATCCATGGATGAAAAAAAAAAAGAATAGTGGGCACCCAATGAGGAAGAAGATCTCCTGCCACCCGTCCATCACTGATGGGCCCACATGAATGGCACCAGCAGGCACTGCAAAAGGTGCTGTACACGCAGTGAACTTTCCAAAATGTCCAACACTGATTCTGATAACTGGAAGCCCTGTCGCTCTTAACTATTAGAAATCCAGGTCTGATGGCAGCCCTGAGGAGCTCCCCTCCCCAGGACCCCATCCTCCCCCTCCGGACGTGACAGGTTTCAGAGGTGCTGGAGGGCACGAATGAGTGTCACTGGTCACAACACTTCTCTCGACCTGCCTCCCCCTCAGTCAGCGAGACCTAGAGTCTGCCCTCTGTGGCTAATATCATGCCCTTTATATGTCCTCTGTTCTTCACATATTCAATGAGTTCCTGGCCTCTTTCCAAACCCCACACAATCTTATACGGGCCTTTGTGAATACTCGTAGGATAGAAGGAAAGGTGGATAGATGATTGAGAGATGGGTGGATGATGGAAGGATGATGGCTATCTGGATGCCTTTTCCTCTAGTCCCAGGTTACCCACTCCTCTGAGCCCAGCCATGGGGCCCCACTATGACGTCACTGGGCAGCTCCCTGTTCACTTGGATGCCGTGTCAGTCTGTAGAAAGAGCCCTCTGCCCTCCCCTCCTCCCCTAGTAGTTCCCAGCCACAGTCTGGGACCACCTTCCTCTGCCGCAGCCTCACTCACCCTCACAGCTCTTCCCGTCAGCCAGAGTCCGGTATCCACTGGGGCAGACACAGCGGTAGGAGCCAGGGGTGTTCACGCAGGCGTGCATGCAGAGCTGGGGGCGCCCCTCCTGTCCATAGAGCTCGCATTCGTTCACATCTGGGGACAGAAGTACCCAGTATAACTCCAGGAGCCACCAGTGGGCAGCCACCAGCTATGACCCAGGATGGCTGCTGTGTCACCATCGGTGGCAGCTGTGGCTAGCGGGCGGGGTCTGCAGTGGCCGCCAAGGCCGATCCCCTGCAGAGGACTCAGAAGAGAAGCAGGAGTGCTCCCGGTTCTCCCAAGCCAAGAACCTGGAGGGCCGAAGGGACGAGGTGAGGGAGCTGATACGGGCAGGGACCCTGGGCCGCTCCTCTAAGGCTAATGACTACCTGGGCAGATCCTGCGAGGCTGCCAAGTCCAACCTGGCAAGTACCTTGCTCCCCAGGGAGCAAAGCGTGCGGCGGCGGACCCAGACTTCTGCCCTGGTTCCCCGCCGCGCCTTAATCCTTCTCATCTTTGGGAACGGGTGTAAGACGGCTTCTGTGGCTGTAAAATGAGGCCGTTAGTAACAACTAGGCAACTCTTGGCATCCCACTCCAGTACTCTTGCCTGGCAAATCCCACGGATGGAGGAGCCTGGAAGGCTGCAGTTCACGGGGTCGCTAAGAGTCGGACACGACTGAGCGACTTCACTTTCACTTTTCACTTTCATGCACTGGAGAAGGAAATGACCACCCACTCCAGTGTTCTTGCCTGGAGAATCCCAGGGACGGGGGAGCCTGGTGGGCTGCCATCTCTGAGGTCGCACAGAGTCGGACACGACTGAAGCGACTTAGTAGCTGCAGGCTACTCTTAGGTTGGAACTGCTGGTTTGAGTGGTTTTCAGATGGAAGTCTGATAATCCAGGAAGAGGTTTGCAAAAGTGGGCCAGTCAGTAAGACTAAGCAGAGAGGCGCCCAAAGAATGAGCCCAAGCCTCTGCACAGCTCTGGGGACAGGGATGGGATATGGTGAGGGGCTGTCATTCTAGCTCCGCCCTGCCACCTGCCCCGCAATCCTAGCCGGGAGGGAGAGGGACTTCTACACGAGTGCGCATGACTAGGGGTAGACCGGGGACCCCTGGATGCTTTCTTAGAACCGCTTCCCAGGTCTCCGCGCTAGCTGTGTCCTAGCAACCATCAGGTCCACACCTACTTACCTAAGCAGCAAGATGCGGGGCTTTCTGAGAGCACGCCCAGGAAGCCACCCGCCCACTCGCACCTACACCTGGGCGCGGGCGCACCCCCCGGGAGGGCGGCAGGTAGGAGCCCCTCTCCCCACGACCCCCGCGTCCCCTCCCCCCGATGGAGCCCGCGCCTACCCTGACAGACGCTGTCGGCGGCGGCGCCGCTCAGGTGGAATCCGGCTTCGCAGCTGCAGTGCTGCGTCCGCTCCACCTGCGCGCATCGCGGCGCGCGGCTGAAGGCGGCGTCCCCTGCCTCGCTGCCCTCGGGGGCGGCTGCGGGGAGAAGACATCCTCAGGGCCGGGCCTGGCGCACCTGGGCCTGACCTTGGGGCAGCCCCGAGATCGGGGCGCGGCCCCTTCTCAGAGCTTACTCTGGAGTAGGGAGAGGAAAGACACGGAATTAACCGAAACTCAGCCGGTGAGCCAGCGCCCACCCCAAACGGGCGGAAGACAAGGGGACGCGCCCGAAAAGAACGAAAAGAACGATGCACGAAAAGCAGGCGACACAACCGCACCCAGAGGACCACAGTGAGGTGAGAGCCGCGTTTCACTTTCAACGGCGTAACGCACCAGGGCCCTAGCAGTGAGCACTGGAGGTTAAAACTACGGAGCTTATCGAAATAATGCCACTTGCAGCCACATGGATGGACCTAGAGATTGTCATTCTGAGTGAAATCAAAGACAGATACCATATGATATCACTTATTTGTGGTATCTAAAACCAATGGTACAAATGAACCTATTTACAAAACAGGAATAGAGTCACAGCTGTAGAAAACAAACTTATGCTTACCAAGGGGTAACAGGGGAGGGATAAGTTGGGAGATTGGGATTGACTATACACCCTACATTACTATATATAGTAGTATATATGTGTGTATATATATATATATATATATATATATATGTTTCCCTGGTGGCTTCAGTGGTAAAGAATCCACCTGCCAATGCAACAGATGTGGGTTCAATCCCAGGGTCAGAAAAATCCCCTGGAGAAGGAAATGGTAACCCACTCCAGTATTCTCACCTGGAGAATTCCATAGACAGAGGAGCCTGGCGGGCTACAGTCCATGGGGTCGCAAAAGAGTTGGACGCAACTGAGTGACTAAGCAATAAGAGCAACAACTGTGTGTGTGTGTGTGTGTGTGTGTGTGTGTGTGTGTGTAGATATACTGGGCTTCCCTGGTGGCTCAGACGGTAAAGAGTCTGCCTGCAGTGCAGGAGACCCAAGTTCAATCCCTGGGTTGGGAAGATCCCCTGGAGAAGGAAATGGCAACCCACTCCAGTATTTTCGCCTGGAAAATCCCATGGAAGGAGGAGCCTGGCAGACTACAGTCCATGGGGTCGCAAAGAGTCAGACACCATTGAGCAAACATATCAATGCATATAATATATATATTTTAGAAAAGAATCTAAAAAAGAGTGGATATATGTATACGTATAACTGATTCACTTTGCTGTATAGCAGAAACTAAATCAACTATACCCCAATAAAAATTAATTTTAAAACACTTTTAAAAAAAAATCTATGGCGAGACTTCCCTGGAAGTCCAGTGGTTAAGACTCTGTACTTCCCATGCAGAGGGTGCAGGTTCAAAACCATGCTGCATGGCATGGCTAAAAAGTAAAAATTCAAAAAAAAAATCTACATAGCTTAAAACACTACCTTTTTTTCTGGGTTCTTTTTTTGTATTTTTAAAATATTTTCCTAAAGTGTCGAAAGTTTTTGTTTGTTTCAACCAAGAATATAAATCAATGTTCTAATCAGTGAAAAAAAAAAGTGTTAATTTTTGAAAGCTTTCAAAGGATTTCGGACTCTCCATGGTTAAAGGGATTGGTGGTAAATGTTATCTGATGCACAAGAGGACACTCAGTCATCCCACTGGAGTCATCAAATTCATCCAGACAGAGAACAGAATGATTGCTGGGGAGATGGGAAGAAGTTGTTTCATGGGCACAGAGTTTCAGTTTTGCAAGGTGAAAAAAGTTCTAGAGGTGGATGGTGGTGATGGTGAACGTAGTTAATGCCACTGAACCACACACTTAAAATGGTAAATTTTGTTATGTATACTTTACAATGTGAACAAAAACGGTGAATGTGTTTTGTTTTGTTTTGTTTTTAAGTAATTAAAGAGAGGCTCCCCTTGGGAGCCAGAAGGACAGGGGCAGAGCTGATGAGAAGGAAGGCTGTAGGCTGGGGGACCACGTGAGCAAAAACCCAGAGGTGTGCTGGGCTGTTCACGGGGATCCTGTAAGGACATAAACTAGCTTCAGATGCGCCTGCTCATTCCCTCCTTCCACTTCCTTGCAGAGATTCCTGTCATAGGGATAATTTCTATATTAACTGTGCCCTGGACCTGAGGATCCAGGAGCCTGAGGATCTGTGGCCTGGAGCCTGAAGTTTCCAATAGTGGACGCCCAGACAGGTGGGGCTTAGATCCAGTGTCCAGGATCAGCACAGTTGGGTTGAAATGTAGCTATTTCTTTTTCCTTCCTGGTACTAAGTAGGAGGAGGAGTGGGGCTGTTTCCACACAGGGCAACTCCAGGGACAGGCACTGTCAAGGGGCCTCAGGCTCTCCCTGAGAAAGCACCCAGAAGGGTGACTCAGCTGAATGGAGTCAAGACACGTTAAGCAGCAAATCCCTGGGGACAAAACTTAAACTGGACCTTGAGCTGGCTCCAGTGGAAAGATACCAAGTACTGACAAAGCTTGTTCTCTGCTAACCACCAATTCCTTCCCCTATACTGAGGTTCCACTCAGAAGACAACCACACAGACACCCCAGGCTTTTCTGGCAATGGAACAGGACATCTTTAGGGTTTGACTTTCTTAGATGAGAAAGGGTGGCTCAGAGAATCCCCTGGTGGTCCAGTGGTTAGGACTCAACTTTCACTGCCGAGGGCATGGGTTCAGTTCAATCCTCGGTCAGGGAAGTAAGATCCTACAAGCTACATATGGGGGAAGCCAAAAGCAAAAAGATGGTTGTAGCATAGCATGGCACTCCCCGCCCCCATCTCCCATAGACTCCTTATCATCAGATTTTCTTGGCACCTGCAAAAACAGTCACGACTGAGTGACTTTCACTGCAAAAATAGCCACCATGTGGCACCTAGACCTCTGGCTTCAGAAATGCTGGGACTCAAATGTGGATCATAACCTCATCACCAGTTGAACGTCTAGTTTACCCAGCTCTGAAAATACTATATCAGTAACTATGGATTTTGCATGGGACATTTGCAGGAGAAGCTGTTCTGCTGATATGCAGAGGAAAGTCAACCACGTGAAGGTGGCAGCAAGGAAGCTTCTCAGGCCAAGTTCCACATCTGGAGGGTTTTAGGGTGGGACTCAGTCCTTGCACTTGCATCTTTTTCTGAGTGTGTATGTGCATGTGCTCAGTCATGTCTGACTCTTTGCAACCCCATGGACTGTGGCCCACCAGGCTCTTCTGTCCATGGAATTGTCCAGGCGAGAGCACTGGAGTGGGTTGCCATTTCCTACTCCAGGGGCTCTTCCCAACCTGGGACTGAACCCACTTCTCCTGCATTGGCAGGTAGATTCTTTAACTGAGCCACCTGGGAGGGACCAAAACTCTGGTTCCACAAGAGAACTAAGTGCCATCCCAAATAACCATCTCAGAGGGATCTATGATGTGAACCAGAGAGAACATCCCACTGGTCTGCCTTTGGTGACCCGTGACTAGGGTCCTCCCTTCTCGATAACGGACTGTCCTCCCCGGCCCTAGAGCTGCTACATACCAGTCTGGGCCTGATGCTGACAGCGGCTCCCAGTCCTTCCGGGAGGACAAATGCATCTGTACTGGTTGACACCTTGCACACACGTGCCACCATTCTGACAAGGCTGACTGGAGCATTCACTGATATCTAGGAAAACAAATAAATTTCAAATATAGGCATGAGTTCTCATTCTAAAGCAAAACACGAAGGTGGGGTCACTTTCTTTTCATGACAGGATGACTCCAGCTTGTGACCACTCCCCATCCCACTCAGTCCTTGCCTCAGCCTCTTCCAGCAACAGCAAGAGCTGGGAGGGAGCCAGGGGGGCTGAGATGTAGTCCACCATGCATGCAACAAGCCACTGACCCTGGCACACATTGTGCCCACCTGAAGCTCTGCCTGTGAGAGTTGCCCATCTTTCAGCCCAGTTCTATCCAGAGGCGCCATTTTCTAATTTGCAGTGTAGATACTGCAGCTGGGCAGAAGGAACTGACGTTGTCCTGGGCCCGCACTGCCTCTAAGTAGAGTTTACTGCCTCTCAACTCCGCCCCTATCAGCCAGTGCCCAGGTAGAACCCTCTTTGAACAAGAACTCAATTCAAGGGGTTATAAGAGGGAGAGATGGCCCATAAGAATGGTCAGAGATGGAGAAAAATAACTCTTTCCAAATTCCCACCCTGTGGGAATAGGGAGGAGTTAACCTTGACCCTTAATTTTTCCTTTTCCTGAAAAGGAAAACATTCCTTGTTTATAGACAAAATAGTCCTGTGAAAAATGTATTAAAGTGAAAGTGAAACTCGCTCAGTCATGTCCAACTCTTTGCTACCCCAGGGACTATATAGGCCATGACATTCTCCAGGCCAGAACACTGGAGTGGGTAACTTTTACCTTCTCCAGGGAATCTTCCTAACCCAGGGATCAAACCCAAGTCTCCTGCATTGCAGGTCGATTCTTTACCAGCTGAGCCACAAGGGAAGCCCAAGAATATTGGAGTGGGTAGCCTATCCCTTCTCCAGCAGATCTTCCCGACCCAGGAAGAGAACTGGGGTCTCCTGCATTGCAGGCAGATTCTTTACCAACTGAGCTATCGGAGAGATACATTAAACATGTTCAACAATTTAATAGGTTTAGTGAATTCCCTGGCAGTCCAGTGGTTAAGATTCTGTGCTTTCACTGCTGAGGGTCCAGGTTCAATTCCTGATTAGGAAACTAAGATCCTGCAAGCCACATGGAGCAGTCATAAAATAAAATAAATATGTAATAGGCTTTAATAGATTTTTCTCTGTGTGGTAGATTATGGGTAATTTTTCTTTGTTTATTGACAATTATTCTATTTGTTGTTGTTCAGTCGATAAGTCATGTCCAACTCTTTGCAACCCCGTAGACTGCAGAATGCCAGGCTTTCCTGTCGTTCACTATCTCCCAGAGTTTGCTCAGACTCATGTCCTTTGAGTCAGTGATGCCATCCAACCATCTCATTCTCTGTCACCAGCTTCTCCTCCTTTCCCAGCATCAAGGTCTTTTCCAATGAGTCGGCTCTTTCCACCAGGTTGCCAAAGCATTGGAGCTTCTGCATCAGTCCTTCCAATGAATATTCAGGATTGATTTCCTTAGGATTGACTGGTTTGAGCTCCTTGCTGTCCAAGGGACTCTCAAGAGTCTTCTCCAGCACCACAGTTCAAAAGCATTTTGTTAACAATCTTCCATTTTTCCACAGTGAACATTTCTAAATTTTCTAATGAGGAGACAATGATTTTAAGCCCTCAGGCCACATCCGCTCGCTATGAGTTCCTTAGGCCCAGTTTCAGGGCACAGGCCATTTCCACCAGGAGGAGTGATTTGTCAGTTCACTGACCTGACCACAGCATCTTGGGAAAGAAACTGGAAGCACTTCCTTGTTGGCCTCAGAGCATCCTTTCCTGCTGTGTCTCTCAGGAGGCAGAGGAAGGTGCTTTGCTCTTGATGAGAACAGCAGCCTTCCTGTGGGCGGGTTGGCAGAGACTCTGGCTTCCCTCAGCCTCCTTGTAACTGGGAAGTTATGCAGACAATTACATGGATTCCGTTCATTGCGAAAGGACCCAGACCATCCGAAATGCTGCTTCTCCCTGGGGAAGAAGCCATTCCAATTTCTCAGTAAACTCGGCCTGGGGAGGGAGCCTCAGCTTCCTGCCCCCCGCCCACTCCGCCCCCCACCCCACTGATATGTTCTCTCTGCCGATGACCGGTTTTCAGGAATGTGTCTGAAACAACACAAATGCACCAGCACATGGAATTCCTGTTCCTGCCATCTTGCTCCCCAGCATAGTCTGAAAGTGGGCCGGCCGGTCACTAGGCTGAGAACCTGAGAATCTTTCAGTCTGGCTCTGCAGCGGGGTGGGGACCAGCACCAGTGTGAGTCCCCCGCAGGGCCTGCGGTGGGAGGCACTGAGCCTGGCTGTACTTGGCTGGTGTGGGTGAGGATAGGGTAGGGTGGGATGGAGTTGTTCACGTGATAGAGGAATGAAGAGATGCCCCATGACCCTGTATGCTAGCACCTGTCTGGATCTTGCCACCCAGGATTTTCATTTCTTAGACAAGCTCCATTCAGACTCTCATTTCTTATCTTGATACACTGTCAGGCATTCCATGGCCCAGTGCCCAGTTCTGGCACACTCTCTGTGTCCTGACTGAAGTACAGCTGTCATCACATTCAAGTCTGTCCAAGCTGTGGCATTTAGTTGAGTGCATGACGACTTCAGAACTGTAAAGAGGACTGACCTAAATAGACATTTCTCTGAGGAAGATACAGATGGCCTACAGGAAAGTGAAAAGATGCTTCACATCACTAGTTATTAGAGAAACGAAAATTAAAACTACAATGAGATACCACCTCACACAGGTCAGAATGGCTATCATCAAGAAGTCTACAAATAGCAAATGCTGGAGAGGGTGTGGAGAAAAGGGAACCCTCCTACACTGTTGGTAGGAATGTAACCTGGTACAGCCACTATGGAGACCAGTATGGAGACTCTTCAAAAAACTGAAAATAGAACTACCATATGATCCAACAAACCCACTCCTGGGCATATATCCAGAAAAGATGGAAACTCTAAATCAAAAAGATACATACACCCCAGCGCTCATAGTGGCGCTATAGCATCCATCAGCAGACAAAAGGATACAGATGTGGTACATGTATGCAGTGGAATATTATTCAACATAAAGAAGGATAAACTATGGCCAATTGCAGCAATGTGGATGGACCTAGAGATTCATGCTAAATGAAGTCAGACAGAGAAAAACACCACAAGATATCACTTACATGTGGAACCTAACAAAATAATACAGATCAACTCATTTACAAAACAGACACAGGCTCACAGACATAGAAAACAAAATTACGGTTACTAAAAGGGAGAAGAGGGATAAATTAGGAGCATGGGATTGACAGATACTAGTTAGCATATAGGGCTTCCCTGGGGGCTCAGACGGTAAAGAATCCGCCTGCAGTGCAGGAGACCTGGGTTCAATCCCTGGGTCAGGAAGATTCCCTGGAGAAGGAAATGGCAACCCACTCCAGCATTCTTGCCTGGAGAATCCCATGGACAGAGGAGCCTGGAGGGCTGCAGTTGAGTTAGTGTATATAAAATAGATAAACAGCAAGGTCCTACGGTAGAGCACAGGGAATCCTACTCAATATCTTATTATAACCTATAACAGAAAAGAATCTGAAAACTTTCAGATTCCAAACTACTTTGCTGCACGCCCGAAACTAAAACAATATTATAAACCAACTACCCTTGAATTTATAAAAGGAGGACACTAACAGAGGCTGTGGAGAAGCTGGCAAGCCAAAAGCATGGATTATGATTCTCTTTTAATCTGTTTACTGAGCACTTGCTATTTTCCCAGAACTGAGCTAAATGTTCCACATGCATGATCTGATTTTTTCTTTTTTCTTTTTGTTTCCTGTGTTTTGTCATCTTGCTTCAAATTTTCCATCACCTCATTTCTAAGGCTTTCTGATTTTTATTTATGTTGTCCTTTCATCGTTTTTATATTCTTTAAATTTCTTTCCATTTGTCCGGAAGTACTAGGTCATGGTTTTCATCTTTTGCATGGGCATGTCTTTCTGGGGTTTCTTCATTGACTGTAGAGCGTTTACTTTGTTTTCTTATAATAATTTGGGCAGGATTTGACAAGAGTCCTTTTCTGTTACTCATATTTACGGGAAATAAGTTTTCCCATATAGCTTTTCTAACTTTCTGACTATTCATTGAAAGGACTGATGCTGAAGCTGAGGCTCCAATATTTTGGCCACCTGCTGTGAAGAACCAACTTATTGGGAAAGACTCTGATGCTGGAAAACATTGAAGGCAGAAGAAAGGGAAGACAGAAGATGAGGTGGTTGGATGGCATCACTGACTCAATGGACACGAGTTTGAGCAAACTCAGGGAGATAGTAAAAGACAAGGAAGCCTGGTGTGCTGCGGTCCATGGAGTTGCAAAGAGCTGGATATGATTTAGCAACTGAACAACAGCAACATCCTGACAGTCTCTCCGTTTAGTCATTTTTTAAGGCAGCTCATGCCTTCTCCGCTCCACTCTGTCCTCTCCTCTCTCACTTTTATCCGGACTATCTCTTTCATTTGCACCAACTTTCCTTGTTTGACTTAATTGGATTCTCTGTCCATTAGAAAATGGACCTTTAAAGGTCTAGGGAAGTTTGAGAGATCCTTGGGGCCAGACTGTTCCAGCCATTGAAACTTCCTGTTGCAAAGATAAACCCCACATCCGAGACAACTGACCCAGAAATGCCAGTACGGATCCATATCCCAATACAATTATTGGATTTTCAAGAAAAAGAAAAAACATTCTTTGGGCAGCCTTATGATAGCAATAACAGTTAAAACAGGAGATGTGGAAGAATATATTTAAGATATTCAAGAAAAGAAAACATGAGACAGGTGTTTTATGTCCAGCTGAACAGTCATTGTTGGTAATGCTGTGTATGTTTTGAAAGTGTAAGAACTCAGGAACTGCCCTGTGAGTTCCTCTTGAGAAGCCTTCCGGACAGAGGTCAGGGTGAGGCGGGCGGTGATGCTCACCAAGGCTCAGCATCACAAGAAGAGAGATGGGCCACAGGGGCTTCCTGGTAGAAGTATGTACTGCCGTCCTGCCCAAATGATAGAAACATCTCACCGGCATCCGATCAAGCCTCTGGAGTTTATAAGAAATACAGAGACCAAAAACTTAAACAAACTTCCAGTCATAAGTACTAGGCATGTAATGTACAATATGAAGATTATGGTTAACACTGCCATCTAGTATATTTGAAAGTTGTTAAGGGACTAAATCCCAAGGGGAAAAAAAAAACTATTTTTTTTTATATTTGTATGAGATGATGGATATTAACTGAACTTACTGTGATCATCTTTTCACAGTATATGAAAATCAAGTTATTATGCTGTACAACTTAAACTTACACAGTGCTATATGTCATTTTATTTCAGTGAAATTGGACCCCCCAAAACAGAAATGCAGATCCTGTTAAATAACCCCACAGGGATGCAGTGAGCAAAATCAAGGTGGTGGGAGGCTTCCCTGGTGGTCCAGTGGTTAAGAATCCACCTGTCAATGCAGGGCACACGGGACTGATCCTAGTCCAGGAAGATCCTACATGCCACAAGGCAGCTAAGCCTGTGCACCTAGAGCCCACACTCTGCAACGAGAGAGGCCGCCGCAATGAGAAGCCTTCAAACTGCAGCTAGAGGGTAACCCCTGCTCGCTGCAACTAGAGAAAGTCTGAGTGCACCCATGAAGACCCAATGCAGCTAAAAAATAGATAAATAATTTTTAAAAATCCAAGGTTGTGGGAAACAAGCCATTTTCTTCAACAGATAAACTTCAAAGGAACGGCAGACAGAGAGGAGGAGCAGTCTTCTTCAAGACAACTATGGATTAAAAAGTGTAGGAGACACAGCAACCAACCGTAATGTGCAGAACTTATCTGCACCCTGGCTCAAAGTGTTAAAAATACGAGAGACAAGTGCAGAAATGTTTATCCTGACTAGAAATTTTAAGATATTAAAGGATTTTCTGTGTTGATCATTACTGGACTACAAGTACATGATGACCATTAAACTATTCATTCTACTTTTGTGTATTTGAATTTTTCCATAATGGAAAATGCATTAAGATTGCTTGTCTTAATGAATGGATAAAGAAGATATGGTATACGGTATATTTATATGCTGTACTGTGCTAAGCTGCTCCAAACTGTGTCCGACTCTTGGTGACCCTATGAACTGTTGCCCACTAGGCTCCTGTCCATGGCATTCTCCAGGGAAGAATACTGGAATGGATTGCCATGCCCTCCTCCAGGGGATCTTCCTGACCCAGGGATCGAACCTGAGTCTCCTGCATCTCCTGCATTGGCAAGTGGGTTCTTTACCACTAGTGCCACCTGGGAAGCCCATATATATATATGATATATGAATATATGTATACACACATATACAATGGAATACCGAAAGTAAGTGAAAAGTGTGTATCTGTATACATACAATGGAATATCGTGTGTGTGTGTGTGTGTTCAGTTCAGCTCAGTTGGTCAGTCGTGTCCAACTCTTTGCAACCCCATGAACTGCAGCACACCAGGCCTCCCTGTCCATTACCGACTCCCGGAGTTTACTCAAATTCATGACCACTGAGTCAGTGATGCCATCCAACCATCTCATCCTCTGTCATCCCCTTCTCCTCCTGCCCTCAATCTTTCCCAGCATCAGGGTCTTTTCAAATGAGTCAGCTCTTCACATCAGGTGGCCAAATTATTGGAGTTTCAGCTTCAGCATCAGTCCTTCCAAAGAACATCCAGGGCTGATCTCCTTTAGGATGGACTGGTTGGATCTCCTTGCAGTCCAAGGGACTCTCAAGAGTCTTCTCCAACATGACACTTCAAAAGCATCAATTCTTCGGTGCTCAGCTTTCTTTATAGTCCAACTCTTACATCCATACATGACTGCTGAAAAAACCATAGCCTTGACTAGACGGACCTTTGTTGGCAAAGTAATATCTCTGCTTTTTAATATGCTGTCTACGTTGGTCAAAACTTTCCTTCCAAGGAGTCTTTTAATTTCATGGCTGCAGTCACCATCTGCAGTGATTTTGGAGCCCCAAAAAATAAAGTCAGCCACTGTTCCACTGTTTCCCCATTTATTTGCCATGAACTGATGGGACTGGATGCCATGATCTTAGTTTTCTGAATACTGAGCTTTAAGCCAACTTTTTCACTCTCCTCTTTCACTTTCATCAAGAGGCTCTTTAGTTCTTCTTCCCTTCCTGCCATAAGGGTGGTATAATCTGCATATCTAAGGTTATTGATATTTCTCCCAAGAATCTTGATTACAGCTTGTGCTTCATCCAGCCCAGCATTTCTCATGATGTACTCTGCATAGAAGTTAAATAAGCAGGGTGACAGTATACAGCCTTGCCGTACTCCTTTTCCTATTTGGAACCAGTCTGTTGTTCCGTGTCCAGTTCTAACTGTTGCTTCCTGATCTGCATACAGATTTCTAAAGAGGCAGGTCAGGTGGTCTGGTATTCCCATCTCTTTCAGAATTTTCCACAGTTTATTGTGATCCACACAGTCAAAGGCTTTGGCATAGTCAATAAAGCAGAAACAGATGTTTTTCTGGAACTCTCTTGCTTTTTTGATGATCCAGTGGATGTTGGCAATTTGATCTCTGGTTCCTCTGCCTTTTCTCAATCCAGCTTGAACATCTGGAAGTTCACGGTTCACATATTGCTGAAGCTGGGCTTGGAGAATTTTGAGCATGTGAGATGAGTTCAATTGTGCAGTAGTTTGAGCATTCTTTGCCTTTCTTAGGGATTGGAATGAAAACTGACCTTTTCAAGTCCTATGGCCACTGCTGAGTTTTCCAAATTTGTGTGTATGTGTGTATATATATAAATATACATCTGACTCAGATAAAAGTCAGAAGGAAATTGTTTTAAAATATAATTCCCCATTCATTCATTCAATCATTCAAACATTTGATAAATCAGCCAGCCAGTTGGTTTCACAGTAACCAAATATCAAGGGGCTACTCTATCAAAGGCAGCTCTTTCAGATGTTGTTTAAAGGTCTCTGAGGAAAGCCTCATGATCCAAAAGTAAGAGAACCAAAGCTTTGCTCTATTCTGACTGCAGGATAACCTTCCAGATACCGAATCTGGTGCAACACCGTGATTTCTGCAGTCTCCCTGCCTCTGCAGACTCTGCCTGCCTCTTCCACCCTCCTTTGTCTGGTTCTGAGCTACTTCTTTTCTCTCTCCGCCCTCTCCTCCGGGTGCTCTGATCACTGTCCTGGATTTAAGCACCACGCGGGAGCGCTCAATGGCTAGGTCGTGTCTGACTCTTGTGCGACCCCACAGGACTGTAATCCACCAGGCTCCCAGTCAGTGGGATTTCCCAGGCAAGAATACAGGAGCGGGTTGCCATTTCCTTCTCCAGTGGATCTTCCTGGACCAGGGATCCAACCCACATCTCCTGCACTGGCCGGTGGATTCTTCACCACTGAGCCACTGGGGAGCCCATTTAAGCACCGCCATCACGCTAATATAATTACTCCGAACTGCGTCTCTGCGACCCTCCTTTGCCCTCGACTCCAGATTTTACATCCAACTGTTCACTTGGCTCTATTGGGAAAGGAAATCTCTGGCCCCACACTGGGCCTGGCACCTGCCCTCAAAAGGAGATGAGGCATTCCTAGGGCCTGTGCTGGGTTTGCCATCTCATGTGGCCGTATATTTCCCTTCTTCCCGCTCCACAAGTGCTGTTCAGTTCTGCTGAGGTTGTATGCTGATGGCTCTCAGGCTCACCTGAAGCTCCAGTGTTTCAGATTCCTTGGTGAAGTGGGGAATCCTTCCACTGCACACGAGCAAGCTGCCCTGGGCAATTGCTGCTGAGAGACCTGCCCACCCTGGGGGGTGGACGCCCTTGGCTGGAACTGATCTTGCACTGGCCAGAAGCGTGAGGACAGTGCTACTTCATCCAGGGCCTGACCGCCTTGTATTTTCCTTGGTGACTCCAATATTCAGATGCAGTGGGCAGAGTACTTAAAGCCTCCCTGGGACTGGTAACCAGGGCACGGTGCTGGGTGTGATGGTCCCTGTGGGTTGAATGACTGGATCTCCACTGCAATGTCACACAGACGCATTAAGGTAACAAAAATGGTATTCTGATCAACGACCTACACTCAGGTGTTTTTAAAAAAACATCCCCACCATTTACATCCCCACCAACAGGAAAAAGAATGAGATAATGCCATTTGCAGCAACATGGATGCACCTGGAGATGATCATACTAACTGAAGTCAGTCATACAAAGACAAATACTACACGACAGCACTTAAACATGGAATCTAACTAAATATTAATAATACAAGTCAACTCACCTACAAAACAGAAACTGACTCAGACGTCGAAAACAAAATCGTGGTTACCAAAGAGGAGAGGTGAGGGGGTGGTGAATGAGTTTGGAATTAGCAGATACACACTACTGAATACGGGTGTTCTCAGTGGCTCAGTGATAAAGAACTATCTGCCAATGCAGGAGACACAGATTCGATCCCTGGGTTGGGAAGATCCCTTGGAGAAGGAAATGGCAACCCACTCCGGAATTCTTGTCTGGAAAATCCCAAGGACAGAGGAGCCTGGCAGTCTACACAGTCCATGGGGTCACAAAGAGTCGGGCCTGACTCTAGAGACTAAACCACAACAACTACTATTATATATATATATAGTAAACCACAAAAATTTACTGTGTAGCACAGGGAACTCTATTCAGTATCTTGTAATAACCTACAATGGAAAAGAACCTGAAGCTGTACATCTGAAACTAACATACTATTATAAATCAACTATAGTGAAATAAAAGCAAGAACAACCAAAAATAAACCTCCATCTGTCACCGGGTCTTCATTGTCTCTGCCCATGGCGCCATGCACCCTGTCACCCAAGATGGAGTCTGGGAAGCTTGCCCTCTTTTCCTGCTCGCATCCCTAGTGGGATAAGTTCCATGATGCTGTCTTCCAGTTCACCTTCCATCTTCCCTGTCCCCTGTTCAATCTGGCCCCTGGACCTGCTAAGAGCCACCTAAGTGGTTTCCCAGCATCCCGTCTCTTCTAGTCATCTCCAGCTCATGTCTACACAGCAACAGTGTGCCCATCAAATCAGTACAGCCCTCTTCTTAAACCTGGCTTATTTTCTCAGAACTACAACCTCCACCACCCACCCCGTCCTCAGGACTATAAGAGCTGGCTCAGGAATCTCTCCACCCAACCTCACTCGTTCTCAGCTCACACGCTGCTCCAGCAACAAGGTTCTATGTTTTACCTTGTCACTTCCTCAAACATGCCAAATTCTTCCCTTCTTAAGCCTTTGCACGTATTCCTCTCTCTTTCTGGAATGGCATCGTTCCATGCCACCCACTAATAACCATTTTCACCTGGTTGGATCCTGCTCATCCTTTCAATCCCAGCATCACTGTCACTGCCTCAGAGAGGCTCTCAACTGTCCTCACCCCATAGGAGGTTTTATTCCCAGGCCCCTGTTGCTGTCGCCAAGTTGTGTCTCTTTGGCTCTTTGCAACCCCATGGACCGCAGCACGCCAGGCCTCCTCGTCCATCACCGACTCCCGGAGTCCACCCAAACCCATGTCCATTGAGTCGGTGATGCCATCCAACTATCTCATCCTCTGTCGTCCCCTTCTCCTCCTGCCTTCAGTCTTTCCCAGCATCAGGGTCTTTTCAAATGAGTCGGCTCTCTGCATCAGGTGGTATTGGAGCTTCGGCTTCAGCAGCAGTCCCTCCAGTGAATATTCAGGGTTGATGTCAGTCCTTTCAAAGCACTGACCACAAATGCTGATTTGCTTACTTCTGTGCTCAGTGACCTGTGTCTTGCCTCCATCTTGGAGTGTGAGCCCTACTCACACTCCAAGTTGGGCAGCATCTGTTAGATTCAGCATTGAATCCCTAACAAGATCCTTGGTGCACAGCTGGTACCCAGTGAAAACTGGTTGAATGAATGAAGGTTTAAAAAGAGGAGGATGGGGATGAGAAAAGTAAATACTTTTTCCCAGCATGGTGGACAAGGGTGTTTATTCCTCTCGTGCTGTTTTTTGGTTACCCATGTTGTCAAAGGGACAAGGTCTGTGGTTATGATTTCCTCAGTTCAGGAAGCTTCAAATCTTAAAAATATGCTCTTCTGACTAAGAAAGGAAACAGGGAACTAATCCAGGAAGCTAAATGGCTGCTTTCCATTCTGGAGTTCCGGAGCCTACCTCTGCATTTTTAATGTGTAATTATGTGTCATCTCCTCTCATGCCAAGTTGGGTTCATCACCTTCCTTCAAGCGGTTGACTGGATGGGAGGGGGGGCGATTATTAAAGCACTCGCAAATTTTTCAGCGACACGGAGGTTTGGCATCTTGAGATTAGTTCCCTGTAAATGAGATGATCTCCCCACTGTGGTCACACACAAAGTGACTGCAAGACTCCTGAGAAGGTGAACGAAGTGGACAAGCAGTAGCCGCTGGTGGGATTATAGGGCCACTCCGAGGTGGGGAGAAGGGGCCGTTGGATTGTTGAACTCCAGCCCATGTCCTGGGCCCCCATCAATGCTGTCCCACCAAATAGCAGGTAGAAGCACTATTTCTCCTTTTTGACAGGTTTGGGTGGCACCCGTTTGAGGCTTTTACTGGAAATAGCATCCATTAGACAAACTCCTGCTGAGAACAGAAGTGTCGACCAGGCACCGTCCACTCTCTTGGGAAAGGGTCCTGTCCAGCAGCTGATGGGGCACCTTGGTCGTGACACCAGTGTTTCTGTTCCATCACCACCCAAGGGGGAACTCCATGTCCAGTTTACACTTAAACCATAAGATGAAAGTGTTAGTTGCTCAGTTGTGTCTGACTTGTTGTGATCCCATGGATTGTAGCCCACCAGGCTCCTCTGTCTGTGGAATTCTCTAGGCAAGAATACTGGAGTGGGTAGCCATTTCCTTCTCCAAGGGATCTTCCTGACCCGGGGATAGAACCCAGGTCTCCTCCACTGCAGGTGGACTCTTTACCATCTAAGCCACCAGGGGAGCATCTAAGATGAACCATCCTCAAAAATCTCAGCATGGACTAGCTGCCACGTCATTCCCTGAGCCAGTTCTTCTCAGGCTTTTAGATAATAAGTGCGGCCCTCAGAGAAGTCCAGGATGGGCTGCTGCAAGCTGTCCTCAGGCATGGAAGTCAGGGAAGGAGGACTGGTGGTTAGGGAGGAGGCTGGGAGGATAGGGGAGACCAAGAACACACAGCGAGTCTGGAAGGAGCTGGGACGTTCAAGCTGGAGAATGAGAAGCACCATGTTGGACAATGGGAAAGGCCAGTAGACTTGCTGGCCATGCTTGGCAGTGGGCCTCCAGGGAGGATGACCTCCACATCTCAGGATTGGGGCCTGCTCGGTGGGACTGGGTGCCCTGATGTTTGTCAAGGCTGGCTCACCCTTCCCAGAACAACAGTGCAGGTGGAGGTGAGCATACCTAGTATGTCTCACCTGGTCATACCCTCCTGCTGGCTTATAGCTTGCAGTCCTGATTGGTGAGGGTCCAATCGCATCACTGCTTCAAAATGTTCAATATCCTTCCCACTTCTGGCAGTGGCAAAACCCAGCATTTTTAGTGTTTCTTAAAATTCAGTTAACATCACAATCATATGAAAAAATGCAGATTCCCAAAGTCCTATCCAAAAAGATCTCACCCAACTCAGTAGACCTGTTGGGGCATCAGAACTTATGTTTTATAAGCTTTCTGGATGATCCTGGAGTGCCTGAAAGTTTGGGATCCACAGCACACAGGCCATGATATGGTAAGACTCCATTTTCCACTAAGGGGGTTGGTCCTGCTGCAGGGAGGTGAGATGCTAATATATAATTAATAGGTGTAAGATCAGGAGGGCAGCTGGCAGACATACCCAGGATCCTCTGAGAAGGCACTATACAACAGCTAGGCCATAGAAGCAACTTAGATGCCGATCGACAAATGAATGGATATTACTCAGCCATAAGAAAGAATTTGAGTCAGTTCTAGTGAGGTGGGTGAATCTAGAGCCTGTTATACAGATTGAAGTAAATCAGAAAAACAAATTTCATATATTAACATATATATATGCATAACACATGACACATATTTACACTAAGATGACATTGGGCTCCTATGGGTCCCAACTTTGTCAAGCAACTTATGACTACGTTCCTGAGCCTCCAGTGTTTCTTATTTATCTGCCTAAATATGCATTTTTTCAGCTCTCTTCTCTTATGAACCCATCTTTTCATTCAAACCAGATGATGCTCACTGTAAATGTGTATCACAACTGAGGGCCAAATATGGAGAAGACCTGAGCAAGAAAGAAAAATTCTCACAAGAGTAAAACGTGCTTCTGTCCACAGCATTACCAGGAGAGCAGGGGCTGGTCTCGATCTTGTGAAGAACAACACAACAGCACTTGGTCCAAAGGAAGTGAGCATACAACCAACTGCCCCCCAACTCCAGCCCCAGATACATGGCCCAGAGACAAAGAGGTGGGGAAAGAAGACTTCATCAGCACTGTTGGTGGTGATGGGGAGGGGACTGTCACCTGGGCGTCCACGACAAGGGCACCAAGAGGTGAGATGCCCACACACCTCATGGAAGATAGAATGGCCATCAGAGGCACCCAGTGCTCAGAGAAAGAAACCAACTGAGGTCTGTAACTCAGTGCTAGTCTGACTCTTTGTGACCCCACAGACTATACAGTCCAAGGAATTCTCCAGGCCAGAATACTGCAGTGGGTAGTCATTCCCTTCTCCAAGGGATCTTCCCAACCCAGGGATCAAACCCAGGTCTCCTGCATTGCAGGCAGATTCTTTACCAGCTGAGCCAGCAGGGAAGCCCTGAGTTAGAAGTTCAGTTCAGTTGTTCAGTCGTGTCTGACTCTTTGCAACCCCATGAACCACAGCACACCAGGCCTCCCTGTATATTACCAACTCTCAGAGTCCACCCAAACTCATGTCCATCAAGTCAGTGATGCCATCCAACCATCTATCTCCGTCGTCCCCTTCTCCTCCTGCCTTCAATCTTTCCCAGCATCAGAGTCTTTTCTAATAAGTCAGCTCTTCACCTCAGGTGGCCAAAGTACTGGAGTTTCAGCTTCAACATCAGTCCTTCCAATGAACACCCAGGACTGATCTCCTTTAGGATGGACTGGTTGGATCTCCTTGCAGTCCAAGGGACTCTCAAGAGTCTTCTCCAACACCACAGTTCAAAAGCATCAATTCTTCAGCGTTCAGTTTTCTTTATAGTCCAACTCTCACATCCACCCATGACTACTGGAAAAACCATAGCCTTGACTAGATGGATCTTTGTTGGCAAAGTAATGTCTCTACTTTTTAATATGCTATCTACTTTCCTTCCAAGGAGTAAGCGTCTTTTAATTTCATGGCAGCAATCACCATCTGCAGTGATTTTGGAGCCCCAAAAGATAAAGTCAGCCACTGTTTCCACTGTTTCCCCATCTATTTGCCATGAACTGATGGGACCAGATGCCATGATCTTAGTTTTCTGAATGTTGAATTTTAAGCCAGCTTTTTCACTCTCCTCTTTCACTTTCATCAAGAGTTTAGTTCTTCTTCACTTTCTGCCATAAGGGTGGTGTCATCTGCATATCTGAGGTTACTGATATTTCTCCCAGCAATCTTGATTCCAGCTCGTACTTCCTCCCACCCAGTGTTTCTCATGATGTACTCTGCATAGAAGTTAAATAAGCAGGGTGACAATATACAGCCTTGACGTACTCCTTTTCCTACTTGGAACCCGTCTGTTGTTCCATGCCCAGCTCTAATTGTTCCTTCCTGACCTGCATAAAAGTTTTTCAAGAGGCAGGTCAGGTGGTCTGGTATGCCCATCTCTTTCAGAATTTTCCACAGTTTATTGTGATCCACACAGTCAAAGGCTTTGGCATAGTCAATAAAGCAGAAACAGATGTTTTTCTGAAACTCTCTTGCTTTTTCGATGATCCAGCGGATGTTGGCAATTTGATCTCTGGTTCCTCTGCCTTTTCTAAAACCAGCTTGAACGTCTGAAAGGTCACGGTTCATGTATCGCTGGAGCCTGGCTTGGAGAATTAGAAGTTAGAAGTACAGACACCCAAAGCGATGGCAATGAAATGCTGCTGTAGTCCCACATCTGCTGCCGTAGTTTAGTACACATAAGGTGCTGATCCTGGATGGAGAGCTTTCAAGGTCAAGGCTAAGTCCAGATATTGGCATTTTCAGTGTTTGCAGGTCACATGGCTTGATTTCCTGGGTGTTTCCCAGATAACTCTGAGTGAGAGCTGGTACCTGTCATCAGCCTTCAAACCATGGTTCCTTCCAGGAGACAGGAAATGGAGGTCTAGATGCATGAATATGGCTCCAGTTGCCCAGGGCCCGTCATATCAGCCCGCTTTTGTCTTTAGAGATGGCCTGTCTTCCCGATGTTCCTTTATATTTTCAAGTTGTTCATGCACTAGAAGTCCTCTCCAAGCTACTCTTCACAATAAACTTACTGATATTTATGTAACATTTGTATTTTCCCCTTCAAAGCCTGGGCAAGTCATGGACATTCTGCCCCAGCAGAAGTCCCATGATTCTTGTTCTGAAAATGACTGGTATCCATGATATTTTGACCATATACTTTTCTTCTTTGACCATGCCAGTTGACATGTAGAATCTTAGTTCCTCATCCAGGGATCAAACCTGTGCCCTCTGCAGTGCAATCATGGAGTCTCAATCACTGGATGGCCAGGGAAGTCCTTGACCATATGCTTTTGAAAAGCCAACAAATTATGTGTGCCATGGCTGATTTTCCTCTCCCTCAAGAAAGTACTATTTTCCATGAAAAGATGCTCAACATCATTCTTTATTAGAGAAATGCAAATCAAAACTGCAATGAGGTATCACCTCACACCTTCAGAAAGGCCATCATCAAAAAATCTACAAGCAATAAATGCTGGAGAGGGTGTAAAGAAAAGGGGACCCTCTTGCACTGGTGGTGGGAATGTAAATTGATATAGCCACTAGGAGAACAGTATGGAAATTATTTTCAAAAACTAGGAATAAAACTACATTATGACCCAGCACCCCTGCTATTGGACATATAGGCTGAGAAAGCCATAATTGAAAAAGACACGTGTACCCCAGTGTTCACAGGAGCGCTATTTACATCAGCTAGGACATGGAAGCAGCCTCGATGTCCATCAGCAGACGAATGGATAAAGAAGGTGTGGTGCATAAACACAATGGAATGTTACTCAGCCACAAAAAGGAATGCATCTGAGTCAGTTCCAGTGAGATGGATGGCTTGTTATAGAGTGAAGTAAGTCAGAAAGAGAAAAACACAGTTAGTATAGTAAAGCATATTGGAATCTAGAAAATGGGTACTGATGAACCTATTTGCAGGACAGGCGTAAACATGAAGATTTACAGAACAGACTTTGGACACAGTGGGGGAGGGAGAGGGGATGCACTGAGGGAGGCGCACTGACGTACATATACCACATGTGAGACAGAGCCGGTGGGGAGCTGCTGTCTAGCACAGGAGCTCAGCCTGGTGCTCTGTGACAGCCGTGAGGGCTGGGGTGGCATGAGGGGGAGCAGGGAGGTTCAGGAGGGAGGGACATATGCGTACTAGTGGCTGATTCATGTTGTTGTATGGAAGAAGCCAACACAATATTGTAAAGCAATTATCCTCCAATTTTAAAAAAAATGTACTGTTTTCAAGGTTAGCACAGAGAAAAAAGGAAGCCTTTTCATGCCTCCTTCTCAGCTAAATGGTTTCTCCTGCAGCTTGTCTACACCAAGCCCCAATGCAGTCACAAAGGACTCCTGAGAAATTTCCTCAGCGTTATAGATCACAAAGAACCTTGCCGTCAAACTGCAGCCCCAGAGCAAAGCAGTCCAAATAAGGAGCGTCTCTCCGCAATATCTCCCCAGCCCCTCCCCAGCCCACAGAAGGCTTCTTGCCCCAACTCTGCGATAAGAGTGCATATGTCAACCGGTTCAGCCTGTCCTCTAGCTGTGACCTTGGGCAAATTCCTTCACCTCTCTATGCGTCCATTTCCCTATAGGTAAAACAAGACTAAATCGTTAAGAGGGTCTGGCAAGGGATTCTGGAGACAGAGGCCAGCCCAGGCCAGGCATGGAGTGAGTCATCAGACAGGTTGGCTACAGCTCTGTGTTGAAAAATCAGGGAGAAAATGTCCCTTGGAATGACCCCTCCCATCCAGCAGGCCCCTGGGAAGGAGGGACCGTACCTTTACAGCGGGGTTGCTCCCCCGTCCAGGTGCCGTTGGGAAGACACACCACACTGCTGGGCCCGACCAGCCGGAAGCCGGGATTGCAAGTAAAATGGACTTCGTGATCCACTAAGTACTTGCTTCCAAACTTTCTGCCATCCAGAGGGGCATTCAGAGCAGGGCAGGAAACTGTAAGGAAGAAAGGAAGGCCCACAAGCATTTAGACATCATTCTGGATTACAATCCATGAAGAAGGCTGAGTGCAGAAGAACTGATGCTTTTGAATTATGGTGCTAGAGAAGACTCTTGAGAGTCCCTTGGACAGCAAGGAGATCAAACCAGTCAGTCCTAAAGGAAATCAACCCTGATATTCATAACCATGAAGCTGAAGCTCCAGGTCTCTGGCCATTTGATGCGAAGAGCCCACTCACTGTAAAAGCCCCTGATGCTGGGAAAGATTGAGGATAGGAGGACAAGGGGGCAACAGAGGATGAGATGGTTGGATGGCATCACCGACTCAATGGACATGAATTTGAGCAACCTTCAGCAGATAGTGAAGGACAGGGAAGCCTGGCGTACTGCAGTCTGTGGGGTCACAAAAAGCCGGACAAGATGGAACGACTGAAGGGCAACAACTGCCTTACAGTGGGCTTCCCCAGTGGTTCAGCAGAAAGAATCTGCCTGCCAGGGCAGGAGATGCGGATCTGATCCTGGGTGGGGAAGACCCCCTGAAGAAGGAAATGGCAACACACTCTAGTATTCTTACCTGGGAAATCCCACAGACAGAGGAGCCTGGAGGGCTATAGACATGGGGTCACAAAAGAATCAGACATGACTTCGTGACTAAACAGCAACAAACTGGATGACAAAGCGTCTCACCCTCAGCACCCGCAGGCTGAGCGCGTGCTGCAAGCTGTGCACTGGGCTCCACATCTTATTTTGTATTAAATGTTTTGGCTACACGACAAAGCTTGCAGGGTCTTAGTTCCCTGATAAATGATCTAACTCAAGCCCTTGGCAGTGACAGCTCGGAGGCCTAGCCACTGGACTGGCAGGGAAGTCCTTGGACTGCACATTCAAAATACTGCGTGTCACTGAATACTCAGAGCGCTCTTGGGCACAGGTAATGCACGCCCGCTTGGTGACAGATGAGGAGGTCATGGCTCAGACACACTGTGTGCAGGGCCTGGCAATGTGGAAGGGTGGGAGCTGGGACCCCTGTAGGGCCCACCCACTCGTTCTGCTCTCTTGGAGCCCCAGCCTCCCCAGGGTCTCCTTGGTTCTCCCAGACAGGCCATACTCAGCCCCATCTCCAGGCCCTGGTTTTTGCCCTTTTCCCTGCCTAGAATGTTCTCTCCCCAAGGACTGCCCATCTCTGGCGGCTTCTCACTATCTAGGTCTTGACTTGAACGCCCACCGCTTTCCAGGGTGTTCTTCCATCAGGTTCCACTAAGATTCTTCCCCTGCCCATGAGCTCACTTGGCTTTCTTCTAATGTTTGTAACTGTTGGCATTATCTTATCAACGTGTTTGTTTGTACATTTGATGTCCGTCTACCCCTCAGAACTTCCAGTGGGGCAGAGACCTCGCCTGACCTCCTGTCTCGTCTGTATCCCCGTCACCAGCTTGTAGTGAAGGCCTGGTAAATAATTCTTGACCAAATGAATGAATGAAAAATTGTTTATTGTATTCTTACTGTCTGCCAGGCACCCTATTAGGAGTTTGAGACCATTAGTGAACAAACAGATGAAACTCAGCTCTCAGGAAGCTTCCTTCCATCAGGGAAGACACTCGACAAGCAAGATCCACAAGCAAATGGCAGAGTGTGACAAGAGGTGACAAGTGCCGTGTAGAAAATAAAGTAGCACAGGGGAAGCCAGAGGGGGGGTGCGTTTTGGGTATAGTGGTCAGGGGAGGCCTCCTTGGGACAAAGAGCTGAAGAAGCTAAAGGCATGACCATGCAGGTATCCAAGGAGGATAGAGGGATCAAGTTGGTGCAAAGGCCCTGAGATAGGCATGTGCCTGGCAAGTCTGAGGAATGTCCGGGAGACCGCCATGACCGCAGCGGGGTGAACAGACTGGACAGCAATAGGGCATGAAGACAGAGAGGCAATAGGGAGTTAGAGACAGCAGTGCCGTGGCATCTCAGAGGAGAGAAAAGGCCACGTAACTTGCTCTTGGTGTGCGGCGGGGCTGGAGAGGGGAGACGGTCCCTGTTCCTCCCCAATCTGCAGCCAAGCTCCACTCGTGGTCCACGCTGCTCTAAAGGAAGCCTGCCCCAAGTGGGGACAGCTTGGGTTTGGATTTGTCTGAGCTGGAAATTCAGTCACTTCTAACTCGTTTTTAAGGTAAGATTCAAATGTCATTTGTAAAAAATACTTTCAGGGTTTTAGACAGATGAAAACAAAGCTGTTGCTTCAGCTGTGTAGGCTGTAGTTTGTGATGGAGAATGGCTCAGCATCTACTAGGCAGACAGCATCTGTCTGCATATCGTTCCAGGGGCGGGGGAGCAGCCACTTGCATCTCTGCCCCATATCCCCACCCCCGTGTCCTGGGAGAAGAGTGGGAGCCGGTTCACTCCCTGAGGACGCTCAGTGCCCTTTGGGTTCTGGGGAACATTTGACAATTGACACGTGACCTTCTGTTAGTGAACTTCCAAGTGGGCACCCACAGTAATGACCTTGTGAGCAGAAAGCCAGGCAAACCCACATCCCAACACTTGGGCACCTCCAGCTCACTCCCTGCAAGTACACGACTTTATATTTCTCTTTGAAATATCTCCTACTGCATTGTGCTGAAGAGGATTTAAAATGCTTTGGGGGAAAGGAGTAGGGTCTCTATGGGGAAGAGACATTTTTAAAACCTTCAAAGAAAGAAAACTTACCCACTGGAGCAACTCACAGGCAAATGGTATCAGAATGGATGGAATCATATCTCCACATGGCTCCATAATGCAAGGATCAAACCTGGGTCTCCTGCATTGCAGGGGATTCTTTACCATTTGAGCTACCTCAGCAGTCCCACATACATGTCAGCAGACTTAGTGAATGGATGTGCATGCGTGCATGCGAAGTTGCTTCAGTTGTGTCTGACTCCTTGTGACCCCACTGACCGTAGCACAGCAGGCTCCTCTGTCCATGGGAATCTTTAGGCAAGAATACCGCAGGGGGCTGATGTACCCTCCTCCAGGGGATCTTCCCAACCCTGGGATCAAATCCACGTCTCTTGTGCCTCCTGCATTGGCAGGTGGGTTCTTTACCAAGAGCACCACCTGGGAAGTCCCAATGAATGGATACAGATTCAATAAAAATCAATTTTCAGGCATTTCCCAAATGGTAGCCAAAGGATTCTGTTGGGTGGGAAGACATGCCCCTTGGCTGGTTCATTTCATCATGATCGTCTCTTGGTGAGCCTACAGGGCCTCCACCATCCCAGAGGATGTAACGTGTAAGAAAGAGCTCAGCAGGAAATCAGTCCTGGCGATTTGGGGACGTTATTGGAATGAGGCTGCGGAGATAAGTCCTAAAGCTGATGGACTGTGAAGTTTTCAGGGAAGAAAGGCTGGGAAAATAGGAGGGAGATACTCAGAAATAAACCAGAAAGAAGGCCAAGAATTCTTTGGTACTGGAAATTATTCTTCCTGATTCCCAAGCAAATGCCCTTTTAAAAAAAAGAAAAGGTAATTTTCCTTCTAACTGCAGTGTGATCTGGGGCAAGCCTTTGGCTTCCCCTGGGCACCTGTCAGTGCCCTTTACCCTGCAAGGTGGTGCTGACAGCTGCCCGCCCCCATGTCCAATGCACGAGGGAGACAAAATGCACGGCAGCAATTCTTTAAAAAGAGAATTGGCCACTTTTTTTTTTAAGGTGTGTCCTGTGGGATCCTGGTTCCCTGATCCCAAACCCATGACCATAGTGCAGAGTCTTAACCGCTAGACCAACAGGAATGTCCCAAGAACTGGCCACTTTAAAAAGGTCTCGCATAGCTCAGGAAAAAAAGACCTTGAACCCAGCAGCAAGAAGATTAGTAATTTAACCATAGCTATGTTTCTTTTTAAATATATACATATGCATATATGTGTATTTATTTGGCTGTGCTGGGTCTTAGTTGCAGTACATAGGATCTTCAGTCTTGGCTACGGCATGAAGGATCTTTTTTTTCAGTTGTGGGATCCAGTTCCCTGACCAGGGATCGATCCCTGGTCCCCTGCATTGGGATCGTAGTCTTTGTCACTGGACTACCAGGGAAAACCCCTACCTTTTATTTTCTGTATTCATGGACAGGGACCTCAAAGATGGGCAGGGCAGTTGTAGAAATTCCCTTCTGCAGGCTTTTCTCGGAAACTCCCAGAAACCCGCAGGCACTCTGATCCCATGAAAACAGGAAGGACCAGTGCGGTTGAGCCTCAGCAGTGAACAAAATCCCCAGAACAGAACCCACTATCACTAACTCACGTTTCTTGGCCTCAGTTTCCACATCTGCAGCCGAAAGGAGGGATGCCACACTGTGACAAGCCCCAGCGAAGGCCGCGGCCTCTCGGCACCTTGGAAAGTGTGAGGCCTTTGGCCACCAGGTCCAGCTCTGCACCCATGCAGCCAAAGAAAACAGGAGTTGACTCAGGGCTGTGGAGACTCTAGATTTGCTACCAGAGTCTGCAAAGGTGGAAAATCCAACCCAGGAAATCCATCTCACACCACCAAGGAGGCCCTGGAGAAAAGCATCTTAAGTGAGTGAAGACATTAGATATTCCTCAGGCTGATGACTTAAACAAATATATGGCAACCCTACCCAGCCCCCCATAACCCTGTGTGCATGTGAGCAAAAGTGTTAGTGCATCACTCATGTCTGACTTTTGCGACCCCATGTATTGCAGCCCACCAGGCTCCTCTGTCAATGGGATTCTCCAGGCAAGAATACTGGAGTGGGTAGCTGTTCCCTTCTCCAGGGGAATCTTCCCAACCCAAGGACTGTACCCAGGTCTCCCATATTGCAGGCAGATTCTTTACTGCATGAGCCACCAGAGTCATCATGACTTAAACAAACATACAACAGGCTCCCTGACCCCTGACACCCTGAGGAGAGGCCAGCCACCCATGCCAGGACTTGACAGCATGCAATCCATTACTGGGACAACCAGGAAAGGCCCAGTGTCTGTCAGAGTCCTACCCCAGGGGAGGGGGTCTGGGGGCAGAGGGGAGGACAGCAGAGACAAATGCAAATTGCCCTCAGCAGCCCCTCCATCCCAACCCACTGCACTAACAGGGGGCTCATGGAAAAGGAATAATTTTCATGCCTGGAAAACAGAAGCCAGTGTTGGTTCATGGGCTGTACCCAGCAGGCCACAGGAGTGCAAGATATTAATGGTGGAGAAGCCATAATTGTTCCAGGAGAGTGTATGTGGGACCCCTCTTTGCTTTTCATTCAGTTTACCGTGAATTGACAACTGCTCTAAAAAAAATAGTCTATTAAATGACAAAACAAGAAAAATGAACCAAGTAGGGTCTCTCCTGATGGGGGTGCAGGCTCCGAAAGTTGTGCCTTTCGACCATTCTCTGGAGAAGCTATGCATGGGGTTCTCCAGTCAAGAACACTAGAGTGGGCTGCCATTTCCTCCTCCAGGGGATCTTTCGACCCAGAGATGGAACCCGAGTCTCTTACGTCTCCTGCATTGGCAGGTGGGCTGTTTACTACTAGTGTCCCCCGGGAAGCTCCGAAGATAGGGGGAAACGGGCACGTCTTCCTAGCACCCAGCCCCATACAGAAGGCGAGGCCGGGAAGGCCTGGGAATCAATCCAGCCATGGGAGATGGGAGCAGGGAGAGGATCCCCGGGGCTCGGGGCGCTGACCCGGGGACCCACCTGGGGGCGTATCCGGGCCCGCCTTGCTCACAGAGCTCTGCAGCGCCGCCAGCCGGCTCTTCATGTGACGGACGCCCTCGGCGAAGCGTGTCTCCTGGCCTTTCAGCAACTGCTGCAGGTGGCGGATAGCCATGAGGAACTGCTGTTTGTTGAGACAGTTCTGGGGAGAGGAAAAAATATTCATCACCACCACTAGCATGGGGGGCCAGGGGTTACCGGGACCCTGAGCTCTAACACCCTGGGGATCCGCTGAGTACAATACAGAAGCGGCCCCGCTGATGTCCCGACAATATATCGGGTGAGGCCCCCAAAAAGCACTCCCCAGTTCCTCCCTCAACGAAAATAAAGCTCCGATTTTCAGAGTGCAGGGCAGAAGTGATGACTCTAAGTGATTGGGTGGTAGAAGAATTACCTGAATGCAATGTGCCTTATATGAGTGGTCTTACTTCAAAGACCACCCCACCTCCATCCTGCTAATTCTTCACTCCAAGTTAACGCCCTGAAATCTGGGCCTCAAGGAACTTTTTCTTTCTCTACCTTGGACATTTTTAAGCAGATGGATGATATAACATAAAACAGGCAAATCAGGGAAGCCCAGTGGTTCCCATTCTTTTAAAAATGTAACAGGGCACAGGACTTCCCTGGTGGTCCAGTGGTTAAGAATCTACCTTGCAATTCAGGGGATGCAAGTTCGATCCCTGGTTGGGGAACTAAGATCCCACATGCCTTGACACCACTAAGCCCCGGAACAACAATAGAAGACCCCACGTGACTCAAGGAAATCCCATATGCCACAATTAAACACCTGACACAGCCAAATAAATAATTAAGTATTTAAAAAATATAACAGGGCAAGTTCAGTTCAGTTCAGTCGCTCAGTTGTGTCCAACTCTTTGTGACTCCATGGACTGCAGCACGCCAGGCTTCCCTGTCCATTACCAACTCCCAAAACTTGCTCAAACTCATGTCCATCAAATTGGTGATATCATCCAACCATCTCATCCTCTGTCGTCCCCTTCTCCTCCTGCCTTCAATCTTTCCCAGCATTGGAAAATGCTGGAGAAGGGAATGGCATACCACTTCAGTATTCTTGCCTTGAGAACCCCATGAACAGTATGAAAGGGCAACAGGGCAAGTAAGAAGAATTAAAGGAGCATTCAGTTAAAGTTAACGCTGAGTTCTAACACTTTTTGAAAAGCTCAAAACACAGAAGAAGGAGGCATGTGCTTATCACGATAAAGACTAACTTTAAGCAACACTTGGTATCATGCCTAGTGATAAAAATCTCAAGGTTTCTGATCCTAATGGGGGCTTCCCAGGTGGCGCTAAGTGGTAAAGAACCCGCCTGGCAATGCAGGAGATGTAAGAGAGGTGGGTTCGACCCTTGGGTCAGGAAGATCCCCTGGAGGAGGAAACAGAAACCCACTCCAGTATTCTTGCCTGGGAAATCCCACGGACAGAGGAGCCTGGCAGGCTACAGTCTGCAGGGTTGCAAAGAGTCGGACGGGACTGAAGTGACTGCACGTGCACTGATCCTAATTGCCCTTAAGAGCCAGGACGTGAACAGGAGGGAGAGGTGAGGACTTCCCTGGTGGTCCCATAGTTAAGACTGCGCTTCCAGCGCAGAGGGCACAGGTTCAATCGTTGATCGGCGAACGAAGGTCGCCCATGCCAAGGTGGGGAGGGTGCAAAAAGATAAATAAACAAATAAGAACATTGCCTCACTGGGAACAAAAGAAAGAAAGAAAGGAGAGGTGAGTACCGTGGGCAGAGACAGGACAGGCCCTGGTTCTCATGGTGCACATTACCTCAGCACAGCCTAGTCCAGCCTGACTCACATGACCTGCATGGAACAAAGGAGAGTGGGATGACGGCAACCTCTGGGGATAGGCTTGTGAATCCGCTTTTATTTTTTAATACTTAATTTTTTTTCCTACAATGATTATTAGCTTTATAATTAGAAAAAAAGGTTTCAAAGGCGGCCAGCGGTTGGCAGCCGGGAGGCATGTGGCCTCTGCAGCCTGGGTGGCTTCCAGCATCGCCAGTGGAGTGCTGCCACCGCGGCGGAGACAGAGCCGCGGCGGAGACAGAGCCGCGGCCGCTCTCTCAGGGCGGGTGCCAGGCCGCCGCACCTTGGAGAGCTCACCAAACACAAGGCTCACTGCTCCGGGTCAATGGATGCTTTTGACAAAGCTGAATCCTGATGCCCCTGGAGCTCATTAATCCTTGGGGGCTCCTTGGCCTCCACCCTAAAACCAGGGCCTGACTGGGCCTGGCCTCAAACACAACCTTTGGGAAGTGAACTTTTGTTTGCTTTCCTGCTCCCTCCCTCCTTGTGGTCCTTCCCACGCAGGCCCTGGGCACCCGGGCAGTGACCTCTCGCAGTCTCTGACCTGCCCAGCATGGTGCAGCCATCCACCTAGATCAGACTTCACACACCCACCTCCCTTCCCTTTAAAAACACATAATAATAATAAGGAGCTGCTTCCAGAGATGCTGCTCCATAGCATGTGTGATTCACATCTGTGAAGTTCCTCACAGTGTACCAAGCTATATGCTACTCCTAGGAGGACAGAGGAGCCTGGCGGGCTACAGTCCATAGGGTCGAAAGGAATTTGACAAGGCTGAAGCTACTGAGCACACAAAAGGACTACTGGCTGGCAGCAGCCCTGTGAAGAAAGCCTGGGACTGTCTCTGTTTTACAGTCAAGATATAGAGGCTGGAAGTCAAGCAACTTGTCCTGAACCATGTGGCCTGTGAGCGGCAGCACCAGGCTGGGGACCTGCTGACTCCAATCGATTGCGCCCACCCACAAGTCATGCCCCCGGGGTTGTCATACGCCTTAGTGTGTTTGGTCGCTCAGTCGTGTCTGATTCTGCAACTCCATGGACTGTAGCCCGCCAGGCTCCTCTGTCCATGGGATTCTCCAGGCCAGAACACTGGAGTGGGTTGCAATTTCCTCTTCCAGGGGATCTTCCCGACCCAGGGATCGAGCTCAAGCCTCTCACATTGCCGGCAGATTCTTTACCACTGTTTCACAAAAGCCTCTGTGTGGTGAAGGTTCTCGATTAGTCTGCATGAGGGATTGATCACCCTGTGACCCAAGCTAAATATCCCACAGGAGTGGATTTCTAACTCCTGTGTGGATTCCAGCTTGCCAGCATGAGCGGTGAAGACAGGAAGTGGGGTGGGTGGAGTGGAAGAGACAGCTTCACGAAGTGAGCCAGGCCAGCAGCTGCCTCCAGGGCGTGACAGCTGGGAGAGGGCAGTCCCAGGGGACAGGGAAGGGCTACGTTTCAAAGTAGGAGACGTTAGATCAATGCCAAGGCTTCTGCCGGGAACCTGGCATAGAGGACATTGTACTCCAGTCAGTACAGAAGGAAAGACGGGAACGGAAATAAAGGGGCCTCTGGGAAGCCAAGTGAGTTGAAACTCAGTGCTCCCAGGTCCAGACACACTGCGCTCTGCTTGTGGTGGCACTGCCCTGGAACCCTGTACCTATGCACCATGAACAGCAAGCGCCACTGGCTTTGCCTCAAGGTGCTCATTACAGGTGAGCTGTGCTCACATCTAGGCTTCCCAGGTGGCGCTAGTGGTAAAGAACCTGCCTGTCAATGCAGGAGATGTAAGAGACACGGGTTCGATGTTTTGATCCCTGGGTTGGGAAGATCCCCTGGGGGAGAGTCCCATGGACAGAGGAGCCTCTGCGCTACAGCCCATGGGGTCACAAAGAGTCAGACACGGCTGAAGTGACTTAGCATGCACATGCTCATCTCTCCAGGCACGATGGGAAAACCTCCCAGATCAAGTACACTAAGGCCACACAAAGGTGGAGATGGAGGAGGAAGGTGGTGGGCAGGCTTGATGAGGGAAGGTCAGGACACCTTAGCCATCTCTGCCTCCAGCCTCACTAGGGTGATGCTAACAGAATTAAGTGTTAAAGATCCCGTGAGCCCAGAAATAAACCCATGCATATATGGTCAATTAACTTACGACCAAGGAGCCAAGAACATGTGATGGCAGAAGCACAGTCTCTTCAACAAATGGTGCTAGTGAGGAATGGAATATTTCCTGCCATGTTAAACAAGGATGTCACAGTCATCAGGGATTGCAGGCCTCCAGTGTGACCCTGTGAGCCCTAAGGGCACTCAGGAAGAAGAACACGTGAGATCTCGCAGCCATCAGACTATAGCCCCTCCCTATGGTGAGCCCCAAGGAAGCTCAGGAAGTAAAAAACACATGATACCCGCCCCAGATAGCTGAGGTGCGTATGAAAGGAACGATTTCAGTGAGCCCAGACTTGCATCTTCCCATACACAGAAAGCACTAAACTCCTTAACTTGGGATATCTGGTTTTCTTTAACGATAATCTTTTGATGTTTAGACTACCTGCTATTTGTTGCAAAACTTCTATATAGCCTGGTTCCTCCCCTCACCTCCTCAGAGTCGTTCTCGCCAGATTGCTTGAGATACTGCCTCCCAGGCTTGAAGTCCTAAGAATTCCCACCAAATAAAACATAACTCTCACCTTTTAGGTTATTAATATTTTTTAAGTTGACACTGGGAAAAACTGGACAGTAACATGCAAACAGATGAAACTAGACCGCTGTCTTACATCCTCCACAAAATTCACTCAAATTATATTGAAAATTTAAACATAAGACCTGAAACCATAAAACTCCTGGAAGAAAACATAGGCAGTAAGCTCTTTGACATCAGTCTTGACAATGACTGTTTTTTGGATTTGACACCAAAAGTAAAGGCAATGAATGCACTCATAAACAAGTGAAGCTAAATCAAAGTGGGAAGCTTCCACACATCAAAGGAAACCAGCAGCAAAATGAAAAGGCAGTCTACAGAATGGGAGAGAGTACTTGCAAGTCATCTGCAAAATTTCTCACAAGGGGTTAATATCCAAAATACACAAAGAACTCATATAATTCAAGAGCAAAAAAAGAAACAGAAAAAAAAATACTTCGGCTATCTGATGTGAAGAACTGACTCCTTAGAAAAGACCCTGATCCTGGGAAAGATTGATGGAAGGAGGAGAAGAAGGTGACAGAGAATGAGATGGTTGGATGGCATCACTGACTCAATGGACATGAGTTTGAACAAGCTCCAACTCAAGTTGGGGAGGGACAGGGAATCCTGGCATGCTGCAGTCCATGGGGTCTCAAGGAGTTGGACACAACTGAGCGACTGAACTGAACTGAAACAAAAATCTGATTTTAACATGGGGAGAGGTTCTAAATAGTTTTTCCAAAGAAGACATTCCACAGATGGCCAACAGGTACATAATAAGATGCTCAAGATGACTAATCATCAGAGAAATGTGAATCAAAACCATAATAAGTATTACCGCATTCCTGTTGAATGGCTATTATAGAAGAAACAAGAAATAACGAGTATTGGTGAAGATGTGGAGAAATGTGAGCCCTCGTTCCCTGTTTGTGGGAAAGTAAATTGTTGCAGCCACAATGGAAAACAGATTGGAGTTTACTTAAAAAATTAAAAATAGAACTACCATATGATCTAGCAGGGAGATCCAACCAGTCCATCCTAAAGGAAATCAGCCCTGAATATTCATTGGAAGCACTGATGCTGAAGCTGAAACTCCAATACTCTGGCCACCTGATGTGAAGAGCTGACTCATCTGGAAAGACCCTAATGCTGGGAAAGATTGAAGGTAGGAGGAGAAGGGGACGAGGGAGGATGAGATGGTTGGATGGCATCACCGACACAATGGAACAAGTTTGGGTAAACTCCAGGAGTTGGTGATGGACGGGGAGGCCTGGCGTGCTGCAGTCCATGGGGTCGCAAAGAGTTGGACACAGCTGAGCAACTGAACTGAACTGATGATCTAGCAATTCCAAAGGAGACAAAGTTATGTCTTGAAAAGATATACACACCCCTATGCCCACTGCAGTGTTATTTTTAATAGCTAAGACATGCGAACAACTTTAATGCCCACTAGCAATGAAGACTCAGCACAGCCAAAGGTAAATAATGAATTTTTTTAAAGCTGATGAGAGTAGATTTTTTTTTTTGGCCATGCAGCCTGTGGCACCTGCATTGGAAGTACAGAGTCTTAACCACCAGACTGCCAGGAAAGTCCCTTAAAAGAATAGATCTCAAAAGCTCCCATCATAAGAAACACAACTGCAACTATGTGAGGTGATGGGTGTTAATTAGATTTACTGTGGTGATCATTTCACAATATATATGTATATCAAATCATTATTTTGTATATACCTTGGACTGTGTGGTGTGCATGTGTGCTTGTTTGTGTCTGACTCTTTGCGACCCCAAGGACTGTAGCCAGCCCAGCTCTTCTGTTCATGGGATTTTCCAGACAAGAACACTGGAATGGGTTGCCATTTCATCCTCCAGGAGATCTTCCTGACCTAGGGATCAAACCCATATCTCTTGCATCTCGTACACCGGCAGGAGGATTCTTCAGCACTAGAGTCACTGGAGAGGCCCCATGTCTTGGACTAATACAATGCTATCACTCGTTTATATCATGTTATGTAATTTTATCTCAATAAAACTGGGAGAGGGAGGAAAAATAAAATTCACAAGGGGAAAAAACGGGAGATCCTTGTCCTCTTGGCAAGCTGGCTTGGCAGGGGCAGAACCGGGGTGCCAAAGCAGTGGAAAGAACGATTGCTTGAGGTTTGATGGATTTATGCAGCAGCTGCTACTAACAGGCCAGCTCCTTGATCCCAAACTGCTAGAAATGGAGCCCATGGGCGCCACGCTTAGAATCTGTTACCTGTAGGGACCTCAGCAATGGCATAACTGAATTCATCTGCAGAGCAGAGGGACAGGCTAGAAACCTTCAGACCGAGTCAAGGGCTCAAGAGGTCCGCATTATATGGGCATACAGGGACAAATGAGGTCACGAGGTGGGGGCTGAGAACCTAAGCATCCCTCCTTTTCAAACTGAGAAAACTTTGTCAATTTGCTTGGTCAGAAAAATAAAGCATACTTTCTGAAAAACCACTCAAAATCCAAAAGAACACATCAGAACAAAGGACAAGTCCCATGAGCACAGACAACCACTGTTCACGTTTAGTGTGGTTTTAACATTTGGATCAGGTATACACTCACACACGCAAAAGCGTCCCCTGACAGTTGCTGGACCTCGGAGGCAGGCCCCGCACTAGCTCTTTATTCTTGGCGCCAAGCTGTGGCATTGTTTCCACACCGGTGAGCAGAGCAAAAGTCAGACCCTGCACCTCAGTCTGCTTCTGTTCCTCTGTGTTCCTTTCAGTCAGCGTCCGTTTGTCTGCCCACTTGCCCTCCCACGCCCACCAGTATCTGCTTTCGGCCAAGAGACGCCACACAAGGGAACGGACCATTTCCTTCTTTGTAGCCAAGGGGACTTTGAGGGGCTTCAAGGGCCTGCGAGGCTGCAGGACAAGAAACAGGCTGGACCATCTGGTGTCACCCACCTGCATTTCAGCCTGGCCCTGCCATGGTGACTGCTGGCTTCCCATCTCAGGGTCCCAGACCCTAACTGTAAAAAAGAACCTCCCACTTAGGTGGGAAGGCTCACCAAGGCTGTGACTGGGTGAAGGTCAAGTCTGGATGGGGCCGACAAGAAGAGGGGTCTCCACCAGGGAAGGAAGGCCTATCTTAGGGCCCCCACTTTCCAAGGTCTCTTCCAGGACCTCACTTTTTAAAATTTTTACTGTTTGGCCACACTGTGCACATATGGGATCTTAGTTCCCCGACCAGCGATCAAATACATCCCCTGCACTGGAAGCCCAGTCTTAACCACTGGACCACCAGGAAAGTCCCTAGGACCCTCACTTTTAATATTTTTCTCAAAGAGCTCTTCAAATGGCCTACATTTGCATCCTTTCAATACCGGTCTCCATCCATGCTTGGCGTAGGCCGTTGACAATAAATAATGAAAATTAGTTCTTATTTCTTTGAATTAATAACTTATTTGTAATGGGACCAAGAAAAGACATTCAGTGAAACTCTCCTATCCTCGAGGAGAAAAAAATCAAGATTTCCCATTTCTGGTATCAAACTCTCCTTCAGAGCACTGGCCTTCCAGTGAATTTAAACATCAAGAGTGATGTTTGCAGAGAAGACCAGAAGCAGAGAGAGGAGTAGCAACAGCAGTCATTCCACCCGCTCTTTCCAAGCTGGGGTGGAGGTGGCAGAGATGGTTCCAGAACACACTAGCTAATGTTGACAGCCAGGTGGTAGGCGGCTGAGTCTAAGGCTTCTGGGAGCAAGGAGGTCACAGAAGTGTACTCCATCCACCCCACGCCACGTCCAGGGAAAGTCCTGCCTATCTTCTTTCCAACTCATCCTGTTACAACATTGATTCTGATGGATCTGGTGGGGACACTCCAGAGGTTAAACACTCCTCTTCCTGGGAGACTAAGCAGCTCAGAGACCCCACCTGTTGGCCCAGGGTTGGACACAGAAAAAGACAGTTTGTGTCCCCAGCTCATTGCAAGCCCGTGCCAGGACTTGGTGGGTGGACCCTCCCACCCCATCCAGGCCTCCTTGCCATCTGGGCTCAGTTTACAAAGTAGCCCAGTTCTCAAAGCACTGAAGTGCCAGGGCATGCCGGATTGGTGGGTGGAGGTGTCCTTGAGGCTCTGTTCTCACGTGACCTGGCTTGATGGCCATCTTCACATCAGTCTTGGCAAAGAGACTATTTCTAAAAGCCACCTCAGTGACAACAGAACCCCAGGCCCCTCCAAGCGGGTGCAGATGACCCCTTGGACCTCGGATGGGCTGTCTTGCATTGGTTTCCTCTAAGCCACAGCTATGCGTCACGTCAGCATGTTGTTAATGGGAACACAGATGTTTTGATGACTTTAGGTCTATGAAAGGATAGAGCACACTTGCCAAGCGTGTGCCTGCTAGCCAAGGCTTGAGGCCCTCTGCATGTGAGTCATGTAGAATTCACACATGTTATTTTTCTCTGAAAGATTTTTTTTTTAAACTTTAGACCAAATCAGAAGCAGATTATAACTCCCTGACTTCTCTCATCCCAGTGACCTTGACCCAGCAACCACACTGAAAGGAAGGACACTTCTGGGGGGAGTGGGGGCATTTTAGGGGGCAGGCTGTTATCTTAGAGTTCTCCAGAAAAAAACAGAATCAAGGAGAACCAATTGTATTGGGTTGGCCCCAAGGTTCGTTCAGATTTTTCCATAACATCTTACGGAAAAACCCTAATGAATTTTTTGGGCCAGCTAAATATATGCACATCATACCCACTCCAGTGTTCTTGCCTGGAGAATCCCAGGGACGGGGGAGCCTGGTGGGCTTCTGTCTATGGGGTCGCACAGAGTCAGACACGACTGAAGCGACTTAGCAGCAGCAGCAGCAGCAGCAGCAGCAGCAAGAGAGTGAGAAGGAGAGAGATTTAAGGAATTGGCTCCTGCAGTGTGGGGGCTGGAGACCTGGGAAGAGCTGGTGTTGCATATCCAAAGGCTGTCTGAAGGCAGAATGCCCTCCTTCTCCCAAGACCTCAGTCTTTGGGATGAAGCCCACCCTCCTTATGGAAGGTAACCTGCTTTACTCAAAGTCTACAATTTAACACTCATCACATCTAAAAAATAGCTTCATAGGGACTGGTGTTTCACCAAATATCTGGGCACCATGGCCTAGCCATTTCACAGCTTAGAGAAACTGAGGCTCAAGGTATCTGGCTGATGGATGGTGGGGCTACCTTCCCTGCCACATCGTGTCCAGTCCATCCTTTGAGGAGCACATTCTGCCCATTTCTTAAGCCCGAAAGAACCAGGACAAGGGGCTCAGAGGAGGCCCCAGTTTGCCAGAGGACCCTCTCAGTGCCCTGGCAGTCCCCTCCCAACACAAGTGCACAGACCCTTCTGGGAACATCGGCCCAGGTGTGTGCACATTCACACATGAACCCAGATTTCCGAGACCTGTGAAAGTGAATTATCTGGATCTGACCTGGTCTCCTGGGGCTGATGCAAAGAGGTGGAGGGGGACGGGGGCCTGGTCTTGGCCACCAACACAGGCAGAAGGTAAGGAAAGGATGGGCCACGCGTGAGAGGAGGAGCTTTGGAAGTCCCACCCTTAGAGAAAATCACCTGCACAGTTGTGAAGGGCTGAATAACAGACGTGGTGTACTTTCAGATGTTTCTACCCTCCCTAGCAAAAAATCCCAAGCATTTCTGGGTGAGCAGGTAGACGTGAAATGAAAACCATCCTGTCCTGGACCTGTGTCCCACCTGCTCCTCCCGGGCCCTCCTGCAATCTAAGCTTCCTGAAGACAGATGTCAGAGGCCACGCTGCATCACTTCCTTGTTTCCACCCGCCAGTGGCTCCCCACCCATGAAAATAAAGGAAAACTCCTCTCCTTGTCACTGACAGGGTGGATTCTTTTCCCGTTGCTGCTCTAACAAATCAACATAAACCCGGCCACTTAAAACAACACATTTATTATCCTACAGTCTGGTAGGTCAGAACTCCAACATGGGTCTTGCTGGGCTAAAATCAGGGTAAGATTCTTAGATTTCCTGGGTAAGAACATAGATATCTTGGAGAGGGGAGCATTATTCTGCTTCCCACGTTGTGTGCTCAAGCCCTGCCACCTCCAACAGTGCCCAGATCGGACACCTTCTGGGCTCCAACATTCAGACCTCTGTGTTTCTCCACACACCTTGTGCGGCATGCTAAGTCGCTTTAGTCATGTCCAGCTCCTTGCTACCCTATGGACTGTGGCCCCCCAGGCTCCTCTGTCCATGGAATTCTCCAGGCAAGAATACTGGAGTGGGTTGCCATTTCCTTCTCTAGGGGATCTTCTCCATTGACCCAGGGATCGAACCAGTGTCTCTTATGTTTCCAACACTGGCAGGCAGGTTCTTCACCACTGGTGCCACCTGGGAAGCCCTCAGTTTCCACAAACCTTAGCAAGTTTATTTCAACCGCAGGGCCTGTGCACTGGCCGTTTGCTCTGTCCAGATTCTGGCCCTGGTCCTTGAAAGTCAGTTTTCCACTTTCACTAGAAGCACCCTTCTTAGAGAGCCCTTACCTGCCTACCGAGTGTGGGGCAGCCTCCTGGCCACCCTCCAGTACACACCCCATTTCCATTGTCTGCCTCTGGATGCTTTCAGGTCTGTCTGGTTTTTCTCTGCATGCTTGGCGAGTCACGTACTGAGATCTGTTCTTTGAGTGTCATTCACGTTGTCCTTCCTATAGCCCCATGAGACAGGGATCTCAGAGGAGAGCACTGACTCACAAAAGGCAGGAACTTGCCCCGGGTCACTCAGCCAGGAAGAGTGGGAGCCAGAACACAGACAGGCTGCCTCCCCAGACCCAGGACATCACCTGGCAGGACAGGCTCTCCGGACATACTTGTTGAATGAGCACACTATCTTACTAGCTAGATTCCTTCTGGGAAGGTAAAACCTCTAATCATGCAGTCCAAGAAAGAGCGCCAAGCTGATACTGACAGGTCTGTATGTTTTCGCATTACAGTGTAAATGACTGAAAGTGTCTGATGTTTTTCTGAAAGCAGTTTTGTGTTTTGTCTATTTTTGCCTATAGGTACTCATGTGTTCTGGGCTTCCCTAGTGACTCAGATGGTAAAGAATCCACCGGCAGTGCAGGAGACCCTGATTCCTCGGTCAGAAAAATCCCCTGGAGAAGGAAATGGCAACCCACTCCAGTATTCTTGCCTGGAAAGTTCCATGGACAGAGGAGCCTCGGGGGCCACAGTCCATGGGGTCGCAAAGAGTCAGACATGACTGAACAACTAAACGACAATTTTCTTTTAAATGAAAAAGTCTGTGGTGTCCTTATTTTAAGTTTCAGGCAGTCCCAAAGAAGCAGGGAAGACTGGGTGGAGGCTTTGAAAGGACAAAGAAAGTTCTATCCACCCAGGGAGTCTGCCCCATGGCCCCAGGGCTGCATAAGCCTGGGGAAAGTTTGTAGAAACCTGGCAGTCCCACCATTGGCCCTGCTGATCAGGGGCATCGTCCAGTCTCCAGCGCCACTCAGCAGACAGACACTTCTCCTGGGGCAGCTGACAAGCAGGCAGGTCAGGGTGGCCGTATGTAAGCAAGACTGCTGCCTCAGTGGCAGGGGCAGCACTCCACAGCCACTGGCTGGTTCTGCCGAGAATCAAGGCAGGTGCCAAACAGAACCTGCCGTGGTGAGCAGGCCTAGGAGGGCATCAGTTCCTACCCGGAAGACTCCAGCCCAGCCCAAGGACCCAGTGCCTCCTTCCCCAGCTGGTCACCTCCGGTCCACACCCTCAGCCTGCACTGACCAATGCCCGTGAGGGCTAGAAACTGCCCCAGCGGAGCAAAGGGATCTCCGCTCTTCACTGCGATCAGGGCAGTCCTTGACAGGACTGGGAAAGAGTCACACTCCTGAAGGTGCCGAGGAAAGATGGAGGCTGCTGGAGAAAGGGGAAATGCCAGGATGGCCTTCCGGTCACCCATCCTCACCCTGAGCCCACCCATTTGTCTAAACCCTGTGCCTGTGGGGAGTGAATCCCTGGACCAGTACTCATGAAGGCCTGCAGAATGGCAATCTCGCCCTCCCTGCAAGGGGCTCTTCTGGTCTTCCCATCCAGGGGGTCGTCTGTTTTCCCATCTCCGGACACAGGCAGGTCTTGTGACTTGCTTTGGCCGGCAGAACACACTGGAAGCGATATACCAGTTCCAAGGCTGGCTCTGGATTAACCTTATTGTCTAGTCTCTGAATCTGATGTTTTCACATCTGGGGCTATGTGACTTGGCACGGACTGTTCCACGGGGGGTGGGGGGGTGGCTAGCAAATTCCTAGAGGCAGCAGACAGCACAACACCCTCCTTGCCCATGCCCAGCACACCTTAGGTGGCAAGCCAACCAGAGCTGAGCCCACCCCCCTGAACACCCCACCCCAGCCACGCCCCCCCAACAACCCCAGGGTCCGTCAGCACACAACCAGAAACAGCCTTATACTGCCATCTCGCTCACATTATTCCAACTAGCCAGTCCAGACTCGGTTAGTGTCCTTACCCTGTCTCAAGGCCCCCAGTACAGGCTTTCCCAAAGTCTCCATCCCTCTCGCTGCCTGATGTTTTCTCTGTGACCTCCTTCTCTCGAGAACTCTAAGTTAATAACATGCTATCTTTTCCCCAGCACTGTCTCCTGATCTGTTGGCCCCACCCCGCCTGACTGAAACCGAAATGTTAGCTTCACGGCAGAACAGCGTCTCAGGAAGTCTGGTGTCTCCTGCTGGCCTTAGCCCTCGGCCACTTTCCAACATGCGGAAAGCCCAGGCCAGCCTGCTGGAGGACGGGGGACTGCATGAAACAGAGGCACCCTGGACCACCCAGCCCTGGCTAACCCAGCAGCTGTCCACAGACCAAGAGGATCCCAGGCCTAGAGAGTGGAGCCTGGAGCCCGTGAGCAGAACAGCTGCTCTGAGTCCTGCTCAAACTGGTGACCTGGTCAGCCAATTCCAGACCCAGAGCAGCTCAATCAGAACCAATGCAGGATCCTTGTCTGTTTGGTTCTCGGTGAATGGGCCATAAAAGAAAGTGTCAATCACTCAGTCGTGTCCAACTCTTTGCAACTCCACAGACTGTAGCCCACCATGCTCCTCTGTCCATGGGATTTCCCAGGCGAGAATACTGGAGTGAGCAGCCACGCCCTTCTTCAGTTGGATCTTTCTGACCCAGGAATTGAACCCAGGTCTCCCACATATCAATCACATGATTTTTTACCATATGAGCCACCAGGGAAGCCCATGGACCATGGCAGCCATCAAATATGTGTTTCATGAAATAACTCATTTTCGATTTGAATGATTCACACATCCTGGTAGCTGTGGTTCATCTCCACGAATCTCTAAAACAGGGTGATCAGTTGCTCGGTTGTGTCTGACTCTTTGTGACCCCATGGACTGTAGCCTGCCAGGCTCCTCTGTCCATGGGATTCTCCAGGCATGAATACTGAAGTGGGCTGCCATTTCCTCCTCCAGGGGATCTTCCAGACCCAGGGATCAAACCACGTCTCTTGCCTCTCCTGCATTTGGCACTTGGATTCTTTACCACTAGCACCACCTGGAAAGCCCTCTAATACAAGGACTGGTTATAAAACCCTGCAGCAGGGTTGGCAAATACTCCTGGTGCTACGAGCATGGCAGATACCTCTCTGATCAAGCACGGTATTCTTTCACATTGAGCTCCGAAGTGAACAACAATCCATCCCAACCAAGGCTCCAGGCAGCCCCAGGCTATCCGTTTAAATTGGCAACAGAATTGACATTGATAAACTGATCACAACTGAGACAGGCTGGGACCTGGGACCCTGCAGCGCTGGACACAACTCTCCTTGAGTAGGGAAATACAAAGAAGCTGTATGAAACTAAAAATAACTGCGTGCATGCATAGTTGGGGCAGATTCTGGGTATAGAGACCAAAAGGCCCAACTGCCACTTTTGAGGAGCCTGGAGCAAAAGCAGGGTACTGTGTATGCCCTCTGCACTCCACACCACCAGAGGGGTGGGCAAGGCACCTAAGCCACCCTTCCCACATGCCCCTGGCCATACTCCTGCTTATGCCCCCATATAAGGAACAAGCTTCCCCATTCCCACTTGTTCTTGATCCTGCCTGCTGCAGCAGGGCCCCATAAGGCCTTGTCTGGGCTTCTCTGGTTTCTAGTCAATTTCTGTTGACTGGGGAGGGCCAAGAACCCTACTTGATAACAACACGACACCAGGATGGAATGTGTTCAGATTTCCATGTTTCTACCCTTCATCTCATCCAGGGAAGAGGTACTGAACCCGTGCCACCTCCTTTCCCTCCACCTCCATCAGTGGGGTTCAGTGGGTGGGGGCATCCTTTCCCCTTCTCGCTCCTCTCTCAGCCTTTGATCCTAATACAAGGATTCAGTTGCTACTGTCTCGGGTGCGCCAGGCTCCCCGTCTACAGCGTGGGGATAATGCTGCTACCATTGTCTGCTTTAAAGTTTCAAAGAAGGACAAATGTAACATCTACAGTACGAAAGTGACTTGGGAAGGACAAGGATGGTGAATTAAATCATCATTTTCCTGACAATGTGTTCAAAAACACAAGGGAAGAAGCCAAGAAAGAGGAAGGCATATGATCCAGAAAACGTAAACTCCAGTCCAGGCCAAAGTCCCCGGGTAGCCGCAGGGCTATGAGCCCAGAGAAGGTTCAGCAAAACTGGAATCCAGGGGCAAGGAGCCCGGCAGAATAGGGACCAGGAAAGAGAGTTTTGGAAACTCTTGTGCTTATGTAGAGGACGGATGGGGCAAAGGAGAAAAACTTTGAGGAAAACCAAAAAGTGACACAAGAACGAAATCATGGTAGGTTGCTTGGCTCTGTACCGAACAATGGAACAAAGTGCTCATCTGTCATCACAGAAGATCAGTTACGTAGAAATGTGGAATAATTTCCAGGGCATTTGAAAATAGTTGCCTCAAGAGAAAGAGAGAGGGGACTATGGGACAATTTCTTGAAAGCCACAAACTACCAAAAATCCCCCCACAAGAAAAAGAAAAGCTACCCGAAGGAGTTTTGTATCTGTCAAAGAAACTGAATTCATAGTTAAGAATCTTCCAGGAAAGAAATCTCCAAGCCCACATGGTTTCATTGGTCAATTCTATCAAACACCGTGAGAGGAACTGACACCACCTCTATGTAGTCTCTTCCAGAAAACAGAAAGAAGGGGCCAACTCACAGTTCATTTTAGGAAGCCAGTGTCATCATGGTAACGCACCCAGGCAAAGACAGAAGAGATACACAGACAAGGGGTCAGCAAATTGTCTGTAGAAACAGGGCCAGAGAGTCAAGTTTTCCAACTTTGCAGCCCATAGAGTATCTGTTGCAACTACTCACCTGTACGGAAGTAGTGCAAAAAGCAGCGATGGTGACATGTAAGGGAGTCAGCGTGGCCAGATTTGAGCACCAGTGGGCTGGATATGTTTCATGGGCTATAGTTTGCTGACCCCTGCAACCAGATACAAGAATTCTCCCAAAACATTAGCAAGCAGAATCCAGAAATATACACAACGTATAAGATGACATGATCTTTATCTGTGAGTTTATCTGCGAGTGCAAGGCTGGTTTCAAAATTAGAAAATCACATGACATTATAATGTATTATACCACAATTAAATCAATTATACCACAATTGAAGTTTTTAATTAAATTTTAAAAAGTCAACCAACATTATCCACTTTAATAACAGACTGAAGAATAACCACGAGATCATATCAGTTGAGAGAGACAAAGCATGTGATAAGATTCAGCATCCATTTATAATAAAAGATGCTGTGATGATGCTATAATATCATCACAATAATAAAAGATGATGCTGTGAAAGTGCTGCACTCAATACGCCAGCAAATCTGGAAAACTCAGCACTAGCCACAGGACTGGAAAACATCAGTTTTCATTCCATTCTCAAAGAAAGGCAATGCCAAAGAATGCTCAAATTACTGCACAGTTCCACTCATCTCACACGCTAGCAAAGTAATGCTCAAAATTCTCCAAGCCAGGCTTCAACAGTACATGAACCGTGGACTTCCAGATGATCAAGCTGGATTTAGAAAAGGCAGAGGAACCAAAGATCAAATTGCCAACATCCGTTCAATTATCAAAAAAGCAAGAAAGTTCCAGAAAAACATCTACTTCTGCTTTATTGACTGTGCCAAAGCCTTTGACTGTGTGCATCACAACAAACTGAAAAATTCTTAAAAGAGATGGCAATACCAGACCACCTGACCTGCCTCCTGAGAAATCTGTGTGCAGGTCAAGAAGCAAGAGTTAGAACTGGACATGGAACAACAGACTGGTTCCAAATCAGAAAAGGAGTACATCAAGGCTGTATACTGTCACCCTGCTTATTTAACTTCTATGCAGAGTACATCATGCGAAATGCTGGGCTGGGTGAAGCACAAGCTGGAATCAAGCTGGGAGAAATATCAATAACCTCAGATATGCAGATGACACCACACTTATGGCAGAAAGTGAAGAAGAACTAAAGAGCCTCTTGATGAAAGTGAAAGAGGAGAGTGAAAAAGTTGGCGTAAAGCTCAACATTCAGAAAGATCATGGCATCCGGTTCCATCGCTTCATGGTAAATAGATGGGGAAACAATGGAAAGAGTGTCAGACTTTATTTTTTTGGGCTCCAAAATCACTGCAGATGGTGACTGCAGCCATGAAATTAAAAAACACTTGCTCTTTGGAAGAAAAGCTATGACTAATCTAGACAGCATATTAAAAAGCAGAGACATTACTTTGCCAACAAAAGTCTGTCTAGTCAAAGCTATGGTTTTTTCAGTAGTCATGTACAGATGAACCACAAAGAAAGCTGAGCACTGAAGAACTGATGCTTTTGAACTGTGGTGTTGGAGAAGACTCTTGAGAGTCTCTTGGACTGTAAGGAGATCCAATCAGTCTATCTTAAAGGAAATCAGTCCTGAATATTCATTGGAAGGACTGATGCTGAAGCTGAAACTCCAATACTTTGGCCACCTGTTGTAAAGAATTGACTCATTTGAAAAGACTCTGATGCTGGGAAAGATTGAGGGCAGGAAGAGAAGGGGACCACTGAGGATGAGATGGTTGGATGGCATCACCAACTCGATGGACATGAGTTTGAGTAAGCTCTGGGAGCTGGTGATGAACAGGGAAGCCTGGTGTACTGCAGTCCATGGGGTTGCAAGGAATCAGACATGACTGCGTGACTGAACTGAACTATAATAAAAACTCTATTAAGCTATGCTATAAAACCTTAACCTGACAAATGGCTTCTACAAAGACCTATAGCCTAGCATCCCACTTAACATTAAAAAACTAAATGCGGGACATTCCTGGTAGTCCAGTGGCTAATCCATTGCACTCCGAAGGCAAGGGGCCCGGGTTCCATCCCTTGTCAGGGAACTAGAGCCCACATGCTGCAACTGAGACCCAGTGCAGCCAAATAAATAAATAAATAAAATATTTTAAAAACAGACAAAAAAGCTGAACGCATCTTTCCCACAGCATGGATGTCCGCTCTGTTACTCAACACAGTACTGGAAGTTTAATAAGTGTAATCAGGCTAAATAAATAAATAAACAGCACGTGTATAAAAAAGGGTGAAATAAAATTGCCCCTATTTGCAGATAACCTGATTCTTTATGTAAAAAATCTGAGGGAATCTACACAAAGAAATTCCTATAGCTAATAAGTGAGTTCCACAGAGTCACAGGATACCACGTCAACATAGAAAAGCCCACTGAATTTCTGTAGTCTAGGAATATAGCATCGGAAATGAAAAAATCTTAAAACTAATACTACTTAAAATAGCTCCAAAAATGAAATACTTAGATTTTAAATCTAACAAAGCATATTCACATTGAAAATTTTAAAATACTGATGAAAAAAAATCAAGGAAGATCTAAATAAATGGAAAGACATGTAATTTCATGTCACTGGAAAACAATATTAAAATGCCATGTATGTACATGTGTATGTTCTTGGTCATGTCCAACTATTTGAGACCCCAGGGACTGTAGCCCACCAGGCTCCTCTGTCCATGGGATGCTCCAGGCAAGAATACTGGAGTGGGTTGCCATGCCCTCCTCCAGGGGATCTTCCCGACCCAGGGAACCACATGAACCCACATGTCTTACATCACCTGCATTCACAGGCAGGTTCTGTACGTCCTGGGAAGCCCCTTCAATTGAGAATTGCCTTTAAAAACGTGTATCTTAACATAAACTTCACACTTTATATGAAAATTAACTCAAAACAGATCACAGATCAAAATGTAAAGAAGCAAAACTACAAAATTTTTAGAAAAAAAGTACAAGAAAACTTTAATGATCCAAAGTCAGAGAGTTCTTAGACTTAAAACCAAAAGCAAAATCTATAAAAATAAAAAAATTAATCAATTGGACTTCATCAAAATTAAAAACCTTTGCTCTGGAAAAGACACTGTTAAGGCAAGCTGCAGTGAATGAAATAACGCCATTTGTAGCAACATGGGTGGATCCAGAGATTATCCCCCTAAATGAAGTGGAGTCAGAGAAATACCGTAGGATATTACTTACAGGTACAATCTAAAAATAAAAAATGATACAAATGAACTTATTTACAAAACAGAAACAAACTCAAAGACTTAGAAAACAAATTTATGGTTACCAAAGGGGAAAAGTGAGGGGGGAGGGATAAAGTAGAAGCTTGGGGTTAACTTACACATACTATTCTATATAAAATAGACAGCCAACAAGGACCTACTGTAGAGCATGGCCCCTATACTCAATGCTCTGTTATAATCCATATGCGAAAAGAATCTGAAAAAGAGCAGATATATGAATATGTATAATTAAATCACTCTGCTGTGTACCTGAAACTAACACAGCATTGTAAATCAACTATACTCTAATATAAAATTTAAAAATTAAAAAAATAATAAAAAATTTAAAAGACAAGCTGCAGAAAATATTAGCAACTCACACACCTGAAAAAATGATTTCTAATTAAAATATATAAAGAATACTTAAAACTTAACCATAAGAAAACTAACCACCTGTTTGGAAAATGGGCAGAGGGTCTGGATAGACACTTCACCCATTAGACTATCCAAATGTCAAAGACACACATGAAGAGACGCCAGTATTACCAGCCATTAGAGAAATGGGCATTTAAGCCAAAAGGAGACATCATTCCATACCCATAAGAGTGACCTGGAGACAGATAAACAAACCTAATAATATTAAGCACTGGTGAAGATGAAGGGTAACTAAGCTTTTTATGCATTGCTGGTAGGAACGTAAAATGATAAACGGAAGTCGCTCAGTCGTGTCCGACTCTTTGCGACCCCATGGACTGTAGCCTACCAGGTTCCACCATCCATGGGATTTTCCAGGCAAGAATACTGGAGTGGGTTGCCATTTCCTTCTCCAGGAGATCTTCCCGACCCAGGGATTGAACCCGGGTCTCCCACATGGTAGGCATTGTAGGCAGACGCTTTATTATCTGAGCCACCAGGGAAGATCCTGAAAAACAATAAAACTGAATGGAATATAGCCTAGCTGCTTCTTACAAAGTTAAAGATACATTTACCAAATGACCCAGCAATCCCACTCTTAGATATTTACCCAAGAGAAATGAGTGTTTACATTCCACAAAAAGCTGTATGGGGAATGTTTATAGCAGCTCTCGTCATAGTCTCCCAAAATTGGAATTGATAGCATGGAGTCATTAAGTTCAATGGCCAAGCTGACAAACTGTGATATGTCCACAGAGTGGAACACTACTCAGCAATAGGAAGGAACCGTGCATTCCCGGAATGACATGGAAGGATCTTATATACATTATGTCAGAATCAAAAGTCTATGTACTTTTTGCTTCTATTTATATGACATTATGAAGATGAAAAACTATAATGATGAAGAATAGGTCAGTGATGCCAGGGGCTGAGGTGGGCAGACATGTGCCTACATAGGGCATCATGATGTCATTTTGGAGTGGTGGAACTGTTATGTCTCCTGACTGTGGTGGAGATGGCCAAATATAGAGCATAGCTCTATGGTTAAAATCATGGAAATGTACACTAAAGACATTTTTCCCCCAATAAACTCCAAAAAGCAATGTATCCAATGGGAGTAGACAGTCAAAAGAATGAATCTCTAACAGTGGATTTTGGAACCCTGTAACAACTGATCACAAGGAGAGGTTTTGGAGAGAGGGAAGTATTCTGAAATACTACAGCAGCCGCATCCCACAGCCACTCAGGAGGTTGAGGGCCAGCATGGGGGAGAAGGGTGAGGCGTGGGGCTTGGCTAAGCGTCCTTCCTTTCTTGTCTCCCCCGCAAGGCTGTCTCTCTTCCCAGGGCGAGACCACAGAGTGGGCAGCAGTGTTGAGAAGGGCCCGCATTTATGGGATCCCCACACTGCTCAACCTCCGCTCCTTTTCCAGGACCACCGGTTCTCCAACAGCAGATCTCGAAAGTCTTTCAAAGTGACTCAGGACAGACATGATGAAAAGCCAGACAGGCACTGGGGGTGAGATTCCCCAGCCTACACAGGACTTTGGGCAAAGGACAGTTTCACTAGAAGTTTTAAACCAACTTCCATTGAGAATCCCTTCTGCTCCCTTTCCCTCTCACCAAGCCCAGTAAGGCAGGTGCTTTTGCAGGTAAAGAAATCAAGGTTTAGAGGATAAGGAATTTGAGGAAGCCTGGACATGGCAGGGCAGGGATGGGACCCAGATCTTCCCCCAAGGACACAGTCTGAAAGAGCTTACTTCCCTATTTGAACAGCAGCTGCAAACATCTGAGAACTGTCAAGGCCTCACCTTGTCCAGGTAACCTTGAGAGAGCAAGTAACAGCAGGACAGCCACCCCCCGCCCCCCCGCAGCATCCTGTCTACCCTGCCCCCTCTGCTGGCCCCGGGTTGGGGGCCAACTAAGGGATGCACCTACCTGTGCTCCTGGCTTTGCACTCTGGGCCTGAGGCTCTGTTTTGTAATCTGCAGTGGGCAACCCTATTGTTCTGCTTGGTGGGTTCCTTGTGGGGACCTTCTGCGGCCTGGTGGCTGAGTGACTCCCTGCGGTGGCAACTCACCCCCTTCCACACTAACATGGACCAAGTTTGGTCTGAACTAAATCTCCCTTCCTGCATCCCAAGGTCTTCTAAGTGGCCACCGATATGCCTGCTTGGTTCAGATATTCAGTTCATGGGTGACAGTCTGTGGAGAAGAGAAAAGGCTTAGAGCCCAGAGAGAGAGATGAGGCTGTATGACCCTGAGTAAGTCACAAACTCCCTGGGCCTCAGCTCCCTCGTCTGCAAAATGGGGGTGGTGACAGTTCCCAACTCACAAGGCTGCTCTGAGAATAAAGAGCGTGGGAGATGCTTAGCAAAGAAACAGGCGTTCATCCGTCACTCGGCAAGCTTTCCTTCCGAATGGGCAACCCACTCCAGGATTCTTGCCTGGGAAATCCCACTGACAGAGAAGCCTGGCGGGCTAGAGTCTGCAGGGGTCGCAGAGTCCAACACGACTGAGCGACTGAACACACACACGCACACTGCTGTTACTGTTATTGCTGTGGATGGTATTGTCCGGGTAGCTGCCCTACAACTCATAGAACACGTGGTCACAGACAGAGGGGTCTCCGGTTTTCAGAACCAGTCTGGTGATAGCTGGCTTGGAATTCAGCAGGTCGAATCTTACCTTTGACAGTGCACTTTTAACTGAATTCTTTTTTCTTTTTCTACAGCACTGCTACAGCATGTGGGACCTTGGTTCCCTGACCAGGGATCCAAACAGCTCCCCCTGTTTGGAAGTGAGGAGTCTTAACCACTGGACTGTCAAGGAACTCCCTTTAATCTGCATTTTTATCTTAATTTTTACTATCAATCCTTGCTGTTTAACGTAAAAGTGAATCTGTTCAAGTACATAAATCCATCGGGATTCCAATAGCCACAAGTCAGGGAGAGAAAACCTAAGAGAAAGCTGCCTGTAAGTTTGGGAAAGAAACTTAGTCCCAAATCTCAGGTCCCCCAGGCTCAGAGTGAAGCTGCTTCAGACACCTCCCTGTCCACCCCTGCCTTGGAAGTGCTGTGAACTGCTAAGAAAGTTGGTGGTGGGAGCCACACGCTTAAATTGGCTATTATGATGTTAGTTGCTCAGTCCTGTCAGACTCTTTGTGACCCCATGGACTGCAGCCCACCGGGCTCCTCTGTCCATGGGATTCTCCAGACAAGAATACTCGAGTGGAGGGTTGCCATGCCCTCCTCCAGGGGATCTTCCCCACCCAGAGATAGGGCCTGGGGCTCCCACATAGAAGAAGGCAGATTCTTTACTATCTGAGCTACCAGGGCTATACTCCCAGTACAAAATGTTTTTGCTGTTAAAAAAAAAAAAAAGCAGTGTTTGTTTTTTTTTAAGTTGGTGGGAAGAAGGATATTTCGGTTAGAAATTTAAGTGTTGGAAGTTGGAGTCAGGAGACATCCTCTACTCTAATCGGGTGAGCGCGGAGCTCTTCTGGAGACCGGAGGACGACCAACGTCTCATGAGTTCTCAGGCAGAGCCTTCTCTCTGTCTCTCTCTGTCTCTCTCTCCCCCAGCGGACCGAGGCTTTCGCACCGACTGCTCAGACCAGCCCCGGTCCTCCCAGACTGCCCGGCCCGCGATGCATCCGATGACAGAAGCGGGAACGCAACCCCAGCCCCAGCCGGGCTCCAAGCCCCCGTCCCGAGCATTCCGGTGGAATGTGGCGAGCCAAGGTCCTTCGGCCTCGGCGTGGCCTCCCCTGCAAGCAGGATCAGGGAACTGGCGGGAGGGACACTGACCTGGGAAGCCCGCGATTCGGGGCAGGCGAGGAAGAGCAGCAGAAGGAAGAGTGCCCGGGGACATTTGGGCACCATCTTTGCCAACCGGAACCTTTCTGCTTGGGAAGGGGAGATAACTTGGTCTGCCGCCCCCGCCGAGGCTGTCCCAACCGATGCCGCGGCCGCCCCTGCGGGGAACCGGGCTCCGCTCGGTCCGGATCGGCTCGGGTAGGGAGGAAAGCGGGAGCCCGGGAGCCCAGCTCGGCCCGCCGCGCTCGGGAGGTGCAGTCCCGGATCCAGGTGCGCCGCGCGCGGACCTGGAGCTCCCGCGGCCACCAGCGTCCGCTGCCGCCTGCACGAGACAGTCCCGGCGAGGCGGGGAGGCGCCGGCCCCTCGGCCAAAGCCGAGGAGGAGGGGCTGCCCGGCCAGGAATGCGCCTGGGAGCGCGCCCAACCCGCGCGGCTCCCGGAGGAGGCCCGGCGCGACGCAGAGGACGAGCGCCGGCATCCTGAGAGCCCTCGCGGGGGAGGCGGCCGAGGCGGCGCGCACGTGCGTGCGGGGCCCGGGAGCCCATCCCAGCGCCGGGCCGCTCCTGACCCGCCCCTCTCCAGCCCGGGGACACTGAGGCTGACCTCATCCAGCAGCAAGTGAGATTCAAATCCAGGTCTGTCCAACTGCAGAGCGCGCGCGCGCGGACGTATGCCTCCCCGGCACTCGGAAGACAGGACTAGTGTGGGCGCGAGATGGACTGCATGAACTTAGACCGAGCTCTCCACCCGAGAACTGCTGTCGGAGTACAAGAACACTCAAGCACAGGGACTCAGAATCAGCAGCCCTCCTCAGCTGCTGCCCTCCACTCCCCAGTGGAAGGAGAAACAGTTTGAACTGGGAGGCAGGGTTATGGGAACACTGGATGCTTTGCTGAGGTTGGGTGGGACACGCCGCTGGGAAGGACAGACATTAGCAGTCTGAGTCCCCCTGCATCCCGGGGCTGTGGGAGGACCCAGATGGCCTCAGCTCCAAGCTCCTGGAAAACATGGTTTAAGTTCTTACTGGAAGAGTGTTTTCAGAAGGCAACACTGCAGATGTCATGGTGCACACCAAGTCTGGCCAATCCTCAAATCTATTTTTCCTGTTTCCAAATTTCATTTAGCAGAGCCCATTCAGAGCTCAAGGCACGGAGCTCAGAAGGCTACGTAGCCTTCGAGTTGAACTGTTTTCTTTTGGAAGGCAGAGGGGAAAATTGGAGTCCCGTGGAAAACGAGGGGCCTGCTGCAGACTGGCCACCTGGGCAGACACTACCCAGGAAGTCAGGCTGGGCTGCCCCGCCACCTTGCCGCCGGGGGAAGGAGAGCGCGCCTGTGTGCTGTGACTGGTGCTCCTGGGGAGGCTGCTTGAAGGGCACTGGGCAGCACACTGCTCCTCCCTGTCCAGGCGGAGGGGGCCAAGGAGCCCCGGGCGGAACCCGCAGCCTATGGAAATCGTGGTATTTCTGCCTCCATCGCTCACGTTTGCTGTCTTTGCCAAAGCCCCGTGTCCCCCTCTTTGTACTCTCCCCTCCTCCACCCCTAGAGAAGAATTTCTTCTGGTCAATGAGGCTGTGTTTATTTTGTATTTTATCCCACCTGATGTTTACATGGCAACTGCCACCCTCAAAACCAACGCTTCTCGGCCCGGAGCCTGCTTGCGCTGGAGCCAGGCAGAAGTGCCTGAGAACTTTCCCTCTGAATGGATGCGCGGACCTGAAGACACTCCTGAGTTCACCAATGAAGAAACGAAAGCTGGGAGTGGCCGAGTGACTGGCCTATGGTTTGCAGACTCAAGGGTCTCCAGAGCAGGGCTGTTTCCAGCACAGGCTACCTTCAACCTTCATCCCACATTTTAAAGACTTAAATATTCAGTCATAGGATTTCAGAAATTTTGTTGACAGGAACGGAGTTTTTCCTGGTTCCTGGCTTCCTTCATCCCTCTCTCGCGCGCTTTTTCTCCCTTGCTCCCCCTTCTCCTTCTCTTCCTCCACCTCCTTTTCCTCTTCTCATTCCCCTTCTTCTCCTTTTTCTTCCTCTACTTCTTTACTTTTCAAGCATTCCTAAGTTTCAACACAGATTTTTTTCCTGCTTACCAATTTGTTTCCCTTGTCCTGTGGCTGGCTTCTCTCCCATGCGCTAGCATCCAGTCTGAACGAACCTTCTAAGGTCCCACTGCCCTCTCAGTACTGCCCCCTGGTCTGTCTGTCCACAACAGCCCATGACCTGTGGTCATCAAGACAGGCCCTCCACAGCCCATACCTGCCAAGGCTGCTAAGAGCAAACAAACTGTGAAAATAAGCCATGGGCTACTCCGGGTTCCACAAACTCACCTTTGGCTAAATTGACTCTGATGGTCCTGCATGGGGACAACATAAGAAGGAGCCAACATCTCTTGAGCACCAGACCCTTTATTAAGCTTTTCATGAATATTCTAGTTTATCCCCTCACAACCCAGCAAAATGGGTCCTATTATTATTTCCATTTTGCAGATTGGGAAACTGAGGCTTAGCATGCTTAGTTGCCCAAGATCAAACATCAGGTTAGTAATCGGGAGAAACAGGATTTACGCTTGACTGTGTCTGGTCCCAAGGAGCACGCTTTCTGCTGCAGTTGAAACTAAACATAGGAATTTGCTCATTATTCTTGTTGGCCAGTGTTTGATATTTTCAAAGCCAAGTATATAAAAATTAGCTTTAGGGGTAATTTTTCAGGGATACATTTTCACTGCGAAGATTACACTTGTACAAGTTAGGCCTATTTACAATAACCTCCAAGGAATTGTTGAAATTAATCACTGGGCCTATTCGTACTTGCTATTGTTCAAAACAGGACAGTTCTGCCAGATGACACTCAGTTTGCCCCTGCGGATGCATTCTGCCCTGGAGGGCAACCTGAAGGGATGGCCTCAACACCCCTGTGTGCTCTCTGTCCTCTGTGTTTGGAGCCTGAGAATGCGCAGTGGGAGATCAGATGGAGAAGGGTGAGGCCCTGAGCCTGAGTCAAGCTGGCTGTGTCCCTTGACAGAAAATCACTGCTCTTTGCAAGGCAATCTCTTCTCCATCCCTCACTTCCCTTGGGATTCCCACAGCCCCTCCCCCTGTCCCGGGCCAAGGGATACCAACAGTGCCTTCATTAGTGGCCCTGGGATAGGGCAGTCCTCTGGTTGGCCTTTGTACATCCTGTCCATATCCTGTAAATAAATCGTCCACAAATTATCCTCATTTGAGCATGCCATTTCTTGGCTTTTGGCTGATAGAGTGACCATTGTCAATAAGTTGAAAATATTTTTTCCCTCCAGGTTGTAGGTCTAACAGGAAATGAGGTGAATAGACACACAATGAAGCTTGTGCACACACACACACTCAGGGCGAGGCACCAAGAGGACACTCTTAATCTTTCCCCTTGCTAATCAATGCTATCTTGGTCTAGGGCTGTGATATACCCAGGTAAAAATACCCCCAACCCCACCTCTTTAGACTCCCTTGGCTGTGTGACCCAGTTTTGACTAATGAGATGTAAGTAAAGCCGAGCAGATGAGGCTCCCAGGAAAGCCAATTTCTTGACAAACAGAAACAGTCTTAAAGATGTGTGTCCTTCTTCCTCTTGCTTGGAGCATGGACCCAGTGCTTGGAATTGCAGCAGCAACTCCATGACCATGGGATTACAGTCAAGTGCTTAGGATGGAGGTTTAGAAAGAGAGAAGGCATATGTTCACAGCAGCACTAGTCACAACTCGCAAGTCAGGGAAACAACCTATATGTCATTGACAGATGAATGGACCCACTCCAGTGTTCTTGCCTGGAGAATCCCAGGGATGGCAGAGCCTGGTGGGCTGCCGTCTATGGGGTCGCACAGAGTCGGACACGACTGAAGCGACTTAGCAGCAGCAGCAGCAGATGAATGGAAAAAGATGTGGTGCATATATGCAATGGAATACTACTCAGTCGTGACAAAGAATGAAGCAATGCAGCAACATGGACCGACCTAGAGATTATCACACTAAGCGAAGTCAGAAAGCAAAAGACAAATGCCATGTGATATCGCTTAGATACGGAGTCTAAAATATGATGCAAATGAATTTATCTACAAAACAGACTCAGACACAGAGAACAGACTTGTGGTTGCCAAGGGGGGAGGGGCGCGGGGGAGGGATGGATTGAGAGTTTGGAATTAGCCGATGCAAGTGTTCCATAGAGAATGGATACATGACAATGTCCTACTGTATAGCACAGAGCACTATATTCAATACCTTGTGATAATGGAAAAGAATACGAAAAAGAATGCATATATACATTTGTATATATATGTGTATGTATAGGGCTTCCCTGGTGGTGCAGAGGTTAAAGCGTCTGCCTGCAATGTGGGAGAGCTGGGTTCGATCCTTGGGTCAGGAAGATCCCCTGGAGAAGGAAATGGCAATCCACTCCAGTATTCTTGCCTGGAGAATCCCATGGATGGAGGAGCTTGGTGGGCTACAGTCCATGGGTCGCAAAGAGTCGGACACAACTAAGCGACTTCACTTCAGTATGTATGTATAACTGAGTCACATTGTTATACAGCAGAAATTAAACACAACATTATAAATCAACTATACTTCAATAATCTTTTTTAAAAAAGAAAGCAGAGGGAGCTTGCTTCCTTAATGATTTCTCTGAGACATGACAATACTGGGCCTCTTACGGATGTCTTGTTATCTAAGAAACAATAAACCCCTGTTGGGTTAAGTCACTGGTACTTGGGTTTCTGTTTCATGAAGTGGAACCAAATCTATGAGTCCATGGAGATCTAAATACATAGCTGAATAAAAATAAAGGGAGGAGAAACAACTCTTCTTTATAAAAAAATTACAATCAGTAAATATAGGAAAAAAGTGTGAAAAATAGAAAAGGCACCATTCAAGCACTACAGTAATAATTGTTGCAGGCATGATCCACCAATGAATGCTGAAATCAGTGAATAAGTAAGCAGAAACAGGAATTTTGCATAGTCTCAAAGTATCTTCCCCCAAGTATCTACATATATTAGAAAGGGAAAAATTTAAATTTACAGTAGATCAATGGGGCAATATCCTGTACCCTCTGATCTGAGGCACAAACAAGTGTGGCTTCTGTGACATTCTTTTGCCAAAAATGTGTAACTTCAATCTAATCATGAGAAAAAAAAATTAGATAAATCCAGATGGAGATACACATACAATACAAAATGGCAGAATTTCATTCCTCTTTATGGCTGAGTGATACCCCATTGTATACACGTACCACTTCTCTGTCCATTCACCTGTTGGTAGACACTTAGGTTGCTTCCACATCTTGGCTATTCTAAATAATGCTGCTATGAACACTGGAGTGTATCTTTAAAAATTGTTTTCATTTTCTTCCCATATATACCCAGGAGTGGAATAGCTGGATCATATGACAAATTGAAGGCAGGAGGAGAAGGGAACGATGGAAGATGAGATGGTTGGATGGCATCACCAACTCAATGGACATGAGTTTGAGCAAGCTCCGGGAGCTGGTGGTGGACAGGGAGGCCTGGCGTGCTGCAGTCCACGAGGTCACAAGGAGTTGGACACGACCAAGTGACTGAACTGACTGACTGACGACAGGTCTATTTGTAGTTTTTTGAGGAACCTCCATACAATTTTCTGTAGTGGTTGTACCCATTTACATCCCTGCCAACAGTGTGCTAATGCTCGCCAATACTTATCTGTGGTATGCTTGATGATAACCATTCTGACAAGTATAGGTGACATCTCATTGTGGTTTTGATTTGTATTTCTCTGATGATCAGCGATGCTGAGCATCGTTTCGTGTGCCTCTTGGCCATCTGTGCTTTAGCGTTAAGAGTCTGTACCATACACACAGAGTTCAGGGCGAGCTAGTGATTTGGGAAGTTTATGCACAGAATGTGGGCTGCCCTGGTGGCTCAGTTCGTAAAGAATCTGCCTGCAATGCAGGAGACCTGGGTTTGATCCCTGGGTTGGGAAGATCTCCTGGAGAAAGCCATGGCAACTCGTTCCAATATATTGCCTGGAGAATCCCCATGGACAGAGGAGCCTGACAGGCTGCAGTCCCTGGGGTCGCAAAGAATCAGACACGACTGAGTGACTCAGAACAGCACAGCACACACAGAGCGTGGTTCTCTCTTTCAATAATCCGTTCCCTTTCTAGTTATTGTGATTCTTCTAATTCCTATCTTCGAATTCAACAAGTAAAATTCAGGTTTTATAACTGGGTTTAATCGTCAAGTGAGACACACTGTGGCCTGCTCTGAGTGTAAACGCCATAAAAACGAGAAATGCGCCCAGTGCAATTCCCTGTATCGAACAGTATTTCCAGTATGTCCCTGTTCCTACCTCTCTCTAGTATCTTCAGCGTAGTTATTTTAATTGTATCTAGAGTTGTCGTCCAGGCAGTCAAAAGAAGGTACTTCCCCATTATCAGAACTTGAAATCTACACGTACATTTTATAATCATAAATGCATTATTTAAAAAGCAATTTCTTAGTGAAAAGTCCAGCTTCTTCATGCTCCACTTAATTTTCTTTTTTAAAAAAAGCAAACAAAAACTTAAGAATTGAATATTTTATCAGTATGTTCAGTAGTGTTAAAAATAAAATATCCAATTAAAAATAAATTTAAATTTAAAAAACCAAAACAAAATAAAATAGACACTGTCTTTTCTGGACTCTACTATGCCTCCACTTATCAAATTAAGAAGCAGAGAATCAGAATTATGACTGTTTATGTTGAGATAAGAATTTGGAGGCTAGAGTGAAAGGTAATACAGTAATATAAAATGAGGAAGCAAGGGATAAACAAATCATAGAAAGTATATTTTGAGTTTCGATGTGCAGTTCAACCCTCCTGTAGCATTTCTCTCCCTCTGACCCTGAGGATCCAGAGGTGAGAAAAAGCAAAATCTGGCCAGAGGGACCTGGAGTCAATTGTTCCTCATTTTCTCATCTGTAAAATGCTCATAGGCCCCTTCCAAGCTTTCAAGTTCTAATTCTGTACAGAGACTAGAAACATACCAAAATGAGAAGGGGTTTTTAGTGTTTTAGGGGGAGGTTTGCTTGCTTGTTCCTTGGCTCCCTTTTTTTGCCGCGATGGTGGTACTCAGTGTACATTTTTTAAAACTAAAATTTTGCCTCTTAGTTGGCATTTGGTAAGTAAAAGTGAATTTACAAATTTTTTAAAGGCAAGAATTAGAGACCAAAAATGTTGAGGTTAGACCTCTTCAGAGACATAGTTTGGCACCATCTGCTGGGTAGGGTTAAAAGTGTTCGTGTACAGAAACTTGCATTGCAGTTTCTTATTTTGTTGTTTAGTTGCTGAGTCATGTCCAACTCTTTGCAACCCCATGGACTGCAGCACGCCAGGCTTCTCTGGCAGCTTCTTATTGCTTTCCCAAAATGATTTAAAGGAAATGTTGTCAAAATTATTTACATCTGAATTCAGTAGCATACCAGGTTATGTTAGTAGGAATTTAGCTGTCAATCCATCATCATTGAAGGAGCATGGGACGTGCCTTGGGTAATGTCATTTAACTTTTAAAGTCTTTGACTGTGCTGGGTCTCCCTTGCTGTGCCGGCTTCTCTCTGACGGCGGCAGGCGGGGGGCTACTCTCTCTCTGGCTGCGGTGCGCGGGCTTCTCACGGCCTCTCTAGTTGTGAAGCGCAGGCTCTAGGTGCGCGGGCTTCAGCAGTTGCAGCTCCCGGGCTTGGCGGTTGCGGCCCCCGGGCTCTGGAGCACAGGTTCAGTAGTGGTGGCACAGGGGCTTAGCTGTTCCACAGCATGTCGGGTCTTCCTGTACGAGGGATTGAACCCAGGTCTGCCGCACTGGCAGGTAGATTCTTTACCAACGAGCCATCAGAGAAGCCCAGGGTAACTTCATTTTAACACACGTAAATAAACCTTAGAATGTGTTTGAATTTTGTATGGAGGAGTCTGTTTGAGCTCCGTAATGTGTACAACAATCACCGTTAACACTAACCTTAGCTGTCTTGGGAAGGCCTGGGCACTAGGCACTTTCTTTCCTCCCTCTCCCTTCCTTCATTTTGGGTCACAAAAGGTGGAATGTTTATTTACATTTTGATACATATATGTGACGACCCAGGGCTTCCCAGGTGGCTCAGTAAAAAAAAATCCACGGGCCAACACAAGAGACACAGGTTTCATCCTTGATCCGGGAAGATCCCACACGCCTCGAAGCAACTAAACCCGTGAGCCACAGCTATGAAGTCTGTGCCCTGGAGCTTGCGCCCCACGAGAGAAGCCGCTACAGTGAGAAAGCCGAGCACTGCGGCTGGAGAGCAGCCCCCACTCACTGCAACTAGAGAAGAGGCCGCACAGCAACAGGGGCCCCATCGTAGACAAAACATAAGTCAATCATTAAAAAGAAAAGAGCAGGCAGGCATTCTGCTCGTGCCACTTCCCAGCCCACCTGGCGGTTTGGTGTGGCTTTGTGACTTGAGTTTTGCTAATGAACTGTGCTAAGTGATGGGCACCACTTTCAGGTTTTGCCCTACAAAACGCCCCGTCTGGAGCAACCCTCCCCTCCTGCTGGCTGAATGCAGATGGCAGGCCCACAGTATGAAAATACACCTTGGGCCCCCGAGGGATCGTGTGGAGCAGGGTTGCCCTGCTCACCTCTGCAGCTATCCTTCAAGTTAGGAGAAACAGACTTTTTGTCTTAGCCTCTTGAAATGTAATTGAATAATTATTTACAGCCTAGGAGAAGGCGATGGCACCCCACTCCAGTACTCTTGCCTGGAAAATCCCATGGGCGGAGGAGCCTGGTGGGCTGCAGTCCATGGGGTTGCGAAGACACGACTGAGCGACTTCACTTTCACTTTTCACTTTTATGCATTGGAGAAGACAATGGCAACCCACTCCAGTGTTCTTGCCTGGAGAATCCCAGGGACGGGGGGAGCCTGGTGGGCTGCCGTCTACGGGGTCGCACAGAGTCGGACACCACTGAAGCGACTTAGCAGCTGCAGCAGCAGCTGAACCTAAATACTCCAAGTGCCCCTGTGATTTGTTGCCACTGTCTTTACTTGGTGTTTACATGAGTTCACATGTAACTTTATATCGTATTTGTAAAATTTTGTGGCTCTGCTGGGTTCCCATTGCTGCGCGCGCGCTTTCTCCAGCTGTGGTGAGCAAGGACCATTCTCCAGCTGTGGTGCCTGGGTTCCTCACAGCGCTGGCTTCTCTTATCGCAGCTCCCGGGCTCAGTAGTTGCGGAGTGTGGGCTTAGTTGCTCCGTGGCATGTGGGGTCTTCCTGGACCAGGGGTCAAACTCATGTCCCTTGCGTTGGCAGGCGGATTCTTAACCACTGCCATAAGGGAGGTGCCATATTTCTTGTAAGTACATTTCTATGTTGTTATAGTCTTCATAATGGAATGGTTGCAGAGTTGCTGGTTAAACTATAATTCCTTAACCATTCTATTGTGATGTTTAGTTTGCTTATTTTTTCCTCTACTTTAAATAATGCTATACTAAACACTTTTATGCAGAAGCCAGGCTTCCCTGGTGGCTCAGCCCATAAAGAATCTGCCTGCAATGCAGGAGACGGGAGACATGGGTTTGATCCCTGGGTCAGGAAGATCTTTTGGAGAAGGGGATGACTACCCATGCCAGTATTCTTGCCTGGGAAATCCCATGAACAGAGAAGCCTGGCACTATTGATGTGCTCATTTCCTTAGACACTGAAAGCAAAACAATTGTTACAAATACTTCGATTTGAGCTTTTAAAAGTTCGTCCTTTCATTTCGCGTTTGTCACTACTGAGGTTGAACACTGTCCATGTTTACTGTCCTCTTTTGAGAAGTTAATGTCCTACCACCTATCAGAGTCTACATTTCCTGTAGATTTTAATAATTTTAGTACTCATAGATATTACCAAGAATCAACCATCCAGAAATCTCAAGAAAGCATTTTATTAAGTCAGAACAAATATTAAGGCACAAAAATACATCAGTTTTTTTCAAATAAAAATCTTTGAAATAGTTTTGTGCTACATTCAAAGCAACGTCTTCCAAATTATACAATAATTTAACTTCTTAAATAAAAAATATACAACTTTAGCCCCTAAATTTTCCTCCCAAATACTTGTTTTCCTAGTTCTAAAGAAGTTTCTTCTTGAGCTCCTGTTATAATACCCATGTCCTTAAATCTCCTTTTGTCACTTAAATACATTCTTTAGTACTTTAACCAATACATTAAACTTCTTCCTTTAAGGCGCGGTGTTTTGCATTGCTTATCGCATGTTGTTGGTCGATACCAAGACACAAGTTCCAACACAAGGGGCTTATAAAGCTAGTATAACATGTCTCATAAACCAGTTTTGTATAGTTTAGTGCAACAGACTCAAACCCTTTAAAAAAGATATAAAAATCAATCACATGTACATCTTTTATATCCTTAGCCTTCACATTATAGTAGTGCAAATATACTGTGTTAGAGTGGGGAAGTCTAGAACTCTCTATAGGATATATGAAAGATTTCAAATATTTTCTTCACAAGAAAAGTACAGGAACATCTTATCTCTTGGGCTCAAAAAATCCACACACTCATCTGTTTTTCCTTATGTTTGAAATGAACTTTCCTTTAAAGCAGATACTAATATTCCTCTAACTTAAAACGTGAAAGCTCCCTTTTAAGCCAACGTCATACATCACAGAAGTCTAACACAAATGGCACAGTAAGCACACTTCAGCATTTTGCCTAGAAACAAAGAGAACTGGACTCTTACCCTCAGATCCCTGCATTCATAAGGAGACCCATTCTGATGGCATCCTAAGAATAAACTGGTGTGGCAGCCTCAAAGACCTCGACCACCAGTTTCCGGAGTCTTTGTGCAGAAGCAATGGTGATGAGCTGTGACGGTGTTCCTGAGTGTGACTTCTCCCTGGGGGTCCTTCGTAAGAACTCAGGCTACAGTTCTGGGGCTCCCCCTCCTGGGCACACGAGGGGGCCAAGAAGGCCCTCTATAGGAATAACTGATTCAGGCTGAGTCTTCAGTAGACAACACTGACCACCGAGGATGACAGACACAGTATATGTCCTTTGGAAAACATTTCTGATGAGGTTATCAGGAGAAAATACTGCTTTCTGTGATGATGAGCAAAGTCTGCATTTTGGTACGTAGCTGAGCTATGCAGGCACAGCATTATTTGTCTTGTCAGCTGCAGAAAGAAGTGTTTTCATCAACACTATCAAGGTTAACCCTTATCACTGCACACTTCCCACTGACTGCCTACTCATACTCCACCACCTCTGCGGCTGGAAGCCCAGGATTCTGGATTTCAAAATCCAGCTGGAGCCATATGAGTTGGCGATCAATCTGCTTCAAAATCTGGGGAGTGGTACCAGATACAAATGTTAGGAACAAGAAGGAAATGGTCACCTCCAGCTCTGAAACAACTGAGCTGAGGGCCAAATATACACCACAGTCAAAAATGGACATAAACGCTGGGAAACACCTCAGGTGGAGTCCACTACTTTGGCAGAAACGGAAAGAAGAAAGGGAACCCACATTGTTAAGACATTTTTTTCTTGGGAAGGATGTCCCAAAGCAAAAGCATGATGAAAGCCACGCCTTTCTCAGTACAACAGGGTCCAATATTCACTATTGAAAATACAGCTGAAAGTATCTTTCAACAGTCATTACTACTAGAAATCTTTTTTATTTTTTAACTAACCCCTATGAAATGAGCAAACGAGAAACCAATTCAAAAGGTAGCCTTTTCAAAGAAACCATTTCACTCTGTGGCTTCACTATGGAAAAGAAAAAAAAGGAAGGTTATAATTCAAGTGTTTGTACTGGTTAAGACCCTGATACTTCTTCATCAAAAACTGAAGTCATCCTTAACTCCAAAGGTTAGACCTCATTCAAAGAAAGACACAGAAGATTCTAACTTTAATTCCTATTCTAAACATCCACCAGCCCTGTATCTTTGGTCAGGAAAGCAGCCAAACAGCTACCGTTTCCGTCAAACTGTATCCAATGGTTTTTCAAGTTTAGCATGCTCAGCATTAAAAAACAAAACTTTTTTAAATTTTCAAATCACACATTACATATATAACAAAATAATGTATAAAACATGGTTTAAGGTTAAAAAATTAATTACAAGATTAATAGTGATATACTTACTATGTAGTTAAATACATTACTACAAAATCAAATATGCTAGGATGATATAGAAGGTTCTAGTTTCCTCAAAGCTCACTGGTAATGAACCTCCCAGCTTGCTAGGGAAGAGGTGCTCTGGTGGAACCATGTGGCCAGGTGACCCCACCTGTCCCAGGCACATTCAGCAGCAGCACGTATACACCCGACCTAAGGGAGGGGACAAGCCGAGCAGATTTTCAGAAGGGATCTCTCTCTCCATGAACTGTGTTCCCCTGAGCTCAGAGAAGATCAACAATTCGATGTGCATGGTGTGAGCTGCACACAAGGCTTTTGCACAGACCCGTGCACACACACATATGCACATCCAGAACAAGACTACCCATATATACACCCTTATGTTCCAACATTTATCGAGTTTTACTCACTGGGTTGGCCAAAAAGTTCGTTCAGGTTTTCCTGTAACCTCTCACGGAACAAATGAACTTTCTGGCCAACTCAGTATTAGCAAATCACTTCAGCATGAAAGTCTAAGAGAATTATTATTGCAATGTATAACTATAAACCCAACAGATGGAGACACTGCTTTAACCATATCTCAGAAGAATCATATCACTGTTTCGAAGAACAATAGGAACGTTGATGTAAGTAAGGTATTTTAAATTGTCATATTTTGTTAAAAAAATTGTCATATTTTTCAGAAAGAAAAAAAAAAGAGAGAGAACCCACATGCCCAAATCCACATGTCTGCCACCCGTCAGCTAAGGGTAGCTCGGAACCTATCTCTATTATAATACTTCTCTCAGATCATTGCCAAGTAGGCAATGTAATGGACATGAAACTGGCACTCAGGGGTCAGTTTAAAAAGGGTTACAGAAACCTCCTACCATCTGAATTCTTAATTTTCACACATAGATTTCCAAGATGACGCAATAAAAACTTGTTGCACTTTATCAAAACGAAGTTCTCTTTTAGTCTTGAGGGAGTCCTTCATCATTATTGGGTTCCATCACATTATTTTTTCGGAAGAGAACATTTTTTCTGCCATTTCAGATCTGGTCATAATTTCCTTTAAAAAAAAAGGCGGGGGCGGGGGGGGAGATATTCGTTCAAATGTTGATGCTTCTTCCAAAACCTAATACAATTCTCTATAGAGTGTCTATAAAGTAGCCACAATTTTGTGCCTTCCATGCCACAATATACACAGAAATATTAGATACAAAAAATAAAAACCATATAGTCCAGACTTCTACTTATGGAGTATAATCATCCAGGTATTTGTCTGACTTAACCTATTTAAGTACTTTTTAAATTAGAAATCAATAATTTATCAAATGAATACTATAAATGCCCCTTTAAGAGTAATTCCATGGTATACACATCCTGGAGTCCAAAAGTTTTTTGCGGCGGGGGGGCGTAATTATTGACTTTATTGGAAGATAGTTGCTTTACAATGTTGTGTTGGTTTCTGCCATACATCAACACAAATCAACCACAGGTATATACATGTCCCCTCCCTCCCACGCCCCCGCTCCATCCCCCACTCTGGGGTGTCTGTACAGGGAGCTCCCACTGGCTATCTATTTTGCATACAGTGATGTCTGTTTCCCTGCTGCTCTCTCAATCCCTCTCACCCTCTCCTCTCCCCGCTGTGTCCACAAGTCTGTCTTCTACATCTGTGTCTTTACTGCTACTCGACCCTGTAAACAGGTCGAGGGCAATGGTTTTGTAGCAAGGTGTGTGCATACAGCAGCCTTCCTAGAAGTTCCCACCCTACTATGGTCAAATCCCCACAGACAGAAAACAGACTTATGGACACAGGGGTGGGCGGGGTGGGAGGAGGAGAAGGTGGGGGTATGCGGAGAGAGTAAGGAAACATACACACCACCACAAACAGTGCCAGTGGGAATGTGCTGTGTGACAAAGTACTGAAGTATCCAGGTGACCCACAACTAATCCCCCCGCAAAACCTCCCTAAACCCACATCGTCTGTTCACATTTCCTACTTTGTAAATGTGAATCAGTTAAAAACTCTGTTTACTGCAGGAAAATATCTGTAAGGGATCAATACGGACAAACTGCCATCTTGAAGTCTTCTAAACTCTTATATCTTAAGATGTTAAAAATTTAGACTCAAAACTTAATAGAATAATCCTTCCCTCCTCTTATACCAGTAAGCATTTATTATATATTAATATTATTATTACGTTGGTATCTTGCTCCTGTTTTAAACAAGGATCCACTTCCTCAAAACTTTACCCATAACTCAATGTAGTCTTTAGATCTGCTTAATTTGTAATCATATAAAAAAGTAACTTTCAGAATTTCTGAGATTCATTTCTACTTTATGAACATAATAGCTCCGAGACATAAGCAAAAATATTTTACCTCATCTGAATCCACTAACACTGGAAGAGCTCTGAAATAAAAGAAAAAAAAGTCGAAAAAGTTATTAAAAGGCCAGTGAATCTACAGAAGCTGAATATAAGTATGTCTCACGATCCACCAATTCTCATTCCTGGAAGACAGAGTTGACAGAAATGAGCACCAGTGTCACCAACAGACACACAAGCACTGTTCTTCACATGCTGCAGACTGGTGGACTGGAATACTGTAGAGCCCTCCAAAAGGAGGTGTGACGGTTTGAGGGATCAAGTTTTAAAAACCAACACTAGTAATCTACAGCTACAGACATCAGTAGGGCAGCAGCTTTGGGAGAGTGGGGTCATGATTTGGGAGGAAAACAAGATGGCTTTTAGGGTGCTAGTGATCTTCCAGCTTTTGATCTGCTATCTGGGTGCTGGCTACATGAGTGTGCTTATATTAAAACCGTATTAAGCTATACACTTGGGCAACCAATTATATTTTTATTTTTAAGGCCCTGTAATTTTTAACTTTGAATAGCTGGACAAATGTCTTGACTAGCGATGTGCTATCTAATTTGAAAACCCACGTGTCATCTGCTTTTGTGAGAATGAAAGAGCGATGAATAGGCTGGACTGTAGTCACCCGCTCACTCTGAACCTGTATGTCAAATCACCATGCACACTTTAAATAAACACAATCATAATTAAAATTATACATCTTTTTAAAAAGGTGGATGAGTGAACATATTACAAAAGGTGGTATTTATAGAATCAAGTATTTAATTCCTATGTCATTGTTATTCTTGACTGGACACAAACCTGTGAAGGGCGCTGGAAACAGAAAAAACTACACAACATCATCTTTGTTCAGAAAAGAGAGTAACACAGGTAAGAAGAAAAGACAAGGGGAGAGCCTCAGTGTGCGATGACCAGTGAGAGGGAGAGCCCAAAGGAAAGGTCTACGTGTCAAGGTCTCAACAAGAAAGTCACATCAACGCACGATCCAAAAGATGCTACTGGCAGCGCGGCTCGTGGTGGAGACGGAGGAAGGTGAAGTGGGGGCCTCAGAGATGTGCGGGAGGAGGCGCTCAGGTGGCTCAGAATAACACCGTTAAGGAAAACCCAGGGGAGACGACTACCTTAGGGAAATATGAACCAGAACATTGGAGGCCAAGGAGAAAGCCCACCGGGGGCTTGGCACCTCATTTAGAGATAAACACTAGCAATGGCTCCTGCTGTGAGGGAAAGGACGGTCTAAAACTCAGTGAGATGGAATCAGCGTGCTGAGACGGAAGGCGAACTGCGCTAAGCTGGCCTTTCTCATTTATCAGAGACACAGAAAAGCCGTGACAGACAGCATGTGAGTGCAGAGAACACACTAGGTCATATGGGTTATTCACGATCTGTTTAAACTGTCCTATGACTTGTAAAATGTTTGTTCCATTTCTACAGAAGCATATAAAAGGACTTCACATACCCCTGGATGTGAAGTCCAGTTTCTAAACTTGCTATGTAAACAGCACATGCATTTTGGGTAGCACTGAGCTAAACTTCTTAGACAGAAACGGTCTAAATAGGAAGCAAACGGGAGCAGGGAAAGGAGCAAACAGTATGTGGGAACATCCTCTCGCCACCCTGCTGTCTGCTGTGGAAACAGCTACCTGGAATCCATGTGTCACACAGCAGCGGCCCCCAATCTTTTTGGTCCCAGTGACCAGTTTTGGGGAAGACAATTTTTCCATGGACTGGGGTGGGGACTGGGTGGGGTGGGGATGGTTTGGGGATGATTCAAGCATATTATATTTACGATGCCGCCACTGATCTGATAGGAGGCGGAGCTCAGGAGGCAGTGTGAGTGATGGGGAGCAGCTGTAAATATAGATAAAGCTTCTCACAGTTGCCCATCACTCACCTCCTGCCAATACCAGTCCGTGACCCAGGGACTGCAGTTACATACAGACACGAGTCTGCGGCCCGGGGACGGCGGTTAGATATAGACACCGATAAAGAAGAACCCAAAGAGCCCCAAGTCCCCAAAGAGGCTTCCTCTGCACGCTAGTTTTCCTAAGCTCATGTTTCTCCTCCAAAAGCATTCCCACTCTACATGTTATTGTGGTTACATGTGTTTAAATTAAAAAAAGTTTGAACTTTTCCATATTATAAAGTGAAAACAAAATGACTCTGGCCCTGATAAACTTGTATAAAAAAAGGAGTTGGTTGACAGGGCAGGAGTATTAAAATAGCTGCTGTGCACTGAAAAGGGAGGAGAAAGACAGGCCAAGGCAGGGCTATGTTTTCTTTGCATTTCAGCATGAAGTTAATCTGTCCACCACTAGTGATGGGGGCCCACAGAGACATACAGAGGAGAGAGGCTTAAAAGGCACATTAAAAAGTATGGAAATTATCCCTTTATACTACAGCCTAAATGTTAGATTCAAACTTTAACAGATGATATTTACACATCTGTGAATGAAGAAGGAATATTTTCCTCCACCCACTTCAAATCTTCACCCTGTAGAAATAAACATTTACATATTAGCATTTGCTTAATAACACCTGGAAGCAGAATTCTGAAATAGAATATATATATAATTTAAGTATTTACATTTAAATGCATGCCATTCTTTTAATTTCTACATAGCCTAAGAACTTCATTCATGCCACACAGAAACTATGCCAGGATTTTCTTAAATAGTCAAACATTTGGACTTTGGATTTTTGTACTTCTCTGGCTTTAGTTAGATGCAAAGGTACTATTTTTTTGTCTTGAAAAACCACATTGAAAATAAAGAGCATTGATTTGTAAGGTGAGCCACAGCATGGACGCTGATTTGTGTTCATTGTTTTGCTTCCAGCATTCGTCATGGCTGATGTGCTGATTTCATAAGATGAGTTTATAATTTTTCAAAAGAAAAAGATGATGGTAGAGATACTCTAACTTTATAAAAGCCTATTTATTCCAACTGTTTGTGTTTAACGCTCATTTTTCTACAGGAGAAAAGCAAAGCAAAGCAAGTCAGTTTGGGGGCTTCCCTGGGGGCTCAGATGGTAAAGAATCTGCCCGCAATGCCGGAGACCCAGGTTTGATCCCTGGCTCTGGAAGATCCCCTGGCGAAAGCAATGGTTGCCCACTCCAGTATTCTTGCCTGGAGAATTCCACAGACAGAGGAGCCTGGTGGGCTACAGTCCATGGGGCTGCAGAGTCGGACATGACTGAGCGACTGACACTTTCACTTAGGGCACCTACGTTTTTTTTTTCTATAGAAAATGTGCTTATAGTCATTTTACTGAGACTAAGAAAAATAAAAGGTATACTGAATATTTTGGTTTGCAATGTAAAATAAGACAAATTGGCTATATGGAATCCTCTGGTTTTAGCATTAACGATATCTTGCTTACCTAGAGAGAGAGAAAAAGCAACTGAGCCAGTACTAATAGGAACCCAATTCTCTGAGTGAATCTCAGGGAGAAATAAGTCGATCAAGAAAAGACAAGGTTCCAAACTTCTGATCAAGAGCTGGCTACATAATTTCGAGAAATGAAAGCATTTTCCCTTGCTATACGTGCAAAAATTGAGCTTTAAAATAAACTGAGACAAATCCCTAAAATAAGAGGAAATTTTCTTAGCAAGCTGAAGGTTTAATAGTTCTAAAGGCAGATAAATAAAACTGTTGTACATTACTTTCACTTGTTTGCCCATGCAGCAAGTGGGGTCTTAGTTCCCTGACCAGGGACAGAACCTGTGCCCCTACAGTGGAGGCACAGAGTCAGCCACTGGATTGCCAGGGAAGTCCCAAAACTCTTGCACTTTTAAAAGCTTAGTTAAATTACCATAAAACTATTCAAACAACATACTTTAAAGAATTACTAATTACCAAAAGTAAAAACTAGAGAAGTTACCACATCCAACAAATGAAACTTGCATACACCATCCATCTTGTCAGAATTTAGGTGTGTACATAAATTTTTACACCTTATTAACCACAACAGAGGTAAGAAAGCCAAATATGAAACTGTATGATAGGCATTTCCATTTTGTTTAATTACTTTCATAACTACCACTTTATACATAAATAATATGCATAAAACATTTTAAAACTCATTTCTACCCTACATTTTACCATTTTATTCGAGCTTATGTGGTTCAACAGTCCTTCCCCAACAGATAAACATCATCTGAAATGGCTTCAAAGATCACTTAAAAATGCTGAAAAATTAACACAAACTTTTACTATAACAAAGCATCTCAAGGTTTAATATGCATGTGACTCATCGATGGAATCCTGTTAAAAAGCAGATTTAAATTCAGTAGGTCTGGTATACGCCTGAAATTCTGGTCCAAAGACAGCACGTGAAAAACAAAGGGCTTCCCTGGTGGCTCAGAGGTAAAGAATCCACCTGCCAATGCAGGAGACCCAGGAAGATCCCACATGTCACGGAGCAACTAAGCCTGTGTACCACAACTATTAAGCCTGACCTCTGGAGGCCCGGAGCCCCAACTACTGAAGCCACATGCCTAGAGGCCGTGCTCTGCAACAAGAGAAGCCTGGGCACCGCCACCAGACAGACCACTCACTGCAATTAGAGAAAAGTCTGAGCAGCAACCAAGACCCAGTACAGTCAAAAACAAATAAACAGAATTATGTACAGAAAAGTGAGGGTTTACAGCAGTTAGCTGTCAGACTTAACTAGTACCACTACTTGGTAACATTTACTTTCATACAAAAAACCTAGTGAAAAATGTTCCCTGGAAGGTCGATGAATGTGACATTCATACAGATTTCTAAAGTATTGAAGACTATTAAATATATACTGTACTTACAAAATTATCAGAAGTAGCAGGTTTAGCTGTTCCATTGGAAACTGTTTTTGAGGCTCTTAATTTTATTCCTTCAGCTGTAATGAGAAACATTATAGAAATACATAAAATTATAAAATAATAACATTTTCCTTTGTAGCCTCACATTTAATAACTCTGTAAAGAGACTTCTAATTTCAAAAACCTATTATATTGGAATTAATTTGTCACTAGTAAAAGACAACAAACTGATTCCAAATCAGGAAAAGAGTATGTATTGTCTGTATAAAGGCTGTATATTGTCACCCTGCTTATTTAACTTCTATGCAGAGTACATCATGAGAAACGCTGGGCTGGAAGAAGCAAAGCTGGAATCAAGATTACCGGGAGAAATATCAATAACCTCAGATATGCAGATGACACCACCCTTATGGCAGAAAGTGAGGAAGAACTAAAGAGCCTCTTGATGAAAGTCAAAGAGGAGAGTGAAAAAGTTGGCTTAAAGCTCAACATTCAGAAAACGAAGATCATGGCATCCGGTCCCATCACTTCATGGGAAATAGATGGGGAAACAGAGGAAACAGGGACGAACTTTATTTTTCGGGCTCCAAAATCACTGCAGCCATGAAATTAAAAGATACTTGTTCCTTGGAAGAAAAGTTATGACCAACCTAGGCAGCATATTAAAAAGCAGAGACATTACTTTGCCAACAAAGGTCTGTCTAGTCAAGGCTATGGTTTTTCCAATAGTCACGTATGGATGTGAGAGTTGGACTATAAAGAAAGCTGAGCACCGAAGAATTGATGCTTTTGAACTGTGGTGTTGGAGAAGACTCTTGAGAGTCCCTTGGACTGCAAGGAGATCCAACCAGTCCATCCTAAAGGAAATCAGTCCTGGGTGTTCATTGGAAGGACTGATGTTGAAGCTGAAACTCCAATACTTTGGCCACCTGATGCGAAGAGCTGACTCGTCTGAAAAGACCCTGATGCTGGGAAAGATTGAGGGCAGGAGGAGAAGGGACGACAGAGGATGAGATGGTTGGATGGCATCACCGACTCAATGGACATGGGTTTGGGTGGACTCTGGGAATTGGTGAGGACAGGGAGGCCTGGCGTGCTATAGTCCATGGGGTCACAAAGAGTTGGACATGACTGAGCTGACTGACAAATACATTCTTCAAAGTGTTATTGCATTGGTAAAATAATCTGAAGCAACAACAAAACCCACTGAGCAATATGTGTTGCTGTATTTCTGGAGTCTTCTGTTTAAGTTTTCTGACATTTAATCTCCTAATTTATTAATCTCTCTCTTGGACTCTATTTCGATAACCCGATACATCTCTGTCCTTCTGCCAATATCACACTGTCTTGATTAGTATCATTTGAAATTTTTGTCTTGAAATCAGAGTAAGACCATTAATTTCATTTTATTTAGACGTAATTCTCACAGCATAAATGCACCATTTTGAAGGGTACACATCTGTGGATTTCAGGACAGTTATGGAATTATGCAATCATCACCACTATTAATTTCAGAAGCTTTCATCACCACCTCCCATACCCATTAGCAGTCACTCTCAATTCACTCCTTCCACCAGGCCCTGCTGCTGCTGCTGCTAAGTCGCTTCAGTCGTGTCCGACTCTGTGCGACCCCATAGACGGCAGCCCACCAGGCTCCCCCATCCCTGGGATTCTCCAGGCAAGAATACTGGAGTGGGTTGCCATTTCCTTCTCCAACGCATGAAAGTGAAAAGTGAAAGTGAAGTTGCTCAGTCATGTCCGATCCTCCAGGCTCCTCCGTCCATGGGATTTTCCAGGCAAGGGTACTGGAGTGGGGTGCCACTGCCTTCTCCAACCAAGCCCCTAGCAGACACTAATCTATTTTCTATCTCCATGGATTGATCTATTCTGGACTTTTCAAGTAAACAGCATCATATAACGTACAATCTTTCGTAATTTGTTTCTTGCACTTAGCATAATGCTTCAAGATCTACGTTGTAACTGAACACGGTTAGGCTCTTCCAGATCTTTTGTATTTCCATATATATTTTAAAGGCTTCCGTGGTGGCTCAGTGGTAAAGAATCCAGCTGCAATGCAGGATACACAGGTTCAATCCCTGGGTCGGGAAGATTCCCTGGAGAAGGAAACGGCAACCTACTCCAGTATTCTTGCCAGGGAAATTCCATGAACAGAGGAGCCTGGCAGGCTACAGACCATAGAGTTAGATACGACAACAAAAACATATTTTAAATCTGCTTAACCATTTTTTTTAGTCAGCCAGACTTACAATTGGGATTGTACTGAATCTATTTTACGTATCAGTTAGGGAAGTGATGGGTTAATACTATTGAGCTACAATCCATAAACATGTTAAAGCTCTGCACTCACCTATTCTTTAATTTCTCTCGGCACTGTTTTTATTCTTCAGTGCAGTTTTGCCCATTTTTTCCATTAAATTTATTCTTAAATATTTTATTTTTGAAACTATTGTAAATCATATTTTAAATTTCATTTAACAATTATTTCCAGCTGGTATGTAAACAAAACAACTGATTTCTGTGTACTGGACATACATCTTATGATACTGTTTTATTCAGTTATTAGTTCTATTGTGTTTTTTTTCTATAGATTTCTCAGGATTTTCTACATACATAACCCTGCTGTCTACCAATACAAACAGATTTCCTTCTTTCCAAGCTTTATGCCTTTAGTATTCTTCGGGCTGGCCTGTGGGCTTTGCCTTTCCTGACCTCCTGTTCTGAAGTTGAGTCACAGTGGTGAGCAGTTATCTCTGTACCTGGTTTCCAGTCTTGGGAGAAAATTCACCATTTCACCACTAAGTATGATTTCAGGTGTGGAGTTTTTTCATACTACTCTCTAATTTGTTTGCTAAGTGGATTGCTTTTATATAAAAATAAAATGAGTAGGTACTGAACTCTGTGATATGTCTCTCTGTACCTACTGAGATAATTACGTCATCTTACTTCCTTATTTTTTAGTTGAATTACATTGACTGATTTCCAAATGTTAAAACAGGCTTGCAACTCTGGAGTAAAGTCCACTTGACAATAATGACCTTTCAATACTGTGCTAGACTTTATTTACGCATGTTTTTAAGGAAAGACTATGTCTCTACTCATAACTGATATTGGTCTATAACTTTTTCTTTTTTGTCTTTGTTAGATTTTGGCATTTGAGTTGTGCTGGCCTGATAAAATACATTAGGAAGTATTCTTACCATCTCTATGTTCTGAAGAATTTGTGTAAGATTAGAATGTTTCTTCCTTAAGTATCTGAAGGTTAGTTAAGCCATTTGGGTCTGGTGCTTTATGGGAAGATTTTAAACTTCAATCCAATTTCCTTAAGAGATATAGGGCTATTTCAATTTAGCGGCATAGGGTTAGATTAGGGTAGTTTCTTAAGTGTATTTTTCAAGGAATTTGTCCATTTTATCCAAATGCCCAATTTCTTCATAATATCCCTTACCTACTTTCTTACTATAATAATGTCTTATCTATTTTTCCAGTGTTGGAAATTTGTCTTGCTATATTGTTTGTCTCTATTTCTGGTTTAGATTACCTAGAGGCTAATCCATTTTTATTTATCTTTTCTAAAAGAAACTACATTTGGCTTTGTTGATTTTCTCTCTTTCTCTCTGTTTTCTATTTCACTGATACAGACAGTTAACTTTATTATTTCCTTCCTTCTAACTACTCCAGTTTAATTTGCCACTGTTTTACTAGCTTCTCAAGATGGAAGCATATCATCACTGATTTTATGTCTTTTTTTTCTTGGTAATATAGACACTGAGAGCTATTAATTTTCTAAGAATTGGTTTAGTTGCATCCTATAAAATGTGATGTTTTGTTTTTATTATCATTTTATTATGAAATACTTTTAACATTCCTTCGATCCATGAGTTACTTAGAAATATATTATTTAATTTCTAAACATTTGATTATTTTGTAGATATACTGTTATGTATCTAATTTAACCACTGTGACCATAAAACATACTCTGTGATTGCAACTACTGAAATATATGGAGACATTTTTAATGGCCGCTCACATGGGTTATTTTACGTAAGGGAGACTTGAACACTTATTGTTCAGTTGCTAAATGTAATGTTCAATAAATATCAATCAAATCAATAAGGTCAATGGCCTTACTCAGTTCTTGTACATTGTTACACATATGTCTTCATGTCTTATTAATCACTGAAGAGAAAGTGTTAAAATATCAACTTATTTGTATCTTTCTTTAGAGCTTCAAAATTCATGAATCAAAATTTGACAGAATTGTCCTTAGATATATACACATTTAGGACTACTATGTCTTCTTGATAGATTCATCCTTTTATCATTAGGAAGTGACACTACACAGCCACACTAGCTTTCTGATGCTTAGTGTTTACATGGTTTACCTTTTTCCATACTTTCAACCTTTCTGTGACATTTTTGAGGTGTCTCTTGTAAACATCACACAGCTGAGTTTCATATATATTTTTTTTAACAATCTGACAATCTCTTCCTATTGAGTATGTAGCCCACTTGCATTTATTTTAATTATCAAAATAGGTTACTGAAGTCTATTTTGCTTTACTATTCAAATTGCAATTTGCTTTACTACTTTATTAAGAACTATAATACAATATTGATTTTATTTACTTCATGTCTACATATGTTATAAATCTCATGTTATTATTTTTGCTACAAAAAGTTAGTTGACTTTTAAAAAGATTTTTTTTTTAAATAGTGACTTTTTATATTTCTCCATGTATGTACTACTTTCAGTGCTTTTCCTTCAGTCAGTTTCATTTTTGTTTCTTGATCAATTTTGGAAATCTTCTGGCCAATATTTTTTCAAATATTCTTTATGCCTCATTCTCTCTTCCTCTTTTAGAGCTCAATTATGTACCAGTTAGACTGCTTAATCGGAGAAGGCAATGGCAACCCACTCCAGTACTGTTGTCTGGGAAATCCTATGGACGGAGGAGCCTGGAAGGCTGCAGTCCATGGGTCCCGAAGAGTCAGACATGACTGAGCAACTTCACTTTCCCTTTTCACTTTCACGCACTGGAGAAAGAAATGGCAACCCACTCCAGTGTTCTTGCCTGGAGGATCCCCAGGGACAGGAGCCCGGTGGGCTGCCGCTGAAGGGGTCGCACAGAGTCGGACATGACTGACATGACTTAGCAGCAGCAGACTGCTTAATACTGTCTTTCTGGTCACAGAAGTTAGTTCATTTTGTTTCTAGCCTCTTGTCTCTGGTTTTCAGTTTGAAAAATTTCTTTTCCTTTGTCTACAGATGCTCACTATTACTTGATTGTATCCAATTTACTTGTCTACTGTCAATCCTATTTTATGGATTTACTTCAGATGTTCTGCTTCCCTGGTGGCTTAGAGGGTAAAGCATCTGCCTGCAATGTGGGAGACCCGGGTTCAATCCCTGGGTCGGGAAGATCCCCTGGAGAAGGAAATGGCAACCCACTCCAGTATTCTTGGCCTGGAGAATCCCATGGATCGAGGAGCCTGGTAGGCTACAGTCCACAGGGTCACAGAGTTGGACATGACTGAGTGACTTCACTTCCACCTTCTTTCCGATATTCTTTATTTAGTATTTTTATTTGGTTCTTCTTTTTTTTAGCTTCCATGTCTCTCCTGAAATTCCTCTTGCCTTCACCAATCTATTCCTATAGGTTCTTTGTTGTTGTTGTTCAGTCAACAACAGTCGGTTGTATCCGACTCTTTGCAACCCTATGGACTGTAGCACACCAGGCTTCCCTATCCTTCACCATCTCCCAGAGTTTTCTCTAACTCCCGTCTATGAGACAGTGATGCCATCCAACCATCTAATCTTCTGTCGCCCCCTTCTCCTCTTGTCCTCAATCTTTTCCAGCATCAGGATGTTTCCCAATGAGTCAGTTCTTTGCATCAGGTGGCCAAAGTACTGGACCTCAGCTTCAGCATCAGTCCTTCCAATGAACATTCAGAGTTGATTTCCTTTAGGAGGGACTGGTTTGATCTCTTTGCTATCCAGGGAACTCTCAATAGTCTTCTCCAGCATCACAGTTTGAAAGCACCATAGATTCTTTAACATATTTATAACAATTATTTTTAAAGTCTTTCTTGTTAATTGTACCATCTGGGCCATTTCTAGATAACTACTGACTGATTTTTCCCTTAACTATGGGTCACAGTTTCCAGTTTCATTCCCTGACTAGTAATCTATCATTGTATACGGGACATTGAGCATGGTATCTTATAGATTCTGGATTTCCTTATCTCTGAGAAGTGTTTTGTTCCAGAAGGCATTCAGATTATGGCTCAATCACTTTATTTTATTTTATTTATTTATTTATTTTTGGCTCAATCACTTTAATCTTTGGGGGACATGCTTTCAGATTTTATTAGGGTTTATTTCAGTTTAGCTCTAGTACTAGGGTAAATTTCAGTGGTCCCAGACTGTGGTCTTTATTTCTAAGGAGTAGCCTTTCTGGGGTTTTAATGGAAAACCCAAGGGATTTACCCAAGCACTTTTAACTTGTTGAGATTTGAATTTCAAACTCTGCAGTGGGCATGTGCTGAAATTTCTGTTCTGCTTCTTAGCCAAACAGCTATTGTTTTCCCCCTGGCCTTTTGGAGTCTCAAAATGCCCCTTTCAGGCATCAGACAAGATTAGAGAGACTTTTTAAAGACTGTGGAATTTCTTCCTTTGTGGCTCTCTTTTCTGGATTTCTTCCCTCAATTTCCAGGCATTCTTACAGCCTCAAGCTTTACTCTCCAATTCCTTGCATCACTGAGATTACGCCTATCTGCTTGAGCTCTAGCCTGTCTCATTGACTGGGCAGACACTCTGGACTAAGCTCTATAAACGTGGAACTTATTAAGTGCGGCTCTTTTCTTTCAACATGAAAGTTCCTCCAGTTTCTGCCTCCCTTTCATTGCTCTCCAGTGCCTTTAAACAATTAATTTAAAAAAATTCTGTCCAGAGTTTATTCTAGCTATCAGCAGGAAGATTGTCCAATACAATTCATTCCATCATTATTGGAGCCAAAACCAACACACTGAATTTTAAGATCTCTGCTGTGAGAAATTTAGCAATCATTATTATTTGGGAGCTAAGTACAATATATACCAAATCAGTCTTGTGGAAAACAAGTGTACTGACTTCAATACTTCCACATGAAGAGCAAACAAAAGCTCCAACTACAGGAACAATCTGGAAAATTTCATTACTGACTTTCCCTCTTGTGACTGTCTACTGTAACAGAGCTTTCCTCCGATACAGTCTTAAAAATGTTTTACAGGAAAAAAAGTGTTGCTGACCTTGCATCACAAGTAGAGACACAGTATTTCTTTGTTACAATTGATACAATGGTTATTTAGTAAGAAAACGTATCACTCACTTAAATTTTCAGATGTTACCATGAATTCTTCAATTTCATCATCAGAATCATCTATTAAAGGCATGAAGGCATATCTAAATAAAAAACAAGGAGTAGTTTTACTAGTGTGTTTAAACCTATTCAATGTTCAGTTTACACCTGAAACAGTCATTCCAGGGACCCCTCTTCCCTCTTCTGGCAGGGAGACCCCTTTCTTCCCCCTTATATCTCTCTTTTCACTGTCTTCTTTTTGTTATATTTGTCTCCCCACTTGACTGTATAGCTCTGAACAGCAATGACTACTTCTCTGGTTTCTGTAATGCTTTTCTAACATTGTAGCAGAAGATGAACAAAATCCTTGCCCAACTATGTAAGGTACCTCTGATTATTTGCTGATGGTCTCCACAAAAACATTATTACAATAAGAATAAGTGAGAAAAGGAAGCTCCAAAATGCATCATCAACCCAGCGCTCCATCCAATCCTATAACAAGGATGATTCAAACAGGAAAAGTTAATTTTTTATAAACAGATTTCCCACTGAAATAGTATATAATGACAAGTACTAATGAAACCCTTCCAACCAGTAAGTCTTCAAAAAAAATGAGCACATTTTTTTTTTCAAGAAACATAAAAACTAAGAAATTCTATCTTAAAATCCATATTAATGCTCAGTTGAGCCTTATAATCAATCCAACGAATAAAACCCTAACAAATTAAACAGTATCATGAAAAGAATTAAGAGCTGAAAGGGGCTTCAGAGGTCAATTAATTTATTTTCTAGACAAGAAGAGTTTCTTATGAAATCTTCCCTAAGGCAGCAAAAGTCCAGGGTTTTCACAGGGCTCTTTATCATTATATAGAACTAGCAAGAAGATCAAACCAGTCAATCCTAAAGGAAATCAACCCTGAATATTCATTGGAAGGAACGATGCTAAAGCTGAAGCTCCAATACTTTGGCCACCTGATTGGAAGAGCTGACTCACTGGAAAAGACCCTGAGGCTGGGAAAGAATAAGGGCAGGAGAAGGGGCGCAACAGAAGATGAAATGGTTGGACAGCACCATCGACTCAAAGGGCACGAGTCTGAGCAAACTGAAAGACGGCGAAGGACAGGGAAGCCTGGTGTGTTGCGGTCCACGGGGTCGCAGAGTCAGACTTGGCAACTGAACAACCACCAATACAGAACTAGAGGCTATTTCCAAATCAAGGAATCCCCACAAGGGCCTTTTAGATTTTCAGTCTAAGAAATGTATCTTCTAACTAGAGAATCCAAGGAGAATACCTCCTGAATGTTCATGATGAGTATACTATTACCATGTATAAAATCCTAGAAACATGTCAGACTTAAGATTTAGAATCCCACTTAGATACAAAGCAACCCAATCACACTGTGTGCTGGAAGAAAACGACTTCCTGTTACCTTAGACAATTCAGGGAGAGGATTCCTTTTCAGAATACAACAAAAGAAGCTGAGAAAAGGGTATAATTGGAAACGGAGATTTAGGAGGAACTTTGTTTCAGACTTGTTTAAAGCAGACAAATGTTTTTCTAATCCTGCACAAAATAATTCCAAGTAAATGGAATATCTCTATTACAATTATTTTGGTCTACAAACACAAACTAAACTCTTCAAACTTACACAAAATAAAACAGTACAATTAAAAACGAAAACTGTTTACATAGGAAGATTATACTTACTGATTGACATTTTGCAAACCTAAATGTCTTAGTTGTCCACACCATAAACACTACAGATGCTGAAACACACCAAAAAAAAAAAAAAAGTCAACCTCTGAAGGAAACACATACAATACTAAAATAATTTATTATAAAAGAAAAATCAGATAACTTACCCAGTATGGCAAAGATCAGGGTATTTGTAAAGTGCCTGTATAAAGAAAATTTTACTGTGTTCTTTCTTAGCCTGAGAGTCTTCATAGTTTGTGCCAAACTTATAAAAATGTGAAAAAGAGTTAAGGGAAAAATTTTAAATAATAATACATAGTTAAGATTAAAAAACGAAATAAGAATCTTCTACATTTCCAAAACTACTGCTACACAGAGTTCTTATAATTTAAAACTAATAAAAACACAGAAAATGTCTTCTGCACTAACGTATAATCACAATAGCAATTTTATTACAGATTTTGTTGTACAATTTACCACTGTCTGAACTAAGTAAACAAACTTCAAGGAAAAAGCATGTAAGGATCAAGACCTGTGTTGTGCTCCTTCAATGCCAAGTTCTTGAAACACAGGACAGAGCAGGACACAGACTAAATGCTAGGTACAGATGCCACCAGGACATGGCATTCGGCTTGTGGTTTTCTGCCTCCATTTCTTTCTTATTTTTTTGTTTCTGGTCTATTCTCATTCTACCCTCTGAATGATCATAATTAAGAAGTCATGTCATCTATCAATTCCATTTTATAAATTTTTAAAAAAATTGAAATATGTCAAGTAAAACAAATCTCGACTTAGGTAAGGAGAGAATTTATTCAAGAGATTACTGCAATACGGAGAATACTCTGACTGTAAGATCTGTAGGAGTCCCAAAGGTCAGGCAGGGAAGGGCTTTGCTTTTATTACTGTTGTTGTTGCTTAGTTGGAAGTCGTGTCCGATCCAACAGACTTATGCGATCCCATGGACTACAGCCGGCCAGACTCCTCTGTCCATGGGATTTTCCAGGAAAGAATACTGGAGTGGGTTGCATTTCCTTCTCCAGAGGATCTTCCCGACCCAAGGTTCAAACCTGCATCTCTGGCATTGGCAGGCGGGTTCTTCACCACTAAGCCATCAGGGAAGCCCTTTGCTTTTGTAAGGAGGTGTAAATAGGACTCAAGAGTGGCAGGTGTGGGAAGGGGGTGGCCTGATGGGTCAGTTGCTCGGGGTTATGACTTTCCTTGAGGCCTGTAGGTTCTCAGGAAGGGCTGTGAAAGAGGGCTATGGGTGGATGAAAGCTCAGGGACCTGGGGGAAGGCGAAGGCTTAGTCAATTAGGTGCAGTCTGACATTTTGTCCAGATTAGTCACTAGGTACACAGGTTTGTGTCTAGCCTTGTTGTAAGTAAACAAGGGAACACCTGGGAAGCTCACTGAAGTCCCATGGGGAAAGGCAGCTTTTAAGCCTTTTCCCAAACACCAAAGGGTGGAGGCTGTCTTAAGGGTGGCTATTTTCCAGGAGCACAGAGCTCAGGTAAACAGCGACATTGTCAGATACGAAGAAGCAGAGAGAGGCCTGTCCACCAGCTCCTCAGCCATGAGGCTGTGCTCAAGCCAGAGCTCTGTAAACACAAGCAGCTTTCTCTGCAGCCTGCCAAGCCCTGTGTAGGGATCACCCACTGAACATACATCACAGAGCTGAGCAAAGGGGAATGAATTCAAGTGGCAGATTTCAGATTTATGCCTCCTCTTTAAATTCCCAATACTTCATTAATCAAAAACTTCATTTTAGTCCTAAAACTACCAAAGCTGCTTTTCAATTTTTCTGTGTTCGGTCGCTTCAGTCATGTGTGACTCTTTGTGATCCCGTGAACCCATAGCCTGCCAGGCTCCTCTGTCCATAGGATTCTCCCGACAATACTGGAGTGGGCTGCCATGCCTTCCTCCAGGGGATCTTCCTAACCCCGGATTAAACCTGTGTCTCCTGCACTGCAGGCATGTTCTTTACCACTGATGCGAAGAGCTGACTCACTGGAAAAGACCCTGATGCTGGGAAAGACTGAGGGCAGGAGAAGGGGAGACAGAGGATGAGATGGTTGGATGGCATCACCGACTCAATGGATGTGAGTTTGAGCAAACTCTGGGAGATGGTGAAGGACAGGGAAGTCTGGTGTGCTGCAGTCCATTGGGTCACAAAGAGTTGGACACAATTTAGCGAATGAATAACAAATGACCCATTAAGTTGCAACAGATCAATTTCTATCAGAACACAATTCAACCAATTAAGGTTGCTGTCAGGACTTACAGACATGGAAATACATGTTATTCAATAAACACGATCAAGACCGAATACTTTTAAAGGAGTAATGAAAGCACGCAGGTCCCACCATCCTGACGGGAGAGTCACCTTGCATGCGCTGCTGCTGTGGTTGGAAAAGGATATCCACCAGCACAAGCCAGAGTCAAGAAGAGACAGAGGGAGGCTGGCCAGAAGCACAAGGTCAGAATCATTTGCCTGCAGCAAAAGAGCAAAAAAAATAAATAAAACAAACAAGCAGGAAAAGAGAGGCAGGAGGCAACAGCTTTTCAGCATTTTCAGGCTATTTTTTCTATTACTGTAGGTAGAATCAGATTCTTACAGAAGAAGCTAGATTAGGTTCATCGAAAGCAAAGGAAGCATGGTCAAGATTCCAGCACTTGATTCTGTCAGGATGTGGTCCTGCTTCTTTGCTTGTCATTGGTAATCATTTAGGAAACCCACCACCTCTGTGTACAGAGAAAGTGGACTCTGCATCTCAGTAATGAAAACTACCGAATAGCAATCTAAGAGCAGACATCAGAAATTCAGGTTGAACTTTCTTTTCTCTCATCATAAAATGCAAACCAAGAGAATTTCAATTTCTGGGTATCTTTATGACTTTGATCTCTAAGACCTTTATTAAAAATATCAATAATTGAGCAAGCTAAATCTTTCCCCTTATTTTCTGTATCTCCCCACCTGAATCTGGCTCATGACGTGTTGGACCAAAGCCAAATTTGTCCACAAAGGTGGCAAGTTACCCTCATTCAAATCCAGATGGAATTAGAGCCTTTATAACCACTTTTCTCTGGAATTTTGGGCCAATTTGCATGACTGTGTGTTTTTCCCAATGAACAACCTTGGGGGTGGTTAAGAGCAAGAATTCTTTGAAACACACATGGTAAATGACCAGAAGAAAAGATAACACAGGTTTTTAAAATGCAAAGTCTGTAGCTCAAGTAGTTGATGGAGGAACATAAGCTCCCTCACATAAGCATACTCAAGCTTTGAAATAAGATAATTCCAAACCGAACAGATATCTTAAGCTCATTTTCTAAACATGCAATGACAGAAGAAAAGACATGAAGGCTGGCGATGGTAACGCTGAGCCCTTCTAGTAGCTAGCTTGCGCGTGTGCGCAGTTGCTCAGTCGTGTCCAACTCTTAACGGCCCCATGGACTCCAGCCCGCCAGACTCCGCTGTCCATGGGATCCTCCGGGCAAGAACACTGGAGTAGCTTGCCATTTCCTCCTCCGCGGGATCTTCCTGACCCAGGGATCAAACCTGAGTCTCCAGCACTGGCAGGCGGATTCTTCACCACTGAGCCACTAGGGAAGCCCAGGAGCTAGGTCACCTCCCCTGCAGTTCTGCCTGCCCAGGTTTCAGGGTAAAGTCTTAATCACTGGACCACAAGTCCTCTGACACATTTTTTAGAAAGTCATCCTTGAGTTCTCTCTTGGAAGATTTGATCATGCCATTCACCTGTGCAGCTTCAACTCCTTGATACTTTCCACCTTCGGAGAACTCTAAACTCTGAAGCATGTCCTTCGGTCTTTCCCTTCTGGCCCACCTTCTAAGATTCTCCCACACGTGGTACTTACAGGCCAGCTGGTTTGAGATATTCTACCACTGTCTCTGTATTTTCTTGGTCCCCTCATATCTTCCCAGAAGGCTTTTCCCCAGTTCTTTTCCTGTGCGTGCAAGCCAAGTTGCTTCAGTCGTGTCTGACTCTGTGAGCCTATGGACTGTAGCCCACCAGGCTCCTCTGTCCACGGGATTCTCCAGGCAAGAACACTGGAGTAGGCTGCCATGCCCTCCTCCAGGGGATCTTCCCAACTCAGGGATCAAACCTGCATCTCTATGTCTCCTGCACTGGCAGGCGGGTTCTTTACCACTAGTTCCCTCCGGGAAACCCTAATTCTTTCCCTAGTAAATTTCCCTTTGTCCATGCAGTCTCAGTTTAAATGTCACCATCTCCCTGAAGTCTTTCTGGACTGTCAGCCTGCAACTAATCTATCTTTCCTGTTTGCACAGCACCTCTGTAAGATGGCAATTGCTATTGCTATGTTGTTCCTAGTTAAGTATTTGTCTGCTCTACCTGATTCCTCAGTGTGTTCATTTAAGTTTGCTAAACTAATGGAAAAAATAAAGATATTTTTTAATTGATGAATTGTTACATTTTCATCTTCAAGTAAATTCCTATAACGCATAACTATATGTCTCTCTGCTATTATTACAAATTAAAAATAATATGATTTTGATGACACAACAACAAACTATTTTAGGACACAGTAAAGGATATGAACCATATAAAAATGGAGTCAATAAGTGCTAAAATAATGTCACCAAGGACAACAGCTAAATGGTTAGAACCCTGAAAGATAAAAATAGGGAAAAAATCTGAATGTAAAAATTTCATTATAATAATTTCATTATAGTAATCATCTGATGAAGAAAAACAGCTCACCTCCTCTCATCATTTTATAAAAGGCTATATAAAAGACTTTGTTGCCTAACAGAATTGTATTTGAGCACATGGAATTTATCTGTTTTAGTAGCCACAAATGTTAGTTTGTCATTAGCCTGTCTAGAGATAACGTAAAACTGCCATTATGCAGTGGCAAATAAAACACAGCATGTCCCACCCAACTCAGGTCAACCACTTCTCTCTCTGCCCTCTCCTCACCAAACCTGCAGCCATGGCTCCTAAAGCAATGGGCTCCTCCTCTTCCCCCCGCAAGTGAAAGGATGTGAAAAAGGTAAAATAAGGAAAAGGAGCTGAAACCACAGACTGGATGCATATGCTACTCAAGAGCTGACAGAGAATCACACCCAAAACTGCCACACCTGAGATGCTGACCATGTCAAAGTTTAAAGAAATACGTCATCTATCCGTGGGATGTTTATCCTTTCTATTTTCTTCCCAGCAAAGATAAGCTTTCTATGAATAATATATGTAAATAGAAAGTTCTTCACTATTATGTAGAAGTAATAATAAATGCACCTTTCAAGGAGTCAGAGATGAAGAGAGGTGTCTCTAACCCAGAACGCACGTATGTCAAAGATACTGGAAGAAGGGTGAGGTTTTTAACATTATTGGACAAATGCCCGGCTTTAAAACATCAGATCAAACTATGTGAAGTAAACGTATGTGGCAATGTACAGGTTATTCACCCTGTGTACAATGGTCTAATTTCACTATCTAACCCAAAAGACGTTTGGAGTAAAAATTCACACAGTTCTCTGAATCAAACAAAAATATAATAAGCTCCTTAATCACTAAGTCATTATCAAACATACTATGAAGGAAAACCAAGAGCTAGACATCTAGGGGTCTTCGCAGATACAAACACTCGCTCTGCTCTGGGGTAAACTACTGCTGCCCTGGCTGCCAGAGCCATTCCTCCCTAGAACACTACCTCTTCCTGGTTCCTCCAAGAGCAGGGCCGCTGAATCCCCTCGATACTGAGCCCACCAGAGTCAGGGAAAATGGGCAAGTGCCTGACACTTAAAATAGCGATGACGTGTAATGTCTGTGTGCTTAGAAGGTAAAATTAACTTTCTGCTCACTCACACGTTTAAACACAGGGTTAAGGGAGAAATGAACGTGTTCAGACCGTATAATGATAAAGATGAACATTCTTCATAAAGAATAACCATGAACACTTGTGAGATGGGACTATTAACAATTCCTAGGATGACACCAGGTGGTGCCTTCATAACCATATCATTTTAAAAAGTGCTCTGGTTAGCCTTTTGCTTTCAGGACATATTAAAAAAGAGAAATAGTCCACGGGGTGTGGGGCAGGGTACTCAAAATTGGGCCTTTTTCACAAATTTCCTATCTTTAAAAATTCATCTCAGGAGATAAGAAAGTAAGGTTGTATTTCACAGCAACAACAAAAAAAATTGCAAGTGGAATGATGTAGTTTTTACCCCAATGACTCTCATCACGCCTTCAATAGCCGCGAAGATAAAATAAAGAACCCCCAATCCGATGACCCGGTGCATGACGGTTCCTAGACGAGGCCTGGAATGAGGAGAAGGAAACAGGAAAAAAGAAAAAGGTTAAGTAAAGCACATCTGAGTACAGTAGCTAGCCCTGCTTCCAGCACCAAGGACGTCACTGTCCAATCACATCTGTCAGCTCCCACCATAGAGGGGCTCTGTTTAAAGCAGGGTTATTCCCTGGGAACAGGCAGAAACAGGCTCAGGAAAAATAGGCCTCCTTCTCTAGGACTTGAAACTGTATCAATGCCTGTGAAACAACATTAAAAAAAAAAATTATTCATTTATGGCTGCATTGGGTCTTTGTTGCTGAGCTTGGGCTTCTCTCTAGTTGTGATGTATGGGCTTCCGTTGCAGAGCGCAGGCTCCAGGGCTCACGGGCTTCAGCAGGTGCGGAGTAAGGGCTCAGCAGCTGCAGCTCCTGGCTCAGCAGTTGCAGAGCACGGGCTTAGCTGTGCTGCGCCACATGCGCTCTTCCTGGACCAGGGATTGAACCAGCGTCCCATGCATTGCAAGGCAGATTCTTAACCACTGGACCACCAGGGAACTCTGGAGGCAACATTTCTGAGACCAGGAGATTTTGCTGCTGAAATCCAAGCAGTATAATTAACATAACCCAAGTACTATGTCTACAGAACGGTTGAGAAGATTGATGAGAAGTAAGTGCCAACTTCTAAGGGTCACTGGCAGAGCTAATTGTTTAAGTCTTTCACGAACATACATTGTAAACCATTCTGAGATGTGTTTTGTCAGAGATAATCCATGATTCTATGACGTGGGCAGAGAAAGAGCAGGATGTCAGGAAATCGAATCCCACCGCTTTCTCTCTCAATACCTCCAAACAACAGTCCTAACAGACTTCAGCTTTCATTCTTCAAATTAAAAAAGAACTAAAGAACAGTTTGGACTCTTTGAAAGTATAACTGAGTCAGGAATATGCAAAGATGATGGTTTTTAGCAACTGGCAATTTGAAAATAGAACTGAAATTTCCGGGATTCCCTGGTGTCTAGTGGTTAGGACTCAGCGCATGCAATGCCAAGGCCCAGGTTTGATCCCTGGTCAGGGAACTCGATCTCACATGCTGCAACGAAGAGTTCACATGCCACAACTAAGATCCACCACAGCCAAATAAACAAAGAAATACTAAAAGAAAAAAAGATGTAGCTGTGGTTCAGTGTGCAGGTTTGAGCTTCTGGGAATCAGAGTCTTAGGGAACAGACTCCTTCATGTTCACAACCAGGGACTCAAAGGTAAGAGGGAGAAAAGATCTTGATAGGATCTGCAGGGGATAGCCAGGCTTCAGACAAAAATTTCTGCTGACCTGGTGTTTAATCAGAGCATGCTCTCTTACAATATCTCAAACACAAACATAACACCTAACTGTGCTGCCTAGGAAACAGAAAATGACCTGAGCCTCAAGAATCATTTAAAATTTTCCATTATCCTTAAAGTTGATTATTCATCTAATTATAAAAAGTACCTTTATTTGAGGAAAGTATAAACCAGCAGGAGTTCCCAGGTGGCATTAGTGGTAAAGAATTTGCCTACCAATGCAGGAGAGTGGAGAGATAAGAGACGTGCTTTCGATCCCTGGCTTGGGAAGATCCCCTGGAGGAGGAAATGGCAGCCCACTCCAGTATCCTTGCCTGGAGAATCCCATGGACAGAGGAGCCTGGCGGGCTGCAGTCCATAGGCTGGCAAAGAGTTGCTCACAGCTGAAGCCACTGAGCACGCACACAGAAAACAGCCAGCGCGTGGAAACCCATTAAAGGCGCTGCCCTGGGGGTCCCGTGGTGAAGAGTCCACTTTTCAGTGCAGAGGTGGAGCACGAGTTCGGTCCCAGGTCGGGGAACCAAGATCCTACATGCCTCGGGGCAACTAGGCCTGTGCCACAACTAGAGAGCCCGTGCGCTCTGGAGCCCTCACCTTAGAGCAGCCCAAGCTGCAATAAAGGCCCCAACTGCCACAACTGAGGCCTGACGCGCCCGAATAATTACTTGATTCAAGAATTTAAAGTCCCTTAAAAAACACATCCTGGCAGGTATTTCCCTGTCCAGTTTCACAGGGGTTATCATGGAGATGGATGTGATCACAGGGTGGAGGTGAGGTGTCTTTTCCACTTACTTTACGATGCCGTATCCCAAGCTCACGATGATCACCAGGAGGCGAGCCAGAGTCCTCTTAATCGCAGATATCAACTCCGCAAATATCAGTAACCCCTGGGCTGACGGGGAAGAAGGAAAACCATTTGCTCTGGGTCCACCTGGACACCTGTCGCCAAGACTCTACACATGTACCATGTACAACTATATTCTGACCTCAGACGAATTAGCCATATTTAAATTTAAAGGTCATCTAATCTAATGCTGTTTGCAACCTCGGTGAAGGGGATTCTCCACCTCCTGAAGAACTCGCTCTGTATCAGATCGGCTCTATGGGGCACGGTCTCCTCAAGCTCCCCTCTGTTCTCACTCCCCGGCTTGAGGCTAAAGAACTAGAGCTCCTTAGTAGTAGCAGTCACTCACTTTTGTCTGACTCTCTGCAGTCCCCTGGACTGTGGCCTGCCAGGCTCGCTCCTCTATCCATGGGATTCTCCAGGCAAGAATACTGGAGTGAGTTGCCATTCCCTTCTCCAGGGGACCTTCCTGACCCTGGAGACTTCCCTGGTGGCTCAGATGGTAACGCGTCTGCCTACAATGTGCGAGACCTGGGTTCGATCCCTGGGTCAGGAAGATCCTCTGGAGAAGGAAATGGCAACCCACTCCAGTACTCTTGCCTGGAAAATCCCATGGATGGAAGAGCCTGGTAGGCGACAGTCCGTGGGGTCGCAAAGAGTCGGACACAACTGAGCGACTTCACCTCACCTCACCTTCACCTCTCCAGGGGATCTTCCTGACCCAGGGATCGAACCCAGGTCTCCTGTATTGCAGATTCTTTACCATCTGAACCAGCAGGGAAGCCCAGAGTCCCTTCCTGTCCTGTAAATACTTGAAAACCATAATGTCCTCAAGAGCTCTCTTTTCTCCAGGTTGTCCCCATCATTTACTGATTTCCACTCCTACTGTGTGGTTGTCACAGGAAAAGAAACACCATGTTCCCTGCCCTTGTGAAGCCTGGACTCTGGGCAGGACAGAATGCAGCAAAAGCTGGAGAAAACCGTCTGCGTCCCAGGGTGGCAAGGAGAGCGACCTACACCTCCTGGGGCAGGAAAAGCTCAGAAGTGACATCTACACCAGGGTTTGAAGGCTGTTGTTGCTGTGGTTTAGTTGCTAAGTTGCCTCCAACTCTTTGCAACCCCATGGACTACAGCACGCCAGGCTTTCTGTTCTTGACTATCTCCCAGAGCTTGCTCAAACTCCTGTCTGCTGAGTCAGTGATGCCATCCAACCTTCTCGTCCTCTGTCAGCCTCCTCCTCCTGCCTTCATTCTTTTCAAGCTTCAGGGTCTTTTCCAATGAGTTGGCTGGCCAAAGTACTGTCGCTTCAGCTTCAGCATCAGTCCTGCCAGTGTTCCGGGCTGATTTCCTCTCGGATGGACTGCTTTGATCTCCATGCAGCCCAAGGGACTCGATGGAGGTGAAGGCTGGGTAGGAGTTACTGTTCAGAGGCGGGAGCGGAAAAGCAAAAGAAACGGCACGCGCGGCGGCGTGAAGGAAGAGAAGAAGCAAAATACGCTGCAAGACGGGGCTTCCCTGGCGGGCTAGTGGTTACGACTCTGCGCTCCCACTGCAGAAGGTGTGGGTTCAATCCCTGGTCACGGAAGTAAGATCCTGCATGCCTCACGGCATGGCCAAAAAAAAAATGCTGCAAGACGTGAAAGTGCGGCAGGTCTGCAGCAAGGCATGTAATGAGAGAGGTCAAAGTAAGACCGGGACAGAAGCATGGCCCATTCACCTGGGTCTTATGCCAGCCATGAGTCTGGTCTTGCTGCTAAAGTTGCTGGGAAGTCAATGACAATGAAAAATAAGAGTGGAACTTCGCTGGTGCTCCAGTAGCTAAAACTCCTTGCGCCCAGTACAGGTGGCCCAGGCTCAACCCCTGGCCAGGAAATCAGATCACACGTGACAGAACCAAAAGTCTGCATGCCACAGCTAAAGACCCCAACATGTTGTACAACAAAGACACAGAACAGCCAGATAAATAAATAAGTCAAAAAAAAAAGTGAAAAATGCACTGACGAGCTACAGCCTATAGGCCAAATCTGGCCTGACATGTGCTTTGTAAATAAAAGTTTTATTGGAGAATGTAGCTATGTCCATTTGCTGTCTGTGGCATCTTTCCGCTCCTAGGACAGTAGTTGAGAAGTTGCAACAGAGCCAACAAAGTCAAAAGTATTTCCTGTGTAGGTTTTGCAGGAAGAGCTTGCTGACCCTTAGAATAAAATGGACAGCTTTATTTTATCAAGACTGCTCTACTTAATGGCTTGGAAAGGAACATAGGAGAGGAAAATGCTTAGGAGACGACACCAGAATCCAGCCAAGAGATGACGAGAGCTCTGGTGTGATGACAGAAAGGAGGAAAAAGACACTCAGAAACCGGCCCTTAATTCACCTAGTTATTCTTTTCAGCTCACATTTCTCCATCCTCTCCAGAAGAAACAAGAAGAGGCTTTGTCCAATACCTTGAAGAAGTTCAGATACATCGTGCAATAAGTTTATACATTTGCCTAATTGCCTAGCTGAAGCACTAGCCAACTGACCTATCCTTAGCGCACCCTTGCTATGTCCCAACAAGCACTGTTTCTTCACTGCTTGATTTTCTAGATTCTGTCCTTCCAGGACCAATGCTAAGCAAGACAGCCTGGGTTTCAGAGTCCACACTTGGGGAAATTGGAAGTAACATCAGCCCAGGCTCCATCTGGCACCTCTCTTTTCCACTGCTGCTGCTAAGTCGCTTCAGTCGTTTCCGACTCTGTGTGACCCCATAGTCGGCAGCCCACCAGGCTCCGCCATCCCTGGGATTCTCCAGGCAAGAACACTGGAGTGGGTTGCCATTTCCTTCTCCAATGCATGAAAGTGAAAAGTCAAAGTGAAGTCGCTTAGTCGTGTCCGACTCTTGGCAACCCCGTGGACTACACCCCACCAGGCTCCTCCGTCCATGGGATTTTCCAGGCAAGAGTACTGGAGTGGGGTCCCACTGCCTTCTCCACTCTTTCCACAGGACTCCTCACAGACAAGGACAGCTGCCCAGGCTTTCTATTCCGAGCCCTGGTGGGGCCGTCTCAGAGGCCTTGACGGCTCTGAGGCTGGCAGGTGGGCTCTCCTTCCCTTCACAGATCTCAGGCTTCGGCTGCCCCTCACCCAAGTCCACACCACCTTCTCCAGACAGAGACCCCTCACCACTGGCAGCAAAGAAGCTGACCTGCCTCCTCTGACAGTCAGGAATGCTTTAACACCCAGTCATAAGCAGCAACTTACCCTTTCTTCCTCATTTGGTTTAGGGCAGGCGCGCGCACACACACACACACGTGCTTATACATCACTAAAACTTCTCAGAGAGCAATAACACCCCCAACATGCCTCCCTAGATGTGTGGCTTTGCTTTACTCTTTTGTATACTGTCCTTTTAAACTTTTCATTTTTGAGAAAGTACAATACAGTTTTCTCTCTCTCCAACAGAGAAAGCAATATAATGAACTCCCATGTACTATCACTCAGCACCAATACTTATCAACATTATGCTGTATTGTTCTCATCTACATTCCAACTCACCCTTTTTTCCCCAGAGGATTTTAAAATAAAGAACGATATAACTACACCCTTTGAAAATCTGCACCATGACCAATTCTAACCGACCATTCGAGTACATCCTGAGTGCTTTCTATCCTTTTGAGCTATCTCTCTTTCAAAGGTTCAGCGATGAAATCAACTGTATTTTTACTTTTCTGGCCACCTCCCTCCCCGCTTTTTTTTACCAGCCACACTGCGAGGCATAAGGGATCTTAGTTCCCTAACCAGGGATCAAACCTGTGCCCCCTGTACTGGAAGCACAGAGTCTTAACCACTGGAAGTGGGAAGTGCCTCTGTATAGACAGTGCACTCTATCTTTCAGCAGTCCGGGGCACATCTGAAGATGCTCAACTGAATGCTTGGCCGGCGTCCCACATCCCACTGTGTAAACTGGGACAGGGCCTCCCACGGTCACATGAAGTTCTTTGTAAAAGGCTGCAGGCGCCATCCATCCTACACTACTCATCCAACTCCTGTGACCAAACTTTCTTTTCTTTTTTGTTGGGGAAAGAAGAAAGAGGATGGATGAAAAAAAGAAATGTGTTAAAAGGACTGGCAGCACCCAACGTCCCCAGTCTAGAATTTTGTACTGCTTTAAGCCAGTCATTGGTAGCTGAACTTTAGGGAATTTTTTTCTCCCCAGGAGAGAAGTCAGGGAAAGTCAGCAAGAACACAGAAAGCAAAGACCATACACATGCTATCCTAGTTCAGAGACCTACTTTGACACTCTCTTCTCGGCTTCTGTCCTTTTCATCTATACTATGGTTTCCCAAACCAGTGGATGAAGGTGAGTGGTGAGGGGGAGTCCCCTCTGCTCTGCTCACGAATGCTAGGAGGCTCTTGGGTTATACCATGTTCATGGACACAGTCACTACTTACTTGATAGCCCAGTGCTGTTGATGTTTTGGTATTCAGCATAAAAAACTGCTTTTTCAAGCATTCCCAGGAAGATAACAGCTGCAATCCAGAACTGGATTCTTAATATATCTTTCCAGTAACAGGCGGACCACACCAGCCACAGCACACCATATAGGATATAAACTATACACATCGCCATGTAGAACTGCGGGCAGAGAAGCGACTTTAGTCAGGCAAGCCTTCTGATCATTCGAAAACTGAGACTTCTAGGAAGCACAAAAGACAACAGCCAAGGCAAAGAAAACGAAGCTGGAGAGATCAGGCCCCCTAACTTCAAACTGTACTACAAGGTCACAATTAAAACAGTATGGCGCTGGCACAAAACTGAAGACTGGCATTTCTCCATTCAGGTTTGCAATGCTTTATCTTCCAGTCACCATGGAACCAGAAATAGAGGGTGTGTCAGTGTTAGCTACTAAGGAATCACTGCCACTGATCTCTTTAAATTTTTGGAATATTCTAATTAGGATACAAAACTCATTTTTTAAAAAAGGAAAAAAATTATCAGAGATACTCACAATCATTAGAGGCCAATCTGACGCAGAGATATATCCATAAGGTCCCAACATAGAAAGAGAAACTGGAGAAGGCAGGATGGGGATAAAGAAATTAAGGTATTAAAATTAATAGGTTTTTCATAAGTTTTTCGATGCAAGCTCATTCTAAGGCTCCAAGAATATAAACCAAGTGAACAAACACTAAATTTTTACCTAGCACACACAAAGTACTAGGTAATTACTAGTTGTCTGATTATGTGACCTTATCAAGCTATCTTCACTTATAGAAATGGTGTTACACAGCACGGGCTAAGTTGGCTCTTCTGCTCTTATGCAGAGAGCAAAGTAGTCCTGGTCAGAGACGGGCCCTGGCTGAGTCCCTGACCTCACTGAGGACTTTGTTTTTTGTGACGTAACTTGGACAAATCACTGGACTCCAGAATCTAGTTTGGGTTGTTGTCTGAGACAGCAATAACAGAGTGGCAGGTACAGCGCAAGCCTGGCAGGGCTCAGCAACTGCTACTGCACCATTCACTCTTCAGCAGAAGCTTAAAGCTGCCTCCTGGTATCAAAGAAAGGAGGCGGGGGGCAGGGTGGCAGCAGGGGCCCTGCCCCCTGTGTGGCCCAGTCTGGCCCATTACAGCACCTCCAGGAGGAAGCCCTGCTTCACATTCTCCAGAGCAGCCTCTTTACCAGCTTCAGTGGGAAGAACAGCTCTGGGTCTCCTCTGCAGCCATGCCCTCATCTCATTGCTTTCTCCCTCCCCTTTGGACTGGGTGCCCCTCAGAGACAGACTGTGGCTTCACCTCTGTGTCCCAGTGGTTCAATCAGGGCAGTTTGTAAACTCCCAAGATGCTCACATGCTGTTTGGCTACTGTCAGCCCAGCAGATGCCCAGCCTAGAAAGTGAGCAACAAGGCAATTCCAGGACCTATGAGAGCATCTGCTCCCTTGAAAACTGTGTGATGCAAGCCTGGGCTCACACTAGGCACCAGGAGCCACAGCTTCCCGTGACAGAGGGTCTACCTCATTGGGCGGGCAGGGGAGCTCAGGGCAAGCCACAGAAGCCAGAGATGCTACTTCTACTCCTAGGCTACAAACACATGTTTTTTGTTTCTTTTTAGAACTTTTTAAAGAACAAATTTTTAAACCCCCAATGATGGCCATTTTCAAGAAACAGAATTTCTAGTCTGTTAAAAAAATAAATATCAGAGTTAAGATAAGCATAAAGTTTTAAGTCCCAGAAATAAACAGATTATTCAGTTTTGTGATTAAAGAAATTTCTTTTTGAATAATATATTTTAACAGAGAATGTAGATTTGAATTAACGACAAAAATACAGAATACAGTAAAAACAGACTGTAAACATGTATACTGTTTAACTATACCGTTCAAATTCCAGCTTGCATCTGTTTTCTCTGTTTTAACAGAAACAATAAAGATATGAAACCCATCTCTTTGTGTTTTCGCTACAACATCCTGAAATGAGAAAAAAAGAATCCTTTGAGTTACTTTTTAAAATTGCTTTTGTAAGATATAGCTAAACAACTGTTCACCATGTTTTAAATCAACCGTTAAGAATCGAACTGGGGGGACTTCCCTGGTGGTCCAGCAATTAAGAATCCACCTTCCAATGCAGGGGATATGGGTTTGATCCCTGGTCGGGGAACTAAGATCCCACAAGCCAGGGGGCAACCAGGCCTATGCGCTGCAACTACTGAGTCTCTGCACCCTAGAGCCTGTGCTCCGCAACAAGAGGAGCCTAAGTCCCACAACTAGAGAAGGGCTGCGTGCTGCAGCCGAGAACCTGGCACCGCACGGCAGACCCAATGCAGCAAACACAAACGAAGCGGGCTCCTTACACACAGAGGCGGGCTGCAGGACAGTGGGGAGCAGAAGATTTCCTCCATTTTTTTCCGCCACCATCCTTCCAGACCCAAAGGATGGAGGAGGGAAAAAGCCTTTTCCACTTGCCAATATTTTCTACTTCTCGTATTTCTACAGGTTTCCTCCTAAAGTTACCATTCTATATTACCTTTCAAATAGTTTAATATCATCAAGCATTTGGTTTTTAAATGTGTGCGTTTTAAAATTAAACAGGGGAAGAAAGATGTCATATAACATGATTGAAAATGACTCAAATACAGTATATAGGCTAAAACAGGGGTCCTCAACCCCCCCTAGGCCACAGAGCAGTACCAGTCCATGGGCTGTTAGGACTGGGCCACACAGTAGGAGGTGAGCGGTGGGTGAGCGAGCAAAGCTTTCCGTATTTACAACTGTTCCCCATCGCTGACATTACTGCCTGAGCTCTGACTGGCAGATCAGTGCTGGCATATAAGTGCAATGGCCTTGGGTCATCCTGAAACCACCCCCCACCCCAGGTCTGTGGACAAACTGTCTTCCACGGTAGCAAAAAGGTCGGGGGCTGCTGGGCTACACTGTTTAGATTCCTTCAGGCACTCTGTTGCTAGAGTTCAGACCCACTGAGAAGCTGAACCCGCCTGCCTGGGAACTGCCTGGGGCCCTCCAACGCCCCCATGTGGTTGGACCAAACTTCTCACACTCCTCCTTCCTGAGCATTTCCTAGTCTTCCCTGTCACTGCCTACTCCTCCACCTGTGAGAGCATGTGTACAAAGCAAAGAGTTGGCTCAGCACCACTGCAGGCTGAATGCCTTCCCACTATCAGACTATTCCCTAAGACGGTTGAAGAAGACCATAAAAGCAGAGTCCCAGTCTAAAAGCAAACATCAAGCTCTCCTAAATCTGCTTTCGGTCCCTACACTCAACTGTCTATAACCCTCTCAACCTCTTAGTCTTCTGACTTTTAGTAATTCCCCCCAATTCTAAATTTTCCCTCCACCTGGTGCTACATCGTAGTTTCTGTTTCTTTATTTCCCTAAAGGTGTTACCGACTAGCCCACTGCTCTACTGTCTAAGGCATGTGACAGTGCAATTTTATTTTTCAAAGTAAAGGAAGACTACACAGAAGTTACCCTTAAATTATGGCTTTAAAGAGATTTTTTAAACAAGTATGTACGGAATTCACACAGACATATGTAAGAAAATACACTGTTTTAAATTACACTTCTTTTTTTCTTTCCTAATTCTACTCACCCTACTTAGGATCATGAGTATCTATCCATCAGCAGATTCTGTTCAGTCTTACTCTAACTTGTATATATTTGATTTAAAGGCAAAGAAAGTGACTTACTGTTGATCCTTCCTGGTTTGAGACATTTCCGGTATTTGATATTAGTTGTTTATTCTGGAAAAAAGAACAAAATAATTCCATTTTATACTTTTGCATTTCCATGAGGAAAAATAGTTCTAACAAATTGAGGCGGGGGGAAAGCTGTTACAAAAAAAGTAAAGATTTGAAGGCAAACACCAGAGAACAAATCTCACTGTACCCTAAACACTCGTAACAAAATCCTACACTTGAAAAATGACTTCCTTCTTCAGGGCAGTGGTTTCTGTTGGCAGTGAGGGTGTTAGGAACCCAAAAGGGATTAAAAGTGCTCAGATGGTCTATACTTGATCTGGGTCTATGGGGGTGGGTTCGGGTTGTGAAAATTCATTAAGCCCTACACTTGTGATACGCATGCTTTATGTTTATTATACCACAACATAAATTTTTAAAAGAACTCTTTGAAAAACATTTTTTTAAGATATAAAAAAATATTTATCTGGCTGCGCCAGGTCTTAGCTGCAGTGTTGGGATCTTCAGTCGTCACTGAGGCATGTGGGGTCTCAGCTGTGGCACGGGGGATCTAGTTCCCTGACCGGGGATTGAACTCAGGTCCCCACATCCGAGTATTAGCTTCTGGACCACCGCGGAAATTCCCAAAATTTTTATTAAAGACATTTTCACTTCGGAATTTACAGGACAAAAAAAATCAGTTAAAATGACCCACAGCCTCACTACCCAGGGATGATCACTATCAACATTTTAGAGTCCAGTCTTCCAGGTTTAGTAGGAGAAAGTGCATAGAGGACAGTTTTCAAGTGTGTCAAATGCTGGAGCAACAGACGCGGGGTCTAACAACATGGAGGTCACAGATCACCCTGACGAGCGCTATTCTGATGGGGTAAGGGTGGCAGAGGCCCGCCTGGGGTGGGCAGAAGAGAGGCGTGCAGCGACAGTCGATCACGAAAGGGTGATTAAAGGGTCCTCTTTCAAGGATGCTGCTGCACAGGGCACAAAGGCAGGAACCGGTGGTGCCAACATCTCACTCACTATGTCCTGCCACACACAGAAGAACCGAACCTAAAGCTGATGAATTAAGATCTTTCTTTATCACAATACTGGTGAAACAGAGGTTAAATTGGCACTTATATTCACTGGGAAACAAATACACCTGATCTCAACACGGTGAGACAGATACTCACATTCAGTGGGGGAAACACCTGTAAATCACTGCTGCACTCTACATTTTCATTTTTTGTTGTCCAACATTCACTGTTCTTGAAATAATGGCCACAAAAGTCTTCAGTGACCTGAAGTTCATGTTTCTGTGACAGCTCCTATGCAAGGTAAAGTTCTATGTCATAATTTATTTTCACTTAATATCTAAACAATACCAAAAATTTACTTTGTTTGGAACACTTGAAACATTCAGTAGAACAAAATACCAAAAAGAAAAAAAGCTTTGCATATAATTTTGTGTATAATACTTTGTCCTGGGATTACTTTCATTCCACTCCACGTATAAAGGATTTTAGAGAGAGCAGCAGTATTCAATTACAAGGAAAGGTAAACCCAAACACATAGTAACATAGAGCACAGACGGCAAAACCCAAGTGAATGCAGGGGAAATTTCATTTACACATCAACTAACAATGAGGTTCCAGGCTCCTGGGTGGATGAATAAAACCAGGCTCCCAAGCAAAGATTAAGAGGCTTTCAATGGCCAAATGGAAGGCCATGGACTTGAGTTTAAACAAACTGGGAGATGGTGAAGGACAGGGAGGCCTGGTGTACTGCAGTCCACGGGGTCACAAAGAGTCAGATATGACTGAGGGACTGAACAACAACAACTGGCCAAATATGGGACAATTTGAGCAAAATACATAAAAACAGTAAGAGATTATAACCCACCCAACCAACTAAAAATCAGTGAGTCCATCTTGATAACTGACTGTCTGATAGAAAAGATAAAGGAAAAGAGAGAGTGCATTCTCATAGCAGGGCGCTGGTAAATGTGGAAGAAAGCATAGAATTGGAGAACCACCATTTAGCAGTCGTCACGTGTGTGAGGGCTGTCGATTCAGTCATGTCTGACTCTGTGATTGGAGCCCACCAGACTCCTCTGTCCACGGGATTCTCCAGGCAAGAATACTGGACTGCGTTACCCTTCCCTTCTCCAGTGGATCCCCTCGACCTAGGGTTCGAACCTGCACCTCTTACATCTGCCTGCACTGTCTAGTGGGTTCCTTACTGGTAGCACCACCTGCGAAGCCCCAGCAATCATCACTAACAACTAACTAATCTGGCAAGAATCAAAGAACATTAAAACAAGGACCGATGAAAACACAGGATACGTACGTGTAAATACAAAGTATTTCTTCACAAATTATTGTTAACAACAGAGAGAAAAGTAGCAGCTTTACGGTGGAAAACTGACAGAAACTTCCTTAACTGACTGAGCAAATTAACATCATCAAAAATGGGACAGAACAGTGTATTTTCTAGTGCGTGCACACTAAGTCACTTCAGCTGTGTCCGACTCTTTGTGACCCCATGGACTGTAGCCTGCCAGGCTCCTCTATCCATGAGCTTCTCCAGGCAAGAATACTGGAGTGGGTTGCCTTTTCCTTCTCCAGGGTATGGTATGTCTGACAAAAATATAACCTGAATTTATTCATGAGAAAATGTGAGAAACACTCAAATTGAGGGACATTTTATAAAAATAAATCGAGTGTACATATCGGTGTCATGTCATGAATGACAGCCACCCCCTGCCCCCGACCTCCGCCCAAAAAAAAAAAAACCCTGCAGAAATACAAGGTGATCCTGGATTGGATTCTGTATCAGAAAAAGAAAGAAAACATAAAAGCTGCTAAAAAGGACGTTCTTGGGACACTGGCAAAATCTGAATAAGATTTATCAGCTAATAGGGTAGTAGCAACATTAAATGTCCTAAATCTGATGTCCTATGCAATCTAAGTGAATATTTTTGTGATTTCCTTAGGAAGCACACACTGACCCTGCCTGGCCTCTTTTTCCTCCTCTCACACTCCCCCGTCTCCCTCCTCACCTCTTGATGAGATCTACTCATTCTCATGAAATCTGCTCATCCGCACCAAAGCCCTAGGTTCCCTGCTACTCATTCTCTGAGATGAATGAAATTTTTACATTTCTTCTTTAAATTAAGTTGGCTTTTATTTATGTATGATTCACAATCCCTTTATCAATGGTTCCTATAACTCTGATTTAAATAATTACTAATGTTTTTCATAAGATACAAGGAAACTGATAGATTTGTATTCTCAGAAAGCATATATTTTGACATAATTAAAGCATTTATTGTTAAGTCCCCAAATAAATCTGTGGCACTTCTAAAACTACAGTCTCTAGTCCTAGACTTCTCACTTAATGAGCAAATAAATCTTTATACTCCGTAATTTTTCCTTCATAGCTTTACACTCATTTAAAATTTGCATTTTACTTACTTCCAACTCAGAATATTCATTGTGACAGGTATGATGCTCCAAATGCCACTCTATGGTAAACTTCACAGGCCTGGGACAACTGAACGACTTAACTGTTTAGAAAAAGAAAGTCTCATTTTGTAGTAACAATACTGTAAACAATATTATATACCCCAATTTAAATTTCAGGTTTCAAGAATTCAATTTAAAATAGGCTACCTTCAGAAAACAATGAGTAAAATATTACCTAATTCCTCCAAAAAATCACCACAAAATGGACAGATGTTCATTACATTATCACAGTGAACCAAATGTTGCTGTAAGACTAGTCATTTCATCTATATGTTAAGTCCAGTGTTAAAATAAACTGCGTACCCAGATATGCTCAGTCACTGTTTATTTCACTCTGAAACATTCTCTTCACTGACTTATCCACCCAAAAAGTACTGAGTCAGCAGCCCTTGTGTGCCAGGAAGGGACATAATGGTAAACCAGAATAATCCCTGGATGCTTGACAAGAGGAATTAGGGGAAAGGAGAGTTAACAGTTAAACAGGCACCTTTGATGGAGGAGGGGGCTGAGAAGAGGGGATTAAGCAAGCCCTGGGCAAGGTGCCTAACACAGTCAGGTGGGCGTGAAGAATGGGGCCCCAGCAGGCTCACGAGCAAAGGACAGAAGTCCACCCAGGGAAGAGGTGGGTGGACAGCAAAGGCCCAGGAGGCGTGAGGGTATGGCAGAAGTATGACCGCCTGAGGCAGTTTGCGAAGGAATATGGGGTCACCTAAAGAAAGTGAAAGTTAAGTCACTCAGTCGTGTCGGAGTCTTTGTGACCCCACAGACTGTAGCCCACCAGGCTCCTCCATCCATGGGATTCTCCAGGCCAAGAATACTGGAGTGGGTTGCCATTTCCTTCTCCAGGGGATCTTCCCAACCCAGGAATCGAACCTGGGTCTCCCACATTGCAGGCAGACGCTTTAACCTCTGAGCTACCAAGGGGAAAGCCTGAAGTCGGATCCACCAAACAGCACAGACACACATCCAAGGGACCAATGCTTAACTTTGCAGGCACTAAAGTTTTGCTCTGTGAGAACTCAGAGATGCTGTCTCCTCTTTCGCACTACAGCTGCACATGTATAAACCCAAATGCCCAATTGCTCACTTAAAATAAATAGTAACTATACAGCAGACATGTAACGGTCGACTGACTCTTCAACAAGCCTTCCTGGACGCCCAGCGTGACGAGGAGGTTGCCTGGCGAACATGGGAGCATGGCAGAGCAGGAGGCTCTGGTGCACCCACCCCTGCCAGCCACCTGTCAGAGCCTTGGTCACAGCTCAAGACTTCTTGCCCACCAGCGCTGAGGCACTGCCAGCTTTCACCGGACTAAACCCTCATTTTAAAAAAAAATGCCTTTGTTCCTAACTCCCTCCTGCTGCCTCACTCTCTGTCCCTTTAGATATGTTAATACTAAACTGTGATCTACTTCAAGCCTGATCTCAGACATTCACATTGGGTTGCATGCTTGCTCAGTCATGTCAGACTCTTTGCGCCCCCCACGGACTGTAGCCCACCAGGCTCCCCTGCCCATGGGATTCTCCAGGCGAGAATACTGGAGTGGGTTGCCATTTCCTCCTCCAGGGGATCTTCCCGAACCAGGAACTGAACCCGTGTCTCCTGTGTCTCCTGCACCGCAGGCGATTCTTTACCGCTTGAGCCTAAAAACCAAATTCTCTGTTTCACCGGTCCATATAACCTTTTACTCCCCACAGAGCTTTTTTGTCTGCACCAGTGTTTTAAATCTTGTCTAGACACTGTGACATGAATTTATTAAAGCACTGAGATGCCAAAATCGTTTCCTCACCCACCTTGGGCTTTGATTTCTTCTTACCAAGTTGTTATCACCGACCAAAGATCTATGATCTCAGGGAGCTGCTTTGAATTCGCCTCTGCTTTCTACCTAATGACTCGCCTACTTCCATCAGCAGAGACCACACAGGGCAGGACAGCCCAACAGATTATCAGAGGATGGCATGAGAGAGAAATGGGCATGGCTGTGGAGTCCACGAAGCCAAGTTGCTCTACCCAACAAAAAAAACCACTCCTTATCCCCAGACTTTTGTCCTGGCGACCAACTGACCTAGTCAACTTACTGGAAACACCAAGAGGCGTGAGAGCACAGTAAACCCACTAAGTTTACCAAAAAACACTAAGATCCAGTGTAAACCCACTTGTTGCTATTTAGTCGCTCAGTCGTGTCCAACCCTTTGCACCTCCATGGACTGTGGCCCTCCAGGCTCCTCTGTCCATGGGATTCTCCAGGCAAGACCAGTGGAGTGGGGTGCCATTTCCACCTCCAGGGGATCTGCACGACCCAGGGATCGAAGCCGCATCTCCTGCATTGATAGGTGGGTTCTTCACTGCTGAGCCACTAGGAAAGCCTGGAAGCCCACTAAACATACTGAAAACCTCTCCCTCTATGACTTGTCATGACATATCGGTATTTACACAGACAAGAGTCCCGAGCAGTATTTTCGCTTTCATAACCCCTAAAATCCTAATTAAAATATCAGTGTCTAATAATTTTTATTTCATACTAGAATCGTGTATATTTAGACAGATTTCAGAGGCACAAAGGTTTCATCACAATCATGGCATTTCCTATATACATAAAAAGAATTTATTGTACTTTAAAAAGGATTCAAAGTCAAATTTCACAGAGGTGAAATACTTTTTTGCTGAAGATTCCTTTATTAGGCTTTAACTATAATTTTTAAAGAATGATTCATATTACATTTTCTGAGACAAGATTAGAAAAATCCATTCTTGAAAATAACTACATTTTCTGCTGGATCAAGAGACTTTTAAAATGTTATAATCACCCAAAAACATCTGCCTAGTTTAAAGTACATAATATCATAATGTGTCATGTTAGTTTATATTATACTAATGTATTAGATTATATGTTGCTTACTTATAATTTAGTTACTTCAGTATTATATTAGCTTATTATACTTACCAGAAAACTTGATCTCAGTAGAGTTAAACATAGTTTTCCTAAATATCAAAGGTCCTGATTTCTGTAATGAGAAACAAAGAAATATGGAAAGATCTTGTTAGGGACTTCCCTCGTGGTCCAGTGGCTAGGCAGGATTCCCTGCTCCTCAAGCAGGGGGTCAGGTGTGATCCCTGGTCAGAAAACTAGATCCCACATCTAACTAGTAACTAGCTAACTAAGCACAGCTAATACCCGGTACAGCCAAATTAAGAAATAAATATACTGGACTTCCCTGGTGGTAAGTGGATAAGAGTCAGCTGCCAATGCAGGAGACCTGGGTTTGATCCCTGACCTGGGAAGACTGCATATGCCACAGAACAACTAAGCCCGGGTGCCACGACCACCCGCTCGCCCAGAGCCCGCACTCTGCTGCAGGAGAAGCCACCGCAATTAGCAGCCCACGCACTGCAAGTAGAGAGTAGCCCCTGCTCGCTGCACCTGGAGAAAGCCCTCACACAGCAACGAATATTCACCGCAACCAACATATATATATACACATGTATTTTTAAAAACTAATAAAGAAAAAGCTTGTTAAAAACATTTCTCTCTACTGTCTAAAAGTACTACTGTATTCTGGAAAATAAGCACCGAAGAACTGACGTTTTTGAATTGTGGTGCTGGAGAATATTCTTGAGAGTCCCTTGGACTGCAAGACTGAACCATGAATCCTAAAGGAAATCAACTCTGAATATTCACTGGGAGGACTGATGCTAAAGCTGAAGCTCCAATCCTTTGGCCCTCTGATGTGAAGAGCCAATTCACTGGAAAAGATCCTGATGTTGGGAAAGATTGAAACCAAAAGAAGAAGGGGACGACAAAGGATGAGATGGTTGGATGGCATCACTGACTCAACGGACATGAATTTGAGCAAACTCTGGGAGATGGTGAAGGAAGCCTGGAGTGCTGCGGTCCATGGGGTCGCAAAGAGTCGGACACGATTTTGCGACTGAACAACAATCCTTTCACTCCCCACTATGACCAAATCGATTATTTTTTTACTTTCTTTTCTTTTAATATAAATTTATTTTAATTGGAGGTTAATTGCTTTACAATATTGTATTGGTTTTGCCATACATCAACATGAATCCACCACAGGTATACACGTGTTCCCCATCCTGAACCCCCCTCCCACCTCCCTCCCCGGTACCATCCCTCTGGGTCATCCCAGTGCACCAGCCCCAAGCATCCTGTATCCTGCATCGAACCTGGACTGGCAATTCATTTCATATATGATATTATACATGTTTCAATGCCATTCTCCCAAATCATCCCACCCTCGCCCTCTCCCACAGAGTCCAAAAGTCTGTTCTATACATCTGTGTCTCTTTTGCTGTCTCACATACAGGGTTATCGTTACCATCTTTCTAAACTCCATATATATGCGTTAGTATACTGTATTGGTGTTCTTCTTTCTGGCTTACTTCACTCTGTATAATCGGCTCCAGTTTCATCCACCTCATTAGAACTGATTCAAATGTATTCTTTTTAATGGCTGAGTAATACTCCATTGTGTATATGTACCACAGCTTTCTTATCCATTCCTCTGCTGATGGACATCTAGGTTGCTTCCATGTCCTTGGCTATTATAAACAGTGCTGCAATGAACATTGGGGTGCACGTGTCTCTTTCAGTTCTGGTTTCCTCAGTGTGTATGCCCAGCAGTGGGATTGCTGGGTCATAAGGCAGTTTTATTTCCAGTTTTTTAAGGAATCTCCACACTGTTCTCCATAGTGGCTGTACGAGTTTGCATTCCCACCAACAGTGTAGGAGGGCTCCCTTTTCTCCACACCCTCTCCAGCATTTACTGCTTGTAGACTTTAATGTAAATCTGGGACTTCCCTGGTGGTCCAGTGGTTAAGACAACATGCTTCCAATGCAGAGGTCACAGCCTTGATCCCTGGTGAGGGAACTAAGATCCCACATGGTGTGTGGTCAAAAAGAGAAAAAACACAGCAACCCATAAACCTAGTCCCATCACTGTCTGGCTCAGAGCCTTGTCCCGTGTAATCTACTCCCTGCAGCGGACGTGACACCCCACAAGGCTCACAGCCCGAGGCCAGCAGCGCACAGGGGCTGAGGGAGGGCTGCGAGTCTGTGCGCCTGCACCTGCTCTCCTGGCACCAACATAAACGCACCTTTGATAGAACAGCTGACCCTCTCTCTGAGCTGTGGCTTACCACCCTCTGTGTGTGCGCTCAGTCATGTCTGACTCTTCGACACTTCACGGACTGTAGGCCGCCAGGCTCCTCTGTCTATGGGATTTCCCAGGCAATAAGGAAGCGGATTCCAATTTCCTTCTCCAAGGGATCTTCCTGATCCAGGGATCAAACCTGCATCTCTTGCATCTCCTGTACTGGCAGGCAGATTCTTTACCACTGCACTATACCACAGACTGTCTCTTTACAACAGACCAAATCTCCCTGGGGCTCCCAGGGCCCGGTATACCCAAGACCTGGTCCTCAAAAACATAATACTCCTTCCAGCCCTCAGGACCTTAGTGGTCAACCTGAAAACTAACCTGAAAATTTACTCTTCCTCTAGTTATTTCCTTCTGACGCCTGAAAGCCCAGCTCAAAATCCCCTTCCTCAGGGCATCTTCCACCAGGGCCCATACCAGGCCAGGCCTCCCTTCCAAGGTTCGTGGGACCCATTCCTTACATCCCTTAACACAAGCACAATGAAACCTTGTACTAGCTAGTTATTTCATGTCTGCCCTCAGTCAGTTCAGTCACTCAGTTGTGTCCAGCTCTTTGCCACCCCATGGACCGCAGCACGCCAGGCTTCCCTGTCCATCACTAAATCCTGGAATTTGCTCAAACTCATGTCCATTGAGCTGATGATGCCATCCAACCATCTCATCCTCTGTCGTCCCCTTCTCCTCCCGCCTTCAATCTTTCCCAGCATCAAGTTCTTCCCATCAGGTGGCCAAAGTACTGGAGTTTCAGCTTCAGTATCAGTCCTTCCAATGAATATTCAGGGCTAATTTCCTTTAGGATTGACTGGTTTGGTCCATGTCTGCCCTCACCAAGAATAAAAATTCTGTGAGAAGAGATTAAGTTAAACGAACAAGTGGTTAGGAATTACAGGAAAACCGTGATAGGAGAAATGGTTCTTTCTTGATAACACTTTTCCCTACCTGATGGTTTTTTTCAAGATTTTTTTTTAAATGCAGATCATTCTTTTTTAAAGTCTTTATTGAATTTGCTACAATATTGCTTCTGTTTTATGTTTGGGGTTTTTGTCCTTGAGGCATGTAGGATCTTAATTCCCCGACCAGGGATCAAACCTACACCCCCTGCATTAGAAGGTGCACTCTTAACCACTGGACCACCAGGGAAATCCCATCCCTCCTCAACAGTTTCAACATCAATAAAACCTTGGTCCAGATCCCCCCTCTGAGCTGCACGTCCACATACCCAATTACCCAGAGGTCATGCCCTCTGGGATGTCCAATACTGTCCACATTTGAGTGAGTGAGTGAGTGAGTGAAGTTGTTCAGTCGTGTCCGACTCTGCGACCCCATGGACTGTAGCCCACCAGGCTCTTCCGTCCATGGGATTCTCCAGGCAAGAGTACTGGAGTGGGTTGCCATTTCCTTCTCCAGGGGATATTCCCAACCCAGGGGTTGAACCCAGGTCTCCCGCATTGCAGGCAGACGCGTTAACCTCTTTCACCTGCACTAAGCAGACGCCTCCCCCTCTGCTCCTCACCAGCTCTGCCGGTGCTGACCAGCCCGGCTGTATGTAGGTTATGCCATCCCCAATCACCCAAGTCATGGTTTCTTCCGGTCTCTCACCTCCATCAGGACCTCTCCAAGGCACGCCTCCTTTATCTCACAGACACTTCTCAGATTTAGCCCTTTCCCTTCATTCCTGCAGGGCCTCCCTGGTGGCTCAGTGGTAAGAATCCACCTGCCAATGCAGGAGACATGGGCTCAGTCCCTGCATTGGGGAGGCCCCCCGAGGAGGAAATGGCAACCCACTCCAGCATTCTTGCCTGGGAAATCCCATGGACAGAGGGGCCACAGAGTCAGTCACGACTGAGTGACAGAGCAAGCACCCACCCCATCCCTGCCACCACTGCCCTGATCCAGGCCTACGCTCCTGCAATTAACTGGGACCGCTGCCTCCAGACTGGCGCCTACAGCTCACCCTTGGGTAGCAGCCACCGTGATTAGCAGGGATGTCTAAACTCTTCCATGGCTCGCCCTCATCCACACTCCCACATTGCTACTGGTGGCCAACATATAAATTCAACCTACAAAATGGGTTGTGTTGGGCCCACAAGGAGCCTTTTAAAACTTTTTCTGAATTAGTTGACACAGTAGAAATATACAGACTTCCCTGAAGGTCCAAAGGTTAAGATTCTGCTCTTTCCCTGCAGGGGGTGAGGGACTGACACCCGGTTGGGGAACTAAGATCCCACATGCTGTGTGGTGCAGCCAGAAAAGATAAAAAATGTACCGACCGCCCTACAGCATCCACAGCTAGAGCTGAATGGCAAGCACCCTCTTCAGCAGTGGCATGTCATCTGCAATTCACAGCATTCCCCACCAGCCCCAAACGTAACTTGCTTCACTCACTGATAGGACTTGCCTCAGCCCCCACAGGTCCTTGAGTTTGAGATCCCTGTCCACAAGCTCAAGGCCAAGCTCATGGACGGAAGGCTTATGGTGGTCCAATCCCAACTAACACTCCTGCCTTGTCAGCAGACTCAACAAGAGTTTCTACATGGCTGCTGCTATACTTGCCGCCTCCTTCTTCATCTACGCATCCTTTCAGAGTCAGCCAGGCACCAACTCCAGAAAGTGGGGTTAGGTGATTTCCTCAGTGCTCCAGTAATATCCCAAGAATGCCACCATGTGTGTAATTACTACCCACGAATCTGCTCTCCCTATCACTGTGTGAGCTTCCTGAGAGAGGCGGCTGTGTCTAAAACACATCCTTCCAACAGCGATGGCCAGTGTAGTGCATGGCACATGGTAGGCAGGCACTTAAACTGTTAGCCTTTACAATCGAAAGAACCATCTCTGGATGAATTTGCAGGACAAATGAAAGAAAACTACACTTTCCTTTCCAGTGCTGAATAACAAGTTGTGACAAATTAAAATAGGAGAGAGGAAAAAAAAACATCAGCCTCCCCTTTGCAAAGAGCTTTATGGATTGCTACTGTCCTGAATTACACAGGACTAAAGATCACGTGGGGCTTTCCTGGTGGCTCAGTGGTAAAAAAAATCCACCTGCCAATGCAAGAGACAAGGGTTTGATCCCTGGGTCAGGAAGATCCCCTGGAGAAGAAAATGATAACCCGCTCTAGTATCCTTGCCTGGGAAACCCCATGGACAGGGGAGCCTAACGGGTTACAGTCCATTGGCTCACAGAAGAGTCGGACAACACTCAGCGACTAAACAATAAAAATAAAGACTATATGGGATCCAAAGAAAAATTTTCTTTCTCATGCAAGAAGCAAAGTTATTTTCTCCCCATGGCTTTAGAAATCTCCCTATCCTAAGTGTACTTGGCAAAGATCTTTACAGATATGTGCAAAGCTGGACCTCCTCTCCCTTCCGCCAGCGGGGGAAGTCCCTAATGGAAGGAGCCTCCCAGATCCCAGGGACCAATGACAGCACACTTCGCCGGCTAAAGCCACCCCACCCCAGCCACGCAGAAGGACCTGTCAGCCGGCGACGCCTCGGCCTGGCAACCTATCCAAACCCCTGTCCATCTAGCCTGACCATCCCTAGCAACGAACGTATAAAAACCACCCCCAACACGGTCTTGTCGCAGACTTCCTCGAACTGCCTCGTTGGGGTCCAGGAACCCCAACCGGGAGGGCTTCGCCATTAAAAAGCCTGTTAGATGCTCTTTTGGTGTCCTGGTCTTTTATCTAACAATATGGTAAAGCAGTCTGTTTGCAGCCAATTTATTTCCAATTTATTCTGACTTAGTTTATGCTATTCACTACAGAAGCAGCAGGAAACCTTAAGTGTGGTTCTCTGTGAAGTAAAGTTACTTGGCTCAAAATAGCCTGGTGTTAAAACTCCCCTCCAGGTCCTCCCCACCATTCTATGCAAAACAAAGAACTCTCTCACCGGAAGAAAGATGGACGTTAAGGTTGACTATACCTAGCTGGGCCCAGCTCCCAGCCTGTCCAGCCTCTGGCCAAGCTCCAGAATTCTTTGCCCCAGCCGTTTAGGAGATAACTACTCTGAACAACCTTGGAGAAGAACCGGCCCCCTTAAGACAATAGCTTTCCACATATATGCCTATACAAACTTACTCTTTTCTCGGGTTAGTGCAGCAGCTCACTAATCTGACTGCTGCCCCTTCTCACCTCATTGAAGGTGATCTGTTCTATAAAGTGCCAGTCTTGTTCTTTTTCTGAACCTCGCCTTCTAACTCCCTTACCTCACACTCTGAATTTTGCTTTTAACTGTTCAGAGAAATTCAATAATGGAGATACGTAGGCTCTATGACTGGTACACAAAATAGGGCACCAACCCAGGAAACTCCTGGAAGAAATGGTTGCACTGGGTCTTAAAGATTCAGAAAGATACATACTCTAGCCTCTATGTAGCTTTTGTGCTATATAAAGAATTTGTAGTCTCCTACATTACTTTCTTTTTCTGATTGAGGAATTCAAAATGTAAGTTTTGCCTTCAGAATTCGGACATCCAGACTTCCCGGGTGGTCCAGAGGTTAACAATCAGTCTGCCAATGCAGAGGACATGGGTTGGATCCCTGGTCCAGGAAGATCCCATATGCTGCAGGCTCACCACAACTACTGAAGCTCCAGTCCTAAAGACCCTGCACTACAGCAAGAAAAGCCTCTGCAATGAGAGGCCTGAGCACCTCAACCAGAAGTAGTTCCCGCTCACAGCAAACGGAGAAAACCCACAGGCAGCAAGGAAGACCCAGCGCAGCCATAAATAAAAATAAATTAATAAAAAGAATTCAGACATCGCTTCTATACATGTGGAAAATATTCATCTCAAACAGAGATGGATGAATCATCTGACTCTAGAAAAGTGGTAGTAAGGCCTCTTCGATTTCCTGTCCCTCTTAAGCAAATTTTTCCAAAATTCTACCCCGGCATTCCTCCCAACATGAGACATGAAACTTCCGGATGTCAAGTTCTCAAATGGCCTGCCCTGGAAAGGAAGAGTTTCCACGGGCTCAAGCCTCCGGACTAGCCTTGCAAATGTCCCGCCCCCGCCCCCGCCCCCCAACCACACATACTCCCAGAACTGTGATAGGAGCCAGAGAGAAATTCAGAAACCCAGAAAGAGGGAAAGTGGCATGACTGTTGCCTGTTCCCTTCTGGAAGGAAGGAAGAAGGAAGAAAAAGGGAGGGAGGGAGGAAGAGAGAGAGAGGAATAAAGACGCACACGCTTTATAAATGTATGCGGAAACTGAAACCCTGGAAAGCCCTTCCTGTGGCCACGCGGGTGTGGCACTGTGGCTGCACCCCGGCACGAGGGGTCAAATCCAAAGATGCCGCGAGGAGTGCCAAGCGGTTCAGGGCTCAGGTCTGAATAAAGAAGGGCCTGATCTAGCCAGAGGCTGTCCGAGCAGAGCGAGAGGCCAGGACTACGGGAAAGATGATTTTCACTAACAGGGTTCAGAAGGGAGAGCCGCCCCCCTGCACAGAAGCCTGACTCGTCTTCCCCACAGGCCAGGTCTGGCCGGAGGAGGGGGCGCACCCCGCCCACAGCGGACAAAAGGCCCAGGAAACCTATTGGGCGCCCAGAGCAGGCCTGGCCAGATGAGCAAGCCAGGGACTGGCTCCCAGCGGGGGCCAGAGAACCCTGCGGGCCCGAGACGCGCCTCGCCTGGGTCCCGACATTCCGCTTACGTCACTGATCGTCGCGGTCCAGAGCCCGACCTCGGGGACGGCGCCCACAGCCGCCGGGCCGCAGCACAGGAGGCACAGGGCGAAGCGCAGCAGCGGGCGCCGGGCAGGAAGGCGGCGGCGGGCCGGGAGCCAGACCCCGTCGCGGCAGGCGGCAGCCATCTTTACGCGGAAGCCGCACCTGGCGCTCCGCCACACCGCAAGCCCGCACCTGGTGCAGGCCCGCCCCCGGGAGGCGGGTTCGGGCCCAGGAAGTCTGGATGGGACGTGGAGACTGGGCTCAGGGCCAGAGGGGGCGGAGAGAGGGGGGCAGGGGGAGGGGCCAGAGCGTGAAGAGTAGAGGGGGAGGGGCGGGGTGGGGTCCGAGCGTGGAGGTGGGGCCAGGCGGGGAGGCGGGGCCTGGAGGGGAGGCGAGGGGCGTGGCTCAGGGCCGGGGCGGAAGGGGGTGCCCAGAGCGTGGAGGTGGGGCCAGGCGGGGAGGCGGGGCATGGAGGGGAGGCGAGGGGCGGGGCCCGGAGGGGTTGGGCCGCAGTGTGAAGGCGGGGCGGGAGGGGAGGCGGAGCTCTGAACCAGGCTCACGTGAACGCGGGGGTCCGGAGTGGAAGCGAGGGGCGGGGCTCAGGGCTGGACGGGGCGTGGCACGAGCGTGGATAGAAAAAGGGGCGGGGAGGAAGAGGGGTCCAAGTATGAAGGCGGAGCCAGGTAGGGAGAGGAGCCGGCAGAGGAGGCGAGGGGCGGGGCTCAGCGTGGGGCAGGAGTGTGGAAGCGGGTGGGAGGGGAGGCGGGGCTCTGAATCTACCTGAGCTGGAGGTGGCTTTAGCCAGAGGCCGAAAGCTCAGGTCCCAGACTCCACGTGGCTGTGGTCAACTTTTGTTGTTGTTCAGGAGCCCAGTCGTGTCCAGACTCTCTTATCCCATGGACTGCAGCACGCCAGGCCTCCGTGTCCCTCATCATCTCCTGGAGTTTGCCCAAGTTCATGTTCATTGACTCCGTGATGCAGTCCAGCCATCTCATCTTCTGACGCCCTCTTCTCGTTCTGCCCTCAGTCTTTCCCAGCATCAGGGACTTTTCCAATGAGTCGTCTGTTCGCAACATATGACCAAGATACTGGAGCTTCAACTTCAGCGTCAGTCCTTCTAGTGAATAATCAGGGTTGAGCTCCCTTAAGATTGACTGGTTCGGTCTCCTTGCTCTCCAAGGGGCTTTTGGGAGTCTTCTCCAGCACCACAGTTCGAAGGCATCAGTTCTTTGGCGTTCTGCCTTCTTTACAGTCCAGCTCCCACAACCATATGTGACCATTGGGAAGACCATAGCCTTGACTATGCAGACCACTGTTGGCAGAGTAATGTCCCTGCTTTTCAACACACTGTTTAGGTTTGTCATCGCTTTCCTGCCAAGAAACAATCGTCTTCTGATTTCATGGCAGCAGTCACTGTCTGCAGTGATTTTGGAGTCCAAGAAGAGGAAATCTGTCACTTCTTCCACCTTTTCCCCTTCTATTTGCCATGCAGTAATGTGGCCAGATGCCATGATCTTAGTTTTTTTAATGTTTAGTCTTAAGTCGACTCTTTCACTCGCTCCTTCACCCTCATCAAGAGGCTCTTTACTTCCTCTTTGCTTTCTGCCATCAGAGTGGTATCATCCACATATCTGAGGTTGTTGATGTTTCTCCCACCTATGCTGATTCCAGCCTGTCATTTCTCGTGATGTGTTCAGTGTATAGGTTAAACAAACAGGGTGACAGAGGCTTATAGGGTGGAGCTACTAGCTACTAGTTAAAGTTCTCTGTGTGATTCAGTTTCTTGGATCCTTTGCATTTGTTCATACCCCAAGCCCCTCATCTCATGGGAAACAAATTGTTTTCTAAATTCATGGTGAGTACCTGCAAAGTGCTTTGAGGTCAGGTCAGTTGAACCCAAGGCACTGTATTGTGACTATATTGTCAGTGGGATGGTTAATAATTTTTAGAATGAATGAAGTTGCCTGGTTACTGTTTAAAGCTCAGAGGGGTAAAGCTTTTGTCTGTCTTAATTGTTTACTTCACCAGGCATTTTCAACTGTGAAAAGTGAACAAATGTCTTGCTGTCAAAGAGAACTGCAATTGTTCATTTATTATTAAATGTAAATAATGTCCAGAGGGAGAATGAAATCCTGGTTTTAACAATCATTAATGTAAAATATGACCAATTTATAGTCAAGAGGACATGGCCTTATCAGTCACCCTGTGCTGTGCTTAGTCGCTTGGTTGTGTCTGATTCTTTGTAACCTCATGGACTGTAGCCCACCAGGCTCCTCTGTCCATGGGGATTCTCCAGGCAAGAATACTGGAGTGGGTTGCCATGCCCTCTTCCAGGGAATCTTCCCATCCCAGGGATCAAACCGAGGTCTCCCACATTGCAGGCGGATTCTTTACTGTCTGAGCCACCAGGAACTGATCCATTTGCTAGTCACTTGTTTAGCCAGTAATTATTGAGAGCCAGCAGTGCAGTATGTGTGTGCTCAGTGATATCAGACTCTTTGCGACCCCACAGTTCCTCTGTCCATGGGATTTTCCAGGCAAGAAAGATGGAATGGGTTGCTGTTTCCTCTTCCAAAGGATTTTCCTGACCCAGGGTTCGAACCTACATCTCCTGTGTCTCCTGTATTAGCAAGCGGATTCTTTACTGCTGAGCCACTTGAAAACTGTATTGAGAGCCTAATGCATAATAAAGATTGCACATGCATTCCATCTGTGCCTTTCCCAACAAGTAGTTGATATCATTGCTATGTGGATGGAAATAATAGCCTATGCCAAGGGCCTAGAGGAACAGAAAGACCTACCAGATGACTAGTCATTGGTGTGAGATGGACAATGGGAAGACTGGGAATATTTAAACAGTAGTAGAAAATCAGGGTCCTCCTAAGCAGTTTAGTCTAAGACATCAGAGAAGCAGTAAGGGTTCTTAAGCAAGGAGGATGAAGTGACCAGATCATTTTGGTTATCCTATGGAAACTGTGTTAAGAAGGGCAATGAGATGATTAGTTAAGAATACATCAGTGGTTTGTATGATCAGTGAAGAATAAATTACAGTAATTCAGAGATGATGGTCTCAACCACAGAAGCTTCAATGAGAATGGGGATTTGGATGGATTCCACAGATATGGGAGATGGAGATTAAAAAAAAAAACAACCTTGGTGATTGATTAGATATTGGCGCTTAGGAAGGAGAGGAGTTAAGGGAGGAACCAAGGTTCTTGGCTGGAATAAGTGAGTTGTGGAACATCTGGAGGAGAAGAAAAGTTAGGAGGTCTAGGACCAGAGGGCTCCACAAGGGATAATTCATTTGAGCAACCGTACACTGGGGAAAGAGGGATGCCCAAACAATCCAAGGACTATAGGACAGAGTCTGAGTTGGTATTGGCTCCCTATTGGAATGGAAGGCCTAAGGGGCCAGGTAATAAAGAGAGTCTGGGTCCATAGTTCGATCTATTGGGTCCACAGACCCACATCTGGTAGTTTTCCTGCTTCCAGATAGTATAATTGGAATATGCATAGTTGATAGCTAACACTGCCTAACACTGGTTCTTGGTGTCTAAGAGAAGAGCTGTTTTAGTGGAGATGGCTAAGTAGAAGCCTCTGAATCTGCCCCGCTGACCAAACCATCTTATCTCCTGGGGGGAATGGCAGAAATTAGTGCTGCATTTAAAAGATGCAGTGGTGGTTACCATCATATCACCATCTAATGCCTCTTCCACGGTAGGTGCTCCCATTATTGTTATTAATGGAGGACACTTTACGTCCTTTTCCACTGATCCACTCCCATGCTTCTATCCCAGACCTTCTCTCACATCTGATCTTTTTCCTCCCGATTCTTGATCAGCCGGCCAAGCCATTAACCACTGCCCATAAATCCATGTATGTTTCAACTTCAGACAACTCTTTCTATGAAAAGTGAATAACCAGATGCATTGCTTAAAGCCGCTATCCCCATGCCCCACCCTGGAGATGTGGACAGGATTTCATCCTCGACCTTGTCTTTCAAGGCCACCCTAGGCAAGAGTGAAATGCAGCTGCACGTGAAAAGATGCTCAACATAACTAACCATCAGGGAAATGGAAGTTAAAACCGCAATAAGATATCACCTAACACTTATTTTAATTTCTATTATCAATATTAAATAAATAATAATACACGAATGATTAAATAAGAGAAAAAAAAACCTCTTCCTTACTGTAACACACCAACAAATAAAGAATTAATGGAGTTAGAAAATTATCATTTGGTAACTGTCATACTTGATTCTTTGGCATTGCCTTTCTGTGGGATTGGAATGAAAACTGAACTTTTCCAGTCCTGTGGCCACTGCTGAGTTTTCCAAATTTGCTGGCATATTGGTGCAGCTCTTGCACAGCATCATCTTTTAGGATTTGAAATAGCTCAACTGGAATTCCATCACCTGCACTAGCTTTGTTCGTAGTGATGCTTCCTGAGGCCCACTTGACTTCGCATTCCAGGATGTCTGGCTCTAGATGGATGATCACACTTTTGTGGTTATCTGGGTCATGAAGATCTTTTTTGTATAGTTCTTCTGTGTATTCTTGCCACCTCTTCTTAATATCTTCTGCTTCTGTTAGGCCCATATTCTTTCTGTCCTTTAATGTCCCCATCTTTGCATGAAATATTCTCCTGGTATCTCTAATTTTCTTGAAGAGATCTCTAGTCTTTCCCATTCTATTGTTTTCCTCTATTTCTTTGCACTGATCACTGAGGAAGGCTTTCTTATCTCTCCTCGCTATTCTTTGGAACTCTGCATTCATATGAGTATATCTTTTCTTTTCTCCTTTGCCTTTCACTTCTCTTCTTTTCTCAGCTATTTGTAAGCCCTCATCAGATAACCATTTTGCCTGTCTGCATTTCTTTTTCTTGGGGATGGTCTTGATCACTGCCTCATATACAATGTCATGTACCTCCTTCCATAGTTCTTCAGGCACTCTGTCTATCAGATCAAATCCCTTGAATCTATTTGTCACTTCCACAGTATAATCATAAAGGATTCGATTTAGGTCATACCTGAATGTGGTCTAGTGGTTTTCCCTACTTTCTTCAATTTAAGTCTGAATTTTGCAATAAAGAGTTCACAATCTTAGCCATAGTCAGCTCCTGGTCTTGTTTTTGCTGACAGTCTAGAGCTTCTCCATCTTTGCCTGCAAATAATATGATTTTTTATATAAGTATTTGGCTGCAAAGAATATAAAGGCAGAAGAACCAGAGATCAAATTGCCAATATCTGTTGTATCATGGAAAAAGCAAGAGTCCCAGAGAAACACCTACTTCTGCTTTATTGACTACGCCAAAGACTTTGACTGTGTGGATCACAACAAACTGTGGAAAATTCTTCAAGATATGGGAATACCAGACCACCTTACCTGCCTCTTGAGAAATCTGTATGCAGGTCAAGAAGAAATAGTTAGAACTGGACATGGAACAACAGACTGGTTCCAAATTGGGAAAGGAATAAATCAAGGCTGTATATTGTCACCCTTATTTAACTTACATGCAGAGTACATCATGTGAAATACTGGGTTGGATGAAGCACAAGCTGGAATCAACATTGCCAGGAGAAATATTAATAACCTCAGATACGCAGACAACACCACCCTTATGGCAGAAAGTGAAGAGGAACTAAAGAGCCTCTTGACGAAAGTAAAAGAGGAGAGTGAAATAGCTGGCTTAAAACTCAAAATTCAAAAAACTAAGATCATGGCATCCAGTCCTATCACATCATGGCAAATAGATGGGGAAACAATGGAAACAGTGAGAGACTATTTTCTTCAGCTCCAAAATCACTGTGGATGGTGACTGCAGCCATGAAATGAAAAGACACTTGCTCCTTGGAAGAAAAGCTATGACCAACCTAGAAAAGAAGAAAGAAAGAAATTTAGTTGCTCAGTCGTGTCTGACTCTCTGAGACCCCATGGACTGTAACCCACCAGGCTCCTCTAGCCATGAAATTTTTCAGGCAAGAATGACCAACCTAGACAGTATATTAAAAAGCAGAGACATTACTTTGCCAGCAGAGGTCCGTCTAGTCAAAGCTATGGTTTTTCCAGTAGTCATGTATGGTTGTGAGAGTTGGATTGCAAAGAAAACTGAGCACCAGAGAATTGATACTTTTGAACTGTGGTGTTGTAGAAGACTCGTGAGAGTCCCTTGGGCTGCAAGGAAATCAAACCAGTCAATCCTGCATATTCATTGGAAGGACTGATGTTGAAGCTGAGACTCCAAAACTTTGGCCACCTGATGCAAAGAGCTAACTCATTGGAAAAGACCCTGATGCTGGGAAAGATTGAAGGCAGAAGGAGAAGGGGACGACAGAGGATGAGATGGTTGGATGGCATCACCGACTCGATGGACATGAGTTTGAGCAAGCTCTGGGAGTTGGTGATAGACAGGGAAGTCTGGCATGCTGCAGTCCATGGGGTCACAAAGAGTCAGAAATGACTGAGTGACTGAACTGAACTGAGACTTAATTCAGAAAGAATCATCAGCTGGATTCTAAAATTAAAAATTTGATAAGAAAGTATCTGTCACAAACACTTATTAATTATAAAGGGAAAAGTAGTAATTTTATAATAGAGAAACCTGGCAGACACCACCTTAATGATCAAAGTTAACATCACAACAAGTGGGACAAATTGACTTCATATGTCTCATGACATGATGCCCTGAAAAGAAACAGCATCACTTCTGTGGTTTTCCTGCCAGAAATGCATTACCTGAATCAAATCATGAGGAAACTTCAGATAAACTCAAAATGAACATTCTACAAAGCGACTAGCTAGATTGAATTTCTAACTGTTCCTTTTCACAAGAAACTTGTATATCATATATTTTTCTGTTCTATCTAAATTGTATTGTTTACTAATGCTTCACACAGACCTCCCTGGTGGCTCATTGATGAAGAATCCACCTTCCAATGCAGGAGACATGGGTTCGATTCCTGGGTCAGAAAGATCCCCTGGAGGAGGAAATGGCAACCCACTCCAGTAATCTTGCCTGGGAAATCCCATGGACAGAGGAGCCTGGTGGGCTACAGTCCATGGGGTCACAAAAGAGTCGGACACGACTTAGTGACTTAAACAATAAGAACAACAAACACTTCATACAGACCCCTTGTGATACAACCATCAAAATTCAAGAGCACTAGTGGAACACTAGCCAAGTCTCTCCAGTAGGTAACATTAGCAGATTGAAGATATTTTATAGAAAACACTGTCTAAATGGCTTTTTAATCCAGAGTTTTCATCTTCCAACTTCAACTGATGATGATATACATAAATGCATACATACACACATACATAATTTAAATCATTAAAACCATGGGAATTCCCTGGTAGTCCTGTGGTTAGACTCTGCACTTTCAATGCTGGGAGCCTGGTCAGAGAACTAAGATCCTGCAAGCCCAATGGGCAAAAAAATACAATTGTATCAATTATATAAATAAATAAATCATTAAAACTTTAATCAGTCAACAAACATTGTGTGCCTTACTCAGTACTATTTATCACACATTTGTACAGATTGCTGGTAATGGACATAGTAGGGATTTTACATTATTAAAGAACGAATGGTATTTATGTTTCTTTCTGCATTTCTGTTATGACATAGTTTCCAAGAAAGATTATAACTAACGTCATTGACTTAAGCAAATCAAGTAAAATTGGTATTTTCTACCTCCAAGCACTGCCTGGACAAGGATACAGAGACCTACCAAGTGTAGTTCCACCACTGTGAGGAAATGAACCTGGAAGGGGTCAACAGTACAATGTAACACAAGGTAAGGGCTTCCCTGGTGGCTCCGTTGGTAAAGAATCTACCTGCAGTAGCGGAGCCCGCCTGTAATACAGGAGACCTCCTGCAATGCAGGAGACGTGGGTTCAATCCCTGGGTCGGAAAGATCCCCTGGAGAGGAACCTGGGAAATGCCTGGGAAATCTCATGAGCAGAAGAGCTTGGTGGGCTACAGTCCAAGAGTAGGACATGACTGAGCAACTGTACCACCAATACAAGGTGAAGCCCAGAAGTGTGGATATCATGAGTGTATTGGGGGGATTTGCTTAGTTCTTTTCAAGAGCTTTTATTTCTTAGACATTTCTTTAGCATTCCCCCAGAAGTGAGGCAGGCTGAACAGCTGGAGCCTGTCCCCTGTGGACAGATACGCCAAGATTAAGAGGAGAGAAGCTAAGCCCTGCCCAGATAAGAGACCACACATTTCTTTCTCCAAGTCAAGGAAACCTTCCTGACTGTACATGCACAGCAAGGCTCCTTGGAGGTTGAAAATGGAGTAATGTCAACCTAATCATAGGCCTCTTCTCTAGAATCCATCTTGGCTAAGAGATGCATGTGCACACATGGGAGGACCCTGACAAAAACCAAGTACGGATTCAGAAGCAAGCAAAGCGAGATGACCAAAGGCAACCTGGAAGAAATGCCCCACATAGGTGATCCAAACCACCATGCGGGCACAGCTCTCTCTCTGTGCCCACCTGTGTGTTTATCCTTTTCCTCCTAATAAATTCTACTTATTTCACTACTTTCCTTTTCTTTGTGGAAATTTCTTTCCTGCAAAGCCGTATGGGCCAGGGGCTTGTCACTGACCACTGGTCTAGTGGCTGGGATTCGGCACTCTCACCGTCACGGCCTGACTTCAGTCTCTGGCCAGAGCTGAGATCATGCTTCCAGCCACTGCAGACCAAGGCCATGCAAGATCAAAATCAGGTCCTGAGATAAGGATTTAGGTGGGAGCAGTTCATTTGAGAGGTGCAGTAAACACCAGGAGGGGAATGTCATGGACTGAATTGTAATCCCCACCCCCTAATTCATATATTAAAGCCTTAACCTCCAATACCTCAGAATGCAACTATATATGGAGACAGGGCCTTTAAAGAGATAATTAAGGTAAAAATGAAGTCACACAGGTGAGCCCAGGACTTCCCTGGTGGCTCAGTGGTAAAGAATCCACCTCCCAATGCAGGAGTTGCAAGAGACATCCGTTTGATCTCTGGGTTGGGAAGATTCCCTGGAGGAGGGAATGGCAACCTACTCCAGAATTCTTGCCTGGAGAATCCCATGGACAGAGGAGTCTGGAGGGCTATAATCCTTGGGGTCACAAAAAGTCAGACACGATTTAGCAACTAAAGAACAACAATTCCAGTATGACTAGGTCTTTGTAAGAAGAGGAGATTAGGACACAGACACACACAGGAAAAAGACCACGTGAAGACATAGGGGGAAGACGGCCATTTACAAGCCAAGGAGAGAGGCCTCAGAAGAAACCAAACCTGCCAGTACCTTGATCCCTGACCCCTTGAGTGAAGCCTAGGAAAATAAATTTCTGTTATTTAAGTGGCCCAGCCTGTGGCGCTTTGTTTTGACTCCCCTAGCACACTGATACAGGGAGTGAGGAAACGTGACAGGGAAGGAAAATACAGGGGGAGTTATCAAGTCAGCATCTTTGTAGGCAAGGTGGGGGGTGTATCCCAAAAAGAGACTTACGGGAAATGTGAGGCACATGCCTCAGAGTCAGCTCACAGGGACGAGGGAGCTGGGATATTTATTTTTCGCTTATGTATGGCTGTGCTGGGTCCTCACCGCTGCACAGGCTTTTCTCTGTTGCAGTGAGCAGGGGCTGCTCCCTAACTGGGGTGCCCAGGCTTCAGCGTTTGCAGTCCGTGGGCTCAGCAGCTGTGGCTCCCGGGCTCCAGCGTGCAGGTTCAGTAGCCGTGGTGCGTGGCCTTAGCTGCTCCAGGGCAGGTGGGATCCTCCTGGAGCGGGGATTGAACCCATGTCTCCCACACTGGCAGGCAGATGCTTTACCACTGAACTACCAGAGAAGCCCAAGCTGGAATATTTATTTAGTCATACCTGTTAGTTCTTGGCCGAAGGCACCAATTACACTGTCAATTCCAGGCTGCTATGAGTGGGCATTTATCTATTTGCTGTGTTGGGTCTTGGTTGTGGCTTGCAGGCTTAGTTCCTTGACCAGGGATTGAACCCACATCTTCTGCATTGGAAGCTGGATTCCCAACCACTGGACCAGGGAAGTCCCCACTGTAAGACTTTTAATACTACATTTTAAATCATTTAACAGAAGCTGTTATAAGTTAAGCATATCTACTATAAACCTTGAAGAACAAAAACAAAGATATAGCTAACAACCTATAGGAGATAAAATCATAAAAAAATTTGATTATTCCAAAAGAAGGCAGAAAAAGTAAATAAAGTGAATTAAGAACAGATAAAACAGAAAACACATAGCAAGGTGACTGACTGAAACCCAAGTGTATCAATAATCATGTTTCAGTTCAGTTGTCCAGTCATGTCCGACTCTTTGCGACCCCATGGACTGACTGTAGCACGCCAGGCCTCCCTGTCCATCACCAACTCCCGGAGTTTACTCAAACTCATGTCCATTGAGT